>NC_143000.1:5630000-6255000 GCF_061535395.1 Colias eurytheme | reverse complement strand
CGGTTGCACTGGATTTATCTCTTTTTTTTTCAATCGCTTGAATGATATAGGATGGGTCCTTGATGGGCATCGAATGCTGAAGTCTCGAATCAATCAATTCTGACAGTAGGCAATTTATGTAAAATCTTGATAATGGTCCATCATTTTATTTTGCCTAAACGTTACATACTTTTTTATATTATATTCTATTTTTAACGATTGATTCACTCCAGTCCAAACAGCAAATAAGCAGACTTCTGCTTCTGCAACGTTTAGTTGTCCCTGAATTTGGAAAAAATAGTCATGATTCTTATCTATGAAAAAAGTGTTATTTTTGCATTGTATTTCAAATATTAAATTTTTTATTTTTAACTGCATCTACCGCATTTATGTCTTTTGCCGGAATTAGACATTTAACTTCTACTAGTTCCATTTTCCCTTTTTGATACGGGAGTGTATAAAGTAAATTTTTTAGATATTTCTTTTTATACTTTTAAAAAGTTATTATTGTCATTTTGCTCATTAGGTAAAGTAATTTCGATATCAGTTTTAAGTTTTTTGATACCTGCAATAATAACGTCATAATCGCCTGCACATACTTATCGATTACACCCTGTATACAATCCACCATCCACATTCATAATGTTTTCCTGTCCTCCTCTCCTTTACGCTGTTCACCGAAACATTTTAAATGAGTAAATCTGCTACCACTGAAGGATGTTTCATTGTGATCAGCAAATTTTCACCACTGTTGTCGATTATTTGTTTTTCATTTTTAATCAGCAATTGGGAATCATCAGTTTTGTTTTTTGCAGATTGGTGATGTACCCTAACAATACGTCGAAAAGGGAAAGCATCAACGAATTATCGTTTTCGTCCTCTTTTTTTATTCTTCGCGTCTCTGTTACTTGTGTTTGTTTAGTTCTCAACACCCACTGAATTTTCTATGTTATTGTGATCTTCCATTACATCTGAGTTTTGATGATGTGATGATAACCCATTCGTTTTAATATTGGTACTTAGAGTTGGTGGACTAAACTAGAAATGGCGGACTAAATTTGTCAGCGCATCTGTAAGATCAGAATATAAAACCAACATACTGTATTTAAATTACAAAATTAATAATCAAACAACATGCCGCTACGTTGAAAATGACTAGAAGAAAAAATTAAAACACCTCGGCATATAATTTTGGAGTAAACAAATCATTTTCCTTGGGGATTTCCCCGGATGAACTTGGGAAGTTCAAGTTCTCAATACAAGTTTATATTATATTTCGTATTTCTCAAACGAAAAATAAACATTTTTGGAACTTCAAAAAAAAATGTTCTGTGGTTTTATGAAACCACGGTAAAAGTGAAACTGTTCGAACGGTTCCGAACACTGCTTTGTGTAGCGCATGTCGCGTGTCGGTCGGCTGCCGAGTAGGTATACCTACTCGGCAGCCGCGATACACGCGACATGCGTTACACAGACCAAAAAGTTTGAGACGATGTAATAAAAGTTTCACTTTAAAAATTATATTATAAGAAAATTTATGAGCTTACTTTAGTTTTAAAGAAATATACATCCCTTTACTGACACTCCGTAAAATAAAGAAATTGTTGCCAATCACCTTTGCAATCTATTTGGTTTCATTAACTTCATGTTCGAAGATAATTTTTTTTCTAGTAGTTACACTCGTATTTTTTTCGTTTATTTTCCATATCGAAATCAAATGTTTAAAAATACGAATATTTGCACAAAACTAAGATAAAAATAATCAATTAACAAAAATATTAAATTTAATGAAGTAGAGCAACTTTCACTTCGGTATGAAGGAAAATCGAGCGTAGAGCACACGTCAGAACGCTCCGGCCCAAGGAGCGCGACTGAAGAAATTCGCTAGGATTTTTCCTAATTATTTTAAATATTTTTTTAATATTTAAAGAATTATCAAAATTCAAAAAAAAATTTTTTAAAAGGATTAATACTCATTGGTCTTCAACCAACTCGAATAAATTAATGGAAAAAATAACTTTTAGCAGTATTTATCAATAGATTTTGTAAGGCAAAAAATGGGAAATTTAATGAATTTATAACGTTCTAATTAGGAAAATCATAAGTTTTTCGGCAATTGTATTCAGCAGTTTTTAATAACGACTATATAAGGATAATAATGCGCTGATCAGATTGTGTAAATTGTAATCGGTTGCAACGTAGTGAGTGCACAAACTTAGCTCGAAATGTCTTTGGGGGAAAGAGACTTATCTTGAAGGCCTGATTAAGGTAACATAAAGTAACTTTACAAATGTGAAAAAATTCACGCGCATTGCGTATATAACACTAATTGATAAACAAGAAAAAAAAATTCAGTTTATCATTTCATTAGCCGGGAAAAAATTGTCAAATAACTTGTTGAAAACGCAATTTTGCTAGACTGCAGCCTTAAGTTTATTTACATGAATATTTGTCAGTATTTACATGAAAATTTGTCAGTTTTCCCTAGACCGATGTCTTTAGTAATAATAATATACTGCCATATAGTTGCTATATTTACGAAGACTAAATATTTGTAGTTCTCTAAAACAATATTGAAGAAATATTGTATTTTTGACGATTTAATTTTTAATCTTTCCAATAATCAATCTTTGGAGTCTTAACAATTTCATATGTAGATTGGAATCATCAATTTATTCACTGAAGTATAATTAATAAAAAGCAGTTTATTCTCATTATAATTAAACACTAAGAAATAGGTCCCACGTTCCAAATATTGTAATTACAAACTACAGAAGTAATCAGTCGTATAATTGTATGCTAAAACCACAATAAAACGCTTGAATAATTCTAAATATTTACAACATAATATTAATCGCTGCTTTGTTTTAAATAAATGTAGTTTGCGTCTAGAATTCCCTGCTGTTCGCTGCAACAATAAACACTTCCGAGTGGTAAATGTAGCTAGGAATATCAGGATTAGGGTGTGGTGTGAGAAATACTAGTAGCGGTAACTGAAGCGATAGCGACTTTCGCAACAAGTAAAGAATTCTGGATAAAAACAGAGATTATCAATATTATATGACTTTACATATTTTCATCATTGCTTTTCTAAATGTATCCAATATGTACCTATTACGTAATTGAATCCTAACCTTTGAAAAAATTGATTTGTATAAAATTATTATGTTTTATTGTTACTATAGGATCGCATTGTGATGAAGAAACAAGTAAGCACTATAAATTGAAACAGCATGTAAAATTATACAGGGTGTCCAGCAGCAGATTTCAATGTTTGAACGCTTCTAGTTTTAAAACGCGACGTGCGAGGGGGACGCGGGGGGTGTCATTCAGCGCGTGAGTTCTGCGGATTTTTTAGTCGCCATCGAGCAGTGGAGCGGAGAGCATCGCGCTTATGCTATTGAGGCATACTTTTCGGGTGATTTCGCTGGCAAAAACACGCCGTCAGTTTAATAACCATTATCAAATTCATCGTTTAAGAGATGGACCTTCGATAAATTTGATACAGTCGTGGCTAGCAAGGTTTAGGGCTACAGGTTCAGTCATTAATAACCCTAGGCCGGGACCAGCACCATCAGTATCCACGATAGAAAACATTAAACTTGTTATGAATTCTGTAATTGAAAATCCTCGTTTATCACTTCGCACACGTTCGTCGATATTGGGAATTCCTAAATCGTTTTTCAGGTCATTATGTGAAAAAAGGTTAAGCTCCATCCATACTAAATTCAGATTATTCAAGATTTGCTACGGCTCATACTGCTAATGTGTCAATGAATTCAGTGCGGCAGTTATTTCCTGAAAAGCACATATCCCGAAACGGCACCATCCCGTGGCCACCCAGGTCACCAGACCTAAGTCCATGTGACTTTTTCTTGTAGGGCTATCTAAAAACTGTGGTTTACCAATCAAATCCAACAACCATAAGACAACTGAAGGAAAATATCCGGGCTGAAATAAACAGAATTCCCAGTTCCCTTTGCAAACAAGTTATTCTCAACATGCGGAATAGATTGAGGAATGTGTGAGAGTAGAAGGGCGGCATTTGGAAAATGTAATTTTCAGGAGATAAAATCCGCACTTGTCTTCTTTTGACTTTAATAAAAATATTTTGTTTAGAAATAATACTTCTTTTTTTACAAGCCCTCAAACATTGAAATCTGCCACTGGACACCCTGTATTATCAAGAATATTTTTTTTTAATTAAAAATAAATGCTCTCATCAGCGTTCCACTAAACATATCAAACATAGAAGACTACTATAATATGTAACAATACCTTCATGTTCATCATCCGCTATCTCTATCCATGAACAAAGCCTTACTTCTAACTATTCCACAATCGTTACATTGTTCGACATCTAGCTCAGTATTGGCATTTTATAACCTACATACGTACAGTCGGCAAAAGAGATTGCATTTTTTATTCCTGTGAAGTAGGTATGTTTAGTAAGCAAAGTTATTTTTATCCGCTTGCTACGATTATGGACTGAAAACGAATTGTTTTATTCATATGAGAATTGGTACAGTCAGCAAAATATGATTGCGTTTATTTTTATGGCATTCGTAATGTAATTTTCATGTAAAGACGTTTTCATTTTCAAGTTAAATCGTAGCAATTCCAGAATGTATTCGCATATTTCCTGATATTATTACGATGCTGTTACGACATGAGTTAAGTGAAATATTACAACGATTGGAAGTTAAATATGAATATGAATGAAAAGACAACGACAAATTTAGGAGAACTTTGTTTTGTGCAGTTTAAAATGCAACTTTTCAACTACATAATAGAGTAGAGTACATATTAGAGAGAGTAGACAAAAAGACATCGAAAAAATACATAAATGTTAGTAGAGATAGGATTATTTTTTATATACATGGGGTGTTTTAAATCTTATATTGCATTGTGACAATTAAGATCTTAATTAGTACATTATACAGATGATATTCAATATTGCCAATGGTTATTAATACCATCGATTTGCTTTACAAACATTGTCGAACTTACCTTGAATAGACAAACGTTGATTGATAGCTGATAACTGATCAGTCTTTAAACCGTGAACTTGACTTATGTTGCTGACCTTGTTAAAGTAGTAAATTGTGAGTCATGTTATGTGACGATATTATATGCGTGCCGTAATGTTTACTCTATTTTTAAAATATTTGACCAGAATCAATTATGAGCATTTTTTGCGTATTTAAGCTTTTAAAATTGAACTTCAGTTCCAGTAAAAATAATGCTTAATTATTAAACATTTAGCTATAACAATATAGATAGAGAGAGTGGATAGTAACACATTAATAATTTAATTGGCTCAAAGACAATGGCGGGAAATGATGTATGAAAGGGAAATTACCTCTACCACAGTTAACCACAAATGATCATAGATAATTAAGTAACTGTATGGTTACGCACCTATACATTTACAATCCATACTAATATTATAAATGCGAAATTAACCTTTCTGTCTGTCTGTTACTCAATCACGCCTTGACTACTGAACCAATTTGCATGAAATTCGGTATAGAGATATTTTGATACCCGAGAAAGGACATAGGATAGGTTTCATCCCGGAAATCCTACGGGAACGGGTTTTTCTTTGAAAACGCGGGCGAAGCCGCGGGCGGAAAGCTAGTATAGATATCATTTAGAATTCACATTGATTAGAATATAGATTGAATCTCGCTTGTAGCCGTCCTACCTATACTAGCTTGAATTGTTGTCTTTAGATGATGATATCTTTAATTATACTTTTATGCTTATTACGAATAATAAAGAGATTTTATCTTAAAGAGGCGAGAGGTTTACTCATTAAGATTTCTACACATTACGTTGCTTTAATATCGGAAACTTTTCCTTCGCGTATTTTATAGATTTTTAAATGCTAGAAATGATCGAAAACGCATTTTAAAATTCTATACAACCTTTTCAACTTTACGGTTTAAATAATGCCTTGTTCGTTAAAAAAAAACAAATATTGCAACTCTTTGTTTTATAATAAAATATATAATCCGGGATCCATCGCCCATTTTTGCAAGTGATTACTATCAAGCTAATTTTTCGTGAGTAGCTTTATTTTGATGAGATGCCCAATAATTTCATGTACGAAACTCTCGATTGTGGTAGCTATAAGCTACCAGAGGAAACAAGGATAAAATATTTTGATTTGATGGTTCTCAAATATTAATTACTAACTGAATGTTTTTTTTTGTTCAATCTAAAGATAATTATCTAAATTATTCGAAAAAATATTTGTCCTACAAAATCTATGGTTTGATCAAAGAGTCCCCCTTTCCAATGTGTATCGATAACGAAGTCATCATAAATGATTACCAACCAGCAGATTTTTTTATTTTCACTTATTTAATACTTATATAATTCAACAGACATATTGTCATATTGTCTACAAATTGCGTAATAAATATTTGAGAACCGTCAAATCAAAATTTTTTATCCTTGTTACCTCTGTAAGCTACCACAATCGAGAGTTTCGCACATGAAATTATTGGGCATCTCATCAAAATAAAGCTACTCACGAAAAATTAGCTTGATAGTAATCACTTGCAAAAATGGGCGATGTATCCCGGACTAATAGGTATTCCAAGCAATCATTGGTCATTTTACCGTTAATTAACTTCGTCAAATAAGTTTTGTAGAGGTTCTACGTCCAAGTTATAAAGAATTCAGACAGGCCCTTTTCAATAAAGGGGCTGACTTGACAACTTATGGACACAGATTTATGAAGGCTTCAACCAACTTGTAAGCAAGGCCTTTCATAGTTTGTAGTGTTTTGGAAGTTTGTTGTAAAATTAATTGTTGATGAAAACTAACAAAGCAGAAGTTAACAATAATAACCTTTAATAACTATTGTATTGTCTTCTAATATAGCTATTTAAAATAAAAAATGTTTGCTGATTACGTTTAACCTTCATTACTTTTGTTATTTCGTACTTAAAAATAGTTTGTATCAAAAATTGTAATAGGATAGTAAATTCTCTTACAATTTTATTATCTAATTTATATATAATACTAGCGGTCCGCCCCGGCTTTGCCCGTGGTACATATTTCGCAATAAAAAGTAGCCAATGTCCTTTCTCGGGTATCAAAATATCTCCTTACCAAATTTCATGCAAATTGGTTCAGTAGTTTAGGCGTGATTGAGTAACAGACAGACAGACAGAGTTACTTTCGCATTTATAATATTAGTATGGATTGTGTCTATAATATAGATTGCTGTTATGAGAAAACGTATATAAAAATAAATGGAGTGTATGAAATGGAGGAAACAGATTTTGACCCTCGCAAAAATGAGCAATTCAATGCGAAGCGATTTTTTAAAGAAGGTTTTCGTCTCTATATAAATCAAAAATAAGAATTTCCATTACAATAAAGAGCTTTTTGAGCAGTGGAGAAATGCTGTTAAAATGAATTTTATTTTTATAAAAAACACACCATATTGGATGATTTGATATTGCCAAATGTGCATATAGACATTTAATTGTAAGTATGAGTATATATATTTTTTTTAATAACATTCCAACTGTTAATGTGGAAGAAAAATCACTGATTCTTGCAAATCTTATAACAATGTACTATAAAATATTCAACGATCTTGTCGTACATAAACTTTATATGTACTTATTTATAGGTACGTTTAAAAGAAGCAAAATCTCAGGGAGCATAAAGTAAACCATTGTAATTTAATGTCAAAATGAAACGGCTCGGAAATAAATAAAATCTTTGCTGACCACACAATGTTTCTCATTTTATAGGTGTTTGGTTTATTCCAGTGCCTTATCGAAGTTTATATTATACTAGCTGTGCTCCGCGGTTTTACCCGCAGTGCTCCTCTCCTGTTAGTCTTAGCGAGATGATATATAGCCTATAGCCTTCCTCAATGAATGGGGCTATTTAAACCCGAAAGAATTTTTCAAATCGGACCAGTAGTTCCCGAGATTAGCGCGTTCAAACAAACAAACAAACTCTTCAGCTTTAGGTATAACATTAAGTATAGATAGCTTTTGCAGGGATTTGTATCTTACCGGGCTTAAGACGATCCTAACATTATGGGGTAATATCTTCTATTATGTAATCGCATCTAAGGCAGCTTTAAATGGGTCAAGGAGGGAGTCATTTTCCATTGTGTTTTGGTACCTTAATATTGAATGCATTATCCATATTAAAACGTTTCTGTCCTTTATTAGCTATAAGCGGTTGTTTTTACACTTGAATAGATTAATTAATTTGATAATTAAATTGAAAAGGATCAATTTAACATTACTAGATTTCCTGCTTCGATAAATTGGCTTATTAGTGAAATAATTTAATAAGACCCGTAGTTCCAGAGACAAGCGTGTTCAACCAAACAGACGAACAAACTCTTCAGCTTTATAATATTGATATAGATTAAATGGCAATATGGTAATATTTCAATCTTAAAGACGGTTTACTTATTGAACTGAAGCTTTGTGTAACGGCTGCGTCGCGATGTGAAGCGTAAACGAACGAAGTCACAAGCGGAGAGTTGTGTAACATTGACGCTTCTTTACAGCAGTGACATTATCTTCTTAGTGCAGAGTTTCTCTAATAGTGTACTCTGTAGTATATTATTTTCTTCCATTTTCCGCATCAGCTTTTATAAACTTTTATGTGAAATGTGCGATAACAAATTAATAATGTAATAATATACATGTAGGTATGTTCCTATGATTCTATGATTACCTACATTACTATTACAACCAAAACTAAAATTAAATTGTAGATTTGGTTTTATTACAGACATTAAACATAAAATTTATTTGAATAGTAATTGTTTAATAGTTTCAGGTAGAAATAGCAATAGATAGACTGAAGAAATAAATCGAATGAATAATGTCATATTATTAGTACACAATGATTGAAAGTTTTAGGTTAAATTACTGTAAAAGTTTCATAAAAGCTCGCTTGAACATAGATAAATCTAGAGAATCATTCACGTTCAAACCACAGAGGGTTTTCATGTACGATTTAGTGCTCACATTAGTATGGAAAGTTGGAAATTTCATGAATTATTAAAACATATTGAAACTTGTGCATAACTTATGGATGCATGGTTAATGCATCTCGATTTTATGCAAAATTAATGGTTTACTTTGTGCATCAATTGTTATGATATTCTACTTATATCTATACTAATATTATAAAGAGGAAAGGTTTGTATGTACGTATGTATGTATGTATGGTTTTCACGCATAAACTACTGGACCGATTTTGATGAAATTTGGCACAGATAATCTTTAGACCCTGAGAAAGAACATAGGCTACCTTTTATTGCGAAATATGTACCACGGGCGAAGCCGGGGCGGACCGCTAGTTATAAATAAAGTTGCAATATTAACGCGTATTACTTTGTGGATGATGTTATTATGATATCCTTCTAATATTATAAATGCGAAAGTTTATGAGGATGGATGGTGTTGTTACTCCTTCACGAAAAAATTATTGGACGGATTTGAATTGATACTTTACTATAATATAGGTTATACGTCAGAATAACCATGATCTATAGAATTACTTGATTTTTCCCCCGGAGTGAGCTGGATCGCCCGCGGGTGAAAGCGCGCGGCACAGCTAGTACATTTAGTATGAAATATGTTTATTCCAAACATTTAATATGTAAGGTTTTGCTTTTTTATTTGATTTTGTGCTTTAATTACTTCGCAAATTTTAATGAAAGTTCATTTAGAGACTGTAAATAGAGCTCGATGTGGAATACAATGTTATTCCAAATCGAGGATGTCATCTCGAACATTTGCTTTGAATACAAAATGTATGGGAAATAAAATATATGGGAGCGTTTCATGTACCATTTTTGGATATTTCTCGTTTTATTTTTAAAAAGTTATTATTGTCATTTTACTCATTAGGTTAAGTACTTTCAATATCAGTTTAAAGTTTTTTGATATCTAGGTACTATAGTTACGGAATAATCGCCTGTACACACTTAACGATTACACCTGGTATATTTAAAGCATTACAAAATTTATTAGTCGCCCATCCATCCTACTTTAATTAGGTCACATGCAAGTAGTATGGAATATATTAATAGAGATGGTAGTTTATCTTTCATATTTATATTAGCTATGCATATTATAATTATAAATAGAAAATGGGTCGTTCAGTTCATTAATATCAGAGCACAATCAACTTGCTTTTATATCATGGTCAGGGCTTAAATAATTACTTTTACTTGCTACATACTCCACACTATCTAAACGTGAAATTAGCTATTCAGTGAATCTTAATATATATATAAACCTCGTGTCACAATGTTTGTCCTCAATGGACTACTAAACCACTTAACCGATTATAATAAAATTCGCACACCATGTGTAGTTCGATCCAACTTGAGAGATAGGATAGTTTAAACATGTAGGAACCACGGGCGAAGCCGGGGCGGACCGCTAGTACATAATATATAAATCAAGTCACAAATTAGGTATTAAATTGTAATTTGTTGTGTGTGTGTAAATTGTTCTTTGTGAAAATTGGGAAGTTACCAAGTTTAAGGAAAATTTTGTATTTTATGATTTTTTTTACAGGAAAAAGTGTAACAGTATAACGAAATTTTAACGCCGAAGATTCTTTTAAAGTGCTTGTGTATAATAAATATAAAATTGTGGTACATTCACGTTACGACCACTAAAAGTTTTCATGTAAGACTTAGAGCTTACCGCATAAATCTAGAAAGTTATAAATTTCATGAAGTATTTCTGCGTGAATTTCGTATTAACTTATTTCAAATTTTGGTTAAATTATATTAACAACTAGCGGTCCGCCCCGGTTTCGCCCGTGGTATATGTTTACGTTTTCTCTCCATAAGAACCATGCTTGCACTTCAAGGAATAAGTATTATATAAAAAAGAATTAACGAATTCGGTTCAGCCGTTTTCGAGTCATAGCACCTACCCTCGACACACACATAAATCTATACCAATCTATATAATATAAAAATAACCGCGTTTTACCAAATGCATGTATACTTACATATACATATTTAAATTTTAAATAGCGTTTTTTCGCGCTAATTTCTGGCACTGTCACTGATTTTTATGCAACGTTTTCTGATAGATAGCTGAGGTAATAATGTGTAACTTGGCTACTTTTTATACTGATATTCCCACAGGAGCAAGCTGATTTTCGCGGGTGAAAGCGCGTTACGCAGCTAGTATTATATTATGTGTGACGTATGTATGAATTATGATTAATTGATTAATCTGCCATCCCAGTAGCAGGATACAGGTACTTTAAATCAGTCTTTATTAATAAACTAGCGGTCCGCCCCGGCTTCGCCCGTGGTACATATTTACGATTTCTCTACATAAAAACCATCCTCGTACTTCAAGGAATATAATAAAAAAAGAATTATCTATATCGGTTCAGCCGTTCTCGAGTTATGCGCTTACCAACACATTTTGCGATTCATTTTTATATATATAAATATATATAAATAATAGGTATTCCGGTACCTAAAGATATAGGTTGTTTCTACTAAGAGTTAACTACGAACTCGGGAAGCTGATCTTAGCATTACATTTTGAACTGTTAACTAGGTCAGGGATAAAATCAGATACTGTGTGCACTCATTGTAAAGTTTTCATTAAACGCGAAGGGAAGACAAATATAAATATTGCATTGAGTTTCCAGTTGACACATGAAAGCGCTTTTATTAGCTTCACCAGCCCCCCTAGACAAGTCGCTTTCTATTAGCGTAAAGTTTAATAGAATAGATTATGAATGTATGAGATTGACGTAATCAATCGTCGCCGTCGTCGTAATCAAACGTCAATCTCATACATTCATAATCTATTCTATTAAACTTTACGCTAATAGAAAGCCACTTGTCTAGGGGGGCTGTATGTTTATATGTAACTTTGCCTATTTCGTTGTTAGTTGTTGAATGAAAGGCAATTAGAAGAATAATATATATGTATTTATAATATATATATCTGATTTTACATTGTTAATTTATAGACGTGAGTACAGAGCTAGGTTGGATATTGACTGGCTTGAATACAATTTGATCATTATTCATTCCATATCGCTTTCATATCCTAATATGGACAGACGATTTTGCAGACACAAACTAAACATAATATTGGTAGGCACATTACCGACTCCTTTAGAATAGTTTATGACCCACTTAACGGACAGATTTAATTCAAAATTTGTATGCTTTTCCAGGATCCGTGAAGAGCAAAGTAAAAGTTTTAGTATGAAACTTATTCTATCATCAGGTAATGTACTGGAGACTACTAGAATTATATAGTCAAAGGTTTTCTATATACAAAAATAATGCAGCTGAATCGAGTTATTGCTATGTATGGATCAATATATCTATTAAGAAATTAGTAATATTCATTTACAAAATTACTCTTATGATATTAAAGTGTTTTGGAAAATTGTATATATTTATTGGAAAAGTAACGCGCATCGGTTTTCAATAAATTTATAGTGAAATTGCAAAGGACACAGTCAGTCCCGCCGCTGCCGTCGCGAGCGGCGGGTCCCGCGTTCCCGCCTGGAATATTATGAACGAAAACTATCGGGAATATTCGATAATACAGTATTGTATATATTGTTTTAGTTTGATGAATAATAGTCATCTTGGATTCAAGTATTCTGTAAATGTAGACATAGTTAAACGTGCTTATAAGTTAGAAATATCGCAAAAGTTATAATTTTTAAGTTTGCGTAACTTATTCTTAGGTACTTCAATTGTTTTTCCTGTATAGTCATTTTATTATATTACACACTTTCCTTTTTATAAGGAGTAAAAAAGCGTGATTTTAAAATATTACTTCATACAAAATAGAGCAATAATTTTTATTTGAATACTAGCGGTCCGCCCCGGCTTCGCCCGTGGTACATGTTTACGTTTTCTCTACATAAGAACCATCCTCGTACTTCAAGGAATATAATAAAAAAAGAATTATCGAAATCGGTTCAGCCGTTCTCGAGTTATGCGCTTACCAACACATTTTGTGATTCATTTTAAAGTGAAACTTTTATTACATCGTCTCAAACTTTTTGGTCTGTGTAGTGCATGTCGCGTGTATCGCGGCTGCCGAGTAGGTATACCTACTCGGCAGCCGACCGTCACGCGACATGCGCTACACAAAGCAGTGTTCGGAACCGTTCGAACAGTTTCACTTTTACCATGGTTTCATAAAACCACACGGCACACAACATTTTTATATATAAGAAGATTATGATTTATTAAAATGGTGCATTTTTCTAAGGCTGACATTGATCTATGATATTATACATTAAAAATACATTTGTTACTTTTAATATAAAGCCAGTTAATAAACACTTTTTATGTGTAAAGACGGGTGAAAAAGCAAGCCGGTGTTAATGATAATAATTTGCTCTATAAGGTTACGTGACAAAAAAGGTGTCATTAAACAATACTTCACGGTACATTACATGATTGGAAATTGTCCTGTTATATATATATCAGATCAATCTTGTTTATAGGTCGTTCTAAGATTATACCAAAGCCTCAATTCCCTCAAGGAATAAGGTCTGTAAGGGATTGCTTGGAAAATAAGATCAATAAAGCCTTGGGGATTTTGGAATGTTGTGATATCGATAGGTGATTATATGGTCATTTTTGACCATTCCTTAAAAGGAGTAGAACCTAAATGAATATAAAAATAAGGAAAAAAATATTGTCATGGAAAATATTCGCTTCAAATAATAATGTTTTGTGTTTTTTGGCGCGTTGAGCGTAAAATTTCAAGGTCGCGTCATGGCAATACCGTCACGTCATGGAGTAAGGCGACGATTTTGGTATCTTTGAATTTTTTTAAATTCATCGAATACACAATTGTACACTTTGCAGGTGATTTAAGATTTATCTTATATTTCTTTTGTATAATATTATTCAAGGTATAGGGAATTAGGGACATAAAAGTTGACATAATGATCAATTAATATACGTCTTACGAAGTTTAACTAGTTAAGCCTTTTTCAATACTTACTGTACGCATAAAAATATTTCGTAAGTCTTAATTTTTAACTTATTTGGCGTTAGTATGACGACTTAATTTATACCACTAAAACTACCAATAAAGAAGAAACCACTAAAGGATTAAGAAAGTTTAAATTACCAGTAGGAATATATTTTATTATTAAAATTTTAAAGGGCTTTCTCTGTTATCCGTTAGTCTTTATTAACATTGCTTGCCGGTAAAGAATTTTGTGTATATTATAAATCATTTTAGAAAGGTTACACAAAGGTAGACTTTCAACGGTCACTGAATATATTTTAGAAGAAAAAAAGAATCTTGAAAGATGACCCACTTTTTTTAACCAGAATGTAGGCTTTTATAATATGAAAAATGTCGCATTCTCTGAAATTAGACAATTGAATGGAGAATAATAAGCGTTCTGTATAACAAGTGTACATAAAACAGTAATTAAGAATTTAGAAAACAGTGAATAAAATAAATAATAAATAAATATTTCAGGATAATTTTCATACACGGCACAATCTGATCCCATATTAAGCTTTCGCTTGTGTTATGGAAACCAGATGGCTGATAAACATACATATCTAATTTTTAAATAAATACTTAAATAGATAATTAACGCTCAGACACAGAGCAAACATCTATGTTCAACACAAATATTTGCCCCGGGTGGGAATCGAACCCACGACCTCTGGCTTGGAAGGAAGGGCCACTACCAACCAAGCCAAACCGGTCAGTCCCTAGTAAATAAAATATTTCTTTGTAATGTACTTAAATAGTATTTAATTAAACAACGTTCAAGTGTACGTGACTTTTTGGACAAAAACTTGGATAAGTATCTACACGTTTTTATATTTTTCAGCGACTCATCTCCACCCTAATTCAGAATGATGGCTAAAAGTAAACATAGATTAGTAAAATCATTCTCATAATAAAAAAGATGTTTACCTTCTTAGGATGGTAAAGATGGAGAAAGTTTTAATAATTTATTGGCTATTCATTTTTCCTTAAAACCGTAATAAATGCATTGGATTGTATTGCTTTAAGGATACTGTATGTAATCACTACATATAAAGTAAAATCGCTTTCATAAAGTAAAGTCGCTTTCAGCCGTGTTTGCTTAGATCTTTAAAGTTACGCAACCGATTTTGATGGTTTTTGTTTGAATAGATAGAGTTATTCAATAGGATGGTTTTAGTCTATTGTTAATTAGGTTTTAGACTTAGCGGGCGAAAAGCTAGTCAATATAACTTTAAGTTAAATTTAATTGATTTCGAAGCTAATGAAATAAATTTAACGTAATCAATAGAGAAAAACGTTAGGAAGTAAGTTGCAAACGGGAAATAACATCGAGGTTGTTTTGTCAACTCGAACAAATTAGATTCCTTTCAAGATAGGCTGAAAAAGCACCTAATGGTTTTCTTTAGCGATCGATGCGCTTTGTAATTTTTTTATGCAACGTTGATTGATTTTACTTCATATTTAAGATTTTGTTTAAGAAAATGAAACTGTCTCTGAAGTCTTAGTCCATTCTGGTTAATATGTATATGTAGCCGTTACCTGAAAAAGGTTTTAGAAAAGAAAAATTTAAGTTTTCTCTTGTTATCTAAAAATGAGGAACGTTGGAAAATTCGCGAAAAACTGAAAATGAATTCTCCACGGGAAATTCATTGTTAAGTTTTGGTATTGAGAAATTTTCTAAGTATTTTGTTTTGAGTTACCTGAGCTCGAGTATTTATAAGAGTATCGGGCTATTTCGAAATAAAGGGAAAATTTGTGGGATAGAAGATGAAACTTCATAAACTTTGAAAATTTATTACCAATCTTGATCGTTTACAAGAATTTCATTTATTTCGTCATCCCTTAACTTTCCATTGTAATAAATAATAATAATTTAACGCTGAAAATATTAAATGTTTCACTCTACTGAACTACAAAACGATTTTCGGCCTATTTTAATAATTTGTTTGAAATAGTGTATCTCATTCTATTTCTGATTTCAAAGGGAAAAATTGTTGAAAGTAGTTACGAAACTAAAATTACATAAACGCTTTTAATTTTAAACTCAAAGGCAAGTAATTTAGTCGCAGAAGTTAAACGAATAATTAATAAGGAAATGTTAAATTCAAAATGTGCCGGGAAAATATTAGTTATAAAGAACTTAGCATTTTCCATTTATTTTATTTTAAACTAGCGGTCCGCCCCGGCTTCGCCCGTGGTACATGTTTACGTTTTCTCTACATAAGAACCATCCTCGTACTTCAAGGAATATAATAAAAAAAGAATTAACGAAATCGGTTCAGCCGTTCTCGATTTATGCGCTTACCAACACATTTTGCGATTCATCTTCTTATATATAAAATTCTCGTGTCACAATGTTAGTCTGCATACTCCTCCGAAACGGGTGGACCGATTCTCATGAAATTTTCTGTGCATATCGGGTAAGTCTGAGAATCGGCCAACATCTATTTTTCATATGTACCACGGGCGAAGCCGGGGCGGGCCGCTAGTTTTTATATATAAAGATACGGTTTTTTAATCTTTATAAAATAATACGTTATATATAATAATTTAGTATAATAACTTAGTAGGTACTTATATTTACAAAAACGTAGATACTTCTACACGTAGTATATTATTATTAGTCTGTGACATTACATACTGTATTTGTATAAAACTGCATACGGCATTTTAAGGTAAATGAAGACAAATTGCAGTTGCTATAAAATGATTGTTGGTACGTGATAAGATAATAATTTTCCTTTAAGGGCTTGGTCTAGTAGTGCAAACAAATGCATCCTGTCATCCTATATGTAAATAATACAAATGTACTAAGGGAAAGTTGCTCCACTTAATTTTTAAAAATTAAATCATTCGTATGCATAATTTAATATTCGTAATAAGTACCAAAAATGACAATTTGAAACAATTTTCGTGAAAATTACACCGGGTGATTTTTTTTTTATCAGTACACAAAATTTGCGAATACTTTCTATTGATATCTTCAAGTTCATGTTTATATTACTACTTTTACAAAGAAATTTGGACGAAATATAAAAAAAAATAAGCTTTCCATACAAAATGCATAACTCTATACATTTTTTTCGACCTAAGTTTCTTAGTGAAAGTTGTTCAGTTTAACTAATAAACGGATAAACAAATTTTGTATATAATAAAAAAAATGTAATGTTTGTGTTAAAAAATTATAAAATAGAAAAATACGCAAATGAAAACAAAAGATATTTATTTCTGACTAGCTTCCGCCCGCGACTCCGTCCGCGCGGATGTCGGTCTTCGCGTCTTCTACAGATTTATTATATTATGTATAATATATAGATTTATATTGATAAACCTAATAAATCTTTTGCTAGCATTCTGATGCTTTATCGGTTGCACTGGATTTATCTCTTTTTTTTTCAATCGCTTGAATGATATAGGATGGGTCCTTGATGGGCATCGAATGCTGAAGTCTCGAATCAATCAATTCTGACAGTAGGCAATTTATGTAAAATCTTGATAATGGTCCATCATTTTATTTTGCCTAAACGTTACATACTTTTTTATATATTCTATTTTTAACGAATGATTCACTCCAGTCCAAACAGCAAATAAGCAGACTTCTGCTTCTGCAACGTTTAGTTGTCCCTGAATTTGGAAAAATAGTCATGATTCTTATCTATGAAAAAAGTGTTATTTTTTGCATTGTATTTCAAATATTAAATTTTATATTTTTAACTGCATCTACTGCATTCATGTCTTTTGCCGGAATTAGACATTTAACTTCTACTAGTCCCATTTTCCCTTTTTGATACGGGAGTGTATAAAGTAAAATTTTTAGATATTTCTCGTTATACTTTTAAAAAGTTATTATTGTCATTTTGCTCATTAGGTAAAGTAATTTCGATATCAGTTTTAAGTTTTTTGATACCTGCAATAATAACGTCATAATCGCCTGCACATACTTATCGATTACACCCTGTATACAATCCACCATCCACATTCATAATGTTTTCCTGTCCTCCTCTCCTTTACGCTGTTCACCGATACATTTTAAATGAATAAATCTGCTACCACTGAAGGATGTTTCATTGTGATCAGCAAATTTTCACCACTGTTGTCGATTATTTGTTTTTCATTTTTAATCAGCAATTGGGAATCATCAGTTTTGTTTTTGCAGATTGGTGATGTACCCTAACAATACGTCGAAAAGGGAAAGCATCAACGAATTATCGCTTTCGTCCTCTTTTTTTATTCTTCGCGTCTCTGTTACTTGTGTTTGTTTAGTTCTCAACACCCACTGAATTTTCTATGTTATTGTGATCTTCCATTACATCTGAGTTTTGATGATGTGATGATAATCCATTCGTTTTAATATTGGTACTTAAAGTTGGTGGACTAAACTAGAAATGGTGGACTAAATTTGTCAGCGCGTCTGTAAGATCAGAATATTAAACCAACATCCTGTATTTAAGTTACAAAATTAATAATCAAACAACATGCCGCTACGTTGAAAATGACTAGAAGAAAAAATTAAAACACCTCGGCATATAATTTTGGAGTAAACAAATCATTTTCCCCGGATGAACTTGGGAAGTTCAAGTTCTCAATACAAGTTTATATTATATTTCGTATTTCTCAAACGAAAAATAAACATTTTTGGAACTTCAAAAAAAAAATGTTGTGTGGTTTTATGAAACCACGGTAAAAGTGAAACTGTTCGAACACTGCTTTGTGTAGCGCATGTCGCGTGTCGGTCGGCTGCCGAGTAGGTATACCTACCGAGTAGGTATACCTACTCGGCAGCGATACACGCGACATGCGTTACACAGACCAAAAAGTTTGAGACGATGTAATAAAAGTTTCACTTTAAAAATTATATTATAAGAAAATTTATGAGCTTACTTTAGTTTTAAAGAAATATACATCCCTTTACTGACACTCCGTAAAATAAAGAAATTGTTGCCAATCACCTTTGCAATCTATTTGGTTTCATTAACTTTATGTTCGAAGATAATTTTTTTTCTAGTAGTTACACGCGTATTTTTTTCGTTTATTTTCCATATCGAAATCAAATGTTTAAAAATACGAATATTTGCACAAAACTAAGATAAAAATAATCAATTAACAAAAATATTAAATTTAATGAAGTAGAGCAACTTTCACTTCGGTATGAACGAAAATCGAGCGTAGAGCACACGTCAGAACGCTCCGGCCCAAGGAGCGCGACTAAAGAAATTCGCTAGGATTTTTCCTAATTATTTTAAATATTTTTTTAATATTTAAAGAATTATCAAAATTCAAAAAAAAATTTTTTTTAAAGGATTAATACTCATTGGTCTTCAACCAACTCGAATAAATTAATGGAATAAATAACTTTTAGCAGTATTTATTAATAGATTTTGTAAGGCAAAAAATGGGAAATTTAATGAATTTATAACGTTTTAATTAGGAAAATCATAAGTTTTTCGGCAATTGTATTCAGCAGTTTTTAATAACGACTATAGAAGGATAATAATGCGCTGATCAGATTGTGTAAATTGTAATCGGTTGCAACGTAGTGAGTGCACAAACTTAGCTCGAAATGTCTTTGGGGGAAAGAGACTTATCTTGAAGGCCTGATTAAGGTAACATAAAGTAACTTTATAAATGTGAAAAAATTCACGCGCATTGCGTATATAACACTAATTGATAAACAAGAAAAAAAAATTCAGTTTATCATTTCATTAGCCGGGAAAAAATTGTCAAATAACTTGTTGAAAACGCAATTTTGCTAGACTGCAGCCTTAAGCGCGTCACACACGGTGAAGATTTTATCTTAAGACTAGCGACCCGCCCCGGCTTCGCACGGGTGCAATGCTGATACTAATTAATACACTACAGAAAAACTGTGAACGTTGTATATAAAAACATAGCGGCCCGGCCGGCCGGTACCGCCGCAAACGCTACGTCCCGCAATTTTTAAATCTGTAATATCTTCGAAAATATTCACTTAAATCATACGGTGTAAAGTGCCATATAGATCTATATTAAATGAACAATGTATTCAAGGTATTTAATTGGTTAAGGATTAATGCTGTATTGGTGAAAATCGCTTCGAAAATTAGCTTTTATTTGTCGTAAAAAGTAAATGACAAAAAAAAATTATTGTGGGTTATCCATAAGAGATAGACATATACCATCGCGGACTTTTCTGTAGACCTTTTCAATATGTATAATACTTAGTACATTATTTTGATAAAACTCGTAGGGTTCAGCCTGCGTTTGCAATATAAGCGGAAACAATGTAATTTTTTACGACATCACATTAGAAACCTCAAAAATAACAGTACTTCTCCACTATTTAATGGATGTTATTATACATATAAACCTTCCTCTTGAATCACTCTATCTATTAAAAAAAACCGCATCAAAATCCGTTGCGTAGTTTCAAAGATTTAAGCGTACAAAGGGACATAGGGACATAGGGACAGGGAAAGCGACTTTGTTTTATACTATGTAGTGATACTGTTATATTTTATATTACAGTATTTTAACGCATCCGGTATCAGAGTTCGGACCATCATTTTTCTTTTTGTCATTGCGTACTAAGACTCCTGTAGAACCGCCATCCTGTTACAAATGACCCACAAAATTTCGCGTCATTTGTAACAGGATGGCGGTTCTACAGGGGTGGGTGGTACGCAATGACAAAAAGAAAAATGATGGTCCGAACGCTGATACCGGAAGCGTTAAGATACTGTAATATAAAATATAACAGTATCTTAAGATAAAATATTATAGTATCTTCACCGTGTGTGACGCGCTTTATCCAAGATATATCGCCCTAACATACATCGTAATCAGTACGGCCCTGTACTGTGCTACTTAAGAATTATCTTTTTAAGGAAGTCCCGAGGTCGAGTCAAGGACGTTAAATTACGATAAGGCTAATTGCAAACGAGTCACTTCTATATCCATCACTATCTTCACTATATATTATGTAGTAGTAATAGTAGTAGTAACTTCTGTATATCCCTATGTATGCTAAAAAATTGCGCAATGGATGTTGATACGGTTCTTTTAATAGATAGAGTGGCTCTCGATAGTTTTAGTGTATAATTTCTTAAGTTTTAGATAACAGGGACGAAGCCGCGGGCGGAAAGCTAGTTTAGACGTATATTAATGGTCCTTTTGTAGGAAGTACATCTTGGGACATTGATAGATTGTCGGATAGATCGTGAGATGAATTTGAAAACGTGGAAATGCAAGAATTTTCATATAAATTTTATACTTGCATTAAAGTATTAAGCGATTTCGATATTAGATAGTCTATGTAGAGGTTAAGCTGCATCAAATAATAACAATTTACGTTATGTTCTTATCTTCACGGAAGATTAAAGTTTACGATTATGCATTTAATAATAAATGGCGTTCTTTGGAAAATTTAATTATTGGCTATTTTATTATGTAACATTTAAAGTACATTTTTATTCGATGTAATTAACAATAACTGATTGTATTAATATGGCATAATATGCAATTGATATTAAAAAAAATCTGGTTAAGTTTAGATATTATGGTGTACGAGTTTGTATGAAAATTGAAGCGCTTCTATTTATAGTCAAAACACTCGATTTAAATATATCTACAAAAGGAAAATACTTCGATATGTATAAATGAATACACGTGTACGTTTTAATTCTAGTGGGCGTAACGTTTATTTTCCATTTATACTGCTTCTAGTACCTACTAAAAGAACAAAATCTTTTCAGTAACAATTTATTTAATTATATAATACTAGCGGTCCGCCCCGGCTTCGCCCGTGGTACATATGAAAAATAGATGTTGGCCGATTCTCAGACTTACCCGATATGCACAGAAAATTTCATGAGAATCGGTCCACCCGTTTCGGAGGAGTATGCAGACTAACATTGTGACACGAGAATTTTATATATATAAAGATTATGTAACAATCTTACATCAATTATATTAATACAAATTATTCCATGTATATGCTGGAGATCATTTTATTTTAGTATTTATATGTCTTGAATATGTCTTAAAAGAAAATATTAGATTTTACATATTACTAGCCAACCTGGTAAAAGTTATTGTGTCGTATAACTTATGGTTAGATAAATAACTAGGTAACAACCCTTTCTCAGAACTATTGAATTTATATTCAACAACTATGAATTTTTATAAATGGTCTTACCAAGGACGTACTATAAAAAAAATATAAACATACACACTATCGAACGATCCAATTAATATAATTTATCGCAAGAAATAATATGCGTAATCATAGCACATATTGCGATTATCTTACCGCATTTTTATCATAAACATATTTATATCACTTGCTATGCAAATACGTGATAAATGTAATCAGATGTTATACAAATATGGATCTTAGTACATTGTATTAGGGATGTGGGAAGGACGGAGGGTTTTTATATGCGTGGTGCGTACAAATGTGGTTTAGTATGATTTCGCACTGATATCTATTAGACTTGTGGATTCGTCCTTAGACGTGTACTAGACAACCGTAAATTGATATGTGATTTTATTTTTATAGTTGTCGGTATTTTTGAAACGTTATTATATTTCGCAGTAGCTTATTTAAGGGACGTTTTTAAAGGCTCATTACTATCTACTTGTTACCTAGTAGAAAGTAACAGTTCATGTTGATAATTAAGTTGAAATTCTTACTTCGTATAGACTGCGTTAAAAGTTTTGCATGTTTTATACAAACAAAACAACATAACTTCATAAAGCATAATTAATCTAAAGAAAAAGACAATTCTGAAACGTATCACACGGGACACAAATAAGAACATAAAAAGTGACTATTTAAATAAATATCGCAAGCATTTATCGTTTCCGCGTGTACCAACTTTGTATCTAGATCTGCTCTACAATAATAAATAAATTATCTTCATAGCTCGTTATCGGAAAATTGTATATGATTGCAGTGTAGTTGTTTTCCATATTATCTCAGTTAAAGTTATAGTATCCACAAGTCTTCCAAAATGCGTGCATAAGTAACGTGTCTGTAACGGTGTGATAATATATGTTATCAAATATAACCAAATATGGATTTAATTCGATTCGCGTTGATACCCATCGGTCTAACTGTTGGACTCACCTATTTGAATGTTAAGAAGTAAGTGATTTATATCTTCTTGTCGCAAAGCTTCTACGATAATGTCTTGATGTGTAAGAATCTGATTTCATGAAAATGTATTTATGTATGGTATGTAGAGTTTAATATTGTAGTGCTGCAAAGAGTTGATTAAATACCACTTTTTTGTTATGCAAAATATTAGAAACGAAAACCATTACATATTAAGTCATCAATTTAAAGTATGTTGTGTTAATTAATACGCTCCTATTATCTTATCGGTTAAAATTAATGTCTATTTAGGTCTATCCGCAGACCACTAAACCACCCTTTATAAAATCTCTACGTATCATATATTTCTCCACTTGTGTTTTAAACCTATTTTACTATACCCTCTCATAGACCTGTAATACTACACCAAGTTCTTGGTACTTTGTATTTAAAAGTTACCTTAAATTAAACGGCAATGCTTGTTCCAGGAACGCTTACAGTAGAAGAGGTGTACAAAGACCGAGATCAGTTCGCGGGACTTGTGCGCGAGGTTGCTGCGCCGGACGTCGGACGGATGGGCATCGAGATCCTCTCGTTCACGATCAAGGACGTGTACGATGATGTCCAGTACCTGGCCAGCTTGGGGAAGGCGCAGACGGCGGCCGTGAAGCGGGATGCCGATGTGGGCGTGGCTCAGGCCAATAGAGACGCTGGTATACGGGTAAGTGGAAATTAGGAATACTTTAAAAGGGTATTAGGAGTACCTACTTGGCTAACTAAGGAAAACTGGCGGCCGTGATGCGGGAGGCTGATGAGGTCATCGCTCAGGCCAATAGAGACGCTTGTATACGGGTAAGTTTCGTACTCTCTGAACATATTGTTTAGGGGGTGATTAACGTGCAATATCTGGCGACCTTGGGAAAGGCGCAGATTGTTGATCTTTAATGAGCAGTTTATTTACATAGGTATCCTAAAAATTTTCATTCCAGTTTGATCAAGAGTATACATATTTTTTTGTCCCTTATGTGGTCTTCTTTACATACTTTGTTAATTTGCAACGACGCTGTAACTGTATAATGACGTATGCGAAATTTATAATAAGCAAAGCCTTTAAAATGAGGTACACAATACATACGACACACTTATCCTACTAACGAGCTTAATTAAAAATGTTTGAGCTACATAATCTCTCAACAACTCTCTGGCGTCACAAATTCTACATTGCCTCAAGGTCTACTCTAAAAGTCATTTTTTTAAGTCTGGCATCATATCCCTAAGGAGTTTATTTGCTGCCAGTTCTTTTTACTGACACAAGGATATAGCTCTTGTTTAATGTTCTTCTAATAAGCCAAAAGTTTGTATGGATATTACTTTAAAAGATGATTTTTAAACATAACCACTAATAAACAGACGTGGCAGAAATTTGGTATGCCGGATACATCATGGTCCAAAATAAATTCCATTAATTTTTATGATTACCTTTAAAACATATCATTATGTAGATAAGGATACACATTTATAGACAATCAACATCAGTTCTAATTTCGTCCCTAATTCAAAGCATCTTATTAAGTGCTGCTTCCTTAAGAGCTTTAATGTAATATAATGCATACGTACATAATATTATCAAAGAAAACTATGAAGTAGGAAGCCTTTAATAAAGTTCTTCTTTATACCCATATGTCATGTAAATGAAGCTGATAAAACAAGTCTTATGCGATTTTCGAAGACACGTTCTTATATTCCTTTGGAATTTTAATAACCCTATCGTTTGCAGTTTTCTTTGAAGCAGAAAATATGAAAGAGCCTTTATCTTACAAACTACCAGAGGCGGCTCGCCCTAAGGAGCGCTGGTGCAGTGAACTCCCATAAATAATTATAATAAAATCATACTCCTTAATTTAATTATTAACATTAATTATTACTATTTAAAATCAATCGTAATCTTTAAAACTACTGTTAATACCAATGAATATATCCATCATTCCATCATCCCATACACCTGTATAATACCTACTGTATTAATGTAACGCGCGAAGCGGTGCGCTCACGATTGCGATCCAATGAAAAAAGATTTAGTACATTTCCTAATACGAAATCCAATAGGAGTGAAAGAGAGGGTTTTGCCAAAGCCCTGCGCGTGAAACAAAAGATTTTCTATGGAAAAGTAGCAAAATTCGGAGCGGCGCACCCGCAAACGTTGCCGGTTCGTTTTTACCGCCCGGCAGGACAGCGATAGCGCGCGCGGCGCGGCGCGACGTTGCCAGTTACCACTTCTATTAATATAAACAAACACTCGAGTCAACTTCAATGCTCGCGCGCGATTCATGCAATTTTCTAATTAAAATTATAAAATACGTGTTGAAATAGCCTGTAGTTATCAGTATTACTTGTGAGTGTTAAAATGAACAATAATTATAATGTGGCTTTCATTAAAAAGTGTGATAAAACGTTACAAATTCGGCTTGAATTGAAAGCAGGGACTGCCACGGCCTGAACTTGACCTTTCGCAAAAATGTACGACAAAAACGAAAACATATACCTACGCGTGTGTTTAAATCCGAACAATATTATGTGAAAACACCATGGTTGTGTGGTTGTGATGAAAGCAACAACAGACATTTACGAATGTCTTGTCGCTTTAAGTTATAGATATTTTTGCACACCAAAAAGAAAGACGTATGTATTTCCTTTATAAGTAATTTTTTTGATAAATGTACTGCTTTACACCATGTATTTTCAGTGTTTTATTTCAAGTGAACACCCATAAAATTTTGTCACGAGCCGCCTCTGCAAACTACCTGGACACATGTGTCGTAAATGTTGTAGATCAAATTTGAGTCAAATTCTTTTAGTAGTTTTTATATTTATTTTATATTAAAATATATAATTAGATATTCTTATGGTTTAAAATAGATTTTTCTCCACTCAAGGATTCATGATTGTCAGTCTTAAAAACTATAATATAGGTAGCAATCTATTCCATTTAAAATACCAAAACAATTGTACGCAATTGTTTATGAAAACCTAAATTGTGCTCAAATGCGGAAATACAATGATACGTTTAATCAGAATAGGTACTACGGAATGTACTACTATAATTATAGTAAGTACTTATAACAGACGGCGTTGTTTTGAATACAAGTCGAACAGTGACTCATCTTAATCTCACATATGTGGCAGATACTTATATATAAATGAACTTAAAATAACTTTTTGGTTGGTATTCATTTGACTAATTCCGGAAAATATTTCAGTTTTTACTGTTCAAATGAAAAATAATAATTTCCAATATGTTTTTGTTATATGTTACTGGTAATTTGTTTAATCCAGGTATTATATACAATACCTAGGCGAAGTATGGAATGCCTGCGGCGTTCTGGCGATGTATGGAATCACAGGCAAAGTATAAAATGAATAATTCATTTTTATTTACTCTTTATTGTACAACATATTACAATGAAAGTACATAAAACAAAACCATTTTTCATACATTCATTCATTTCATACATTACCTATATGTTTTAGGCATTCCATACAGTGCCAAGGTATTGTATAGAATACATTATATAGATTTCCGATAACATATACACAAAACTTATTTTAAATATTGCTAATTTACATTAGATTTGTAAAGGACAAAGTGTAGTTCAAGGTCAATATAATTAACCGCTTGTATTGGCCCCTGCTCCAATTAGGGACAAACAATGTAGTAGTTACGCTCTATGTGATTTTGATATAGCTATCCTAACTAATATAATTATGCTAGACTAGTTGTTTGCTTAAGATTTGCTTCGGATGAAGGTATATAAAATGTATGTGTTCATCCAGATTTAAATTGCCATTTTTAATCTGTGAATTTGTTATAATTCATTGATACGTACTTTTTAATTAACGAAATTTTATCAAAGCTGATTGTAATAATACGTTTGTATTTTATCACATATATTGTAGTTAATACTTATTCCAAAAAAATATAGAACAATTTTTTCTGAGTAACTACCTAATTACTAAACTGACAATAAAGGCAATATCTAATTTTGATCTGTTTTATATAATTAAATTAAATTCATGTAACATAATGTTAACGAAACGCGGGTGCTTCATCACGTATCAAGTTTGGAAGCTCTCTAACTTGAAATCCTATTACCTACTGTACCGAATATCGATACTAATAATAAACCTTCACAACAAAATATTGGATTATCCACTGAGTTGGTTGACCTACATTGCTTCTCAAAGAAATGTGGGTAACATTTATTTGTTTTTCGCAGGAGTGATTAAAGCAAAAACCCGCTACATTATTCATCGTAAAACACGAAAAATGAAGTTTATTTTGATAACTTATAAACTTGTTATAACTGTCACTTTTGAGTTTTGAGACTGGTATACCCAAGGTATACCTATTAGTGTTCTCAAAAACTTTGAAATTTAAAAGTTTGTCGAAATTCGAAGTAATTACAAATACCCACATTTTTATATTTCTTGGTCGTAAATATTGACTTCAATTTTCACATAGAGTAACCAACTTTTTTATATGGATGATACCTACTCAGAAGTCTATGAAATAAACTTTCTGTTTCATAATGTAAATTATTATCGTTTAGTATCTAGTAGTGTATTAGAAATAATGTTGTTGGTGTTAAAGACAATGAAACACACCAATACACCAATAATATTAACATTCAACCCCTTCATGACTGTTCTTTATTGGATATACTGTATCTAAATATTCCACACTTTAGTCTACTAAATTCTATAATTGATTCTCGAGCAGAGGCGGCTCGCCCTAAGGAGCGCTGGTGCAGTGAACTCCCATAAATAATTATAATAAAATCATACTCCTTAATTTAATTATTAACATTAATTATTACTATTTAAAATCAATCGTAATCTTTAAAACTACTGTTAATACCAATGAATATATCCATCATTCCATCATCCCATACACCTGTATAATACCTACTGTATTAATGTAACGCGCGAAGCGGTGCGCTCACGATTGCGATCCAATGAAAAAAGATTTAGTACATTTCCTAATACGAAATCCAATAGGAGTGAAAGAGAGGGTTTTGCCAAAGCCCTGCGCGTGAAACAAAAGATTTTCTATGGAAAAGTAGCAAAATTCGGAGCGGCGCACCCGCAAACGTTGCCGGTTCGTTTTTACCGCCCGGCAGGACAGCGATAGCGCGCGCGGCGCGGCGCGACGTTGCCAGTTACCACTTCTATTAATATAAACAAACACTCGAGTCAACTTCAATGCTCGCGCGCGATTCATGCAATTTTCTAATTAAAATTATAAAATACGTGTTGAAATAGCCTGTAGTTATCAGTATTACTTGTGAGTGTTAAAATGAACAATAATTATAATGTGGCTTTCATTAAAAAGTGTGATAAAACGTTACAAATTCGGCTTGAATTGAAAGCAGGGACTGCCACGGCCTGAACTTGACCTTTCGCAAAAATGTACGACAAAAACGAAAACATATACCTACGCGTGTGTTTAAATCCGAACAATATTATGTGAAAACACCATGGTTGTGTGGTTGTGATGAAAGCAACAACAGACATTTACGAATGTCTTGTCGCTTTAAGTTATAGATATTTTTGCACACCAAAAAGAAAGACGTATGTATTTCCTTTATAAGTAATTTTTTTGATAAATGTACTGCTTTACACCATGTATTTTCAGTGTTTTATTTCAAGTGAACACCCATAAAATTTTGTCACGAGCCGCCTCTGTTCTCGAGAAGTTGTAACAGAACAAAGACATTAAATTTAGGTCAATATCGATGACAAATATGTGGGTATACGTCACCTCAGAATTGGGCAATTTGCTATAATGGGCCATTGGAAGCGCCTCCGTATTTCCCTGTGATAATTGATGATTGCTCAGTGTTTGCAAATGACTCGGGGTTTTCACTTTTGTAATTTATACTTATACTAGCTTTCCGCCCGAAGCTTCGCCCGCTTTGTCTAAAACATAATAAATTATATACTAAAAACCTTCCTCTTGAATCACTCTATCTATTAAAAAAACCGCATCAAAATCCGTTGCGTAGTTTTAAAGATTTAAGCATACATAGGGACAGAGAAAGCGATTTTGTTTTATACTATGTAGTGATTAGAGGATAATGTACTAAAGGGGATGAATTTGAATTTTTTACATGAAACGAATGAACTCAAAAACGGAAATCATTTAATCAGCGGAAAGCTACATTATGGTTATGATTTATTTGTGTTTTGTCCTGTTTGACCAGGGCAGGGCCGGATATAGCGGTCAGCAGAAGGTAGTTAAATTTCGTAAGTAAATAATCCACACGTAACATACTTTCGCATGTATACGTTGGTAACAAGATTATATTAGTTTTTATTTTGTTATTACTAGTTTTATAGTATTTTGGGGCTGGTGTGGCTGTGTGGGAATCAAACACAAGTTCAATAAAGTCCACTACTTTTCCCTGAGGACGTAGTGTCCGGATTGAGTTAATAGATTTACTCCGTATTCGATTTGACCACAAATATATGTGTTAAATTATATACGACAGTGTGCTGATCCCTCGGCGAATAAGCTGTATAGCAAATAAAAGAATAAAGCCGCTTAACTGTTAACTTTAATCTATAACTATAATCATAAACTTATATGGTTATGATCAGGTAAAGAGATAACGGAATAAAAAATTATGAATCTATACTAATATTATAAAGCTGAAGAGTTTGTTTGTTTGTTTGAACGCGCTATTCTCAGGAATTAGGCCTCCCCCACATTGGGCGTAGGCCGAGCGTACGCGTTTCCTGAGCGTGCTGCCGGCGTCGGCGCGGCGCGGACGTCGCGTCAGCGCGCCGTCTGTGGGGCGCGGGCGTCGCGCCATCGAACGCTATGCAAGCGCTGCGCAAGCGCCGCGCCGACGCGACGTCGCGTCTAAAGCACTCGGCCGCCCGCGCCGTGCCCCTCGCACTCATTGCCCTCGTCGTCGCCCGCTAGGGTCAGTCACTAGAATGGATTCTGACGAGGAAACACTGCTGTTAGCTTTACTACTCAAACGGAAAATACGCCCATGGAACGCCCATGGAACGCGACGTAAGCGCGGCGTCTGCGCGGCGTTCACGCAGCGCCCGCGCGGCGCTGGACAACGCGTAGCCCGCGCCCCACAGACGGCGCGCTGACGCGACGTCCGCGCCGCGCCGACGCCGGCAGCACGCTCAGGAAACGCGTACGCTCGGCCTACGCCCAATGTGGGGGAGGCCTTACTGGTCCGATTTGAAAAATTCTTTCGGTGTTAGATGGCCCATTTATCGAGGAAGGCTATAGGTTATATATCATCACGCTAAGACCAACGGGAGCGGAGCAATGCGGGTGAAGCCGCGGGGAACAGCTAGTTATGAATAAACCTAAAAATATGAAAAATTGCTCTAGAAAAGTTCTCCTCATTAAACAAGACCATTATTTACAAATGGATGCAATTTATTCCAACACAAACATTTGCAAGCTCTGATGAATGGCGTCTAATCTATCCCGTTAAGCTGCATGTCACAGACAGCTCGGAAAGTTTTGTAAATGATCGCTGTGATAGACGGTTGATAAACGATGACAGTCAATCTGCTTACAATTCACTTTTTGTAACTTCCAGTCTACATCGGCGAAGTCAGTATGAAGTCCTTAGTTTCCTTTGTTATTAGAAATTTATTCTTTCGTAACACGCTTTTATTGGCTGCACCTATATGTTTGTATTTTTAAATCTAGCCGACTCCTATAAACTTGATTTTGATCCACTTTAAACGGACATATTCAAACTTTGTACTCTCACCAAGGATCGATGACAATACAATAATTTCATGAATTTATCTTTTTGAAACGTGTATATTATTGCACGCCTCATAAGCGAAGCGTTGAGGTGGGTACTACTGTCACTTCGCGCAAAACATCTGATTTTTCAAACTTAAAATGTATTTATGTATCATACATTGCACTTGTAAGATAATACATACACACACATATTAAGAAAAAACACTATTTTTAACGTTCATGATATTTTTGATGTCATTTTTGTTATTTAAACTAGTTAAAAAACAGTTTAAAAAAGTTCTGTCTTGGACGTCCGTGTGTCTGTATGTGCGGATCCTTTTTCTTGTTAACACGATAGCGACCGAAATACTTTACTAATCGAGTCTTTTTTTTCTCTTACGCTTGAGTATGCTCAGGAATAGAACCCTTTCATTTTTCAGGGTCTGATTCGATGTGGTTTAATTGTTATTAAATAAACAAAAATAATAATAAATAAATATTTATTAAAAAAAAATTATGAGGCGTGCACTTTTGGATTTTCCAAATTATTTTTTAACTATACTTATTACACACTAACTTGAGAAAGATATTTAAAGAATCGCTATTAATTTTCCAAGTGAAAAATACAAATATTATATACCTACAGACCCTGATGAGGATAAAAAAGATGTTAGAAGGTTTATGAGGTTATGATATGAAAGCGATAAGGGTAGATCGTTTTACGATCTAATGCTATCGCAAGTATTATTATTTTTATTTATTTATTTATTTAACATAATATTAATTCTTATGATCTAATTTACATTGATGCAATCATAAACTCATTCAAGTTTTTCTGTGCACCATAAGCCCACAAACCGCTACATATGTTTTAATACTTATTGTTAGTTCTTAATCCTAATAAAAATTTTCTAAGTACCCTCTACTTGGAAAATTTTTAGTGACGAGCGACATCGGTAATCTTGCTGGCCGTGTAAACATACAGTATGATCCTTCCGTGAATCTATAATTTTGTATTATTTGTATTTATATTTAGATAAAATTAGTAATAAGTTCTTATTATTTTATGAATGAACAGTTTAATTATATTTTAGAGTTATTAGAAGGTTTTTTTTTATGATAGTTTATTTATATTCACTAAAAAGTATTGCTTTAGTTTGAATTTTAGATTTTTGTGAGTAATTGAATCTCTTAAAGATATAGGTAATTTGTTGATCAGACAGGGTACGATATAATTTAACGTTCTCTTCCCGTGAAGGTTTAGGATTACAAGTTCTTCCTAAACTTATATTTTAAGAGGGAAAAAAGTTTGGTAAAGTTTTAGGGCAACATTTTCCCGATCCCTATACTTGCACATAAATTTAATTGCTAAATAAACAGTATGAATTGTTTTACATTCCGTTAAATGAAAATAAATGTCGCGAATTATGGAATTTGTATTTTTTAATAAGTATAATAGAGTATAGTGTTCCAATAGCAGATGGTATCTTCCACTCGTTGTTATCAATCTATACTAATATTATAAAGATGAAAGGTTCGTAAGTATGTATGTATGGTTTTCACGCATAAACTACTGGACTGATTTTGATGAAATTTGGCACAGACAATCTTTAGACCCTGAGAAGGAACATAGGCTACCTTTTATTGCGAAATATGTACCACGGGCGAAGCCGGGGCGGACCGTTAGTGTTTCTATAAAGCAATATTTTATTTTCTAATGATTCGATCTATTATATAACTAGGTCTAATAATAAAATATCCTTTTATTTTTATAGGAAGCTGAATGTGAAAAGAACTCAATGGACGTGAAATACGCGATGGACACGAGGATTGAAGACAACGCGCGGATGTTCAAGCTGCAGAAGGCACATTTCGACCAAGAAGTCAATACTGCTGTAAGTACACACTCATAGCATATATGTTGGATACAATATATTACGGTTATAATTACCAAAGACTCTTTTTTTTCAAATAAATTGTGAAAATAGTATGAAATGCGGAATTTTTAATGGTTTTGGCTGTTTTATTTCAAGTTCGTATTTTATTATTTATTAAAGGTGTGTATAATAAGAGAAATGCACAATACTTTTCTGATCATGATTGGATATTTCATTTATTTCATTATCAAAAACTTCATAATACCTATATACTCTCTTTTCATAGTAAATCTTTCAAAAGTTTACGCAAACTGAACCCAGATATTATATAGGTTTTCGATATCAATTTTAAAATCCGCAATAACGTATGAATGGGTTCAAAAATGAACTATCGCATGAAATCGTGTATTTTTCATGACGTCGAATATGTAAGCTGATAAGATTTACAGGCATTGCAGTAAAACGAAATGCCATATTGAATGTGGGGCGTCAAGGCGAGACATAGTATAATAATAGTCTTATTATCAGATAAATAAATATAGTGATAATATTTGTTTTACGCACAGGTTTTACGTAATTTAAATGCTTTGTTTGTCCGTTTTTGAGATGAAACTTATGTAATCTTAATTTGAATTTATTATACAACATAAGGGAGCTATAATTCTTAAGAAAGGAATACTTTTTTGTAGAAAAACTTAATACAAAATTGAAATGTATGTATGAAGTACTTATAACGAATCATAATAAAATTAGCATTTGTATAGAAATTATTTCTTTATACTTAATACAATTTAAAATGAAAATTTTATAGAAATTAAGTTCTTTTTGCTAAAATTAATTTGTATTACGAAGTTATGACTACAATCATTTTACGTTTTGAACAGAAATTTCACTTTTTTAGCAAAAAACTAAGATTTGAAAAGAAACTTTCAAGGTCATACTTATTGTCTCTACAATAACGAGACATGTATTGTTTCCAGAAAGCCGAAGCTGCGCTAGCCTATGAATTGCAAGCCGCGAAAATTAAACAGAAAATACGAAACGAAGAAATACAGATCGAGGTTGTGGAGCGTAGGAAACAGATTGAGGTATTAAAAACTGCATCTTTTGTTTTGTTTGTTGCTTCAAACTCTTTGTTGTTCTGAGCAAGTTTCAGTGATTTATTTTTTACTGGCTTTCGACTCGCATAATTTCAGTTCCCGTGAGATTTCCGGGATAAAAACTATCCTATGTCCTCACTCAGATTACAAACTATCATTGTAGTATACTTCTTATTTGTTATATTATGTACTAGCTGCTCCGCGCGGTTTCACCCCCGTGGCTCCACTCCTGTTGGTCGTAGCGTGATGATATATACCCTATAGCTTTCCTCAATAAATGAGCTATCTAACACCGAAAGAATTTTTCAAATCGGACCAGTAGTTCCCGAGATTAGCGCGTTCAAACAAACAAACAAACAAACAAACAAACTCTTCAGCTTTATAATATTAGTATAGATAAATCGGTTCAGTAGCTTAAGTGAAGGAGAAACAGACAGACAGGAGGACGAACAGACAAAATTTAGTAAAGATTTGCAGTAAAATATTTTGTTTAAGAAAATTAGAAATTGCGGCTGGATTTTTTTGTTCTTAAAATTGCAAATTACAAATACCTAATTTTTGTAAATCTCTTTGCAAAATTAGCCTTTAATCACAAACTATTTAAACAGTTTGTAGTGATAACACTATATTGCATTACAGGTAGAACAACAGGAGATTATGCGTCGTGAGGAAGAATTGAAATCAACGGTTCGTCTGCCCGCTGAGGCAGAGGCTTACCGTTTACAAGCCATCGCAGAGGGAAAACGGTAAGGAGTTAACTCACAAATAAACTGAATATTGCCACACATATAATAGGAGCATAAAAAGCAGACAAATCAATACTAAAATTACACTTATAAAATTAACACTTATAGACACAGGTATAAAAAAATAATAATTCATTGACTTTCAGCACACTTTTGTCTTTTATTCAAACCTGAAATAGTAGACAACTTAATTATTGGCCATTTTACAAATTTGAATAAGTGCGATATATTTTTTTGTATTCTACGTCATACAAAAAATCTTGGCACCACGAGAAAGCTTAAAATTTTTTCTAGTGCGAGCACTCGATACACAGTAAAATTTCCTTCCATAACCCTAACAGTGGAAGGAAGAAGCGAAACAGATGCGGAGAGGATCAAAGTGCTCAATCTAGCATAGACAATAGACATATTTTCTAAATATTGTTCTCCATAATTATATTTTTCCTTAAAAGGCCGGCAAAGCACAAATAGCACTACCAGTATTACAAGTGTTTATGGGCGGTGGTGACCACTTAACAACCTGCCCCTTTGCTTGCTCTGACATAAAAAAATATAACAGTAAAATTTCCTTCCAGTACGCAAACGGTAGAAGCAGCCAAAGCAGACGCAGAAAGGATCAAAGTGCTCGGTCTAGCCGAAGCCACAGCTATCGGCGATGTGGGCAAGGCGGACGCGGAGCGCATGCTCGCTAAGGCGAAGGTGTACAAGCAGTATGGGGATGCGGCTATCATGGCACTCGTGTTGGAGGCTTTGCCTAAGGTACGGATTTTTTTTATTTTGTTATTGTTTGACCACAATCTCGCCTGATGTTGAGCTAAGATGTGTCCACCATAATATGGCGATGCCCAGAATCCGTGCGGCACGACGTTCGATGGAAGAGCGGGGATAGTTTTATGTTTGGGGTCAGTTTTTGTCGTATTTGTGATTTTGAGTTAATTTTTCTAGAATTCCGAACCCTATTTCTGTCATAAAAGTTACACGTCGCAAATCACGCCGAAGTACCAAAGCTTTCTTAATTTTAAGCTTTTTTAATGTGTTTTTCCTACGTCTAATACGTTCGCAGATCGCGGCAGAAGTATCTGCGCCCTTAGCCAAAACGGACGAGATAGTGCTAGTAGGGGATAACGGTGCGACGGGTGAAGTGGCCCGGCTCGCGGGCGGCATCCCGCCCGCCGTGCGCTCGCTCACCGGCCTCGACCTCAACCAGGTGCTGCAGCGCCTGCACCCGCGCACAGGTGAGCCCTGAACAGGTAACTGCAGAACTGCTATAAAACAGGCAACCAATCAGCAGGCCGAGACTAATGGCAGAGAATAGAAACTGCTATCGCTAATTATTGACATATGCTCATGACAATTTAGTAATGGTTCGGTCACACTACCAACGACGACGACGACAACGACCAAAATTCCTTTCCAGACAAAATTCGTTTAAAATAAAATATTAAAATTTCCCGACATACTGGTACTCGAAAAGAAAAAAATTTCGAGGTCAATTAATTAAAAAAGTAGGTTTTTTGCGATTTTCGCCGAGACGGTTAGTTACCTGGGACCAAAATTATAGATCATAAAATTATCTATTCTATTATCGATTCTATTCCATTGCGTTTTGACGTTTGGCTAAAGGGGCAGGTGCAGGGCAGGGCAACAGGATGTTGGAGATCGCTTACCGACAGGTAGCCCACGATTTTTTTTTGGTGTTTGTTATCTTGCCATGGCGTAGGAGTTATATCGGATTCTTACCGACGAAAGCAGTCGAGGGCACCTCTAGCACCTTAAAATTCGATGGCTGTAAAATTTCATGCTGTAAAAAAAAAACACAGATATATGTGTAAGTTGCGTACGGTGTGAAGTCTTTTTGTACAAATCCTATATTATTTTTATTTTCAGAAAAATAAGCTCTACGATTATAATCATAATCAGTCTATCATGGATACTCAGACATACCTTTTTGTTACAGAAGAGTCTCCACTCTCTGCTGCCAGTAAGAAGAAAGAAGTGACAGCTTGCTAAATTATTGATTTTAATAATTTATTACACTCGAATGTAATGCAATGCACAATATTGTTTATGATTTTATGTTTACGATGTGTTTATTTTATTTTATTCAGAGGTATATTCGAGTACAAAATACTCCAGCACAATATAATTAATATATTTTTTAATTGTAACACGTATCCACCGATATTTTATTTAGTGACTATAAATAGTTTTGACCAAAGTTTAACTTTGCAGTATTTGATTGCCCCATTCGTTCAGAAATAAGGTTTTCTTAGAAAACTATTCGTAATTCCAATGCTTTATGTCTCGGAGACTTGATATTTTTGCATATTATTTTATTTTTATTTAATAAAGTAAGACATGCGTTACCACACTAAGAAGTATTTTTATACGAACAAAGTGTAGATAGAGTGTACCACTAAGATGATATCTCATTTTCTATTTATATTTGTCGGAATTTCTAGATGTAGTCACGTAAATGTAGATTTTGTACTTGTATTGAATCTTGGGTGTTCTGCGCAAGACACTGCCTTTTAGGTGTAACTCGTAACATTAGTTACGGAATTTGATTATTTCAAAATTGTGTTCAATATAACGTGGTTGGGGATAACGCATTTTTCAAAAGTTTTGAAGATGAAAAGAATCTCAAAATATCGTCAAAATGTGTATTTTCTTTTTTTCGGTTCTCATGATCATTTTAGTCAATAGGTGTCTTTTATATAGGTACCATTTTTCTTGCTCAATATGAATATCCTTTTTTATCGGGCTTTTGAAATTAATTATAACTATAAGTATTCTTATTTTATTCACTTCAACATGAGATTCTTAATATATATATATTTTTAATTATGTGTTATTTCTTTACCACGTTAGTTATATTTGTAAATCACTTGTCGACATGATTGTATTTTGATGTTGTGTGATTTTGAATATTAATGAATTGTTCATTAATTAATTAGTTTCGTGTGTAAATTCGTGACTTTTATATTTATCTTGTGTATTGAAATGTATAATTTGAAATAAATTGAGTGTCAATTTATTTTGTTGTTTTATTTTAATATACCTTACCCGTTGCCTTATCCCTATAAATTCTTATTTATCCAACTAGCTAATCTTAGAATATAGGAAAAGGCTACTTCAGCAATAAATTTCTACTTTAATTCTAAATATTTTATTATTATAAAATATTTTATTAAATTTACAATATTTACTTATATTATTAATTAATACATTTTATTTAAGTCCCAAATGAGGATTGTGTAACTCGCCTCGTATGTTCGTCTTCATGAGCTGTAATTATAAAAAATATATATGCATTACATACAAGTTACTATAAGAAACATAATGTGTTAAATATAAGCTAAAAATACATAATTTTATTTTTATAATAAACTAGCGGTCCGCCCCGGCTTCGCCCGTGATACATATTTACGTTTTCTCTACATAAGAACCATCCTCGTACTTCAAGGAATATATATAATAAAAAAAGAATTATCTAAATCGGTTCAGCCGTTCACACGTGATGCCGTGACAACGAGAAACGAATATATTATATAGAAGACGCATACACACAAATGCTCGCAATGACGCACTCACTACAACACAAATAATATACAATAAAGTATTTTTCAAAATTTTCACAAAAAAATAAATGAAATACTTTATTCAACTTACCTCGATTTTTTCTGCATATGAAAGTTCTGTCTTACTAAGAACATAAGAAAGTTTAGCTTGCGCTGCCTCTGACGTCATGTCATAGGCGGGTACTACGCCGCATTCTATTAGTAACTGAAAATCATTAAAAACAGTATGTAAACTATTGTAAAACAATAATTTAACTAAATTAATGTGTCTGTGAATGCATAAAAACATTATACTTTAATTACAAGTATGAATACTAAAGAAGAAGTTATATGGGCAGAAACTATTGCAATTTTAGTACATATAATAGAGGTATACATATTATTAGGTAACTTACCAGACCAGTTTCATACAGCGGCTTTCCATGCACCATACCATTAACACATTGCGTCACATTTACTACGAGGACGTTGTTCTTCACCGCTCTCTCTATTTCTGCGTAGATCTCTTTGCGTTTTATTGGAATGTTTCCATTACCGTATGTTTCCAGAACAATACCTGGAAATAGGTTTAATATAAAACTGTGATATCAATTTATTCCTTATAAACATAATAGAAACAGCCGCTAAACTATATTATATTATACATACATAATTTATTAAGTAGAGAAAAAATCTTTGCACGTTTTTAATTTCTAGAAGGTAGTCTTTGTTGAGTTGTAATATAGTTCATTTTCCTATTATAGCGATCAAATTGTTCGCAATAAGAACTTTTGTACCATAACATAGACTTCTGTGACATCTAAAGTTACAGCAATTTAATTAACTAATGAAAAATTGTAACCTTAAATCTTAGAATTTACTGGCAATAAAAGTAACATTAGATCATTGCATGCAGAGGCAACTACGTAAACCTAAATTTCTTGACTAAACCAACCGAATTAAAAATACATAAAATATCTACCTTCCATGCCTTCAAACACAGCTCTTATAATCGCTGGTGTTATAGTAGGTGTGACTTTCAACAAATAAATCTTTGTGCACAATTTGTCATGCAGTATACATTCATTTGGTACAGATTGGTGTAACAGCATCTTAGGATCAATATCTATTGTTGTTTTAGCTTCTAGTAGTGGCGGGAAATTGGGAGAGTCGAAAGCGTAGATGCGTGTGTTTGATACCTTTTTTACTCTGGGAATTAAAAAATATAATATAAGTATGATATGATATGATTTGTAAATGAAAAAATGTAAAGACTATACAAAAATGTGTTGGTAAATAGGTACTTTTTTTTAACTTTGTTTCCTGAAAACTTAATAGGTACTTGTATTATTTAATCATCCATATATATCTGGATGATCAAATATACATCATAGCATTTTATGCCGTGATTTAAGGATCATGAGTTTTCCTTACATTTGTATGCTTCTAATTTAAATTCATTGTTGAAAAAAAATGTTTGAAAAAAAAATGAATACAGTTCCTTAGCTGTACTCAATTTTTTTTAATTAAGTGACTTCTAAATCACACACACCTTGTTCCTCTGAAGAGCTTACATCCAAAGAATACGGTTATTTCTGGTATATACTGTGTGGCTGCGATCAGGAGTGCGCACAAAATGTTGTTGTTGCCGTCACTACGGGGTTGGAAAATTGGGACCTGAAATGACGTGAATAAAAGATTAAAAAAATATATATTATATTAAATATTCCGACGATACAAACAACGACGACGACACTCAACAATAAAATAATTTTAATAAAGAAACTTTTTTTAAATACCTTTTCCTTTTCCCGCTAACATCTCTAATGAAAATTTATGTACATATATTACAAGTTGAAAAGGGTTTCTTTGTCGTGTCTGAGTGTATAAAAATATTTTAAGAAGACCGTTTATTTATCAGAGTCACTTGTAAATTAAATTCATACACAAATCACGTATTCTATTGTTATGCTTATCATATTGTAGGTTTCTATTTATTAACACTATTCATACTAATTTAATTATGTACATAGATAATAGGGACATTTAAATTCTAATATTCATTCACTAGAGTTAAAGAACACTAAGTTATATACCTACGAAGAGTTTTAGATAAAAACAATAAAATATTTAAAATTACGAGCTTTGGTTTTCTAATTTCTTTATCAATAATACCTACATTTTCTTCTCTGAAAATTTCTATTAAAATTATTTTATTATTATTCAGCAAATCATTTTAAATAGATATTGCAAATATGTATGTCGACGCACAAAATAATTATTTATTTTATTTTTTATTTAATTATTTATTGCACACACAAAATAAATAGAGACACACAAAGTACAGCTAATAGGAAATAATGTGTACAAACGGTGGCCTTATCGCTAAGTAGCGATCTCTTCCAGGCCACCGTATGTAATAAGTAAGGAGAGATGTTAAAAGGAGGTGGGTGAGCAAAAAATAAGGCTTTAGGAAAAAAGAAAAATATAATTATAAATATTCAATATATATTATAAATATATGTATAATATCATAATATACAACAACTATATAGTAGTAAAATAAGGTAGACGAATGATGAAATAATCAATACAAATGCTTCAACCATAATAATCTTATCCTGATTAGGATACATTGTATCATATAAAATTTAAATATGTAAGTAATGATCTATTATCTTCTTTTAAAATAGATTTAGTTCTTTCGATGAATACTGATGAATTGCATTCATTGTCATTTGTGTTGTGAATAATATATAGTTTAGTTTTAACAAAACACTTTTGACTTCTTTTAAGCAATTTCTTTAATTAAGTATCTATCTAATAAAGAACTCGTGGTGACACCTACTTGATCCTAATGTATGTAGAGCAAATGATTTTATTTATATTTTTTTTTATTACGTAACTAGATGAAAGTAACTAACTTAAAGTAAACATTCATGATAACTGAATAGTAATACCTATCAAATGCAATCTCATAATATTTGTATGTAAACAAGTAAATATAACATCTATTTGACTAAAAATGTAAATTAATTCCCAAACCTGAGCTCCAGTAAGGACTACAGTCTTGCCGACTGTTTCCAGCATAAAGGACAATATGGACGCTCCATACGCCATCGTGTCCGTGCCATGAAGTACCACGAAACCATCATAGTCGTGGTAATATTTCTGGAAACATGAAAATTAATTAAATATACCTATGTAGTAGATATATCTGGGTATGAATAAAATGATAGATTCTTTGCTGATTCTAATCGATAGATTGTTTTAAGATTTCCACCATTATTATGTACAAATAACTATGTATATTTATTTAATCTAAAAAAAATATTCAATTATTTCTACAATAAAGTCATAGATAGGAAAACAATGTAAGTATTTCACAATTCACATGATATGTAATAGGTAGGTACGAGTAATAAGCCTAAACATAAAACACCTCTTCCGAAAGTAAAATCGCATGAATGAATTATCATGATAAGATTATTATTTTATATATGATTATTGCACGCCTCATAAGCGAAGCGTTGAGGTGGGTACTACTGTCACTTCGCGCAAAACATCTGATTTTTCAAACTTAAAATGTCTTTATGTATCATACATTGCACTTGTAAGATAATACATACACACACATATTAAGAAAAAACACTATTTTTAACGTTCATGATATTTTCGATGTCATTTTTGTTATTTAAACTAGTTAAAAAACAGTTTAAAAAAGTTCTGTCTTGGACGTCCGTGTGTCTGTATGTGCGGATCCTTTTTCTTGTTAACACGATAGCGACCGAAATACTTTACTAATCGAGTCTTTTTTTTTCTCTTACGCTTGAGTATGCTCAGGAATAGAACCCTTTCATTTTTCAGGGTCTGATTCGATGTGGTTTAATTGTTATTAAATAAACAAAAATAATAATTAATAAATAATTATTAAAAAAAAATTATGAGGCGTGCACTTTTGGATTTTCCAAACTATTGCACGCCTCATAAGCGAAGCGTTGAGGTGGGTACTACTGTCACTTCGCGCAAAACATCTGATTTTTCAAACTTAAAATGTCTTTATGTATCATACATTGCACTTGTAAGATAATACATACACACACATATTAAGAAAAAACACTATTTTTAACGTTCATGATATTTTTGATGTCATTTTTGTTATTTAAACTAGTTAAAAAACAGTTTAAAAAAGTTCTGTCTTGGACGTCCGTGTGTCTGTATGTGCGGATCCTTTTTCTTGTTAACACGATAGCGACCGAAATACTTTACTAATCGAGTCTTTTTTTTTCTCTTACGCTTGAGTATGCTCAGGAATAGAACCCTTTCATTTTTCAGGGTCTGATTCGATGTGGTTTAATTGTTATTAAATAAACAAAAATAATAATTAATAAATATTTATTAAAAAAAAATTATGAGGCGTGCACTTTTGGATTTTCCAAATTATTTTATTAATATTATCCATGATATTATCATAACTCTATAAGAGGAGAATATTAGAATATTATTGTTTTTTATAGCATTTATCGAATAAATATAATTAATTATTATTTAATTATTATTTTATGAAGACAAATTTATGAAGATTAAAGAAGACAAACGAAACAAAACTTAAAGATGGTGAAAAAATGAGGTAAAATAAAAAGAAATCATATTTTGGAAACTTAGACTTCTATTACTATATAATCCAGTCCAATTTTCGATAAAATAATTTCTATCATTAGTAAAAATAATTTCTATTATATGTAAAATATTACTAACTAATACTATTAACTAATGTGATATGCAGAAACATAATAAATATACTACCTTAATATCCCTCGCTATTTTGAGCCAATCGTCGGTCATAAAATCTGACGAATCTTTCAGTTCATCATATTCTAGTATCTTGTAAAGCACCTTTATATCTGTGTCTTTGCCATCTAAAAGTAAAAATGTAGGACATTATTTATTAATAATGTTATTCAATTGAAAACAGGAATCTAGAGCAAATAGTCAAAGCAGGAATCTCTCTGCTTGAAGTTGGAACTAATTACGATAAATCATCAAGCGTAAAAACTATCGTAAACTTTCTAGAATTTATACATAATATTATTCAAAAAAGATTTTATTTACAGAACTGTAAATGTTATGATAAAATATGTCAACGAAAATGTGCCTAGGTATAAATTAAGGCAAATATAAAATATTTAGATGTAGGTGAATATTTTCAACGAGATATGAGAGTGTGAACTCTGTTATCTGTATTTGTTTATCCTAAAACAAATTAACCATAAAACAAATTATTCTTTCCTAAGATGAAAAGTTAATATCTAATATTTAAGATAGAATGAAAATGCAAAAGTAAATAATAATTGTGTAACATTTTGTGGAAAATTCTTGTTCTATATAGAGCTACGTACAAATAAACATCAATCAACATTTTTTTCAAACGTTATTTTTCGTGACCTATTTTTATATCCTTTCCAATAGGGATAAATTATTATACCTAATGAAAGTCTAAAAATAAGTTAAATATACAAAAAAAATAATCCCAATATTCCTTATTACCTGGTAGAGCAAGGTATTCCTGTCTGTCTGTCTTAGCAAGACGCTTTTCCCAATATTCATTGTCATGTAGTTGAGACAGTTTTCTGATGACTCGGTGTTCAATATTCTTCTGTGGAACCAATACTGAAACCAAACATAATAATATAATAATACTATAGGCTAAATCCGATAAGGTATTTCATTTCAAAAATTCATTTCAAAAGTAAACTTAAAGATTCAGTTAATAAATAAATATATGTAATTAGTAAAAAAGGCGACCTTAGTGCCCATAAGCGGTCTTAGATAAAGGATAAAAATATATAAAACAAAAATGTTATACTTGTATCTTTGTACAGTAGCCTCTATACACGTGGACCTTGGGCCTTAGACAAAGTAACAATTAAAAAACGATAACGAAGTTAGAAAAGGCAAAAATGTATGGGATTGACATACGCCGCGTTAGATCACGTGGTCTATCTAATGTCAATCCCATACATTTTTCCTTTTCTAACTTCGTTATCGTTTTTTAATTGTTACTTTGTCTACGGGCCCTTGTTATTTGGCCATTCGAAATTTTTATTCATAAATTGAATTTTTATGTTATTAATTATTATTTTATATTGACCGCCTCCTTGGTACAGTGGTTGACGCGTGAGCGTAGCACCGAGGGGTCCTGGGTTCGATTCCCGGTGGAGACGAAGAAAAAAAAAATGTCTCGGTCTGGTAGGACACAGAAGGCTGATCACACTTGTCCCTAAAAAAAATCGATCAGTGAAACAGATGTATAATGCATCTGCCCCTTACCCCACCTGGGGACATGGGACTTCACTTTTTTTTTAATTATTATAAATTATATAATTATATTCAAATTTGATTCAAAATCCCGTTCAATATTTTTTGTCTCTTAAGAGTAACAAATATAATTTTAGTAGGATATTTGTTGTTACTAAGTAACTACGTATTAGTCTAAATATTTTATCTTTAAACACAAATATGACATTGTAAGTGTAAATATACTTAACATTTAAGGAAAATTATCTCTATGCAAATCATAAAAACAAACAAATTTAAAAATAATATTAAATATAGAGGTATTAACAATTTAACAATATTAACTCACCTCCTTTTTCATTTTTCAGCATTCCAAAGGTACCACCAGTGTATATAACCAAAATTCTTTTTTCAACCATTTTTTTTAATTATTTTTAATGTCACAAGACACGCACTCAGTCGCACAGCTCAATACAATATGTTCATAGTTGACACTAAGGTTGACACTATGTACGAATGTAATTAAATATTTGTCTCTACATAATATACAGGGTGTAATCGTTAAGTGTGCATAGGCGATTATTCCAATAGTTATATTGCAGATGTCTAAACTTTATACGGACATCGAAAGCCCTTTTCCTAATGAGTAAAATGACAACAATAACTTTTTTTAAATAAAACGGGAATTATCCAAAAATTTTACACCAAACACTAATACATTTAATATGAGATATGACTATCCTAAACATGTAATATGAAAAATTTTGGTTCTTTTTTTGAATTTGTACTTCGCAAATTTTAAATTTTAGAAACTGTAAACAGAGCTCGATCGTACTACTTGTACGTAATACAATGGTATTCCAAAACGAGGACGTCACTTCGAACATTTGCTTTGAGCACAAAATGTATGGAAAAATCAATGTATGGGAGTGTTTAATGTAACTTTTTTGGATATTTCCCGTTTTATTTTATAAAAGTTATTATTGTCATTTTAGGCTTTCGATAACAGTATAAAGTTTTTTGATATCTTCAATAGTTACGGTTAATCGCCTTAACGTTTACACCCTGTATACTAAATACATATCTACAGATACGTTATCATTACTCTCGCAAGCGTATTGTGTAATATTAGTATAATTTACTCATCCTTTACATTATAATAACCAAACCAAACTATTCGCATAGTTGTTGTATAAATTTTATAAGGAAAACTGTAAATTGGTGTTATTTGTGTTTTTAATCGCTTTTATATATTTACGCAATTAATATTAAATGAATGGGAGAATATTTTAATTATTCTTTCCCAAAAAATATATTATGCTGTACATAATAGAGAAAACTAGGATTTTTTTTTACAAATTACGCGTCTGTCATATTATACTATTTTATATGGAAAATTTACCTAAATTAGAATTTTAGTGATAAATTGTATACTATAAAAACGACTTCAATAACTGAAAGGCACATTATTAGAAAGATAATAATGATAATATTGATAAAGCATGCTTAAAGGATCTATCAAAAACATATATTTTTCAAATATAGGTCATTTTATTGTATCTAATAACGTATATACGGATTATTTTAATTATTAATGAAGGAAATAAAAAAACATGGTTATAAATGTTAGATAAATTTTTAATTGTATCAAAATATAATAAAATCCATATTTAATACCTAATTACAATGCTTATTTATTATGCTTTATTGCTACTATTTTTAATTTATACTTTAAAATAAATATTCTCACAATTATAGTACCTATAGGTACTTCGACAATGAAAAGATCAACAAATCTATTTCTAGGTTGGTACATCAAACGGTCAAAGAGGGTCACATATTTTAAAATATATATGAAGATAACGAAAATTATTTAAACTAAGTCATCATCATTTATTCTTTTCACTCCTCTCATATTTTACAATAGAACTAAGTACTAAATTTGACTGAATAAATAAAAAGGAATATTTTAGAATCAACTAAAAAACGACGACACGGCCATAGCAGTCATTAACAAGAACAAATTAAGATATATCGCTGCAGATGAACCCGGGGAACAGCATTCAGGAGGAGCTGTTGTTATCGTCGTAGTGTTTTCGGGCTCATCATCAGCCAAAGGAGGAGTCGGTTCTTGACCATCTCTATCGAAAACCCGTCCAAATATGCCAAAGTTATACAATTCTGCGCTCTTATTCACTAAGCTATAGCTATACACATCAGTGTTGAGTGAAGTTGTCGAAGTATAGGTAAATTCATCAGCTTCTAGAGGTAGTATCGATGGTTTGAGGGATACGGGGAAGTACGCTACGTCATCTGCTCCCAATTCTTGGACAGTTTGTGGTGTCGCGAAGGTCGCTTGAATTGTCAGCTCTTTGAACGTCGGGAAGGCATTTGGACTGTATTGTGGGAACCTGGGAAATTAAAGAAAATGGGATGGATAGTGTGTACGATTCCTTCGCTCAATTTTACAATTAATCTCAATTTCATGTTGTAAATATATTAATGCTTAATAACGTACTGATATTAAAAAAAAATACAACAAAATAAACAGTACTATAATATATCTCGGGGCACGGCAGTGTCCCCGCCAATTCGAGCAAAAAAGCGGCATGGCCGACCATCCTTTTCTCAATACATAATACATGCCTATAAGAGTCTTATTGTGGATAAATGTTCCTATTTAATGACATACCTTTTTCCGCAAGATTCCCTGGTATCATCGGTACAGGCATACACGGCACATATTCTGACTGCACCGGTGGCCACGCCATCATACGTACGAACTCCATCAAATGCACCAGCTCTATATTTGTAGAGCTATAGGAAAGATCATATGGTCATGAAGAGTATAAAAAATAGTCGCTTTCTCTGTTCCTATGTCCCTTTGTATGCTTAAATCTTTTAAACTACGGAACGGATTTTAATGCGGTGTTTTTTAATAGATAGAGTGATTCAAGAGGAAGGTTTTAGTATATAATTTATTAGGTTTGAGACAAGGCGGGCGAAGCCGCGGGCGATAAGCTAGTATTTCCATAAATTATAGATGTTAGGAAAAGTAGGTAAGTGGCTATAGGTATACGTTGTAATGTGACGAGGATACTGAATCAGGTCAGGTCAAACGAATGTGTATGTTAAGTATCAATAACACCTTGGAGTTCGGAATAGCAATACTGACATATCTTTGCAAAGGCACGTTAAGCTGTTGATCCTCACGATTTCGTATGTCTGTCTAATGTCTTCGTTTATATTGGAGCATGGCTGATGGGATAGGAACTGAAAGAAAATCTTAGGGCTCTTTGCGCGTATGCCATATTATACCTAATTTCTGTGCAGTTGGCTTTCTTAATCGATAATTTCTATTAGAAAATATACTATAATAATAATAATAGTTATTCCGAACATGATACCTACAAGTTGTAAATTATCTGAGTTTCGGTGGGAATTTGAAATTTCTCTGGCTTGTATAGGGGTCTTCCCGAGAGCACATAACTCAAGATAACTCAATAACCTTTGACTATTGTAATTATTACGCGATAGTATATTAATATAATTAGCACCTAAACTCTCGCAAGAGACTTGTGGCCCTGCAGCGAGAAAAATAATAGATTGAATCTAATAATGAAGATTTTACTTCTAAAAATTTTGTGCTCATTGTCATTCACTTCCGAAAGAGAAACAAAAATGAAAAAATAAAGGAATTTTAAATATAACATGACATATTGTTTTTAATTCTATTTCATGAATTAAATAATTGCACTCGATAATAACATAATAAAACATAGGAAATAAAACAAACAGGTCATTTGGTCAATTTTTGTTTTAATTTTATTAAAAAACTATATCTGTACACTTAAAGTACATAGTTCTACTGCAAAAATAGATACACTAAGTATATACTTTTGTAAGTAGTTAGGTTATTTTACGTTAATCAATGCATAAGGTACTTATTTTAAATTTATTCACTTTTTTACGTTACATGTATACCTATTTATAATGTACTTATTTTCCTTGAGTATCGCAGAAGGAATTATTATATAGGAATTATTCATTTATTTTAATTCTTCTTCTTTATTCAAAGATCAGTCTTTTCAGTAGTCAAACCATATATAACATTTTCGATCTCATTATAACTATCGAGATCTTCAGTTGTAAAATCAACTTCTGGCTTGTTGTCTTCACTATAGACACGACCCCATATTCCAAATGAAACTAAATCATTTTGGGGTTCTTTTAGTTTATACAGCAAGGTTATTTTGCCGCCATTTTGTGTATCACTTTCACCATCTTGTTTTACTTGAATCGTATAGTTGCTTGGATTTAGAGGGAATTTATTATTTCTGAACGATACTGCGTAATATTCTACGTCATTGCATTTTAGAGTGGAGTTGTAATTGAATGAGTGTGATGACATTTCAATTTCTATATCTTGAATGTCCATCTTCCTGTCCTTATGGTACCTGAAATTTAATTCATGTTTTTGAATATCAATTTCGAATCGAATTCCTTACATAGATATGAAATCAAAAAACAAATAAACAGTATCTATTATTATAATAATTAACTCTACAGGTGAAAATAGAAATCTGCTTCGCGATTAGACCATCTTTTGGTGAATCTTTTTTATGTTATTGCTATTGTTTTTATATGATGTTTAAATTACAATAGATATATAAATATTACAATAGATATATAAAAAAATAATGTTGTGTGGTTTTATGAAACCACGGTAAAAGTGAAACTGTTCGAACGGTTTCGAACACTGCTTTGTGTAGCGCATGTCGCGTGACGGTCGGTACACGCGACATGCGCTACACAGACCAACAAGTTTGAGACGATGTAATAAAAGTTTCACTTTAAAACATTGATTTATTCCGTCTTTGTGGAATTGCTATTATACGTTTAAGATTTCAGAATAATAACGCACATCTAACGAATTAAAATGACATTTTTATTAAAATACAATATAATACCATAATAATATATACCTATAAGGGCACGTAGTAGGGTCATCAGATTCGCAAGCAGTCACAACACACCCAGTCACTCCTAAATGCCTTTTTGCATACACTTGGACGTGATCTTGGATGAACGCTCTGTACCTCAGGTTCTAGAAAATATCATGCTTTTGTCAAAATAAGTGTGTTCACGTATAAATGATTTAGTAAAGGAATATTTTGGTAAAAGATATTTAAGCCATAAGACAATACATGATTGTGCTACTGGTAAACTGGATGAGGAATGAAGTTTCTGTCATTGTCATATAAATGGAAAAACATGGGAAGAACAGATTTCTGAATTAGAGCCATTTTTACAGGAAGCTTTTCAATGAGCAATAAACAAAGGTTGGTCAAACTTGGCAAAAATCATAACCAAATATGTACATAGAAATAATATATAGCTACTTACCAAACATATATTTTAAAGGAATCATGCGAATAATGCACTAGCGAACATGCAGTTAGTAACATGCAGGGTTTTTTAATTTTTGTCAATGTATTTTGATTATTTCTGCCATCATGTAATATTTATATAAAGAGCTGAATGTTCTAATTAATATAAATAACCTCGTGTTAAAGATTTCGTTAAATATTTGTTGCTAATGTCGAAGCGATGTTTCATGTTCAAGGTTTCGTTAAATATGTGTAGTTTTAAATCAAATCAATTTGAATAATTACTCCTCCTCTTTTTCAAAACTAATAACTTAATATCGATAAGCAACTGTCACTACTACCTACTATAAGTCCTTTCCACCTAAGATGAGTTCTGTGACACATCGATTTTTGACACGTGTAGAGATGTCGGTTACTGAAATCGTATCAATTGTTTCCGATAATCGATAATATTCTATATGGAAATGAAATCGATTTGAATAAAGTACCAAAATTAGTTTTTTCGGCATTTCACCAAAAATTAACTAAGGAAACTTAGCAAACAACAGCAACAAAAAGTCAACAATAACAATTAGTAAAAATAACAGAATACCACGTAAAGTATCAATATAAAAATGCAACTTGTATACAAGGCTAACGTACTCGTACAGACGATTGACTCGATTGACAAACGATCACAAGATGGGCGCCGATTAAATGATTTTCCAACTCTATGATTTTTCAACGATCCATTTCATGTACACGAATTGCGTAGGTATTATATTTTTGTGTTATTTTATTTTATTTTTCATTATATTAAACTAAACAATACTGTTTTTGATTTATAAGCTTAAGATGTTTCATTTTTATATTTTTGGTAATAATGCCGCCATAAAATAAAAATATTATGCACTAAAATTATTTTGACTTTTTAAACATAAAATACGTAATTCGGAACACGATGAAGTGTCACAGGAATCATCCTAAATGAAAAGGACTATAGATAACAATTCTCCTTGCTCTAGCAATGATAATTTTGGGTTTGAATTTTTAGCAATAATTCTCAGATGAATGTAAATCAAAAAGGCATCCACAACTCATGCAAACAAACGTAGGTAGGTACTACACATGCTATTTCCTCAAAAGAACTTACCGTAGCAGCGGATTCAGATAAATTGACTTTAAATCTGCACATAGTGGCGCCATCTACAAGCACAAAGTCCTGGGAGCCAGCTTCCAGTAGCTGGCTCTTGTGGGATTCGAGAGAGGGGTCTACTTTTAGTAGGAGGTAGTCGTGATCGGCCGGGTTGTCGTATATCGGCCCGGGGTACGCATCTTTCACCTGTAATTGTGATTTTATTATGGGTATTATAAATATTATTTTTTTAAATATTCTGAGCTAAGTGTAAATTGAACACTTCACTAATGTCTAAGTATCTCCTAAATTCGTACTTCATAATATTTTTATATCGTCACGTGACTTACTATATTTATAAAAAGTGCAGGTCTACTTAGACTATTAGTCTCTCAAAATATCCAAGCCAATTTGGAATAAGATCACGTAAAAATAATTAAAGTAAACCTGTTTTTTTTTATTAATTTTTGTTGTATTTTTATACCAACCTCTCCAGGGACTTTTGGTACTTTGGCAACAAGGAGTCGTGTGGTGGGCAATCCGGGCATGATACTAACGAGTGCTCCAGCTTTGCCTGAATATATTCCAGAGCCTGCAACCAAATAATAAACACCAATAACATGGTTATGTATATTGAAATAAATAATATTCAGTTATTGATGATTACATATACATATACCTACCTACCTAATTTTAATTACAAATCATCGACTAGAACAAACGAGAGTTACGTATTTTTAATTTCGTATATACTTTATAGGTAATTTATTAGATGTTAAGACCTTCTTTGAAGCCTTACCAGCACTTCCAATGCGCACATTGTTCGCTCCAGCAGCAAGGAAGTTGACGTTCATAGCGTGAGCGTAACCCTCTTGGATCTGAACGGCTGAAATTAGGAAATAAAATTATAAAGCAACTAAATATAGATGCCCAATGAAATTGATTTTTTTTGCTAGTCAAGTCCCTTAGACAACTTTTCAAATACGTAGAAGGAATTTGAATAGGTAGGTACCTATTTTTTTTCAAATATGTATGTAACATTAATTGTTCATAATTGTTTGTTTTATGACATTTACTATTTTAGAAAATATATCCTATTACAGTGCATTTACATCAAACGAGCGAATGCTCATACTAACCCTACTGTGTCAATTTTTTAGTGTAAACAGGCGTAGACCATTCTATTTCCATTTTTCTTGATTCTATGCAATATTCTAATACTGAACAACACTGAATACAAGTTTTCGTTCCCACTAAAAGATCACGAAAAAATGCTCTTGCTCTATCTCTAGCTCTATATTCGTTTGATTTATATTCGCCGTTAGGCCGCGTTTCCATCTGCAAGAAAACTTCCGCAAGAAATGTCCGACAGCAACTTGCAAGTCTTAACCAGCACTTGCTACATGGTTGAATATACAGATGGAAACGCGGCCTTAGAAGAATATCTTACAGTTGTTCTATTTACCTGTCAAATACGGCAATTCCGAGAACCACATGGTGGGGAAAATAACATCTGTTATATTGTACTTCTGCACTACTTGTACTGCGGGAACTTGGAACAGCAGGTCGAAGCAGATGAAGTGGCCGAACGTGACCCCGAAGTCTGTCGTGAATATACCCAGCTCTGGTTTGAGTGCTGGCGTCCGTGTGTATTCGCCGAAGAGATTTATCTTGCGGTATCTGGAAATTGATGGTTTTAAAAAAGAAATAGTGGATGATGAAAATTAATAAAAAATGTAAATCAAGTGCCGATTTTTGTGGTAGGAAGAATTTTCAAAAGACCAATTATTGATCCAGTTAATTAAAAAAATAATTAAGATGCACGTTTATATGTTTTTTATTGTTATTTATTATGATCTTCATTAGAGGTATTCAAATATAAAGTTAAATCATTTTACCTGTCGATAATAGCTCCATTTCTATCAAAAACTACATTAGTATTGAAATGATATAGTTTTTTCTCAGGACAATTTTCGCCGGGCGCATCTGTACAGTCCATTTTCTCTTGAATATTAATGACTACGTATATTCTATTGTTTCTTGCAGCTGATGATATTGATACAAGAATCTGAAACGATGTGATAGTGTGATTTAATAAAAATATCAATATTTTTCCCGCATGAATTGGGTTATTTATGGTCAAAGAATTTTGGATGTAAAGCGGTTGCGGAATAAAGGGCAAGACATTTGGGATCACCTACGAGTTATTTAATAAACTACACCTACGAGTTATTTAATCCATACTAATATTATAAATGCGAAAGTAACTCTGTCTGTCTGTCTGTTACTCAATCACGCCTAAACTACTGAACCAATTTTCATGAAATTTGGTATGGAGATATTTTGATACCCGAGAAAGGACATAGGCTACTTTTTATTCCGGGAAAATGACGTAATCCCAGAAATCCCACGGGAACGGGAACTATGCGGGTTTTTCTTTGACTGCGCGGGCGAAGCCGCGGGCGGAAACCTAGTAAACTATAAATTCTGTTTGTTGGTCTATTGTGAAATATATATTACCAAACTCTACCACAATGGTTTGACCGCTTAAATAATTTTCATGTGCATAGGTATGCCTGAGAATAGGCTTACATCATACAAAATTTGCCGGTTTAGTTTTTCTATTTAATTTAAAATCGTATTTCTTACCGAATCATAGAGGTCTGCATGTAGGGCTGGTACTGGATACTCCTTTAGCTTCCCATATATCGGCACTTCTGCTTGTCGGCTGCCAAGGTTTAATGTCATTTCTGGGAACACCACTATATCAGCATTCTGAAATAAAGCAACGAAATCAATTAGTTTAACTAACTGACTAATACTGTACAACTACATATAGCTTCGTAAAAAATACATGCATTTTTCGTAATTACTCAGCTTGGATGCTTCGCCATAGTTAACCAGATGTAAAAGCCCACGTTACGGAGTTTTATACGACTATTTTTAAGTTCATTCCTTACATAATATAAAAATTAAAATCTTTCATCTTTATAATGTTAGTGTCGATTGACATAGAAAATAGGTGCCAAGGTATTCGTCACATTTTTATAGTGCATTGTAAAATTGTTTAATAAACAATAATTACCTGCTCTGCAGCTTCTTTTATTAAACGGACATAATTGTCTACATTAGTATCCGTGTTGGCTAAAACTTGATATTCTACCACCGCTGCTACATAACTATCATCGGATGGCGTCGAAATCTGGAATAAAACAATAAACGATAAAGTAATATTGCGATGATAAGTAGTACCGTGTCCCCACTCCCCTTGTGGGGTATGGGGCATTAGGTGTACACCTGTTTTGCTGATCAATTTTCTTTACGGGCAAGTACTTAGATCATTAGACTTTTGCGTCCTAAGAATATGAATTTTTTTGTTGATTTGTCCCCACCGGGATCAAACCTATTACCTAGTTCCACGCCCACGCGTTCACCACTGTACCAAAGAGGTGGTCTAACGAATAGAGAAATTTTTATTTTTATCTTTTTTTGTCCGAATACTTTCGTAAAACCATTCCAAAAATTAACTTATTAGAATTTAGAATCGCTAGGTAGAGCTGTTTACTTCTTCTTTAGTCGAAATCGATTTTGTCATATATTTAACCAGCTGATTACTAACTGATATCTATTTTTATCCTAAATATTAACTCTGTACCTATTTATGAATGAAAAAAAATTATAACAAGTTTGCCTCTTGGTTCACTTTACGAATAAATATTCCGCTTTCCCGAATTATGTTGTTTTTTGTTATTTTTATTTATTTTTACTACATCATACTTAGTATTATTTACGTGGCTATCAGTATTCAATCGGTTGGATTAAATATTAAAAGAAACGGAAATTATAATCGATATTATGAAGATAGCATATTGAATATAATCTCGTATACCTTACCTACCTATAAATTTTCTGTGTTTTCTTTCCTTAAGACTGTTTCATTAATTTAAAAATAGCAAAGTTCCCAACTTACACAGATTTTTTACAGTAATTTCAACAATTCCGCAGATCGTGTATTATTAATAATTGGGCCTTGACTTTTGCATAAATTTAAAACAGCCTCTTAAATATTTTTTTACTTATAAAGAATTCTCGGAACTGGTCCCTTCATTTTTTTTAAATTTTCAGTTTATTATTCCACTATCACTTAATTGCACACAGCAAAATATATAGAGCAGTGAGTAGGAACAGTGTATAGTGAGTATATCACTATAATATGTTATAGTACAACCTATTTATTACTAGCATTTGTTACTATTAAGTATTCTGTGCTATTAGATACATTATTTGTGCGAATAAAGGATATCCACCTACAACAGGAGATGATCAAGAAGATATTATATTATTGACTAAATTGTGTACTGAGTACTGTGTGTTGCTCTTTAATTTGTTCCATTACAATAACACAATAAATATAAGTATTTTCGTATTATAGATTTAAGCTGATTTTAGTCTCGCTGCAAAGTGTGCGAAACGTCGGGTTAATAATATAATGAATAAATCGTGTTTAAAATCCTTTAAAATCTTTAATTTCTACTACAAATATTATTAATCGTACTTACTCTTGTAAGCAAACTTTTCGCATAAAAATATATACCTAAGTTACTAGCGGTCCGCCCCGGCTTCGCCCGTGGTACATAATATTTACGTTTTCTCTACATAAAAACCATCCTCGTACTTCAAGGAATATAATAAAAAAAGAATTATCGAAATCGGTTCAGCCGTTCTCGAGTTATGCGCTTACCAACACATTTTGCGATTCATTTTTATATATAAGATCTATCTATCGATTATTATCTAGATATGCATAATGTAGCTGTCTAGAGAGCAAAATTATATTTACTGATAATAGATAACAAATAAAAATAACGATTAAAAATATATGTATATCTAAATTAAATTGTTACCATATCGACATTATCACGACAGGCAATAATATATTGTAATGTGAATAAAATATTATTATCTTTCGTGTCTAATTCCAACTAAATACATAATTAATTAATATAATAATTAAAATTTAAATGTATCCAAACTATTTCCATATTGAATTACCCTTAGTACAACCTAAATTATACCTCAATAAAAGATATTTTTATTTAAATTGCTAATGTGTTTTATTAATGTAAGTAATAATAATAATCTCTTACATAAATAAAGGAACTAATGATAGAGCCTTTTTATGTGTCTTATAGTTATGTTAATTTTTTGCTATATTATCTAGGTAGGTGCCTCGCTTAATTATACAGTATAGTATTATATTATCTGTGATTATACTAAATTACTTATTAAAAATATATTAAGTAACTACCTAGTCATTTTAAAATTTACATTTTGTTAGCCGGCTACTCACGTACCTGCAGCAGGGGCAATATTGGAACAATATCGTTTGGTCGGCGGTCGGGGCAATTTCAGTTGTTCTATAAAATTGCCTCTGCTTGCCTATACACATCACAATTAAGGGTCCAATTTCAAAATTGCCCCTGCGGCAGGTACGTGAGTAGCCGGTTTAATACCTAATTGACATTATTTATTTCATGCTATCCATAATATGATTTTTTAGTAAAATAAACAATGATCTAAAGGAAGTATCGGGCTGTAAAATGTATAACAAATATGTATATTAAGAAGGATAAATTATGAACACACAATGAATCATTAGTTTATTTTTATTAACTCACTAATTATTCCAACACTCTACATATTTTTCAACCATTCAATTTTAACAGAAAACTGAAATTATTTACATAAATGACCAAGATGAATACATCTTAAAACAATAAAATTAAAATAAGTTTAGTATAAAATATTTTCACCTGTTCTGATCCGATTAATAAGCAGAATAATCCGAGCAGTATAAGGGATTTCATTATCACACATAAAAACAATCAAACACAATGTACGAATTTAGATCTAAAGCTCATTTACATAGAGCTGTTTATCAAATAACATAAATACAGTCTTGTTGTGTTGAAGTCTCGTTATATACTAAAGCTGGCATTGCTGGCTCCGCTTAACCTATGTACTTTGGCAAGCATCCAATAGGTATCCAATATTCTAATCATCCGATATTTTTTAATACGTTTATCATTACCTACGTAAATAAGTGTGAGAAATGTTAACAATACCTTCATTGCCTGGCAGAGTTCGCTTATAGCGATAAGGCCGCCTAGTTAACTGTTATTATGTTTCTTTATTTGATTTTTTTCTGTTTTCTTTTTTCTCTTGTGTATGTGTTTGTGTTAAATAAATAATTTTTATTGTATCTCTATAATTTGGACATATCTTATTATAGACCGGGAGATACTGACACAAAATTTCGAGTCATTTGTAACAGGATGGCGGTTCTACAGGGTTCTTAGTACGCAATGACAAAAAGAAAAATGATGGTGTGAACGCTGGTACCGGCGGTTTAGTCGCGTGGGCGTTAGCCGAACTCGTCGGAAAATAGCGAAAGTCAAACGATTTGTAACAGTATGGCAATTATTTTTCCTGTAAGTTTGAGGATCAACGAATATATATACAAAATTTCAAAGATCTAGGTGTTGGAAATCTTCACTTGTATAAATTAATACTAAATTAACTTTTCAAGTATGACAGCACTTTTTCCCCCTACTAGAAGTATGGCAAATATAATAATGGTCACATTTTATCAAATACTCTCCAAAAATCCAAATGCAATACTGGTACAAAAAGTTTGGCGAAATAAAATTTTTTTGCAGATTTTCGGCGGTATGGCGACCATTTGGAATCGTCCGAAAAGTATGGCATGGCGATTTTCGTCAATGGCTGCACGACGATGGTTACCTGTGCAAAAGTTAGCCTGATACAAATGGTTGAATAATTGTTTTATTTAAATCAACACATTCGCGTCGGTATGGCGGGCTGTAAGTCACACCGGAAAAGTATGGCATGACACTACCGCCTACTTCTTTTTTATGGGCTATCGGTAAATTCTAAAATTTTTGTGTTACAAATCGTTTGACTTTCGCTATTTTTCCGACGAGTTCGACTAACGCCCACGCGACTAAGCCGCCGGTACCAGCGTTCACACCATCGTTTTTCTTTTTGTCATTGCGTACTAAGAACCCTGTAGAACCGCCATCCTGTTACAAATGACTCGAAATTTTGTGTCAGTATCTCCCGGTCTATTACTTATTAGGTACCTAGTTGTTAGATTTATCTAGAGTATCTTCCGAGATAAATCATCGTATCACATGGTATCATAATTAATTAAATAATGAGATTATTATCATAATTTAAAGTAAAGTCAAGCGGATTTAAATGCACCTGGACGTTAAAAAATATATTCGAAATTTTCGCTACCTACGTATAAAATGAAATGAAAATGACAATGTTAAAAATAAAATTAATTCATTTGCATTTTTAACTCGATAATTTTTGTACCTTCAAGAGTCAATTTATTGATATTGTTTTGTCGTTATAAATCTATAATTTCTATAATAATTAGGTATCCCTAATTATTATTACACAGAACAATTAACATAATTTTACATTTACAGTAGTGATACCTTCACAAATTCATGCTATGTTCTCATTGTACAAGCATAAGTACCTACAAGCCCTTGACAGTGCATTAAATGTGTAGTTTATTATTTTTCCGCGATCTTCTTATAAACATGTTTTATCTAAATTATTCTTGATTAGTATCAAGAGCGTAACATAAATAAAACAATCTGTTTTACAGATAACATACAAATCTCCTTGTCTATCTACTCTATATTTCTATAAAGATATATACTTACTATAGAAAATTAACTTAATCTAATGGTGAACTAAAAACTTTAAACCAAAATATTTACCTGAAACGAAAGTCGTAACAGAGACGCAAATATCATTAATATTAAACGCATTGTTATAGCAATCTACCACTACACTTTGAGTAAAACTGATAACGTGATTTTCCTATCCCACTTTATATAAATTGCGAGTGTGAGCCAACCTTTGTTCGTTGTCTCCATCGATAAGAGAAATTGACGGATTAGTTATCTTTATTTTTAAAATGACAAGGTTCGAAAATCATGCGGTAAGATTCAATGTACTAAATGTTGTTCGTAACAAGTGATTCTATTAAAAGGTATTAATAATTTAATACATTTTACCTCAGTTACTCAAAAACTATATTTAATATTAATTGTGCATGTAAATAATAAAAATATTGACATTATGACTCACAATATAATTTACATTGATTACACTAGAGCGTTTGATACACTTACCCAATTTAAATTTAATATTCTATGGGTCTATATCGGAAATAAAAGATCATGTATCATCAATATGTTAATACATACGAGACATACTGTTCACTGACAGATATACGAATTAGATACTTACAACCATTCAAAGAACTCACCTCATTTGGCATCCCACGGGGTTCATACTTAGGTCCTATAATATATTTTTAACAAAACTACGGATAATTCAAATTTGCTTTTATTTATTTTGAAAATGAATTAGACTCTTGCACGATCACAAAATAACTAAATAAATCGTAGTACAATGGAAACTTATAACAATCTTGTTGCAGGGGAGGTCCCGTCTGGAAATAAATATTAGTAATGTGCATGTAGGACTACACGAGGTAAATTAAATCTTATTGAGACAGCTCACAGTTAAATTTACGTTTCTCATTAGTTTCTGCAGTGACGAATAATTTTTGCATTCATTGACATAGTCTGCGTCTGCGTGTACCTACCTAAATTTGTTTTTGTTTAAGTATTAATTTTCCTCATGATAAGTTATGGCATCAAAGTATTTGTTTTAAGTTGTATTTGACCGTAACTTTCTTATGATTTATTTGTTTTTTCCGTTTTTAGTTATTTTGTAGTCAAATTTTTAAATACAAAAAATGGAACCGGAATTTTAACAAAATGGAAATGATTGATACCTATTCAGCGCTCAAATTAATTTGTTAAAACAATGAAACTAGCACGTATACATGCATACATAATTTTCTATGTACTTAATAAACATGAATTGTCAGATGTGTCGCTGAACGTAAAACTCGAGAACGGCTTGTCAATTCGGTAATTTTACGTGGGTAGGAAAGTATAGAGAAAACACGAAGAGGAGCAATAGGGCAGAGCAATGTCTCAAAATACTTGTCACAAAATTAATTTTGGTTAAAAACAGAAGTCTAAGAGGTAATTGATAATTACTATCTAGACATTTATTCGAAGCTACTTTATACCTTGACGTGACTTGACTCTGAATATTGCAAGCCTCATATAAGCGGAGCGTTGAGGTAGTGATTTACTCTTACCTTATACCTATTATAAAAAGTCAATTATACATAAAGTTTTAAAATATTATAAACACATCAAACTTAAATTACTTTCTTTGAAGCACATGCAAAGTCAAATCAGCAAATGAAAAAGCATAACTCCTATTAAATATATTGGCACCGTTTTTCGATCGCGTGATATATCGTACTTTTTTAAAGTTTGAAACAGTTACAATAATAAACAATTACCTTCTTTAGCCGTTTGAAAAGCAGGCTTGAATGTCTTCACTAAAAAGAGAAAAGATTTGATTTTGTTATATTTGTTATGGTTGTCCAATACCAATATTACTGCAATATTTCTTACAAAAATGGCCATAATATTTCTCATTCATTCATTCATTCATTTAGCCATTTTTATTCTTCAAAATGTTTACAGTAGAACCTAACAATTATGACTTACCATAGTTAAATAATAATTATAAATTATAATAACTGCGACTACAGCTGTCTACTAAGGTCTAAGATAAAACGACTACACCTAATAATTAATCTTAATTTTCTATTTCGAGCGATTTAAAGAAAATTTGCTTCATTCTGACTGTACCTTTATTCTTGATATTATACCTTTTCTTCTTATCTTACCTTGTACAAAATAAAGCAGTAATATTAAGCATTTTCCAGCCCCATGGCCTAATGATGAACTTAAATGATGAGAATAACTAGCCCATTCGTTCCCACTTTTCGACCAATTATTTTTTGTAGCCAAGATTTTTTGTAGGAGTCTCAAATTCTTTATTAACCAATTATAAAGAATTTGAGACTCCTACAAAAAATCTTGGCAAATATGTACCTACACGTTATAACATGCTCAATAAAAAAACAAAATACATCCGAAAGTTTTAATATCAAATATTCTTATACTCTATAATGATTATTCTTCAAAATTAGATTGCCTGGAATGTTGTAAATGACTCCTCAGGCTCTGGCTATTAAGTTTTTGTCGTCGAATAGTTTGCGAGCGAGCTCGTCTTTTTATAGCTGGCGAGCGCATAACGGAACGACGACGATCTGACGCACCTAGGAGAAAATAATTTTATTATACATACTAGTCTATCAAATTAAACAACTTTTATATAAATTAAACAACGATTTAATAGAATTATCTCAAAGGAATTTAATAATGGTTACCATTGTACAGTGCGTTCTATTTATTATTTTGTTAACCATAATATAATAGGTGACATTATTTAATGTAAAATATCAAATTTTGCTTCTTTTTCATCCCAGGAAATGTTAAATTACCTAATTTAAAAAAAAATGTTTTAATATTTTTTATCCTATTAAACATTAGCAAACATTGACGTAATACCTAATCTTATAAATTGAGTGAAAAGGGGAACGTAGAAGGAAGGAGGAGGTCATTTTTAAAGTCGAATAAGAATAGTTGAAATTAAATAAAATAGCGACTCACTTTTAAGCCTTGTTAGATCAGTATGCGAAACGTAAGCATCTAAATCTTCAGTTTTATCAACTTCTTCGCTTCCTTTCATCATATCCTGGTAGAGTTCTTTAAACTCCTTCTCTAAATGTCCATCTTCAAGCGTTCTGCCAGGTCTCTTCCCTATTGATATTCCTAATGATTTGTACAATGGAAATTCGTCCATACTGAAATCTGCTGCAGGTAGCTCGGGTTTAATAGGCTGCGATTAACAGATTGTTAAAGTTTATTAATTTATAGATTTATTAGGTGATAGGCAGTAGCTAATAAAGTTTAAATTAGACTTTTATACTGAACTTTTAGTGTTTTATCAGTTAAAAATTTAATTTTAATTAATATAAGATTTTATTGCTAGAAAAAATTATCTAGCGCATTCGCGCACTTAAATTCGAATTGTAAGCTTTTCTCGTTCTGATATGTATAATTAAGAAATGGAAAGGTTTATAGATACCAAAAATATTCAACTGTTAGAAGTCTGTTAGCTACATTTTCGTTCGTATAAGTATGATTAAATACTTCGTGATTCGCTTGTTATCACTTACAATTTAGACTACCAAATAATCATGATATCATAAACATTGACATAAAAATCATATCAGACAAACAACTAATAAGGAATAAAGGAGAAATATTGGACAGTGGACACACGTTAGCACTTACAGAAAGATCAGGAGAAGTCAAAATTAAGATTAAAATTGAAAGTGCACTTATTAAAACTGAAAGTACACCACATTGGAAACCGTATTGTAAAATTATATGCTGATACCTCAATAAATGACAGTGCTAGGAGTAAAAATGTCCAAACGTACATTACTCTTCACTGTCTCCAAATGACTGAGTTCTTCCGAATGACAGTATCATTGTTCTAAAACAATGGTGATACAAGAGATGTAAAACAATCTTATAGCAGAGAAATGACAATAATAACAATTTCGGAAACACGCCACAGAACAATTACATAGTTTAATAATATAAACTGATATTAACCAGGCGATTTATCAGTAATCAGTATAAGAACATTATTTTGGATAGTTCCTAACGTGTTCAAGGAAGAAATGGAGTTAAATAAATCAAATGTTGTGCTGATTTTCTTTTCATAGCAAAGAGTTTCAATACCTCATGTGCAAACAAATACATAATAATATGATCACATTCCATTTTGTCAAAATTTAATAGCAACACATCAAACCACTCTCTTATGAACTCTACATTTCTTTTTTGAGACCACCACCATTCTTAAAATAATTTGGAAAATCCAAAAGTGCACGCCTCATAATTTTTTTTTAATAAATATTTATTAATTATTATTTTTGTTTATTTAATAACAATTAAACCACATCGAATCAGACCCTGAAAAATGAAAGGGTTCTATTCCTGAGCATACTCAAGCGTAAGAGAAAAAAAAAGACTCGATTAGTAAAGTATTTCGGTCGCTATCGTGTTAACAAGAAAAAGGATCCGCACATACAGACACACGGACGTCCAAGACAGAACTTTTTTAAACTGTTTTTTAACTAGTTTAAATAACAAAAATGACATCAAAAATATCATGAACGTTAAAAATAGTGTTTTTTCTTAATATGTGTGTGTATGTATTATCTTACAAGTGCAATGTATGATACATAAAGACATTTTAAGTTTGAAAAATCAGATGTTTTGCGCGAAGTGACAGTAGTACCCACCTCAACGCTTCGCTTATGAGGCGTGCAATACATATAACAGCTACAGATATATTTTGTTTGTATTATTGTAAGAAGGAACGCGCTTCCATAGAAGGTTCACTCTTCCCTCCAAGTTGTACTTGTTGGAGCACATTCAGGATTACAAATTACAATCCTTTGCAGTTCGAATGACGAATGTGGAGCCAAACGACAATACAAAATAAAACAATTTTTGTGTAGGTAGGTACATTGTATATCTATTTGAATAGAATTAATCACCCACTTATACTAGTGAAAAGGAGATCCACATAATCAAACAAACACTACGTTATCAATACCTATTTAAATATTGTGCGTTTAAAATTCTCGATCTAAGAACACACACGATAACCGTGTATAAAATAAACAGTATTTCATTATGTCAGGGGTCAAGTGATTGGCACAATGGTCTGGTCTTGATGAGAGCCATCTTAACCGGATCGAACCGGTGTATCTCGAAAATTATTTGTCACGTATGTAGTTTAAATAACAAAAATGACATCAAAAATATCATGAACGTTAAAAATAGTGTTTTTTCTTAATATGTGTGTGTATGTATTATCTTACAAGTGCAATGTATGATACATAAAGACATTTTAAGTTTGAAAAATCAGATGTTTTGCGCGAAGTGACAGTAGTACCCACCTCAACGCTTCGCTTATGAGGCGTGCAATACATATAACAGCTACAGATATATTTTGTTTGTATTATTGTAAGAAGGAACGCGCTTCCATAGAAGGTTCACTCTTCCCTCCAAGTTGTACTTGTTGGAGCACATTCAGGATTACAAATTACAATCCTTTGCAGTTCGAATGACGAATGTGGAGCCAAACGACAATACAAAATAAAACAATTTTTGTGTAGGTAGGTACATTGTATATCTATTTGAATAGAATTAATCACCCACTTATACTAGTGAAAAGGAGATCCACATAATCAAACAAACACTACGTTATCAATACCTATTTAAATATTGTGCGTTTAAAATTCTCGATCTAAGAACACACACGATAACCGTGTATAAAATAAACAGTATTTCATTATGTCAGGGGTCAAGTGATTGGCACAATGGTCTGGTCTTGATGAGAGCCATCTTAACCGGATCGAACCGGTGTATCTCGAAAATTATTTGTCACGTATGTAGTAGATGTAGATATATAGAATAGAAGTAGATAGAGATAGAAATAGAATAGAAGTAGATTGTAGATATGTATTGCCAAACATTATACATTTCTTAATAACGGTGATGTTGTAGCCTGCAGCAGCCTGCAGCAGTGATGCGGAAATACTCTTTCTTGTGGTTTTGAATCACGAATTTCACCGATCGTCGTTCAGACTATGAGGGTCTAAAAATATTGTATAATTAAGTATGTTTTTTTCATAGGAATATTTTCTGAAACTAAATAAACATATTTCAAGGTCCCATCCAATGGAAATACCACGTATAGGTACCTAATTTATATCCTGAAAATCTGGAACATTAATTCCTAAGTAAACAATCTATCTCGCCCTTTATTTAGGTGTATACTATTGCTAGGTATATCAAGTTTCTTTTATTTATCAATCAATGTTTAAATGTTCGATTCCAGGAATTTGGTTAAAATCTCAATACATATAGTATTATCAACTGTTTTTATAATTGTATAAAAGTGCTCCGTCATTTTGTAGTATGTTGTTTTATTTTTTATCCTCGTTAAAAAAGGCTTAGAGTATACAGTAAAAAGGTATTGTATGTGGTATGGGTATGTGATTTATGTGATCATTGAATGTATATTTTTCAGTTATTTATATGAACCTGTTATATTTTAATGTAATTATATTATCGACAGATTCCTGTTAATTCTAATATTAATTTCCTGATAATTGAATATGTTATGAAAATATCTGTACCTAATATTATAATTTCACATTAAACATCTAAAACAGGCTATATTTTTATGTAAAATTAGAAGTTATTATAATGTCAAGTCTCTACATTTAAATGCCTACATAAATACCTACGATTATTATTAGTACGAATAAAGTACCTAAGTATACAAATTGAATACAAAATCTTCTACAGTGTAATACAATATTGTATACATATTAACTTATTTTCAGTTACTTTCTTAAAGCAGGATGTTTTGAAGGATTTAATCAATGATCTGTATCTCCTTCTAGTGTTATAAATGCAATATCTATTTCTCGATCACGCAATTTCACCAATCTTTCATTGTATAAACACAAAAAAATACTTTACAATTCACATTTTTTTTTATCCAGTTTAAACGTGAAAATCATTTAATACTGAATCATTGCATCTGTAGGTACAGTCACGTGGTCTTCTCTGAAAATCAGTGCAGCAATACATTTTAAATAATGGTTGCTGCTTTGCTGACGGGGAGTCCTTTTTGCCTCCATTACTATCTTTTTTTTTTCTGTTTTGTGTATTAATTACTAAGAGTTGCAAATGCACATGGTGGCAAATAAAACGCTTTCTATTTCTATTTCTAAAATAAATACGTTAAGTAAATTTACAAGAGCTCTACAAACATTCAGGTATAAATTCGTATTATTTATGATAAATAATAGGGTCCTGTATTTCAATGGCATCTCAAATAGTATAAAATTGGGAAACTTTGGTGTATGAGACTTCTATTTTAGGACTGAAAAGTATAACATTCTGATATTATTACACTCAAAATAAATACCAAAATACTACTAATAGTGTAAAGCTCTCCCCACTATATTAACTAGGTACTTACCATCCTTTCCTGCATGCCAATTTTTTGTTTCAATAGTGTAAAACTCATATTACCCTGCACATATTATGCCGCTTACTTTCCACAAACTAACCTAGGTCTACTTTTACTTACATACTATGTACTTATTATATGTACCTACGCAAGAACATAAGACATTGGCCTGTAATCTATGTATATTACGTGGTCGGTAAATTAAGTCCCGATGTAATGATAGGACGGCTTTCTTGAACCTATCGACAAATAACCGCTTATAACTGGTTACAAGTCGCCATTTTAATACGATAAGCATTAAATACGTGAAAGTAAAGTCTGTTTGAATGTTCGTTACTTCATCATAGCTGTGAGCTTGCTGTGAGCCAATACTAGTGGAGATAAATAAAAACAAAGTGACGTTATCTCTTGATAGATATTGAGATTTTGGAATATTTAGTGGATTGCAGTTAATCGAAATGATGGTAGTGTAGGGATAATTAATAAATAAATGAAGGAAGTAACATTTATTTGACTTAGTTTCACAAAAAAGGCAAATAGTAGGTACTTAGATAAGAAATACTTATTTCAGAATTATCAAACTGGAAAACCTAGGGTTCAAGAAAAGAAAAAATTAATGGTGCCCGACACATACTCACTCACACACACACACAATTGTTGTAATTGTAATTGTAAAGTGACAATTAATATTTAAGATTTCGATTTAGTACTTACTTACCTGAGATAATATCTATACATTTAGGTTTTTCTATCAAAAAGTATTTCACCCTATCGTATAAGTACACATGCCATACATTTAATATCACGTACCTACACATTACACACATTACCATAAAGCAGTCACATGGTTCTATGAAATAAATATAATTATCATTTACAACGAATCATATCACAGTTAATTTGCCCTCTGCCGTTGAGACATAAAACATTAATGTGATTAAGTTTAATGACATAGCGAAACTGTTTAATTTTTTGATATATTTCAGCTGTTTCGATAAACGCTTAAATAGTAAGTACTTACTAACTTAAGCACTCGTCTTCACTCACTTTGCACTCGAATAAATCTATCCTAATATTATAAAGCTGAAGAGTTTGTTTTGTTTGTGTGTTTGAACGCGCTAATCTGAGGAAGGAAAGGAGATTTTGAATATTCTTTCGGTATTAGATAGGCCATTTATCGAGGCTATATTATATTATCATCACGCTAAGACAAACAGGAGCGCAGCCACGGGGGTGAAACCGAAGGGCACAGCTAGTATAATATATTATTATTGTTTATTTATTATTTTACCACCATTTTTTGCATCAATATTAGTTAAAGCCTATGAAGAAGAGCTCTACAACTCTATTTCTTGATTTGCACGTAATTTTCCATACCTATAATTTATTTTAGTTTAGTATGATTTAATAACACACTTTGTAAACATTTAAATCAATCAGATACCTAATATGAATGGAAAAACCTATGAAAATGTAGTCCTAATATAGGTAATGGAATAATAACATGAATAGATACATACCGTTTAATAAATATTTAAGAAGACAATTGAAGTTAAATGATTCGTAGGTCGATGACCAATTGCAATGTTTTTATCGAACAAATTCATCATTTATATCTCAATCCTTTACATAATAGGAAATTAAGTATATAATAAGAGCTAATAATTAGCTCTCATAGAGTCGCGGTATAAATTAAGGGCACATATCTTAAACTAAAGTGTCTGTTTGGCAATTATTTAAAACACGTCAAAAATAATTATGCGTTTTAAAAGTATTTTAAAGAACCGATGTGTTATAATTTACGCGGATAATAAATGCTTAGGAAAAACAATAAAAAAAACAATGTCGCTCTATGCCTCGCGTTTCGTTTATACTGCCCGATTGTGTGAAAATATTGTTCAAAAGTATAAATAGGTAGTTCCTAATAAATTATGATGATAGACAGATATCAGATAAATGCTAAATAAGGCGACATTTTTGTAAGAGACAACAGAAAAATAACTATAAATTTAATTATGCTCTACAGTCTACATCTAACAGCGCCTTACACGATATGATAAAGTGTTTGTTATTGTATCTACACATTTACAATTTTTATAACAAAAACAAATAAACCCATTAAATTGGTTTATAGCAAAAAACACTAGCTATCAGCTGTTCGTACATGACAGTTCGCACATTTTCAAAAACAATGGTAAAATTTCATATCTTTTAGATAAGCAATGTCAGGGTTGAGGTGAATAAGTTGCATCTTTATATAGGAAACAATCGCTTGCCGTCTTGTTAGTCGGCTCCCAGACATAGTGCCAACTGGACGGAATATTAAAAAAAAATATTAAAAACAGTGAAAATGCCGCCAATAGCTGTGCCTAACGAGGTAATTCGAAATTTAAATTACTTTTTTTATTTTTTTTTTACGTGCTAATGACATGTCAAAGACGACAGTTTTAGTGTTTTTATTTTTTTTTTAATAAAGTGGTGTTAACTTTTTTTCGGGGGATTTTTAAATGCAATTTGAATGAAGTATTAAAATTATTTATTTTTCATGTGCTAATTACATGTTAAAGACAGCAGTTTTTAGTGTTTTCGTTTTTCTTTTAATTAGTGTTGTTCTATAAATTTCTTTTTCGGAATTTTTAGGCACCAAAGAAATCCCTTCGGGTTGCTCTAATAGGTCAGAGCACTTTTGCTGCGGAAGTTTTCAAACTACTACAAAAAGATGGCCATCAAGTGGTTGGTGTTTTTACAGTGTTGGATAAAGGCAACAGAGAAGACCCTTTGGGTAAGTTAATTTTTTAATTAATTAAGTTAATTTTTTATTACAAGAATATTTTATAAAAATGAAGTGAAATTTTTAGATGTATGATGCAAAGAACTAATTTATTGAGAGAGTCTCAAGTTAAAAGATATGTAATATTTTTGTTTTGTAGTTTTATATTTTCATGACTTTAGCTGAGAAAATCTTCTGTTAAATTTTAAATTATACAGAAAGATTTTTTATAACACTAAAGTATTGTTAACATTATTTTATTGCATCAAATTACATCTATGGAACTTAATTATACCTAATTATAATTATAAGGTAATTTTATACGTTACAGTAGTTATAATTGATTTATTCTAACACTGTCGTTAAGGAGAGTAAAATGCATCTTATATAACATAGAATCATTTATAAATTTCAATGTTGAATTTATTTATTTTTTTCTAGCTACGATTGCCGCCAAACATAACGTTCCACTGTTCAAATATAAAACGTGGAGAATAAAAGGAAAAGTCATTCCGGAAATTCTTGAAGAATACAAATCGGTATGTTACACTTGAATTCATAAATTATATAAATCTCGCCAATATTGAATAATCTCCAATAATCAATTTTAAAAAATGATTTGATTCGGTGATAAAAACTGTTACTAACTAATCAGCTGTTACTGACAGCTAAGTAAGCTAAGTAACGGACAGCTGTTAGATCGTTTTAACCGTGGATTAAAACACGTTTTTTACCTATTCATTGCCATAAAAGAGCTGCTTAAAAGGGTTTGAAACTCAGTACTATTAATTATTATTGACACCGAAAGATTGCACAATATAAAAAATCGTGGCAAAGACAGCACATAGTTTATTTAATCTAATTTAAACAGAATGTTAATCAAATCGGAAATAACATAAAAATGTACCAAGAACAGAAAGAATTTATCACAAGAACTTCTACATACGAGAATTAATTTAAAATTGTATTGCATGTGTATTCTGAGAATTTCATGCAAATTGCGTGGTTAATGCAGATTATATTATGAGAGGGCGATTCCGCAATCCATGTACATTCTAGAATGATTTATGACATGATGTAGACAATTTATTTCACTAGTAGCCGTGTTAACAAAATGTGGAAAGGAAATTATGACAGAAAATTCACTTGCTTGCACTGTGTAGCTGTCAAATTGACATTTCACGCATATAATATTAATTTAATTAAAAAAAATCATATTTCCTCAGATCTTGGAGACTAGTATTTGTTTTCAAAAATAAATACCTCTGAATTATTATGTAGGTAGTGCATCTAATCAATACATTATATGTAATACTTAATAGGTTTACGATGCAACTTCCTACTTAGCTGATTGTTAAATTTTTGTTTCTTTAGTAAACCTACTGAGTACATCTAAATCTAAAATGGATAGCAAAATATACTTCTACCGTTCTAATCATTATAAAACAAATCATTAGCTACATAAATGATGTGTCTCGTGTACTACAAACCTTATCAATACCTTGCTTTAGTAATAGCACGAAAACAGTCAGTGACTCTTAATGATACTATACATGAACTCATTTTCAAACAATATCTATGAGGAAGCAGTTAATTTATATATTGATACTGGGGTCGTTTTGTGACAACAATTTCTAGTTTATCTCTTATAGCTATTGTTATTTTGCGAATATTATTAGACAGATATGTATTGGGACAATATGATTTATGAATATTTATGCTTCTATTACATTGTAAGCACATAATTATTGATTACCTACACATCACGAAACATTATTTATGTGTGATTTTTTTTAATTGGGTAACTTTTTTTTATCAACTTTATTGTCTAAAATGTATCTAATAACTAATAAGTAAGTAATAAATGAAAGATTCCCAAAAAATACCAAATAGGCATAGCGATTAAAATATTACAATACTTACCTATAAATTAACAGTTTTTAATACGTTAATTACTTGGGATTCCCTTTGTCTTTAACGACATAATAGACACAGGTTGATAGGATTTAATTTATAAAAGTATTTATTAATTTTCATTTAAATAAATATTAGGAAAGATGGTACTATAAATACAGTATATCATTTATCTGATTAGTCATATCTAAGGAATGGTTTGAAAGCAGGTCGCTTAGTACTTCATAGCTGAAATTCTTTCTGTCTTAAAATGCATTTTGTTGCATGCTACCATAAGCACAAAAGTAACAGGATCTCAATAATTAAGTAATAAAACGCGAAAATATAATATACTTAAATAATATAAATCGATAAAAAATAAATAAATCACACGCTATTAAAATCACGTATTCGTCTTTTTACACGCAATAATCAGTTTTATGGTGATAACCATGGGTTATGGGTTATCACGGGACCATAAAGATAGCCATAGTTATATAATTAAACGAAATCTTTAATATACACCAATATTGATATCATTTATAAGGTGTGCTAATTTTTTGACCACAAGACAGTTTCTAGTAGCGTTACGTTATTAGCGTAAATTGCACGCCTCATAAGCGAAGCGTTGAGGTGGGTACTACATGGTACTACTGTCACTTCGCGCAAAACATCTGATTTTTCAAACTTAAAATGTCTTTATGTATCATACATTGCACTTGTAAGATAATACATACACACACATATTCAGAAAAAACACTATTTTTAACATTCATGATATTTTTGATGTCATTTTTGTTATTTAAACTAGTTAAAAAACAGTTTAAAAAAGTTCTGTCTTGGACGTCCGTGTGTCTGTATGTGCGGAGGATTTTCTTGTTAACACGATAGCGACCGAAATACTTTACTAATCGAGTCTTTTTTTTTCTCTTACGCTTGAGTATGCTCAGGAATAGAACCCTTTCATTTTACAGGGTCTGATTCGATGTGGTTTAATTGTTATTAAATAAACAAAAATAATAATTAATAAATATAATTATTAAAAAAAAATTATGAGGCGTGCACTTTTGGATTTTCCAAATTATTTTGCTACTATTAAGTATTATATTGTGGTTCTAGTGAAACAATAAATTGTTTTTGAATAGGTACATTAGAGGCTTTAATAGATAATATCATATATTATGGTACCAAAGTACATTATATTTATTGTTAAATTAGTACCTATTGACTAATACAATTGATGTTTATTGTTTAAATTGTTTATATTTTCGTGCATATTAATCCGTATATAAATCTAAAATAACCGTTACTTTCAAATGTTTTTACCAGAATGATGTGGAAACATCGACAAAATTTCTCAAGACATTCCTCAAAAGCACTTGAACATAATTCATAATATAATTGGATTAACAATCTCTAATAATTAAAGCTTACGCTAAGACTGACGAAACTATAAAAATTTTGTATCTCCTAGAACATTTATGTCTCTAGATTTCAGTCCTAAGTTTTGAATATCTAAATTGAAATTATAAATATTTACACAGGCAACCAAATTACCTACCTACAACACACTTAAATATTGCCAATCCTATCCATCATACCTGTATTTGTATTATTAACCGACTTTAAAAAAAAGAGGTTATCAATTCGACCGGTATATTTTTTGTGTTATTCGTGAATATTTCTCTAGACTGTATAGTTAGTAACAATTGAAAGATTTCGACTCTATGAGACGTCGTATCAACAGTCTCATTAGCATATTGATAACTGATAACAAAACAAAACACTTGTTATATAATTTTATCGAAGAGCGATAAATGGCACGCGTTTGTAAATATTGAAAAATGTATAAACGGTAAGATTAAATTAAGGAAAATTTATGGGCCAAATAGGTCAAACTACGTACCTAGTAGGAAATTCTGATTATTTTTGGTAGGTTTTTTCGCATCAAAGAATAAATATAAGCTGAAAGCGGTGGTATATATTCAAAATATGATTCAAAATAAGCTTGAGTTTAAACTAAGCAAATCGTATTATTAAGTATCATACTTAATTATTTTTTTATGTAATTCATCATGATGATAAATCGTTATAAAATAATTCTACATATTGTCTTTTGTTCCAGGTAAACGCAGAGCTAAACGTCCTCCCATTCTGCACTCAGTTCATACCAATGGAAGTTATATTATTCCCCAAATACCAGAGTATCTGCTACCATCCAAGCATCTTGCCCAGACATCGGGGAGCCTCTTCTGTTAACTGGTTGGTTACTATAAATATTCATTTGCTTTTTATTAATGCAATGAGCATTTTTTTTCAGCCAATACTACTTATACGATATGTAGTAAAAAAAAACTGATGAAACCGATGAACTGAACATGATTAGTATAAAATCAGATTATAGCATTTTAAAAATATTTGTTTCGTATATTAAAACAAATCCAAATAATTTAAATACATTAATTTCAGGACTCTCATCGAAGGTGACACGACATGTGGTCTCTCTATATTCTGGGCTGATGATGGATTGGACACCGGACCGATTTTACTTCAGAAATCTTTCCCCTGTACCATTGATGACACAGTAGATACGATTTACAACAGATATTTGTATCCAGAAGGTACGGAGATTACTATTTATACGAAAAATGAGTTACAAATTGTCTTTATATGCTCCTGTAATGGGACAATTAAGTCATCGACATATTAAAATTAATTTTATTATCTTTTATAGGTATAAAGGCATTAGGAGAATCAGTAAATATGGTTGCTAATGGAACGGCACCAAAAATTACACAAACTGAAGAAGGAGCTACATACGATCCAGCTCTATTCAAGCCAGAAACACATCAGGTATTTACTATTGCATCCCTCTTTAATATATTCAATAGATTCGATTAAATAAAAAACAACACACAAAAATTAACCAAATTATACAAAGACGATATTAAAACAGAAAGTAAAACTATGGTTAATGATACATATAAAAGTATAAGTTATTGCAGTTTTAATTCCTTTTTCAGATCGACTGGAGTAAAGGTGGTGTAGCCTTACACAATTTCATCAGAGGATTAGATTCATCACCAGGTGCAACCACGTTTATTAAACCTCAAACCAAAGATGGAGTTAATGAAGAAAGTGAAGCCAATGTTGAAATTAAATTCTTCGGATCGTCTCTCTGGGAAGGAGAATATGAAACAGAAGGAGATAAAATATATATTCCTGGCCTAAAGAAACCCGCTGTTATTCACGAAGCAGGATTATTGATCACAGCTAACGATGGAATTAAGGTAAGTTCCCAATGAAAAATTACGCTATGAAGTTACTCTTTCTAAAATGTAACAATTTCATGAACGTTATTATTTTTTATTTTCAGTTAAACATCCAAAGATTAAAAGTGAACGGAAAAATGATTGGAGCACAAAACTTCTTCAAGGCTAGTGAGAGCAAAGTATCTTTAGAATTAACAGATGAAGAAAAACAATTCGTTGAAAACGCAAGAAACATTTGGAAAGCTATCCTTAGAATCGATATTGAAAATGATACAGACTTTTTCGAATCCGGTGCTGGATCTATGGATGTAGTTAGATTAGTCGAGGAAGTTAAAGATATAGTCAATGTAGAATTACAAAATGAAGACATTTACATGAATACGACCTTTGAAGAATTCTACACAGTCGCGATACTAAAAGCTAGAGGGGAATCTGGAAATCAAGAAATTGTGTATGATGGTGTTGAACTCGAAGTGAATAAAATGAAAATCAAATTCCCTACACAATTATTCATTAATGGAGAATTCGTTAACGCTGATAGTGGAATGAAATTAACATTAATAAATCCCAGTGACGAAACTGTTATATGCACAGTAGAAAGCGCATCCAAAAACGATGTTGACAAGGCTGTTAAGGCAGCACATAAAGCTTTCGAAGAGGGCGAATGGTCGAAGATTAGTGCTAGGGAACGAGGGCAAATATTATTTAAGTAAGTATAAAAAACCCTTTCGCATATTCCATTCCTGACATTATATTATTTAAACAATCTACTGGCAAAACTATTATAACTGCAGAATAGATAAAGCAATTTATATATTTTTGAAGTGAAACTCCTTTAGAGTAAAATTGCAAGGTCGCCTCATAGCAAACACGTCATGGAGTAAGGCGACGATTTTGGTATCTTTAAATCTTGCCATAGAAGTTTCACTTCTGACACGTGTAATCAGCACACGCTGTTTATCGTAGCATAATTATCTTCATTTATCACTTTGAAAACTCAGTAATAAAATCTGTCAACAGACTAGCAGACCTAATGGAACAGCACAAAGAAGAACTAGCAACAATCGAGTCAATCGACTCCGGTGCAGTCTACACATTAGCTTTAAAGACCCACATAGGAATGTCAATAGAAACATGGAGGTATTTCGCTGGATGGTGCGATAAGATCCAAGGGTCTACTATACCTATTAATCATGCAAGACCAAATAGAAACTTGACGATGACAAAGAAAGAGCCCATTGGTGTTTGTGCGCTCATCACACCATGGAATTATCCCTTGATGATGTTGTCGTGGAAAATGGCGGCTTGTTTGGCAGCTGGAAACACCGTTGTTATGAAGCCTGCTGCTGTAAGTTAAAATTTGCTATTTTCTTTGCTGCCATCTCTATAAATAACTAGCGCTCCGCCCCGGCTTCGCCCGTGGTACATATTTACGTTTTCTCTACATAAAAACCATCTTCGTACTTCAAGGAATATAATAAAAAAAGAATTATCGAAATCGGATCAGCCGTTCTCGAGTTATGCGCTTACCAACACATTTTGCGATTCATTTTTATATAGGGTCAACCGGGGCAAATGCAACTAAAAAATAACAAGTTTCAAGTTTGATCGGTTGCAGTTATCTCCTTTTATATTTGGTCATTTATTTGACCCATTTATTGTTTTTTGTATTTATTCAAGATTATTTTAAACCAATCAAGCAATACAGTAGTCTTATAAATAACTGGTAGTGAGAATATTTCCTAAAATTGGTAGAAAAAGTTACATTAACCCCTAGTCGGGGGTAAATGCAACTAACTGCCATAGCTCTTCTTCTATTTCATATAAAACAACGAATATAGAATATATTTATGAGATTTCATGTTATTCATAGGATTTTGAACTGGATTACCGTGTAGCAAGGACGAGTTTTCAGGAAAAATCTTATTTTTCTAAATGTGGGGCAAATGCAACTATTTGTTAGAGAATTAGTGTGGGGAATGCAAAAAACTTATTCATCGATATATTTTTATTATTCTATATATATATACAATAACGTTATCTATACAATAACGTTGCGATCGTAGATGGCGCCGCATTATTTAGAGGAAAATCTCATGTACCTACTTTGATTTACCACTTTAAATCGCAACAAAAAAAAATTACAGTGTACTACCTACTAAGTCAATTTTAGTTTTTGGTCAGAACAAATAATATTCTTTGTGTTAAATATTGTTAAAAACGTAAACCAAACAAAATACGTTTATTAGTTAATCCACCGTTCACTAAAAATTACTTGAACAATCACAGAACTATCCTACCTATCGTTTTTAGATAGTCTTTAACCACGCGTTATCTAATTTTAATTTTACTTATGAACCCGTCTCTGGGTATAATATCGAAGAAATAATCGATGGTTCTTCTTTAATTAATCATAAAGAAAGTATATTTTGACTACCAAGAAGGATACATAATAAAAATATCGACACTGTCACATCACTAGTGTTTTTAGTTTCATACAAAAATATAAGGGGCTATTGTAACTAACCTCACAGTTGCAATAACCCCACAGTGAAATTTTCATGAGGCAATTGTAACTGCATCAATAACACAAAATAGAGTCAACTAACGCATTAAAAATATAAATGAAATATGCTTAACGGCTTGTGATAATCGTGTCCAATCAAAAACACCTGCAAAAAATCACTCCTAAACAATTTTTTTGTCTGTAAAACTCGACACCTGTTTTTACGCACACCAACTTCAAAATAGCGGTTTGACAAAATGGCCTATCAATCAAATAGTTTTCATCGTAGAGGCACCATCTATTACTTGTAAGATTTATTAGTCGTTGAGTTATTGAATCATAGGTGGCGATATATTACAACAACTCTAATAAATTAGTTATGATAACTAGTTGCCATAGCCCCATAGTTGCATTTGCCCCGGTTGACCCTATAAGAAGACTAGCGGTCCGCCCCGGCTTCGCCCGTGGTACATGTTTACGTTTTCTCTACATAAGAACCATCCTCGTACTTCAAGGAATATAATAAAAAAAGAATTATCGAAATCGGTTCAGCCGTTCTCCAGTTATGCGCTTACCAACACATTTTGCGATTCATTTTTATATATAAGATTAAAAACGTAAAATATCATATTAGATTGTACCTACAGTAATTATGAACTCAAAAAATATTACGAAACTTGAAAAAGATAAAAATTTTAAAGATTATGTTTTAATTTAAATATTAACTAGTGTAATAAACCAATACATACAGTTACAATACCTCAAAATCTATTTAGACCTTTTTTGCTCGTAACAGAATGCCATTTTCTATCGACATCGAATATTAACACATACTAAAGATTCACCAACATGTACCAGTAAAATTTCGTAACATCACTTTTTCGCAGACCTATTTCTGCCTCTATCAATTACCCCACTTCAAATTTTCCATTTTTGCTTAAATCTTGCTTCTCAAAGTTTTCCCCCTTTTTTATACAAATAAACAATAAATCCATTTTCCATATTTCTCCCTATTAACAACTGCTTTTCCATTTTTCTTCATAACTAATTAACTAACTATAAACATCTGATTATCCATTTTCTACTCTTCCACATAATTACATCCCATTTTCCATCTCAGGTATGTCCTCTAACAGCACTAAAGTTCGCGGAACTTTGTGTCCGTGCGGGAGTTCCCCCGGGAGTAGTTAACATTCTTCCTGGAAGTGGTACAGTTTGTGGACAGGCGTTGGCTGACCATCCGTTGGTCAGGAAACTTGGCTTCACTGGCAGTACTGAGATTGGTAACTATACTATTTTAAATCGAAATATAAATAAATAAAAAATCTTACTTATATTATGAATGCGAAAATTTGTTTGAATTTCTTTCGCGTCACTACAGAGAAGTTTTAAGTTCTTCTTGTGTCTGGGAGAGATAAAGAGAGAGGGTAGAAAGCTAATGATATTTTGAGACAATTTATCTGTCTTGAATGGTTCGATATAAATATAATTTGGGAAAGATATTGGTGTAACATCATTTACGAGGAAAAATTACGAATACCTACTTGTTTATTCTGAATGTTTATAATTATTTTTCACACAATTCTTTTTTCAGAATCTATATGATAATGATAAAAAATTTAATAATACTTTCAGGTCAAACTATCATGAAGTCATGTGCTGTTTCTAACATGAAGAAAGTATCACTAGAGTTGGGCGGTAAATCACCGCTTGTCATCTTTGAAGACTGTGATCTAGACAAGGCTGTAAGAAATGTAAGTGAATACTTTTATATTAAACTAGCTGTCCACCCCTGCTTCGCCCGTGGTATTTGTTTATGTTTTCTCTCCTAAGAACTATCCTCGTACTTCAAGGAATATTATAAAAGAAGAATTAATGAAATCCGTTCAGCCGTTCTCGATGTTTGCGCCTAGAAACAGATTAGGCCATTCATTTTTATTATATGGATAAATTAATGTCTTTATCAATCTATATCTATCTTCTACCGTTTCTCTTATTATTGAGTTATAATAAAAAGAAGTTCAAAATATAACTTACCTAAAATATTTCCAGGGTATGGGTTCCGTATTCTTCAACAAAGGTGAAAACTGCATCGCTGCTGGTCGACTCTTTGTAGAGGAATCGATTCACGATGAATTTGTAAGGCGAGTAATTGAAGAGACCAAGAAAATGAGCATCGGTGATCCCTTGAACAGAGGAACAGCACACGGACCACAGAACCATAAAGCACATATGGATAAATTAATTGAGGTGAGTTTAAACCTATTATTTATGGAAGACAACATAGTATAGCAGCTTCCTATCTGTATTTACAAGCTGGGAACTGTAAAGAAACGGCGAATAAGATTGGATAAATTTATATTAATAATTTCAATATAAATTCTAATCCTGCGCTTTAAATTTGTTTTTACATATTTAATAAATAATGGGTATCACATCTTTTGTAATTACCATTTTCAGAATAAAGTACCTTTTTATTTTGATACGAGACTGTGCTTGGTCTTTTATCGGAAAGTGAAATGAAAACATCCATTCTCTTATAAGTTCCATTAAACGAATAAAACAAGAAAAAAATATATATTATAAATCACATATTACATTACAAGCTTTATTTACCTTTTTGAGTGTAACTTCTAAAAACATATGTATTGGAAATTGAAAAACCATTCGTCCACAGTTCGTAGAGCGAGGCATTCAAGATGGCGCCAAACTAGTGTATGGCGGGAAACGCGTTGACAGACCGGGCTACTTCATGGAACCCACCATTTTTGTTGACGTCACAGATGACATGTGGATCGCTAAGGAAGAGTCTTTTGGACCTATTATGATTATTAGCAAGTTTAGCAGCAAGTGAGTTTTTCGATACAATTACGAATGTATTATTTTTGTATGAACGGTTAGGAGTAAAAGTTTTCCTACGAGTAATTTGTAGTTGGGACTATAGATATTGTTGCACAATAAAGTAAATATGTATATCTATTAATATTGTTTTTAAAAAAAATATGCATCTTTTTGGTTATTAAATCTATAGGGCCTAAGTACTAGCTGATAAAATAACGGATAGCCCATCTAAAACTCTTGCATGTAATTTTTTGTAAATTATTTGCCATTTAATCTAACAGATCAGCTAAACAGTACAATATACCCAGAAACTATGAAACCGGCCAAAAAAATCTAAACTCTTATTATTACCGAAAATCTAATACAAATAATTTCTCAGATGCATCGACGACGTGATTCGTCGCGCAAACAACACAGAATACGGTCTAGCGAGCGGTGTGTTCACAAAGGATGTATCCAGAGCGATGCAGTTCGCCGAAAAGATAGAAGCGGGAACCGTATTCGTCAACACGTATAACAAGACAGATGTAGCAGCGCCTTTCGGAGGCTTCAAACAGTCTGGTTTTGGAAAAGATTTAGGTAAGCTTAAATTATTATTATTTTATGTTTGACCAATTTATATTTCATTTTCAATATTGTTAACAAAACTCTGTTCTGTTTTAAACATTTAAAAGTTCAATTAATTTTAATATCTTCTTATTTTCTCATAATGTTGGGTCATATTCTTCAGGAAATAATATTTGAACTGATAACAATATGTATATCTGTATTCTGTAGGTATATAATATGTACATCCCATTTTTATAACTATTTCAACTAATACTTAACTCATCCAATTTTTCATTGTATTTTTAATGCTTATTTCATTGTTTACAGGTCAAGATGCACTCAACGAATACCTCAAAACGAAAACAATTACAATAGAATATTAAGAAACTAATTAATGTACAATAAATATATCGTATTTAAGTTTTATTATAGTTTATATTTTTAATAAAAAATCTTTTAATTATATTGCTTTGTTTTTATTCCTATTCCAATTAATATATCTATCTATCTATAACTTAACTTTTACAAATATTAACTGAAACTTTGAGACAAACAAGATTGTTGTTATTGGTATAACATTATTGTTTTAATTGCAACTATCATATTATCTGTAGTACTGATAATAGACGAAATAAGAAAAATACAGTTTTCGTGTGTGTGACATCCATTATATATTTATGAGAAATACCCTGAAATATTTGCCATGCCCTCTTAAAATGAGACAACAACATCAAAAGAATCACACTGTGTTGCCAGATTTCGATCGCTATAATATAATTTAAGTGTTTGAAAATCAAATTAAATTATTGCTTTTTATTTTTTTCTAGGGTTATAAATCATTTTAAAATGAAATAAACCATCTCGAAATTGACTTTTAAAAAATCACAGCTTGTATGTAGATTATCATATGAGGCCAAAAAGTATGTGTTTAATGCAAATGAAAACCAAAAACCATATTTTAAAAATATAATATCGAACAAACATAACATACTGTTCACTTCTTAAACATAAAAATTAAAAATACGCGTAAGCTCCATAAACTACATTATAAGTTAAAGCTACCATTTTATTTTATTATTTTAATAATAAAATTTAAATCGAACATTACTGTAAAATTAAAGTACATGTATTTGTAAACGTTTAAACTAACCAATGTTAACATTTTGATTTACGATTACAACCTCTTTGCGTAAATCTCCCGAACCGATTTTACAATTATCTGCTATGTGAAGACCTTCCGCGCTGAAAAAGGAAAAATAATAAAATAAAAATGTATGCGTGTACTAGAGTACACACGTAAGAAGTGAAACTTCTTTATGACCTTAAAAATGTCACGAGTATGGCGTAACGCAAAAATGTCACGCGTACGGCGTAACGCAAAAATGTCACGCGTACGACGTAACGCAAAAATGTTACACTAAATTTTTGTCCAACCCCGATAAAGAAGTTTCACTTCAATAAATATATGTATAAGCTACCGAACCATCATTGAAAAACAGAGACAACAGATGAACAAACAGAAAGAACAAAACTGATGCTATTTTACAGAAACACATTCATATTTTGCTTCAAGAAGCAAATTTCAAAAAGCAATAGTAGAAAGCATACTGCCTTAATTTACCAATAAATCTGTGCTGATACATCAGTTAGGCAATAATATCAGAATAAACAACTACTCCGAATCAATACGCGTCTATTAGTTTTCTAATTACTGACTTTGAAAACATTACTGCCTTAAAATAAAGTGTAAATTTTAATGAATATTTTACACAAATCAGACTTTTTAACAGGTGATTATGAGTCAAATTACTTAATAGTATTTATATTAATTCTATTTATATAAATTTTACTTACTCTTCATGGTACAAAAGATCGTCCATTTCACAGCGTATGCTCTGTTCAGAGCAGTCCTGTATGACTGTGTCTGTTAGTTTCACTTCAGATCCTAGATACATTTGTATGCCGACACCGCACTTTTTTATCACGCAGTTTCTTAGTTCAACCTGAAGTTTTATAATAAATAATTTATCGTGTTTTTTTCTTTTCAGAATCCATAATTTATAAAGTATTTGAATCATAAATGATTTCATCCTACTGTTGTACCTCCATCATACTCACATTGCATTGTTTGTAGAAATATTTGGATATGCATTTGAATGGATATTTGTTACTGTTTCAAGAAAAACGGCAGAACACATTTTGACGAAAATAAGCAAATATGAAGCTAATGCATCAGAATAACTCGTAAAAAGAAAAAATTAAATTGAAAATGCATATAACTAAATTCTAATACAATATTTTGAAAAATAGCTACTTACTTGAGCGCCTTTATGAACGACGATTCCGGAATAAAAGTTTTCAAACATGCAATGCTCCAGCAGTATTTTAGCGCCCGCCTGAGCGACAATACCTTGTGCACAATCACTCTAAGTATAAGAAATAAAATAATTCTTTTGAATAGTCACAAATGAATTATTTACATACCAATTTTCTTTAGTCAATGTAATTGATGATATTATTATAAAGTATAGGGATAAATTACCAAGCAAAGGTATTCTATGACTTTAAAAATAAATACAATTAAAATTTCTCTTTTTATCTAAAAATAATAGCTATAACTGCTGCAAAATTTAATCTCTCTTATATATTACGTTTAATATCCAAAACAATAAAAAATAATTGAACAGGTAAGCTCAGATGTATTTACTGGAGATATTTATATGTAATTTTTGATATACAATTTTTTATTAATACTTCAAATAAAATAACAACTTACCTGACTGCTCATAGTATCATCGAGAAGCTCACACTTCCTCATATGAAGACTCCCAGATTTCATAACAATGATTGTGTTGACTTGTTCACAGTGTAGCGTCAAGTCTTGAAGCCTGCATTCTTCATTCAGCATTAGGAGACACGAACGCATGTCTGGCGCTTTTAATGTTGCTCCTGTGAAATAAATATTGTAGTCCTGCTATAGCACAAATGAATACTATTAAGAAAAATAACTGTTTTAAGCTATGGCTAATCTATATATTATACTATTCTGATTTCTGGCACTATAATAAATACATATCTTGATTACTTTGATTGAATAAAAATAATCAAACTCAAACTCAAAACTCAAACTCAAACATTTATTTATTCAATTAGACTACTTTTAGTAGCACTTTCGAATCGTCATTACATAAGTATTTTTAACATTTACCACCGATTCGGAAAGCAGTATCTATGGAGAAGAACCGGCAAGAAACTCCATAGTTGCTCTTTTAAAATCATATTGTCAATATTACATAATCTGTAACTTAAATCTAACTACATAATATATCATAATATGCCAAAGAACTGTCCTGTGGTTCTTACGCGACAACCCTCCATGGATTTTCATCTTCCATATATTCCTTAATGCTATAATAGGCTCTCTGAACTAATATATTTTTTACATAAGTTTTAAATTTAGCACTACCAAACTCTTTAATATTATGAGGAATTCTATTGTAAAAGCGTATACCTTGACCCATAAATGAATTTTTAACTTTAGCTAATCGGAAAAATGGCATTTCAATTCTATTTCTGTTCCTTGTGCCATAACAGTGTCTATCTCCTACTCTTGTGTGTACGTCGGCATTTTTGTGTACATGCAAAATATTATTAAATATATACTGTGATGGTACAGTAAGGATACCAGTATTCTTAAAGAGATCTCTTAGTGAGTCCCGAGCACGTAAATTATATATAGAGCGAATGGCTCTTTTCTGTAAGATAAATATAGTTTCTATATCTGCTGCCCTGCCCCATAGTAGAATTCCATAGGACATAATACTATGAAAGTAGCTGAAATAAACCAATCTAGCTGTATCTTCATCGGTGAGATGCCTTACCTTTCGGACTGCATATGCTGCTGAGCTGAGCTTACCCGCAGCGGTGTTGACATGGGCTCCCCACTGTAGTTTCTCGTCCAATGTTAACCCAAGAAATACAGTCGATTCTGTAGGGTGTAATACCTCCCCGTTCAAGGTAATATTTCTGCTCAACTTTTTAACGTTAGGTAGTAAAAATTCAACACAAGTTGTTTTTTTGGCATTTAATAATAAATTATTAGCAGTAAACCAGTCGGATATGTGTAAAAGAGTACTGTTCACTTCGTCAACATTTGGGTCATGCCTATCCACATTGAATATTAATGAGGTATCATCTGCAAACAGAACTATTTCACACCTATCCTGTAAATAATAAGGTAGATCATTGATATATACCAAGAACAAGAAGGGTCCTAAAATAGATCCTTGTGGAACACCAATGTTAATTGACGCACCGCTAGAACGTTCTCCATTAACAACTACAGTTTGTATCCTATCATGCAGGTATGAGGCTATGAGGTTCTGAGCTTGTCCTTTAATCCCATAGTGATTAAGTTTACGCAATAATGTACAATGTTCAACGCAGTCAAATGCCTTGGAGAGGTCACAAAATATCCCCAAAGCATTTTTTGAGTTTTCCCATGCCTTATATATATGTGTTAGTAGTGCAACTCCAGCATCTGTGGTTGAGCGCCCCTTTGTGAAACCAAACTGTTTGGTGTGCAGCAAATTATTAGAAGCAAAGTGACTAGTCAATTGGTTTAATATTAACTTTTCGAATACCTTACTTAATGTTGGTAAAATCGAGATAGGTCTATAGTTGTTACAGTCTTCTTGATCGCCTTTCTTAAAAAGAGGTATAACTTTACTAAGCTTTAGTAAATTAGGAAATGTACCATAGTCACAACACTTATTAAATATGAAAGCTAAATTGTTTGCAATATTTTCTATTATATTATTAACTAAATTTACGGACATTCCCCAAAGATCACAAGTGTTTTTTAAATTAAGTGTCTTAAATGCTGTAACAATATCATTAGCAGTTACGTGACGCAATTGAAATAATGTACTGCACCCCGCAACATGGTCCCTCAAAAAGGTCTCTGCAAGTACTGAAGACGAGTTTAAATTATTAGTAATGCTAGCAGGGACACTACTAAAGAAATCTTCAAAAGCAAGCGCAACATCAGCATTTTTGTCAATAACCATGCCATTATGTACAAGTTTTATGGTATTACTTGATTTGCTTTTACCCATTTCACCATTAATAATAGACCAAACTGTTTTAACTTTATTATCCGAGTCGCGTATTTTATCTCTGATATACAAACGCTTCGCAGTAAAACAAACAATTTTAAAAGTTTTTGAGTAATTTCTAACATATCTAAGAAAAGATGGGTCTTTATTATATTGCTTCATACCATATAACTCATAAAGAACGATCCTACACCTATGTATGCTAGGTGTCGCCCATTTACTAAATGGTAAATCCTTGGTAATATTTAAAGATTTAACTTTAAATATTTTTTCAAATTCATTATGAACTAAATTAAAAAGATTTTTAAACATTTCACAAGGATTATTATGACAGGATTGATCATTCAGTACGGGCAGGTTTTTATTAATATTATCTCTAAATTTATTAATGCCTTTTTTAGTTATAGGCCTAACATTAATTCTTTTAAATTCAGGTAAGCAATCCCATTCAAAAACTACTTTCTGGCCACAGTGATCCGAAGTGAGTGTATTGAGAATATTTTTCTCTAAACAGATGCAGTCGCAGTATATATTATCAATACAGGTTGCAGAAGTAGGTGTAATTCGTGTGGGTTCATTAAAAAGTTTATACAGATTAAATGACTGAAACAAATTAACAATTCGTGTTGCCGTTTGTGTTTGTAAAAGTATATCAATATTAAAATCACCACATACTATAACTTTTTTTTTACTCCTACTTAAACGCTTTAATATTTCTTCCATGACTGTCTCAAACATATTATAGTCACTGGAAGGGGGTCTATAAACGCAAACAATAATGTAACGCTCCAGTTCAACACAGGACAGTTCAATGGTCCGTTCTACAGAAAGACTAACAATGTCAGTTCGTTCTTTGCATTTTACACTATTATGTACAAAAATAAGAGAACCTCCATGAATAGCATATGTCCTGAAGTATATACTTTTTAATTTATAATTATCAATATTTATTAACAACTGACATTGTTTAAGCCAATGTTCTGTTACACAAAAAACCTTAATACTATTATAATTTAAAAACAATTCTATTTCTAATAATTTGCTAGCCAAGCCTTGAATGTTTTGATGTACAATAGAAAAGGTCTGCTTAGCTGTTGTCTTATATACTAGTTTAAATCTAGCTTAGGGCTAGATTTTCTGTCAACACTAGGTTGGTGTATATAATTACTACTACATAAAATTATAGTAGATCCAGGGTCTGATACCGAACATGTACCAGACTGGTTAATATTATATGCTATTAACATAGCAAGTTCTCGCTTATATCTAGATGGCAGATACACTGTATTCTTTGTCAAAGTAAAAGATTTAATACACAAATTAATGTCAAAGTAAATAAATGCATCACGATGATGATTTGTTACATTATACAATTTTAAATTCATATTATGAATTAATCTATTTTGTTCTTGTGTCAAACCAGGTAGGTATGGCAATGTACACAACATAAATTTACATTTAGTCTTACTACTAATTTCCAACATTTTTTGAAATCCTACATCAATATCCTTATTTTTTACATTTAAACTATCTCCATATAGTATAATTACAATATTATTCTTATTAAAGCTGAAATGATCAAGTGATTTGATTATATAATTAAATGAACTGTTAGGAGTGCAAATATTAGTGACTTTAAGCCCTAAATTGTTGAGCATAGCGCCAAAACCCTGACCAATATTATCTGACAACACAAAAATTTCCTGCTCGGAAAGGTGTTTAGTTTTACTAGTTGAAATTGTTGTCACGGGTTTTACACTATGTATGTCTGTGCAGTCAAGCTTATGGGGCGACGTTTGCTCATTGTCACTTTTTGAACACTGACATACATATTTATTGGTCAGCGACTCAAAGCGATCCATATTTTCAGTACTCAACTTAATTAAGTCATCTGCCTGTTGTATATGCTCGTTTATTTGTATTTGAGCAGCAGAATATTTTTGGTTGACATCATTTAACATATGACTTAAAGAGTCTATCTTCTCCTTTAATTCATTTGTTTCTACATCATACAAGATTTTATAGTATTCTAGATCCCTATGATATTTGTCTAACTCTTGAACCAGGTTTTTATTGTCTTTCTCTAATTGAACTACATTTTTTAAAGAACTCTTTCTAACAATTGATTGGGTACGCTTGATAAACTTACTTAATCTAAGGTATTTTTTCAACTTCTTATGTGAAGAGAAATTGATTTTTTTAAAGTTTACAGAGCCACTTAACTGTCCACATTCAACTAATTCATCATGAAGACTACTTGGTGTGTTGCATTGCCGCTTGGGATTGTCCTCTTGCACTTCCATTAAGCTACATTCCAACTCCGCGATACGGCTGAGAGCTATCTCATGGTCACTAGAGCACTGCTGGAAGCTGTCCACAACGTCTTGGAGGGCTTTGCACTTGTCTTCACTATAAATGTATTTCATGTGTAGTTCAGCCAGCTCGGCCTTTAGAAGAGAGTTCTTTTTAATTACTTCTTGAATTTCTAATTCACTATCATCCCGCTCTTGTATGAGTTTTTCACATAAAGATTGTGAAGCTTTCAAATCATGGAGTGTAGCTTTTAATTTGTTCTCCATGTCCTTAGCTACTGCCTTGCGGGTCAGCATGTTGTATTTTTTAGTTGCTGAAACAGATGAAAGAAAATGTATGAGATAATTATATTTGAATACTATTATGATAGTACTAAATGTTGATAAGTGTTTAACGGTATGATGTAGTAAAGAGTAAAGAATAATATTGTCTGGGGCGATAAGTTTTTGTCTTCTAAATTGCTTCCAACTTGTCAAGCAAAGTGAGACGGTAACTTTTGTGCCAATGTATTTATTGTGACGTAGCTCATTAAATATGAGCGGTGTTGGTATAACAAATGAATGTAGGTGTTGTTTATAATTAAATATGAAATTATAAAACTAGTACTCCCCTGGTTTATGGAAGAAGTTTGAATTTGGATAACCGTTGACACGTTGACCTCCGCGTTATACAAAACGTTGCGTAGATCCCATAGAAGGTGTGTTTCACAATAATTTTCACTTGTACATCAATGTAATGGTTAATAATTACTAATATTTTCTATTTAAGTACTATACAATTCGTTTTAAATAATTTTATAATTTAAAATCTAACAGCTGATGTTAACTTTGCTGTTGACACCACTTATAGTCACAATCACCACAATACAATAATTCACAACTGTGATGGAGCAATTACGTTAAACAATATATTAAATATTGGCATTTGGCTATTTATCACGAGCATTCAGCTAATCAAAGAAGTTTCTTTAAAATGAGGTGATGGATGGATCATTGAGATATATACATATGGAGACGACACCGCCTACATCACTTATATTCCGCTCAACATACGCCATATGGCGTAACTGCACGCTCATTTTTTATTTGTTTTAAAGTGAAACGCATCTTCGTGTGTGTGTGTGATATTGCACAAATAATACAAATAATACGGAAAAGTGCAAAGGAATAACTTTCATCGGTAAGTACCTAACTAGATAATAATTTTTAAAACTTAGAGCAAAAAAATGGCGCACAGATTTTGTTCGTGGTGTCTCCTCCATACGTAGTAATATTATCTCAATGGGATGGATGCACTTTTTTTTTCTACATAACTCGTAGGTCAGTAGGAGAAGGGTTATAAGATATAATTTATGAAGTTTTAAACAATGCAAGTGAAGACACAAGCAGAAAGACCTAATATAATATTGACACCATGGTTCAAATCAACAAAATAATAATAATTAGATACACACAATGAAGATAAAATACCTTTCAAGCTGCATATAGAAACACAGGACAATGGTATCTCCGGTATTTCATAAGCATTACTACATATAACCACTTCATCTGGCTCCAAAGCAAAGCCGTCTTCCACAGATGCTGTTATAGTTAATGTGTGTTCGTTTGTAAGATGAGTTTGTAGAAATTTCGATAGTTCTGTGAAATCTGATATTGAACCTCCTTGCCATAGCGCTACAACCTGGAAAGAAAATATGAAAATTAAATTGAAAGTGTAATTTTTTTCAACAATATAACGATATTTTGAAGTGAAACTTTTTTGTTGAGACTAAAATTTTAAGGTCGCGTCAATACCGTCACGTCATGGAGTAATGCGACGGTTTTGGTATATTTTAATCTTGCCAAAAAAGTTTTACTTCTGACACGTGAGCTCGGCACACACGCTCTTTTTTGTAATTAACTTATTCATTCAGAACATAGAATTTGTGTTTTCTTATGTTCGATTTCACATGGCTAGTCTGTTTGTTGTATTATTATTAATTTGTTAATTTTTCTTGTACCTAAATGAAAAACTTACATTCTTTTTACTTTTATTTTTCTGCCACAAGTTTTTGGCTTTGGCAATGTATCGCTCCCTTATTAATGGATCTTCATATAAATTCCATTTGGACATTATCCCATCTAGCCTTGTGTTTATTTCGGCATACGCAAGTATATCATTTGCTGGTAACATGGAGTCTATGAAAAAAGAAATAGTATATAATTATAATACCAAAATATGAAGGCTTTCAAAAATATGAATCTTGCATGCAATATTTTGAATTAGAATAAAATTATCTATTGAAATAAGTACAAGCATTCAAGTAAGTATAACACATCACTTCTAACATCTAAACTTTGTACAATCCAAATAGAATTACAATATTTTGTTAGGTTCTCATGACTAAATCCTTTTGATCAAATATGGAAAATTTATAGAACATTATATGCTAATATTGCAATGAAATAACATATTGTAATATTGTAGTAAAATAAACAAAGTAAATTCACTACCATCTTCATCAACAAGATCGTCGTCGCACATTGACAATTCAAAGTCCTTTAATTTCTCATGAGCGTTTATTGCACTATTCCGTAACAGTGTGATAGAGCGAGCCACACACCCAGGTATTTTGCCGTTGTGTAGATCAGACCATAGCACCATGCGATCTTCTATATTTTTGGGTAGAAGTATTTTACTGTCTTGGTCGTCCCATGGCATCCAAATGTTATCATAATAAAATCTAAAAAAAATTGGGTAAATGTTTTTTGTTTTTATTTCTATAATAACAAGACTAGCGGTCCACCCCGGCTTCACCCGCATATTTCGCAATAAAAGGTAGCCTATGTTCTTTCTCAGGGTCTAAACATTGTCTGTGCCAAATTTGATCAAAATCGGTTGAGAGGTTTAAGCGGGAAAGCATAGCAGACAGACAGACTGACAGACACAGTTACTTTCTAATTTATAATATTAGTAGGGATTAACTTGCACTTATATGATAAGGAATAATTTTATTGTTTGTCTATAAAACGAATAAATAAAGCAAATACTAATAAAAAAAACCTAGAATGTACCATACTAAACAGAGAACTTGAGAATAAATTTACAAGCATCAAAATTATTTTTTAAGCACTTTTTGCTGTGATCTGTCTCTTTCATGCTATCAAAAATATTGTAAAAAAATATGTTAAATTTACAATACAATACAAATACATTATGTTGTTTTAAGTAAAAAAATGCTTTACCTTAGTAAATCAATAAACTCCGCAGTGCTCGCTGCATTCACACACTCCTCTCTTTGTTTGATTGTCGGTCTCAATTCTATTAATGGTACATCAGTAACTGTTTCCGGTAGTGACACACCTTCATGCTGCACACTGAGCACTTCAATGTTCGCTGATAGTTCCTCAAAGTTCACTGATGTTACTGACACATAAGCTACGCAGGGAAATCTCACCTCTGGAAGAAAATACATTTATTTTCAGTGAGAGTAATAATGAGATCTTAATTTATTATGATATTAGAATACTGGATTTTCTTGATATTTATTTGTTTTGCAAATAAGCTTACTTTGCGATAAAAACATTATTTAAATAGGATGAAGCAGTTTTTTTAATCTAACCTACAGATATTGTTTGCATTGTTTCTAGTAAATTCATAATTTCCAATCTAATGCTAAGAAAATAACAATGCATTCGGAAATTGAAATTAACTTTAAGCCGTGTTACAAAAATTCTTACCAAACTTTTTGCAGAACTCTTTAGAAAGTTTCCACAGTGCATCCCAGCCTACAGGCTCCACTAAAGCCTCTGCGTGAATACACCATTGTTCTCTCGTATTCCCTCTGCCAGAACTGAATACTCTGAGTAGTTCTTGGAGAATTTCATTGTCACTTCGCACAAATGTGTACACTGCTGGCATCTGAAATCAATTGTTTCATATTTATTTCAACTAATTACAGTGCTTACAAAGATAACCTAGGCTTGTGTACCATACCATGGTTAATTTACGAATACGATTAGAGATATAGAGAGATAGCTCTCTACAAATAAAGTTTATCTAAATTAGGGAATGACAGTGTACATTACTAAAATTAATGACCGACGTATTAAACTGCATATAATAGCGGGTTCAAGTAATAGATGCATCCTTATTATAAGATCTAGGTTAAAATAATGAAAGGGTTTGTAAAAGACCGGTAAATCTGAGTCATACGTAAACTGAACGAATTAAACGATTAGTTATATTTTATTGTTTTCCTTTTACGTACCGTTATTCCTTTAGTTTATGTAAATTGTTATTTGTAATTAAAATCACAGTCAGTTCATTAATTGTTTTACAGTTTCAAAACATAAAATCCGTTTTAAAATTTGATTGTTGTCAGTTGACAGTTTTTTAATCGAATTGGCAAGTTGATTGGATTCTAGGCAATTGGACATTTGACATTTTGGACAAGTGCAGCTTATAACTTTGAAAACCAAATTATTACAATTTGTTCAATAATATAAGTTACAACTAATTGTTCAATAATATACTCATAATGATCTTCCAGCTTTTCGATACCTTAATATTTAAAATAGCTTTTTGGTTACAGTTAAGTTTACCGTCCGCGTCATTATAAATGTATGAGGTAGTAAAATAAATGCATGTGTGAATACTGGTGTGTGAATACATGAGACATGTTACTTGATGTATCTAGGTATATTCTATACTAATATTAAAAAGCTGAAGAGTTTGTTTGTTTGAACACCTCAGGAACTACTGGTCCGATTTGAAAAATTATTTCAGTGTTATGTAGCCCATTTATTGAGGAATGCTTTATGCTATAATTATATTGTACAAGCTTCCGCCCGCGGCTTCGCCCGCGTTGTGTTTTGATAAAAGGTAGCCTATGTTCTTTTTCAGGGTCTAAAGATTCTCTGTGCCAAATTTCATCAAAATCGGTTGAGAGGTTTAATCGGGAAAGCGTAACAGACAGACAGACAGAGTTACTTTCGCATTTATAATATAATTACAAAATAAAATTATAATTATAAAAATTATAAAATATAAATTATATTATATTTAATATACATATATTATACAGTAGGGATTATCACGCTTCGGAGCAGAGCAATGCGGGTAAAACCGCGGTGTGCAGTAATGTATAAGCACACTCGGCCAGTAGTACAATATATAATAATATTATGATAGAGAATACTAAATATATTTACTTACGCACGAGAACCATGACCTTCTTATCCTTGACACTTTATTTTCCTTTGTTATTGCCGAAAACCCTAAATTGTTTTTTTTTAGGTATTATATTAGTTAACTAAGTATCTAGATAATATTTATATCGCATTTTTTTTTGTTTTTTTTTATTACGCTTTTATTTAATGATCTAATGCTTATATGCTTCATCTGTATGTTTGTATGAAACCGAATCCTTACTACTCAATTTTTAACGAAGTTATGCTAGAAGTTATGCTCTCATAACATGATTTTTTTGAATTTAATTAATTACAATGCTACTATCAAATCGAGGGTACCTCACCTCTAAGGGTGCTTGCTATAAGGACCCGTCACCCGGGAATATGTGAAATATATTGTGTTAAGCGAGACTTATCTTTTTCTGTACAATTAATATCATGTACTTAGATTCGATCATTGCTTTTTTGTGTGAAATAGCAGCAAAGATCTCAAAGAGTTCTACTTTTGATCCGCCACAGCCCACAGACTAACGGATTTAATATATTTTTACACCTCCCTAATATGGGTATCAAATGAAAGGGCTTCACTAGAACACATTGATTATTTAAAAAAAAGACGTGTGGCACTCGGGGACTGCCGCGGTAAAGCTATTGCATAGCATGCCTTCAAGCCACACCTCAGTGTTTTTCGTTATGGAATTTCTGGATTCGGTCTCCGCGCTCAAGGCCCGCGATGGAAGCTATGCAATAGCTTAAAAAACGTTATAGACTATACTTATAATAAATCTGTAGAGAGGCCAATTCTGTACATGAAATATATTTAAAAAAAAACTATGAAGGGGTGATAAGGGATCGCTACTGATGCCAAAAATGCAATCAGTAAATTTTTTGTCTGTCTGTCTGTCTGTCTGTATATTCGTTATAGAAACAAAAACTACCGGACGGATTTTAACTAAATTTGGCACAATTATTCTTCATACTCCTGGGCAGGTTATAGTAAAAGAATCATGTAAATCGGTGTAGAAACACCAAAGTTATACATGAAATACGTTATAATAAAAAGTAAAACAACTAAAACCCAACTACGACAAAAAACGACGCTGAAAAAGTATAAAACAAGATTTTCAGAATTCCACTATGTAGAGATAAATTTTCATGTTTGGAAAGGCGTAGTCACACGTTACATATATCTACCGTAGTACTTTGACAACGTGTGACTACGCCTTTCCAAACATGAAAATTTATCTCTACATAGTGGAATTCTGAAAATCTTGTTTTATACTTTTTCAGCGTCGTTTTTTGTCGTAGTTGGGTTTTAGTTGTTTTACTTTTTATTATTTGTACTATTTTGGTGTTAAAGTGTATTTTTGGCGCATAATATTGACAAAAGTTAAATTGATGAACTAATAAAGAAGCTATGAACGAAAAGATGTGAATTATATATGCAATCAGCCCATGAATACAGGTAAAGTCAGAAGCAAATGCTAGTAATATATATATATATTCAACTACTATATTCAATATACTTGCACATGCAAGTAAAAAGCTTTCAAATGATACCAAACACGGCATATTTATCTTAACTTTATTTTTTTACTCTGTATGTTTTGTCCGCTAGAGGGCGCCACATTAGATTTTGTGAAATCCCATATAGCCTATAACCAGCGGACAATTAAGACGCTTCTAATGATATGTCATTTGTCGAATTCTGATAAGTAGTTTAGAAGTTACGAGGGAACAGATGAACATACATACATACATACATACATACATACATACATACATACATAGCCTGTCAAAATCATAACCCTCCTTTTGCTTTGCCGTAGTCGGGTAAAAAGTCATCGCGCGTGAATACAGAATCATGCCATAAGGATTATTTTTGTGTATCAGTTGCCGCGTTCGACGCGCTGCGCGGCGGGAGCTATAAAAATTAAAAAGGCGGCGGGTCTGCACCCGTTTCGCGTTGTCACGGCATCACGTGTTAATGGCTGAACCGATTTCGATTATTCTTTTCTATTATATTCCTTGAAGTACGAGGATGGTTCTTATGTAGAGAAAACGTAAATATGTACCACGGGCGAAGCCGGGGCGGACCGCTAGTCTCACATAAAGATTTACTAAAATACGAATTTATATGGACCTCACGCGTTCGCTTCGGGGTCAAGGATTGTTCCAGTTGTTTCCACAACATTAAACTATAACACGAATAGCCAAGTTATTACGCTAGTCATGTCTAAGCAAAAGGTATCTAAATTGTTGTCATTTATGTATATTATTACTGTTGGTTTTATGTCCTTTTGCGCAAACGCAGATCAGTTTTCCCGTCATGGTTCATACGCTGGCCTCTATGTTAATCGCATAGTGAAACGTATCAAGTGAGAATATAGTTTAGTTTATTGTGGTTAATACAAAAAGTGCCATTCCTAAATATTTCTTACACAAAAACAAAATTTAAATAATTCGAAAAATCATATTTCTACTTATTTTTTAGGTGAGTAACTAAGTAGGTACTTAAATATTGATAACTATTATTAATTATTATATGCTCCAGTCGTATTTTTGGACAAACCTTACGGACTTTAATTTTATTAACTAGATAGGTACTAAAAAGTAAAAATCAACATTTGGTTTTTATAACCGCTTCAGTTAAATTAAACATACGGTCTACAACTTATTAAATTTTCAAATATGTAGGTACATCACTCCCAATTTACCATTTATTCAAATTGAAATTGTACGATACGAGATTTGTATGTTTTTTGTATGTTATAAAATCTAATAAAATAACGATTTTCCGCGAAATAATACTAGATATAATTATTGAATTTCTACGCCTCGCTAACTCAAATAACGATTCGTATGAAATCATGATGATCTATTTCTTATAAATTTTATAAATTGAAGAACTCTGAGTAAATACTTACCGGTATTTTAAGTAAAGTAGGTCAAAGGAAATCGTCTAATTTATTCCAGGAAAAATGATTCCTATGTACATTATCGTTACTTTACCGTGTATCGGTTTAATCTACTGGTGGTATTGGAGATGGACCCACAGACAATTGTTAGACTTGGCGTCTCAACTTCCTGGGCCGAAAGCTTTACCGATACTTGGCAATGCCTTGTTATTCATGACGAAACCAGAAGGTAAGGAATATTAACCTGATTTCATGATAATAAAATTAAAGATGATAAAATAATGCTAAGAAGTTTTGGCTCTACATAATAGCACAATAATAGTGAATGCAAATAAAAAAAAAAGAAAAAGGATATTTACTTACAGGCCTTATTAGTTTTTACAATCTAGTTAGTGTAGTCACGTAGAAATCTTGTGTCACGGTGTTTGTGGTGAGGAGGAGATCTCCTATACGCACGGGCTCTATCGATTTTTATGAAGTTTTAGTTTGCATAATTTAGATTTTAGTATGTACTCACTTTGATGGATATGGTACGAACAACGCATTTATATTAAAGAAAAGTTCGATATTTTTAGAGGTTTAGAATTATTATTATTACTGATTAGTAGGTATTGTTTATTTTTTTTTCAGAGCAATTAAACAAAATCGCAGAATTGCTAGAGAAATATGGTGATTATGTCCGATTCTGGCTTGGACCAGATCTCATCGTTGGAGTAAAGGACCCAGCTGATATAAGGGTTAGTATAAAAAAATTGTTATTCTAGTCAAATGATTAAAATATCAGCTCATAGTTCTCTATTTTTTTATTGAAATAAACAACATCCCCTGACGATTTCATTTGGTTTAATATGCATTGTTTATTAGTTTAAGTTATGTATTAGGTACTTAGTTTATAATTTTTTTCGTGGAAAACAATTATCACGCACCTATTTAATATACCTACTGTGACGAGAATTATTTGTGGAGGAATATTTTTTATTAATTTTATTGATTAATCTGGAGTAAATGGCAAGCCATCAAGCCTGGAATGATGATGGTGATGATGAAAGGCAAGCCAAGCGCGTGACGAGCACTACCTTTATCTGACCCGGTGACAGGTGTCACTGATGTCGCTTTCTTTTATATAAACAATATATTCCGTATGAAAAGTCTGTGAAAATGTGACATTTCAAAATGGCGGCACGTAGTTCCAGTTTTTGCCACCGGGTCAGATAAGTTTGTGGCACTGTACCTTCTCTCGAACCGTCAGATTTTTCTGGGATATGTATAAACTAAGAATCATAAAACACGAAACAATAATAATTATAACAACGTCGGCGTCAACCTCAAAATATAATAATAATGAATACTAGATTAATAGGTAGTTACTGCCGTACTGGAATAAACAGTTTTATGGTCAATGAATATTTTTATTGCCTGCATACATTTATGAGCAACGTTTGTAATTATAGAAAATGATTATAAAATAATGGGAGGTACTTAGGTTCATAATCCATACTAATATCACAGACTAATAATAATATACTACGTATACAACTAATATTATAAATGCGAAAGTAACTCTGTCTGTCTGTCTGAGTAACAACTCAATCACGCCTAAACTACTGAATCAATTTTCATGAAATTTGGTATGGCGATATTTTGATACCCGAGAAAGAACATAGGCTACTTTTTATCCCGGGAAAATGACGCAATTCCGGAAATCCTACGGGAACGGGAACTATGCGGGTCTTTCTTTGACTGCGCCGGCGAAGCCGCGGGCGGAAGCCTAGTGTAACCTATTTGCTAAAAATTAAAATAAGTATATTCTTTTACAGCATCTTTTAACTAGCAATAAAGTGAATCAGAAAGGACCAGCATACGACTTTATGGTGCCATTTATTGGCAAAGGAATCCTTTCTGGAGGTACTAATATCAATAACTACAGAAAAAATTAAAAACTAAACTAATTATTTCAATAGCATTGAATTTGATATAATTTTCAGTAATAGAAAGATATTTTTATCATTTCTTAATTTTATTATCATTTCTTTTATCATTTCTTATTTTCTTATTCTACAGGACCTAAATGGCGCATGTATAGAAAAATAGCTAATCCTTCATACAATAAAAAATCCATTGAAATATATCAATCCACTTTTAACGAGGAAGCTGAAAGATTAGCCAATATTTTGCGGAGTAAAGACAATAACACATTTAACGTGTATTTTGATGTTTTGCAATGTACCACTCAGGCTGTATGTCGTAAGTTCATAGTTAATGTTAGTACTTAACTGTTTTCAAAAACATTTCTAAATTATAGAGAAATGCATTTATTATATATTTACCATCAGTGCCAGCAGTAGATATTACCCAATATTTTATATTTGTTTTTTAGGAACTCTCATGGGTCTGTCAAAGGAGGATATAAACAAAATAAGGAATTTACAGAAAGTTATATTAGAAACGCAAAAGTAAGTTGTTTGAAATGGACCAATGTCCATTATAATGCATCGTTTTTTGAAGTGAAACTTCTTTATCGGGGTTGGAAAAAAATTTAGTGTAACATTTTTTCGTTACGCGTGACATTTTTCCGTTACGCGCCATCTTTTTCTTATCCCTACCACGCGTGATTCGACGTATTTCTGTAAAGTTGCATATAGTAAATTATTTTTTGAAAAAATAAGGTCATAAAGAAGTTTCACTTCTTACGTGTGTATTTTTTATACATATATTACGCTCTCTCACTCTTCCTCTCTCTTTCAAATCCTTTTTTTAAATAAAAATGTCACCAATCATCGTGGGTATACAAGGCTGTTACAATCTAAAATCCTAACATCTGAAACACAAATTTACACTTTTATTGTAGGAGTAGAAGAATTCATATAAAAAATTACGTTTCTTTTCAGTATGTATGAAATGATGTTCATGAAAATGACTCGATGGTGGCTACAGATACCTGTAATATACTGGCTGAGTGGAAAGTTAAAAAAACAAAATTATTATTTGAAAATTATTGATGAAATGATATCTGATATAGTTGAGATGAGGCGAAAAGCAATAAACGAAGGAAAGTTTCACGAAGACGGTATGGGAATTGTCGACCGTTTTATTTTGAGTTGTAAACCACTGAATGAAATTAAATTGGAAACATTTGCATTGTTTACGTCGGTAAGTATTATTTATTTATTTTGTTTACTCTGACTTGTAAATTGTAGAAAATCGCCTCGTATTTATTGTCGCATTAGATTACATTATGTATCTTTAAATAGATTCGTTTTTATTCTCGTTTTCTTGCGAAGGGCCTAAAGTATTGCTTCTTTACTAAAAAAGCCGTGGCAATAAATACCTAAGTACTTACGATATAATTTTTATTTTAACATATAATTATTGTCAAGGATAAAAATTAAAACATTGGAGTAATGAATATGTATTGATACAAAGTAAATCATATACATTTTCTGGGCACTCGGATATCCTTGCGTTTTCCTATTCACAACTAATTATATATCTCCTTAGTTATAATAAAAAGAAGAACTATTTATTATAACAAACGTATTTCTTTATGGCATAAACAATTACCGAGGGATAATTTCGGGAATAGCCGTATATGAAAGAGAAGAAAGTCCTTATAAGGCCCTATATTGAGATGTTTAAGGTATGTTATTTTTTCAGAGTCAAGAGGCGTCTGCTAAAATAGCTTCTGGTGTTTTGCTGTTCTTGGCTCATCTTCCAGAGTGGCAGGTACGTATATTACCTACTCCATCTAAGAACAAGCTAGAAAAGACAAGAGGACAGATAAGGATTCCATCATCAATAAATCTCCAAAATGCTGTTAACGCTGCAGCTGCCGCGCTTATGAGGAAATTAATACAAACAACTATATATCTTTATCGACCTTTTTAAAAACTATAATATAATTAAAATGTACAGGAAAATCATTAAATTTTGATTTCTAGAATTATTCAGATTAATAAGCTTATTTCTGGGTTGGTTTTGATTTATGTTGAACTTTATTAAAAATAATAATTAAATGAACTAATTTTATTTAAATTTTTATTTAAATGCAATTATATATCTACAAAAACTCTTGCAAATGTTCTTATAGAAATAAATAAACACAATTTAGTATTTACACATCGCATGTCTGATTCTTCAGGAGCTTGCAAAAAATGGCATAATTTATCATTAATTACGACCTCATTAATGTCCATGTCCATATATTAAAATGACAATAGATGTACCAAGTGTAAATAATCGTAATTATTTGTTATATAACAAAAGTCATATTAAAACAAATAATTACGATTATTAATTACTTACTAATAATTATTTAGGTACTTATAATAATATATATTTAGGTATAAAATGCATTTTTCTCCACGTAAAGTAGCTTTTACTTTATGTAGCATTAGCTACCATTAATTTTCTATGCTTTAGGTACTATTACTACCTATTTTATTATTTACAGTAATAGAGTATGGATAAAATATGCTAGAAAAGTTAGGGTCAAAAGTAAAACGGCATTTTAAATAACTAATTAAATATTATTATTACACACACAGTGTTTATTATTTAATGGATTCCTATTATAATCTAACCTGTAGGTATTTTCCAAGAAACTGGTCTACGAAGAGATAGTTCAAGTTTTGGGACCTGATGAAGATGTTTCTGAACAGCAGCTGAAGAAATTGCAATACCTGGACATGGTGTACAAAGAGGTTCTACGGTACCTGTCTATTGCCGCTCTTATACAACGGACTGTTGAAGAAACTATTACTATTAAGAAAGGTCAATATAATTTTGGTAAAAACTCATTAGACCATAAGACTCCTTCCTCCTCCCTTACTCATTTGAACTTAAACTGACGCCTTTATTTATAACGTTTACTTTTTAATCTATGTTAGAACCTAATTCAAGCTAGAAGGCTACATAAATAGACCGTAGGTACCTACTATTAATAGGTAATACTAGGTATTAACTATACGCATAATTAAGGTGCTATGCTTCAACACATTGTATTATAATATTATCTGTTGCTTAGATACTTCTGTTTTAGTCACTTTCCTTGTGTTTTAAGACGAGTCATATAAAGACACGCTTAGATGAAAAATCTTATTAACTTTCAAAAATATAACCCTATATTCCAGGTACGATAACATTACCTCCTGGTACCGTAGTGGCGATACCAATACAAGATCTCCACCGGGATACGAGATTTTGGGATGAACCCCATAAGGTCAAACCAGAAAGATTCCTGCCTGAAAACATGAAAAACAGAGACCCCAACGCTTTCGTGCCTTTTAGTTTGGGTGCTATGGATTGTTTAGGTAACTATGTGCATATTTTAAATAAGAATTTGTTAAAATTGCTCCACTAGCAATGCCCTGCGGTTTCACCCGCATAAATAGCGATATGCATTGCTGACTCAAACTCCCTAAATAAAATTAGAGTAAAAAAAAATAAATAAATAGCGATATTGTGACTTCAGGTTTAATTTTAAGAGCGAGCGCCCACGAGCAACTTAGTTGCCCGGCAACTATTTTGTCTCTGTCGCTGTCTCCTCGCAAAGTTTTGAACGATGCGCTCACGAAAGCGACAGCAACGCAACTTTTTCTTTAAAATTTTCTTCATTTATCAACATGGTTTTCGAAGAGACGGTTGTGGTCTGTGCTCTTGTCCCGCATAGTTCCCATTCCCGTGAGATTTCCGGGATAAAACTTATCCTATGTGTTAATCCAAGTTACTCTCTATATGTGTGCTAAATTTCATTGTAATCGGTTCAGTAGTTTATGCGTGAAAACTGAAAACCATACATACCTACAAACCTTTCCTCTTTATAATATTAGTATAGATATGTAATCGTAATTGTAAAAAGTAAATTAGTTTTTATATAATACTTTTTAGTGTATTTTTCAACATGAATCAAACGAGCCCAAACTCGATAAAGTTGAGTCAATATATTACTAAGTTCCTATGACCACCTTCCGACTCCATCATCAAATCAGCTCTATGTCATAATAATGTTTCATCGTTATCCAATTTACATGCGTATACAAAATTTCAGCTCAATCGGTTACCTGGAAATGAATCAAAGTTACTTGCTACATTTCAATTAAGTCATCGAGACCAGACAAAAATGCTCATAAAATAAAAACTACTGGGCTTATCCGAATAAAATTTATGGGACCAATTCCACACCATTCCGCACCAAAAAAAAAAAGAATCACGTAAACCGGTTCAGAAACCTTGGAGTAATTGGTATACATACATACAAAAAATATACCGGCCGAATTGATAACCTCCTCCTTTTTTTTGAAGTCGGTTAAAACTACTGTGTACGAGAATAAATACGTTGACATAAATACGTATTATCGCTACGCCGGTTACGCGGCAACTGGCCGGCGGCCGCCGACAGGCAACATTTTTGTCGCCGTGCGCGCACTTGCATTGAAACCAATAGATAGGGCGACAGTTGCGTCGCGGGCTTGTCTCCGAACCCGCGGACAAAAAAGTCTCCCGGGAGTTGCGTCGCTACGTACGCGCACTTTCATACTAGCCCATGGCTGGAGAGACAAAATAGTTGCGGAGACAAAATTGTTGCGGAGACAAAGTTGCTCGTGGGCGCTCGCTCTAACCGTAGCCGTATACATATTTTATTTTCTGTAGATTGACACTTAAAAATTCGTTATATCTTTTGAATGGAATATCCATTTTTTTAATTTAAAAAGTATTTTTAAATAAGGATTTATATGTATGTATATGTGTATGGATAACATGGTTTGATTACTGTCTGCACTGCACTTCTAATTACTTTTGAAAACGTAAAAAAGTTGCTGTAGTAATATAACTCCTGAAGATGGACATATAATATTATCACAGTATTACAATATTACAGTGAAACCTGGTTAAGTGAGACATCTAGGGACCAGCAATTTCGTTTCACTTATAGAGGTATTCCACTTACCCAGTGTCTCAGATATACAGGTATAAATAAATATCTGTCTCATTTACAGAGGGTTCCAATAATAATTTGACATTTTTCAAATAAACATCTGTATGATAGTAAAGTGAAACTAAAACTGAAGGTAATTGAAGCTCAAAATTTGTACTTACGTACTTGGAATTACGTGTGGAATTTGTCGGTAGAATAAGAATGAGTAAACAAACAATGTTATCTCAGTTACAGAGGTTTATGCATATAAAATTTACTTGCTGTCTCAGTTATAGAGGTAACTATGATGATAAATCGAAAGAACAAATCCCAGATATAGAGGTTTACCTCGTCCCACTAACAGAGGTAATTCAGTGCCAAAGTGTTGGGACCTCAGCATGAGTTCCAGTTATGGAGGTTTCTCACTTATCCAGGTCCCACTTAACCAAGTTTCACTGTATATATTATGGTATCGCGGACTGTCTTGTCGATATTGATCCATTCTATAATACCGTAGAACATTTTTTTGTTCTATATTCAATAGATTCCGCAGCGCACGTGATGACAGAATTTTTACTAAGGAATTTTTTACACCTTGGGTTACATTATTGCATTTTTATTTTTTGGTAAGGATCTCTATTTTTTTTTTGAAAATGCAATATAGCCTATGTTGCTCAGTGAAGATGCAGCTTTCTAATGGTGAAAGAATTTTTGAAATCGGTCCAGTAGTTTATGCGTAAAAACCATACATACATATACATACATACATAATTACAAACCTTTCCTCTTTAAAATATTAGTATTGAAGAACAAAATAAATATAACATTTTGAATGAAACTAATGTTAATGCGATATTTTTATAATAAGTATATGAGAGCATCCAAAGCTTCCAAAGAAATGAAGGTCGCTTATATAATGCAATAGTTTCAAAATTCTTGTATTTTAAATGTTAAATAATTAAGGAAAAATATATAGTTAATTTCATATTTTATGTCTTGATTTTATTATGTATAATAATATATTAAGGGCCGATTTTTCAATGCTTGGATAAAACTTATTCGTCGAATAATGTATAAAACTACCATTTTAAAAACGTATTCTAATTGCCCGTATTTGACAGTTTACGTGACATTTTAACATTATCGTGTAATACTTTATTGGACGGATAAGCTTTATCCAAGCATTGATAAATCGGCCCTAAATGTAGGTAATAAGTAAATAGAACAGTCGCACTGGGTGACTTTTTCCTGTGTCTCAGTTTTTTTTTTATATGTAAATAAATATAACTAGGTAGGTTTATAAATACGAAAAAAAAAACTCGCTCTTATTGGATATTTCATATAATTATTATTGTACTGAAACCGATCCTTGATAAGTGTAAAAATTTCGTTTCAAGTGGATTAAAATCGAATCATCGATCTAAAAAAATCGGCACTAATAATATAAAATTTCAGGCACGTTAATAATACAGGTGAAGGTAATAATATAAAAGCATGTTAAAAACTAAACCACCCTTTAATTATGTAATGTTTAGAACTGGAAAAAATAAATGGGACAAGAATTGTCAAAATCGTTTCTCCTAGTCGAAAGTTCTGCGCGATAACCTAAAAAAATACAGTCAAATTGAGAACCTTCTTTTTATGAAGTCGCTCGCTACATATACTAATCAATTTATATTTTCACTTGATCACAGGAAGGGTTTATGCAACGACGCTTATAAAAACAATAATTGTTCGAGTCCTGAGGCACGTGGAATTAACAGCTGAAGGGAATCTGGAAGATCTAGACTTGCATGTGGCTATATCTGTGAAGTTCGCTAAAGGATACAATCTACGCGTAAAACCTAGATCTTAGGACTTAGGACATATTGAGATGGCAGGATGTACAATTATTACAGTATTTTGTATAATATGATAAATGTAATTTGTAAATATAATGTTGCGTGTCTATAGATTTGTTTTATTCTTTTCACTCAGCTTCTGTTAAAAGAATTAAATATGTACGTAGGTACTTACATATTAATTTTTTTTCGATTCATATTAAATTTTTATCAAGATCGATCTACTGACCTAAATTATTGTGACTGGCCGAAAAAGTCCGAAATTGTAGGTATAGAAGATTGTTAATGTAATACATAGTTTATTTTTTAGCCTAAGGACTAAAATGTACCTACCATGGAAGAAACATGTTCACACGACACAGGGAATCCTATTGTGTGGGAGCAACTAGCAAGGGTTTTCAATTTCTATGTACCTATCTTATATTTTGGAAATAAAGTTATTGTTTATTGTTTAAATATGTATATTATAGGAAAATCTGGTTTTATGATACACTAGTTGTGCCCCGCGGTTTTACCCGCAGTGCTCCGCTATTGTTGTTCTTAGCGTGATGATATAATATTATAACCTATCTAGCCTTCCTCGATAACTGACCTAAATGTCGACAGTGAATCTTCCCTAAAATTTGAATTTGCGGGACTTTTCAGAGTGTACAGGAAGTTTCTATTTTTAAAACTTTACACACGTACCTTCCTAAGCAAAAAATCGATTTAGAAAGTTATTTTATTTTAAGGATTTTCTGATGACACTTCATTTAAATTTTAATTATAACATATCGGTTTACAATTGAATTGAACTTGAAATTGTAGTAGCCTTCACCACAATCCACATACTTAGGTAAATTAATATTATTTTGTTATAATCCGCCCAGACATTCAGCGTTAGCCTTACCAATTATTAGTCTTTTTAGTGGATGGCCCAGTTGCAGTTTTATTATTAAACTAGCGGTCCGCCCCGGCTTCGCCCGTGGTACATAATATTTACGTTTTCTCTACATAAGAACCATCCTCGTACTTCAAGGAATATAATAAAAAAAGAATTATCGAAATCGGTTCAGCCGTTCTCGAGTTATGCGCTTACCAACACATTTTGCGATTCATTTTTATATATAAAAGAAGAAGATTATGTGCCTACATTTGACGTATTAAATGTACATGGCATTTTATTATATATACCTAGGTACATCTTTCACATTTAATCGCTACAGAACCCTAGCGATGAGCCAGGGTCGTTCTTAGCTGCTATAGTTAAATACCAATAAGCATTTGTAGTAATTATTATAGAAAATAACATTTACACGTGTCTCAAGTTCTATTTAGTATTCGTCCTGACAGCAATCAAGTCTCCTTGCGAAGCGTATAATTTTAATTTATATTTCCTCAACATTTATTTTACGTTGGTTACTGTGTTGCTTAGATCATTAAGTACCTAATGATCTAAGCTGTGTTGTGATCTTTCAGGAAGGTGAGATCTATTTTTGTTTTCACGTGAATTACCCTTCATATTTTAAAACAGATTTAAACTAGGTATATGTAGTTACGTGATAAAAATTGAAATTGCAAATTCCCATTTTTTAAAATTCGTCATGATGAATCAATCTTGGTCCTAATTTTAAATTGTAACGTGAATCACAAATCAAATCAAATCAAAATTGAAAAATCTTTAAATTAGAACCTTGCGTGTTCATTCTAACTAACGATAGCTACGATATTTTTACATTATTGACGAACCATTATTCTTAATTGTAATAATCAAAATAGAGCGATTATAATTAATTATAATCGCTCTACATTTTGCCCGAAAAGCTCCCATTTTTACGTGGAGGTAAAAGAATCTTCTGTTACAACTTACAAGTCGTAATTTATACTACTGAGTCTTTTATTTTTATATTATATTATAATAATATTAAGAAAGCATAATATATGTAATAGCGAGGAAACCCGCTCCGGGCCCGCGGGCCCGCGATGGTGAAACCGGTGCCGCACCTCTCTACACCCCTAGCCGCTCAGCTGATGTTGCCCCCTTGTTGCCATTATCGGTAACCTTTTTGGGAGCCCATCGACCGAGCTGGCGAGTCATCGTCTGCCATTACTTTCAATTTTTAATATTTAAAAGGTAGACGTCCATAGTCCCCATATAACCAACTTACCAATCCACCGAACACGTCCTTTCCATAGCCCAGATTTTTAATTCCCATATTTTGCAATAGTCCTACATTGGCCACGGACTGCCCAGGGCTGTATCTCTACATACATATAGTTCAGTCATGGGCAGGCTGCGGCTGATATTCCTTAACACATTAAAATTCTCTAAAGGGCCTCTGCGTGTTGGCCCTGTGTCCCCACGTAAGCCTCCCAAAAGACCGGGCATCTTCCTTCTGGTGATACCCGTGTATTATGGAGTGGTTAAGAAAGCATATGAAATGTATTTCGTTCCTTTTAGAATATCTATTAAATTTAAGAAGTGTCTACAATACATGTAGAACTTTGAAATTTTTGATCCTACTGATCCCACTTAATAACTTCTCTTTACAGATATAAATTTAAAAACATGTTCGCGCTTCTATCCCTAACAGTAGGTATTATTGTGTTATCTCTTTGGCTGCGATGGAGGTATATGAATAGTAGATTGTTGGAAATTGCTGAGAAAATACCTGGACCTCCTGTGGTGCCACTATTAGGAAATGCTCTAATGTTTATGGCGCGATCAGAAGGTAACCTTTATTTTGTTGGATGCTATATTGCTATTAATTATAAAAGTGGATTCTATTAGTAAATAATATATCAATATTCTTTGAGAATTGACTATCATATTTAAAAAACTATTTATTTTTATTAAGAACTTTTCAGTTATGATAATTGATAATATAATTTTATCACATGAGCCACGAATATATAGTCTATTATTATTAGTATAGCCACGGTACACAATTATTTTTTAAACAAACAAGGATTTTCTCTGTTCATCACCGCTCTGTAACTCATAATTTAAAATACAACATCAATTGTTTTTAAGGAAATTTCTTCATGTACCAACATTATTTACTTTCACACTGTATTGGCAAAATTACCTACTAATTTTGAGGAAGGTCATCCATATCAAATCTCAACGCAATAAAACAATAATTATTATTCTATTTTATATTATTATTATAATTACCGTCCTTAATCCTTTCATAAAACTGTTAACTATGACTATAAAATATTATTTAATGATATAAAACCTTTAACCCGGAAAATCGCATAAATACCACAGACAACATAATTATATGTTTGATATATAAATGTTCATCTACTCATATTATATACTAATCACAGAACATTTATTTTATATCCCTATACTAATTGTACAGCTGTTTATCCAGAACATGCCGCGAAAACTTAAGTATTTTTAATTAGGTTTAACAGTTTTTTTTTTTTGTAGAGATTTTAACATTTCTTAGTAACTACATACACAGTTTTGCATGTTCAATCTCTTCAGACAAAAAACAACCCGACTACTTTAATTAAACTGATAGGTCTACTTAATTTTAACATGTCTTAAAGATTGGTTGTTGTTGGAAAACTTTTAAAAATCGAACGAACGCGTTTTAAAAAAATAAAAGTAGGGTAGGTAAATAAAGGTAGTTACAATTTATTTCCGTTATATAAAAAGATCGCCATTGCTTTAACAGCACTATCAAATATGTAGACTCAAATAATTTGAGTCTTATGCATAGATAATTAATAGTCTACAGTCTACAACAGTGATTATTTTTTGCAGATATTCTCAATGTAATGAAACAAATAATTATGGATCATGGCGAAATTATACGAATCTGGTTAGGCCCGGAACTGAACATTGTGGTCGTCAATCCAGATGATGTAAAGGTAATTTTTTGTCTTATTTGAATGACTATTTGTTCCCATTTTCAAATGCTCTGCTAGAAGGATAGTTACTTGCTCTTTGTCATTACCACAGAACTTGCCGAACATAAAGTTACATAATATTAACTATTAAGTATGTATGCAAGTAATCCGTATATATAAATATTGTTTCTCTACACAAACCTACTATTATTTGCTGATATTTAATACGCAGAAAGGCAACTGAAATAAAGTTGGTTGATTTCTTTTAAAGGATAGCGTTAAAGTCCGTAGGATAATATACCTATCCCATCACCTTCATACAAATACAGAGGGCATATTTTTTGACAGTCTCTCTACAATCACACGTTAAGCCCAAGTATTACACTGATTACTACTTAGTTTCTAATACGAGAAGACGGCAAACTAAGTAAATACTTAATTACACAACATTTTTATTTCAGACACTTTTAACTAGTTCTAAGACGAGCGTGAAAGGTCCACTGTATAAATACATGGCGGATGTATTAGGGAGTGGCATATTAAGTGGTTCAGGTAATATTTTACTCATGACAAGAAAATCAATAATTAAGTAGGTACTTAAAAGCTCCTTTTTTTTTTTATAGTGGGGAAATCTTCCAAAGATACCCACGGCCCCCGGGGAAGGAGCCGTGGGTTATGTCGGATTCTTACCGTCTAAACTGTGTTCCGTCGAGCCGCTTTAATGATGGGGCCGCGGGTATTTGTTGGAATTCTTTCGCGACTACTTAAATGCTCCTACTATCTTTTTTTAAAAGAGAGAAAAATCTAAGTGATCACACTTCCATTTTACCATGGTAAAAATAATACTTTACGACACTTTACGTAACTCTTTAAGGTCGTCGTTGCAGATTACTTACTTTTGTAATCGATGTCCTGTGAACTAGAGACTGAAACATTATTTTCATTTTTGCATGTCTATTGTCTATATTACCTACCATTAATTAATATGCCACTATAAAATAATTATTAATTTCACAAAACAATACATTTTAACAGGAGCCAAATGGAGAAGACACCGCAAGATAGCTTCTCCGAATTACGGGAAAAGGACTATTGATGGATATACAGCAGTATTCACACAAGAAGCCAATTTTTTACTCCATAACTTGAACTCAATACCAAGAGGAAAACAGATTAATATTTACAAAGAAGTTGTTAAATGCACCACATATGCCGTATGCCGTAAGTACATACTTACCTATAGGCAATATTTTATTTATACTTACCTATATTATATTAAAAATTTATATGAGGTAATTACGTACCTATTTATATGGATATATGGATTAATTTTATTAAACTGTATTACTTGAGACTTCGGAAATCATATACATCAGATAAAATATATGTATGTATATACTAAAACTTATTTAATTTATAAGTACTGTGGTTTTTACTTTTCAGAAACATTACTAGGCTTGACCAGAGAGGAAACATTACAAGTTTCCCATCTTCAGCAAATAATTGATTTATCTCCAAGGTAGGCTATTTATTATATTTTATCCTGTATAATTAATTAGATAACTCCACATGCGTGTACTTCACGTTTTTACGTGAAAACCATCTTTCTTGTCACGCCCATATAGTTATGTTTCTAAAAAAAGTGGACTAGGGTCATTGAGGTATTATTACTACGTATAGAGCATGTATAGAGAGGACACGAACAAAATATGTGTGACAAGTCCGGCAGTGCGCGCGTGGGGCGGATCATGTACGAAGATTATTCCTTTTGCCGTATTATTTGAATTCTTAGTACAATATCTCAGCACACACGAAGGCATTTTGCACGAAGGCACATTTCAGAGTACGTAGTACGTGTACATAGTACGTGTTGACGCGGCAAGCGGGGGGCACAGCTCGGTACAGACTAAATGAGTTTGTGACATTTGCCTCTAACTAGTGTGAAGTTGCCTCAATGACTAGGGCACAGTGCACACAAAATTACATCTTTGGTTTAGCCAAAGAAACCGTAAGATGCAGAGATACATTCATGCACCGTAAAACAAAAAGCTTTTTTTAATTGAACATTTGCTTTTATCAAACCACAAGGATTATTTACGAAACATCTTTATTAAATAGACTAATTATCAATAATTAAAGTAGTTAACGCTTGTTCGTTTATATTTTTACAGCATGTACGACATTATATTTAAAAGAATGACGCAATGGTATCTGCAGATAGATCCTGTATTTTGGCTGACAGAATTACACCGTTCTCAAAAGAACTTCATCAAATTAATGTTTGAGTTTGGAAATGATATTATCGGCTTCCAGAACAAGAAGCTGAATGCACTGAAAAACAACAATAATGAAGTACCTGACTCGGAGGATGATGATGTGAATAACGAGGGATTAAGTATTGTAGATCGTTTGATACTGTCCAATGAACTTACAAATGAAGAGTTAGTACAAGAAATACTCACTGTCTTCACTTCGGTAAGTATCAACAGGAAACTAGAAAATCATTAAATGCCTCATTTACCTGCCCCTTTTATGCTAAATTTCAGAGAACAATCTAAATTTTAAAATCCATCTTTCACGCGACGCTAGATTTATGAAACTTTTAAACTAAGTAATCTAATTTTTTTACAGAGTCAGGAAGCTTCTGGAAAAATATGTTCGTATTTGCTGTTAATGATGGCATTACATCCAGAATGTCAGGTAGGTAGATAATAATATGATTACCCCGAATGTCTTTAATTTAATAATATGTTAATGAATGATAAGTGATTCTGATAAAATAAAATACCTATATAACGTTTTTAACGGTATTCATTCCAATGATTTATTATACATATAACATCTACACATTGAAAAAAAATTGTAAATACATTTGCAGGAAACTCTATACAAAGAAATAAAAGAAGTAATTGGTGATGAAGACAGAGATATAACTGAAGAAGATTTCAAAATAATGCCATACTTGGACATGGTATATAAGGAGGTGATCAGATTGTTCCCAATTGGAGCAATAATACAACGAACAGTTCAAGAAGATATCACCATAAGTAAAATCTCTCTTATTATAAATTTCAGACTAGCGGCTTATTTTAATCGAACCATGCTGGTACTGAAGTACCAGCGTGGTTTGGAGGAATATTATAAAATGAAGAAATACTATAAAAAAATAATTAACGAAATCGGTTCAGGCGTTCTCGAATTTTGCGGTTAGCAACACAATTTGGCGGTTCATTTTTTTATTTTAGAGAAGATAATTTAGAAAAGAATATGTACATGTGTCTTGTTTTTATATCATTAGATGCAAAAATAATTATGGATGCCGACATATAACTACAGTGGTAGAGCCTTGGTAGAGCGAATGAACTGAGTTTAAATTCCACCTTATACCTAATATTTTTGTTCTATTCAACATGATAGGATGCCGCTAATTCAGCACAATAAAATATACGAATTAAATGTTCATCTTCTATGTTTATATAAGACAAAAAATTAAATCTTAGATTCTGTAATTATTTATGCAGCAAAATAAACCTGGTAATTTATTTTATTGGTATAGAGGAATTTTTCTTTACAGGTTCGTGTACAATCCCTGCAGGCACTACCTTAGCTATACCAATTTACCACATTCAACGCCATGAGGGGTTCTGGAAAAATCCAGAAGCTTTTGACCCAGATAGATTCAACCCTGAGAATTCTAAATTGCGGCATCCTTATTGCTATTTACCATTCAGTTTGGGCCCTATGGATTGTATAGGTAATTAATAAAAACTGTTTTAAAACTGTATTTAAATATAACTAATATTATAAAAAAAAAACACTTATTTTGTTATCTTTATTTACAGGAAGACATTATGGTACAAAATTAATAAAAACTATAGCTATTCGAGTACTTCAAAAGTTTGCATTATCTTCCAAAAGCAGTTATAAGGATCTGCGATTGACAATTGCAATATCTGTATATTCACTTGATGGATATCCAGTTATTTTGACTCCAAGAAATATATGAAGATTTTTTTTAGAATGTTAAAACGTATAAAATGTGGAAATATATTATAAAGACGGGAGACCGTTGTCGACTTGTCGGGAATGTACTTAAACAATAATTTTTAAATTAAAATAAAGATTTAACTTAAAATTGAATTTTTATTTATTTAACCTTGATAATACCCAAACAACAGTAAAAACAATTGAAGGTACCTATTATCACCATTTTATATAACTAGCCACATACATCCATACTAATATTATAAATGCGAAAGTAACTGTCTGTCTGTCTGTTACTCAATCACGCCTAAACTGCTGAACCAATTTGCATGAAATTTGGTATGGAGATATTTTGATACCCGAGAAAGGACATAGGCTACCTTTTATTGCGAAATATGTACTTATCACGGGCGAAGCCGGGGCGGACCTCTAGTATTTGATAAAACAGGGGTAGCCCCGCTAGTATCGATCTCCTAACTAAAGACTAACTAAACGATTCGATTGAATACGGAATTGGTACTATTGAAAACTAAAGCACACAAGAGCCTTATCGAGCTGTGGTACAATACGAATTTAATCTCGATCTACTTTGATAATACCTACCATTAGATCTGGGTATAAAACTCGATTTGATTGCATTGAGTTTTAGGTTGCAAATTTTATTGGTAAGGTTCCTGCTAACGTACCATGTTTTAAATCAGAATTATTTCCAATGTGGGAAAGAGATGGCGCTAGACGGAATAGCCCTTTCCTTTTTAAACACTGGAAATAATAATAAACCATGAGTTTATTAATAATTATTGTGTGCCTTTTAAGTAGTATAAAGAGGCTTTTACACACTACAATCATTAATTATGGTAAAAAAATTGTTTAAAAATTAAAAGACTTCTTATAAGTTATCTGTGTTCCTTAGTCCGTCGGTTTTGAGGTTATGTTTATCTGTCAACATGCTGTCAACTGTCAATGTGTGTCCTTGTGTCACTTATCATACAGTCAACAGTGTCGTTGACCTAAATAATCCAAAATAATTACCTTTAATTTTTTAGGATACTTTCAAATACGTAAATGAGTTCAAGTAGAATCTAGGACTAACAATTTACAATCGGTAAAAATGGCTACGTTCTCTAGGCTTCATAAAATTGCGTTGATAAGTTTAGGTGCAGTCGGTGGAGGCCTCGCTTATTATACTATCGGCAAAAATGAACAGAAGTTCGATGTTAAGAACTCTTGGACTACGAACTATACACCGAGTGTTAAGTGGGAAAAGAATTGGGACCAGTAAGTATATAAGATTCATGAATATTCTCGATGCCTATTTTCCTTTTATAGAACTGTAAAGTTTGCTGTTCCATTCAAACTTTTATTTATTTGCCTCGTTCGCCATAGGTAAGTAATCCTCTTCGGGAGTATGTTTGAATTTTTAAGTTTTTGAGCTTTTGTTAGAGCCGGTCCAGTGATTTTATCAGTTTTTCATTAATTTACAAATGGGTTACAAACAGGTCCTGATATACCCTTGTACAACCTTAATTTCAATTTCACTACCACAATACATAAGCAAATTCTCCATCAGAAATGTTTCTCTTATAGCCGTGAACCGGAGTCCATAGTCAAGCCAGCAAAAGCAAGTAAACCAGAAGACGAAAACAGATTCAATGAACAAGTTGAAAAGGCGAGGAGCAAAGCTGTGAGGCATTTGTTTTTAATAAGACACGGACAATACCATGTTGAAGGCACTACTGATAGTGAACGGACTTTAACTGAGTTAGGTAAGTAATAAAATATGTACTTATTTAATTTTAATGTTTATACATATATATTTTAATTTTTAAACACAATTTTATGTCCTGAAATAAAATACTTTAAAAAATATTGATTTGATAATAATTGAAGATATTTATTGTCATTGTAAGATAGGAATTAATAAAAAAAAATGGTTTTATTATGATAAGATTTTACAATATGTGTGGCCTAATTTTTTATCAACACTAAAATTCAAAAACAACAACTGTATATATATTTACTGTAAGTCAAGTGATTAATGGATAATATGTAGACAAAAACAACCCACAATATGTAAAAAATCTAAATTAATTTCAGGCAGACAGCAAGCAGATATAACAGGCAAGCGTCTAGCGGAACTTGACATAAAATGGGACCTTCTAGTCAGATCAACAATGACTCGAGCTCAGGAGACAGCTAAGATCATAGCCAAGCATTTACCTAAAGATATTGAGATAAAAGACTGTCAGTTATTAGAGGAAGGTGCTCCGATTCCTCCTGAACCACCTGTGGGCCACTGGAGACCAGAACCCAGAGTAAGTAGATATTTATTTCAGTTTGTACCTAGAGGTAAATTCATCTAGCTTTGTATGCCATTTTGGGTGTGTTGTGTACAGTTTTTTCTTGAGTTTGATTTTACTATGTTTAGAAATTTTCGACTTTATGTTCTGTTACTATAACGAAGGTTATCTGGTAAACAACACCCATACACTCTGTTATGGTTGTCTATTGGCGACGCAAATTGCATACCATGAGACAGTGTGTCTGCTAATTTGCCTCCCTATAAAAAAACCATGTTTAGAATCCATTAACAAAAGTCTAAGTTAATTCTTTTGTACAGTTGCTTATGCATATAGTATGTAAAATTCATTTATATTGGCTTATGTTGTTATGCTCCTTTTTTGAGGGTTTTGCCATAGAAATCTAAATAACAAGACACATAGAAGTGCTATAATGTCATAATTCGTATGAAAACCGCTGTCGCCAAAATCAACACATTCAAACCGAAAGCTAAACAGTACACACAAGAAAACTATGCCTTTTATTGGACAGCTTGATTTTAGTGAAAACTAACTTAACTATTAAATTAAGCTTTTGAATATGTATCCTAATGCACGAATTTACGGTTTATTTTAGAATAACATCCCCTAAGTATATGAGACTTTTTGCTCCAATACGAACAAACGTGATAATAAGAATGGTCGACTGTGTCATTAATTGTTATTTCGATTACTATGGTGACACTCGTAATACTTGTAAATATTCTATAATTTTAAGGAAAAACGGCATTATTTCTAAAAAAAAATATTTTCCGATGAAATATTATTCCTTTATAAGTATAATTACAACTTGTGGAAGAATTTCCGCAATGGGAATTGCTGAAACACACCATGTATACACTCATACGTCTCCAGAGCAACTGAACAGTGACGAATGCACTGGTGATGTGAAAATCACCTGAGTGGCGACAAGGTCACGCACGCTTACGACTTCTAGTGTCTTGTTATTTAGATTTCTATGGGGTTTTGCTATTAAAGGGATATAAATTATTATAACATATCTACAAACTATATGTTTGGTTTTCAGTATAGAAAACATATTCCAGTCTCTCAATTGTTATCTTCAAACAATTATTTACTAAGTAATCATACACTGCTAGCAAGCTAATGTCTTATTTTCACAATAGAATAAGATGTTCAATACTTACGTAATATATACGTATTAAATAAATATTAAATAATTTTTTTTGAAGAACAAAGAGACAGGAATATGTTTTTCATTATTTGTATCCAATTCATATTGTATGTTACTCATAGCCCATCATTACTGACCAGTCTTGCATATACTCATTAACCTTGTGTCCATTTATACTAATAAATTAGTTATCCAAGTAGTTTGTACATATTTTCCTTTCTTATATACAACCTTTTTATTAAAAATTGCCATTAATTTAATAACTCAGGCCCCGGAACCACAGACACAATAGAAAATCTATTGTGTCGTGGACCGATCGTGTCGCTTGGGGCTCAATGGGTTAATTATTTTAAATGGTTGCATTAAAATAATTATAAAATTAATTGTTTACATAAAAAACATAAAGAAGTACAATAACTACAGTAATTTTCATTAAACCAATAATGACAATCATTGCCGCTTGTAAATACATTTTCATTTGCATCAAAAAAAGTTATAAATACTTAATGTAATTGTCATTTCAAATGTCAAAGTAATTTATAATCTGTACCGTCGCGTATAGCAACACTGGGCAGTATAATAATGCAGTATGGTATCGCATGTGTAGCAGTTCTTCCAGGATAGCGCGAGGATAGAGGCGGCTTTCAGGCGCTACTTCTATAGAGCTCCGCCAGAGCAGACGCACGATACGTACACGTTGCTCGTGTGTCACGCGAACGTGATACGGTTCTTTGTTTGCAAGTAAGTTATATTTATTTCATCTAATCTTTCATTAAACATTTCTGAGGATATCCATCAATCCTCACGTAAAATATATTAAAGTATGTTTTGTAATTTGGATGATAATTGATAGTGATGTAGCTTATGTACCAGAATAACACATAAGGTAGAGAAATACTTGATTTTATCTGTGGTTTCGTCTACAAATAAAACCGCGAGGTATATCTAGTTTATTTATATTTGTGGGTAAGGTGATATATTTTTTACCCATGAGGTCCATAAACAAAGGGAAGTTTGGAAGGGAATTTGGAAATACCTTATTTACTCAGTATATCATTTTAGAAAGATCTATGTGTAGTACTAAATAAATAAATTAATCTTCCAGAGCGCTCCAGTTCCCGCCAGAAGGCTGGCTCAGGATATCGTTAAACCACGCATCGATAACCTGGCTATCGATATTACCAAACGGTAACGTAGTGCTGCGCTCTCTCAGCGATACCGGACACATGGAGCCGAAGTACATCACTAGCCGGTAAACTTCCGGTGCTATGTAGTTGTATAGGCGGTCACATTCAAAGTGATTGAAAATGGCGGCTCTCATACCTAAATAAAAAGCGAATTATCTCATCCGTGATTTTTCCACAGCACAGAGTACGCTTAACACGAGTATTAACTTAAACGATGGCTAAGTATCTCTGACTATCTGTTAAAAACTTGGCTGAATCTGTCCTCACTGGGATCGGTTGCCACTTAGAAAGAAAAGTAGAAGAAATGGTGGCTCACCTATTTACCTCTCGCTCACTCCATGTTACCGTGTATAGTCACACGTCGGCTGGAAAACAGTTTGACAGCTGAGCGACGCCATTTTCAATCACTTTATGTGACTATAATATGGTTATATTGTGGTTTTTGGTTAAGTAGTCCCCTTTGAAAGTGAAATGAAAAATAAAGCATTGTATTCATGGTAAACATAAGTTGAGCGATTTTGCTAATGTTGAGCAAGAATGTTGCTTGACCCCTTGTTGTTGCTCCTCAGTTGTTGTGGCATGTTGCAACATGTTAACAACAACTCCGCAACATGTTGATTCAATTTTGTTGCGAAATAAATTTTTACCATGAATACTCTGCTTAAGATTTTTGGTTAAGTAGTTTTGTTGAGAAATGAGAATTAGTTTTAATGAAAAAATGGTATAGGATGCACTTATAGCTGTGATGCCGATTTTCTGTGAAATTGATATACTATAGTCTGTGTACTTTCAATTGAATCAGTGATCTAATTGACAATTTGCTGAGTTTGCAGCATTTAAAATAGCCGAAATTTATAAAATACAATGGTTAAATAAAGTTTCAATCTGTTAAGTTTTCAATTTGTAATTATTTAGTTACGTTATATAATCAACTTCTAGACGCACTATCAATGTGTATATAAACAGAGTAAATGGAGATCAAATCCTTCAATTAATAAGAAGTAAGAAGTTCCTTATTAATTGATTATTAGACAGAACTGATTATAAAAAATTAAGCTGAAAAACATTTATTATTATTAAATATAAAATGTCGTAAATGTTTTCAAAACAATGTTACCAGTTCGCTACTGCAAGTTCCTTGAATTATAGAAAATAATTAAAAATCAATATCCCAGTGATATGACTAAAATTACCTTGTGTTTATGTGGCAAAATGCCATTTTCAAACATGCATAATTTATTAGTTATAAATAATAATTATTATAAATTTCAACAGGAATTATGAACCAATAAGAGACTTATTTGTAAAGGAAAAATGCAATTAAACGGAGTACAAGTGATGTTTTGTATCTTTTTGTATTTAAATTATATGTTTACTTAATATTTTAGGATTTAGATAACGTAGCAAAGAACAACATACATGAACCAGTCGACCAAGCTAAGTTTGCACCTCGCGTCGATTACGATACACTGACGCTTACGTACGGTCTGCAAAAAAGGATTCGCTATGACTTAAAAAAGTAAATAAATGTTTGTTAGATTTTATTCTGTTAGTTTGTTAATTTTTGGAAGGTGAGCGGGGAAGCGGGCGGGGCGCGGCATTCCAACGAGGTGCAAACTTAGTTTAATAATGTCCTATAATATTTATTTATTTATATACAAAATATAATAGTTACTGCCTATGATGGCGCTTATTAGAAAAATAAATAGAATTTTCGCTGAAAACCATTTATGAATAACATTATGATTTATTGCTCAAAAGCAATACGATATAGATCTATGTATCAACTATAATATCACAAATTCATATTCAATAGAAGTTAATATAATATTATCAATTGAATAACTATCACTGCCAATTCTAGTTTTAATATGATTGTGTCATATTTTATTAGTTAGTTAAAAATAATAACAAAGGCTTTATACTATGATACAACCAATATGTATAAAAAGCTTTAGTACGGGCCCACCAGGATTGGATATTCTATAGTAATTCTGTTATTTTTTATACAATAATAGTTATTCATAAAAATTGTGGGAAATTATTGTTTTATGCATTTGTATTTTATGTTACTTGCATTTATGCTTAGGCAGCTATAATTATTATTATTTGGTATTTTAATTTTTTTTTTTCATGTAAACTATTAGTTACCTATTTTAAAGTCGTTGTAATCAGTTTCACGGAATTATTTTACTCTTAAAACGTCATAAGTAATTACATCCTTTGCGACTTTATGGACGTTTCATTTGAGGGAATAAATAAACTATGTACCTACCCACCTAAAATTATTTTATTTTATGTTTATAATATAATGTTCTGACCAATGATATCTGATCCTGGTCAGTATTGTCTATTACCTACGCATCTAGTTTTATTCTAGTGTTCAATTATCGTTTACGAAATACATATATGTACTGGAAAAGTCACATAATCATATAACAGAATACCTCAAACTAGGTACTTATATCCTTACTGTAATGTAGTCAAACGAATCTGTAGTTCATGATTGTATATAAGTGTAAATACAATTTTTGATAACGTATTAAAATTGTAAAAGATTCTCCGTTGTTTTATTTATAACCGTAATTTTATGAAAAAAATATAAGCCATTTTTTCTGTATTATTTTAAGTAGGTAGGTAAATAATTAACAGGGTTACACAGTATTGCAAAGTAAAACAAAATGTTTCAATGATAATTTTATGACATGAACAGACTTTCAAATCAGATCAATCTTAATACTATTATAAAGGCGAAAGTTTGTATGGATGTATGGATGTTTGTTACTCTTTCACGTAAAAACTACTGAACCGATTACAATGAAATTTAGCACACATATAGAGGGTAACTTGGATTAACACATAGGATAGGTTTTATCCCGGAAATCCCACGGGAACGGGAACTATGCGGGTTTTCCTTTGAAAACGCGGGCGGAAATCTAGTATGGTTCATGAAAGAAAGGATAAAGGAAATTATACCAAACACCAAGCTACAATTAATCTACCAATTACTAATTAATTTGGTTCAATAAACATGTTCTAGGGTATATCAATAAATAAAACACATCGTTTTAGTCTTGGTCGCGATTTATTTATAAGTTTTAAAGCGAGAGGATTTAACGCTATAATAACACCATCTTAATATCTAACACAATTCGTTGTTTTACAATTTAATTACTACAGGTAAAGAGCAACGACATGTGTTATGGGAGACTATACAGAAACTCCAAAATTCGAGATCGTAATTTACTAAAGATTTTTATATGCATTTTATAGATCTTTTTATGACTTTTAGTAATTGGTTAGAGGTAATTGATTATGTACTTATATGTTTTAATTTTTTGATATGGTAACTCGATAATTTATTATGGTTAGTCACACAATGGAAATACGTTATTTTGCGGTAGTACAATTTTAAAGTGTTGCCAGATGTTAGTGTTCAATATAGTGTACAGTAGCTTTATAGGACTAAAAAGGACTTTAAAGATTAAAAATTACATAATATGATATTTAATTGTACGTTATATTATATTCTATGTATATAAAAGTTCCGTAGATAGGTTGTGGTCACAACCATTTCACAACTATACTTTTAGCAACAACAAGGTATAGTTTTAAAGTGTAGAAATGTAGAGAGATATCGATTGACTAGAAAAATACAGATAATAAATATATGATATAAATAGAGGAGAATTTTTTATACTGATAAATATTATTTTAAAAATTTATATTTGATAAGCTAACAATAAGGATATTTTTAAAAGATAGAGATAATAGATTTTAGAAGGTAAGTTCCTATTTCGTTATATTTAATTTGAGGAAAAATCCGACTTTACTACGTTTTTATAAGCATTACTATTTTTAATAAAAAGCTACATATATTCCAATTATATTAAATTACATAAGTAATTATAGGCCAATATCTTGAAAAAGTATAATATAAAAATACACGTTTTAGTTGATTTGGAAAAATATGTGCACTTGAATCGAAGAAATTTTGACATTATACATTGATAGTAATTCTGTGAAGATTATTAGTTACTGATTGCATGAAATATTGGTTAAATATTTTATATTGAGCATCTGTGAAATAGACATAGAGTAGAAATTCACAGAGCCAGCACAGATCTCTGTTGGGGAATGTCAGCGTCGATGAGTTCATCGTCTTCTTCGTCATCACAGGCGTCTTCTGGTTCACCGAGTGCTCGGACGAATTCTACAAATGTTATCATATTTCAGGAAGATTAACAAGGCAGGTAAATTTAGAGGTTATAATTTTATCGACATCAAAAATGAAGAGAAACTCACCCAAGAAATCAATACGACCGTCACCGTCAGAATCAACTTCCTTGATCATGTCTTCGACTGGAACAAAAAATTAAATGAATCTATAACTTATCATATGGATATGTACCAATATCTACTACATATTATAGTAGTTTCTATTATTTAACACTTGAAGAGAATTTTAATCAATCATTTTGCTCAAATTTTGTCTATTAAGGTCTTTTTAACCTATATTACTTACTCTCTTCTTCCGACAGATCCTCTCCTAAGCACTGCAGAACAGCTCTCAAATCAGACGCACAAATGTACCCTCTATTGTGCTTATCGAATACTCTGAAAGCATCTCTTAGTTCCCGTTCCTCTTGTTCCGCGGAACTCGTGTTTCCGCCAGAACCAGACATTGATTTGGACAGAATGTTCACGAACTCTTCAAAACTTACGTTGCCGTCACCTGGAATAAGATTGGTGCCTTAATTTGTCTAAACTTGGTAAATATTTGTTGATTATAATCTCGAAACTATGTTTAGATGTTGAAGTTCCTCGGCGAGACATTTCAACAACTCGCCGTATGGCAGCAACATACCTACTTACCTGATGGTACATTTAAGTCATTCCTTCCAATATAAAAACCTAACTATAATATAGATATTTAATATTTATTTCACTTGGAATATAATATCTACGCTCAATTCTCAAACGCTACCTAGTAGCGTTCATATCACTCTTTATATAAGAGTGATGTGTCTGTGAATCTCTTACTAAATCAATCTCATCGACATTTAAAATAATCCCTTACCATCACTATCCACTTCTTGCAACATGTCCTGCAATTCCTCAACTCTGGCAAACTGGCCCAAGCTTCGCATCACACGACCCAGTTCTTCCTTGGTTATTGTTCCATCACCGTCTTTGTCGAACAGGCGGAATGCTTCGCGGAATTCTGATTGGAAATAATGGAATAATGAAATGACACGTCAGAGTGCGTCAGATTAGGTCTTAGGTATATAGATATTTTTGGCCAAGTGCAACATAAAAATAAATGTTCATTTTTCTTAAGAAAGTGTTATTTAGTTCCACTACCTACATATTTTTAGCCGACAAAAAGTTATCCGTGAAAATAATTAAGGTAACTAGGTTCCATTAAATTGTATGTATGTAATATGGTAACTAAAGTGGCACTAGGCTGTTGAGAAAATAATATGTACCTAAGTACACAATAAGTATGTGACTGTAGAAATTTACGTCCATAATTTCAAATGATTTCAAACCTTTCATTTGCGTGCGAGTAATGCCAGTAGTTTCATCGATGATAGAGGCCTTTCTATCGAGGGTCGTATTAGCTGCCGGCTTCAGGAAGTTCACTTGCCGCTGGCGTGGCGGGGACAGCGATCTTACTGATGATTGACTGGTGAAATATCAATATAATAGACAGCTATAAATTATGAATCAAACGATTAAAACTATAATTTTTTGTCGAGTAAGAAAGTGCCGGCTTCGTGGAAAAAGATGAACGATTTCGTCAGGGGCGCCAAAATTGACAACGCAAATGATTTTGATCTTGTTCGAGTGAATAAGATTCTCGTTTACGTTTATGGTAAATAGAAGTCGAATAGTTATGAAATGGAAATCACTAACTACTAACTGACTAATTTAGAAAGTATTTGTCCAAAAAAATTCACATAAAATTTTATTGTAACTACCCGCCCCATAATATCATATGCTTTGCATAGGGAAGTGTTTTATTGAAACCATAAATTTTACTAGCTGTACCATACATTTTACTACCATATACCTAAACCTCTTGTTATCGAATATTAATTTGCAGAGTCATGGTGATTGATGAGATGAGATACAAAAAATACTATTTTGTATTATAATTTTTTTTTGTATCATCGACAGAATCAGCAATAATTTATATCGGTACGCTTTCATTTTGTCCTGATGAACTTATATTATTATGATTTAAATCGATTTCGTTATTTCGCACCTACCTAGGTACAATACGAACAAATCACGAACCACATTTTTTAATTTTCTTTCGACTGCATATTTCCATAGTTATAAAAATATTACACATAATTTACGTTATGTGTAATATTTTCAATTTACAAACAATATTTTACCTTTCTGAAGGACTGACCGCGAGGTTCACAGTTGGAGGTCCGCGATTTTCTTGGTTTTCGTCTGGTGGTCCCGGCTCGGTGTTGCTCGCTTGTCGAGTCTAATATGTTAAAATATAATAATGTGTTGTAAAACAGTGAATGTGATAATACTATATACTTACTTAGGTAGATATGCATATATATTTTAATGCCCTTGCGGGGGACTCACGGCCGTTATAAGCTGTCACAAAAGCTTCTACTAAACAACGTGGGGTACAGGTTGTATAAAATATATTGTTAAGCAGTATTTAAAAAAATTGGATTGGTTATCTTGAATCAATTTCTGAAAATTATTAAATTTTTCTTATTTCAATTCTATGTACTTATTCGCCTATAATATAATTTAAATATCTCATACCTTCTTATCACAAAAATTATTACATACCTACTTAGGTACGTAGATCCTATTCTATTCTAATACTAAACGAATGATAATGATAAATAAAATATATCTTACTTTTCTTACCATAATGCCTTTTAGCTGATTCACCAGAGGCGAATCAGCAAAAAAGTTGTTCACCGCGGAGAATATTTTTGCTTGTTTGTTTGTCTTGTTACGGCAGGCTGTTCCGCCCGCCCAAAGAGGTGCACGAAGGTGCTATAAATGATTTTAAATATAATGCAGATCATTCAAGTATGAATACTTAAAAAAGTAGGCCGATAAATTTTGTATCTAAGTAAGTAGGTAACTAGTTACTTCCTCACTTTTCCAGTTAATTTTATTTTTATTTGTTGTTAAACTAAGTTATAACCGTTATGAAGTTTATGCGATTTAAAACGGTTTCTTATTTTTATTAGATAACTACTTATCTACCTAAAACTTTAGCGTACCTACATTCTCAGTAAGAAAAATAAAAAAGTTTTAACGGTAAGCACGATTTACGAAATATTGAGAACAATTTATTTACAAACGAAAAAGAATGAAGAAGGTAACTACTTGTGAAGCGAGCTTTTTACTTTTTTTAGTGTAGTAAAATTACCCTTGACCTACATTAATTTATATCCAGTACACTAACAATAGATATAAACTTTTACATTAAAAGCTTTATAATTGATCCTGAAGACAATACAGCAGTAATTAAAATTAAGTCATTTCGTTATACGGCTATAGTAATTAGCTAGTCGCATCGTTTTACGGGACTACAAAGGACTGACGTTTTGAATTTATTACTAGGTACGATTAAACAAAATTTTGGATAATATAATTATCTGTAACATTAATCTATAGACCTACAATATGTTATCATGAATTAAAATATTTATTAAACCCGTGTTTTTCTTTATTTTTATTACCTGTTGGTTTATTGCAATACGCTTGCACCAGCTACACGCTGTAAGCAGCAGAGCTGGTCGAGGACTGCTGGACTGGTCGTGGAATCGTGGATGCTGCGTCTCTGCGCGGGTCGGCCTGCCATGACACAAAGCACGCATGCGTAACAACGATCCGTGGTCTTCAAGAAACGATTCTTATTCCTGTCGTTTAATTAAATACAGGATTTAAAACGATTTTCTTCTTGATTGCTTCATTTAATGTTTTCGAGATAAATGGGTCTTAGCTATTTCAAATATGCGACACATTCTCAACCTTACTTATTTTACAATAAAACGAATTTAAATTTAAAACTAACATGATATGAATTTTTATTGGATTAAGTAATTACAGTTAAATTATATTTAGATATATTTACAATACGAAAGGTCAAAGGTACACCTACATTTAGATGTGCACTCAGGTAATCAGGTAGATTTACCTAAGGTAATTTTATAGGTCGGTATAATAGTACAAGTACCTATGTAAGTACTAGAAAGAAGTAGTTAGGTATAAAAAAATTATGTACCAATCAAATCCATTCACATTTCACCGTGAAGAATGTGTAATTTGATATTCGTTTAGGGAATATCTAGGATTTAATTGATAGATAGGTACTTAGATACATAATACTTCATCTACATATATCGATATCGATTCATGGCATTATTGCAACTATTATAAAAAAATAGAATGAGGACGAAGAAGAGTCATTGTGTTTGATGTAGAAATTTGCATACCTAATTTTTATTTAATCAAGTACCTACGCAGTTTTTTTATCCAAAATCAGCGTAACCCTATCTACCTAAGTACCTATACTAATATTATAAAGATGAAGTGTTCATTGAGTAAATATGTACTACGCAGTACATATTTAAACAAAAAACACTTCCATTGAGTTAATGTATGGAAGTGTTTTTTTTTTTGAACGCGCTAATCTCAAGAACTACTAGTCCGATTTGAAAAATTATCCTTTCGGTGTTGGATAGCCCATTTATCGGAGATACGCGGGTGAAACCGCGGAGCGCAGTTAGTTATAAGTACAGTATAGAAGTATGAGAGACGTAACGGAGTAAAAACATAATATTAAATTGAATTTTACTATAATAGTAAATCACAATTATTAACATCGAATATGAGAGGGATATTCGTTACAAATTCTCGTAAGAAAAAAGTTAACATAATTAGGTATGTATTTACATCTGTGCGCACTATTTAAATTTTTTCAATTCATTAATCTTTAATCTTTGAACACGTCAGTGTCGCCGAAAGATTGCCACTAGTTAAAAATATATTACTTATTGGAATTTGGAAAAGTCAAATAATATCAATGCATTGTTAATTAGCTGCTGCATTCTATTTTTAAATTATCCTTAATTTTCAATATTTACTATATTGAGTACATTTAATGTCGTAAATATCATTTTATAAATTAAAAACGAAAAACGATTAGCCCGGTTCAGTGAGGAAGGTAACTAATAACTAGCTAGTGGCAACATTATGTTTAGTTTTCCGTGGTTATTGATGAGGAGTGACAGTGTTTTACAAAAAAAGAAATTTATGTATAATATTGTGCGTTTTTATTCATGAAATATTTTAAAAACTAAATAATAAAAATTATTATTTAATTCGTGGGTTAATTTGTTAATGTAAGTATATTTTGTTGTTCAATTTTATTTTTGTTAGGTTAGAAATTGCATCAAATTCTGCTGACTGTCCCGAATGAAATTACTAATTTATTATGCTTATTTTATTAGGGGCTGACAGTGGCTTTTTATAGTAAATGCTGATTAATGATTAACTCGTATACGCAATCAATATTACTGTTCAAACAACATAGAAGATACACTTCAATGAACATCGTTTAAAATCGATATTCCGACTAAGTTTAAAAGGTTAAACTTATAACAGCAGTTTAAAAATACATACGAGTATACCCTGTAGCCCTTTTTATTATTTTTGTTTTCGTTCCAATGTGTTTATATTATAATTTTTTATAGTTTAATTTTTACGTGTTTCGAAAAAAAACTAACAAATGAATTGAATTGTTGCTTATGTGATATTTGTGCAAACCAAGACTGGGAGAAAGAGCTTACCGGGATGTTAGAATGAAGATATATAAATAGCTTAAGCTTAGCAGAACGGTCAAAGGAATAATGACAAAGCTAGCTAGCAATCGTCGTGTTCGTAACCAAGCTGCATCTCTAGCTATACCGCGCCAAAACTCTGTGTCTGACAATGGCAAAGTACGCCAGAACCTCAGTCCAGAAGCTCTGGCGTCAATGAATAAGGAACAGCTAAGAGCGGAATGCAGGAAACGAGGCCAGCGGACGTCGGGCAACAAAAATGAGCTGGTATATTGCTAGTTGTATGTTGATGTGTGATTTGATTTTTCAAAGCCAGTCAGTTTTGCATCACGCTTGTTTTTGTTTCAGTTTTGGAGTTTATATTTGTTTTTGCAGTTTTTGCTATAGTTGTAGTTTTTAGGTAATTTCCTGATGATGCATGTGTTATTTAATCACCATTATAATTTTGTTTTAGGCTTGCCTATATTTGTGTTTGCTAATGAGTTAAGATGAAATGTAAACAGTATAATAAATAATCCTAATGGCTGGTTCACACTTTGATTAGTGCGAGTGCAGGTGATGAGTAGTACTACGTGTGGACAGCGACTGTTTAGTGCGAGTGTTTAGTAGGCTGTGTAGTAAAGTGAATAGAAGCGTGTTCTATTTTTTTGCGAGTGGACTGCGAGTAGCCACGTCCCGCGCGCCCTCCCTTCCCCCTCACTCGCAGTGTGCCTGCCTAAACACGTCTGGACAGGAGTGTTTAGCGTAGTGTGTAGCGTCGCGAATTTCACCATTGTCCTGCACTCGCACTAATCACCTGCACTCGCAGTTGAATTGGACACTACTCGCACTACACACCTGCACTCGCACTAATCACCTGCACTCACACTAATCAAAGTGTGAACCAGCCATTAGTTGTTTGCCAATTCAAGTGTGTTAATCACCATAATAATATCATAATAATCATTTTAATTTGATGTAGTTGTGAATATTAAAGTTCAGTAAATAAGCTGATAATCAATATTCTAAATAGGGATGTAACGATACCGATACCGATGCCGATATATCGGCCGATATATCGGCAAGCCGATATATCGGTATCGCCGATAATAAATCAACCGATACCGATATTTTTTAAGGAAGAGCGGAACCTCCTGACACAAGCATTTTATTTGCTTACTAGGAGTGTTCCAATCACAAATTTGTTTATGTAAAGGAAAGAAATAAATAATTTTGAATTTTTTTAATTTTTAACGTGATAACGTTTTTAAATATGATATGCTTTCATATAACGATTCCAATGGAAATCCTTACCTTATTTGCAGTTACTCGCCCTTAACGCTTTTTTACTTAAGTAATTTTATTTAGGAAAAATTCTAATAACACTTTTTTGCTTAGCTACAAAGCAGCTAACCCTCATTTTTTAGCTAAAAGGCAGTTATCCGATTCTGGTGATGCATCAGTTTTGGGGATGAGAGTGATGATGAAATAATGTCGCTCCCAAGCAGAGTACCGATTGTTTTTGATTTTCTTTTACAAAACGTATTGTTTCTGATCAGGTTTACTAAGTTTTAAACAATCTAGCAGCTAAATCACGGAAAATATAACAAGTCAAAGTTACGAAAATTTGGTAGGTAATGGTTACGACAGTGCGAACTTTCAATCGTACTTCTCTGTTTAGACTCTGATTTGTCTCTGTAACCGAGAAAGAGAAGAAAGACAGTCTGTACTATTTAATTTTTAAAACTATTTATTAATTATGTAATTTACCCCTTGGGTGGAATTAGTAATCGACTGTCAAGCAATGTACTAGAGATGGTGATACAAAAATGGTTAGGAGTACACTACCTTTGACCCGCTGACGGGGAGTCCATTTTGCAACTATTGCTATTTTTTCTTATCTTTATATGTATTAGATTATTAAGATTTATATTTTTTACATTGTAGCAAATAAAAAGTTTTCTACCTCCTGCTATTTTCCACATATTCTGGTATATTATATTTTCTGAATGTGGATGAAAGAGTCTTCTAATCATTTGATAAGCGGTTCTACATTATTTATTAAGAGCATCCCACATGTAAGAGCTTGAAGCCCTATTGAAACCAGGGTGTATTTTTTCAAAAACCTTGTGCACAAGTCTTAATTTTTTTTTTTTCAGGAAACGATTTATGTTTACATTGTTTGTGGTTCTATATGTACTCACATATCCGTGACTCGTATGATGGCTTCGCAGAAGAATATTTATAAAATAACGTTAAAATTGCAATTCTAAATGAATATACGGTTCCAAAAAAGAAAAGCGAGAAGATTTATCTCAATCTTAACCCCTTAATGAGCCACTGGAATGAAATAAACGTGAACATGACGAGAAATAAAGGTTAATTTTATCGAAAACTTAAAAGAGTAATTTAGTAAAAGAGCTTAAAATACTTGTTACTCACAATAAGACGCTAAAACCATTAATTTAGATTAATAATCCTTAATACTTAAACCTAAAAGCTTTTGATCCTTTTCCTTTCCATTGGTTGACCTAGAGGATGTAATTCCCGAGAGCAAAGCCTCAGACAGCAGCAAATTTTTAACATTAGTAAGATTAAAATTTAGTACAACTATATAGAATCATAGTACAAAAGCATCCAAAAACCCTTAAACGCTGATTATAAAGTTTTTGAAATTTAAATTGAAACGAAAGTCATAGCTTAAAAGTAGTTATAGTAGCTTAACGACGTTTTAGGTAAGCATTTTATTACTAAATAAAATAAATCACAAAATGAAAATAAAAATACTAAATTACTTAGCTAAAAAGTCGCTATGGTTACGCTTGTCCAGTAAATAGTTAAAATTTTCAGATTATATGCTGAACTAAACGAGAAAAAGTGAATTTAAAAATAAATTATAACAGTTTCTGGGTAAAAACTAATATTTATATATAATTAAATGTCGATCGATGTATCTCACAATAATTATTGTAAGTGTCATAATTTTTAAGAAATAACGATTTCCGTGTTTTTTGCCATTTACTCGAAACTCACTTCGTGGGCTTAACGGCTTTCTAGTTAAAGGATGGCAGAATAGTAAACTTTTATTAGGTACTGATTGTATGTGTATTACTTAAAGTTTAACTGACTTCGTAAAATAATAATACTAAAATAAATGGTTTTGTTGTTTTTTGATTTGGCATTTTTATTTAAAAGAATACGATTAACAGTTGTCTCTGTTAAATGTTGGTAACTTTTTATGCATAATTCACTTCATATTTATTTTTCTACCAAGCCATCGATATCGGTATCGGTATCGGTATCGCCGATACATTACTAAAAATATCGGTATCGGTATCGTATCGGCAAAATCATGTATCGTTACATCCCTAATTCTAAATATGATTCATGTACATAGAGAGATTATTAAAATCTATACAGATATTGCACAATCATTTCAAGATACAACAACTTTATGAAGTAAAAAATTATCTTATCTATACAAAGTTTGCTATGATTTGCCGCGGTTATGCTGATTGTTCATAGATATTAGAATTTAATTTTTTCAGTTAAATAGATTTTGTGTGAGTTAAATTAAGCTTGATAATTTGAAGGCATGAAGTAAACTAGGCCATATTATCATTTATCTTTCATAATACATATTATGTATTAATTATGGATAATTAAAAAAGAAATATCTAAATATTAAATTATTCTATATTCGCACAGATATTGCCTGGTCATTTCAAGGTCTAACTATGTTTCTGCAATATATTTTTTATCAGTACAGGTTTTATAATATATTTTTCTACTCATACATTCAACGATTACACATTAAAGCTTGCATATTGAATTAAAATTATCGTTCCTTAAATGTTTATGTCGCCTTTTCAAACAATCAAACAGGAAAACAAACTTAGATTTCGTATGGTTAATTGGTAATTTTACCATTATTTAACCAAAGATTGTTTTTTGATATACTTACTGATCATGTCATTATAGTAGAGCCATTTTAATAGGCAACATTTGACAGTTCAACAAAATTCAAGAACGTAACCTAGTAACGACGACATAGAATAACATGATATTTCGTTTTGTTAGAACTGCACATTTGCTTAACTTTTTTCAATTACGACTACATATTTATAATAATAATGACCGATACAAGTAATTTTAAGATTTCATTTTACTGATAAAACCATTCTAAACATAATTTACAATTTCTGAATTGAAGAACTGACGTCACTACAATTTTGTGTCAATAAACCTTTTTTCTTTTTAAATACCAGAGACGCGTTACTCTTAGCATCTACAGACGCTCCGATTTGGTTGGTGCCAACCATCCGACCACGACCAAATCGGAAAGTGTAGAGAGCGGTCGGTCCGACATAATTATTATTAATATTGGTTTGACGTGGTCGGATGCGCCGGCGGTACCGACCAAACCAACTTCCTATCCGATCCAACCAAATTGGAACGTCTGGAAGCTTTGTTCCGACCAAATCGGCTCATTCCATAGAGTAATATAGGTAATTGGCTCATTCACATTCGCAACGCCGCCGGTGTAGGACGTCAACATGAACGCCGAGGGAGTTACGGTCACCGAACGTGACATATTAATAAAATTGCTGGAACTATATAAAGACTTTCCCTGTTTGTGGGACTTAAGTAACAAAGATTACGCAAATAGAGATGCCAGAAATCAAGCGTATTTTATTGTGTTAGAAGTATTAAAAAAAATTGACAGTGCGGCTACATTAAAAACCTTAAAAAATAAGTTGTAAGAGCCGCATATGACTGTAATTTTCTCTATTTCTATAGTAGAATTTAGCCCATTCTCTTCGTACTATGGTCAACTGACATATTACTCTATGAGAAATTACAGTCATATGCGGCTCTTATAACTTATTTTTTAAGGTTTTTAATGTAGCCGCACTGTCAATTTTTTCTTATACTTCTAACATAATAAAATATGCTTGATTTCTGGCATCTCTATTTGCGTAATCTTTGTTACTTAAGTCCCACAAACAGGAAAAGTCTTTATATAGTTCCAGTAATTTTATTAATATGTCACGTTCGGTGACCGTAACTCCCTCGGCGTTCATGTTGACGTCCTACACCGGCGGCGTTGCGAATGTGAATGAGCCAAATTGGCTCAGCCAATTGGCAATTACCTATATTACTCTATGGAATGAGCCGATTTGGTCGGAACAAAGCTTCCAAACGTTCCAATTTGGTTGGGTCGGATAGGAAGTTGGTTTGGTCGGTATTGCTGGCGCATCCGACCACGTCAAACCAATATTAATAATAATTATGTCGGACCGACCGCTCTCTACACTTTCCGATTTGGTCGTGGTCGGATGGTTGGCACCAACCAAATCGGAGCGTCTGTAGATGCTATATGGTCAACTGACAGCTGGAAGGCCAACCGTCGGACAATCTGTAGCAATGTTGGAATGGTTGCCTTGTCGGTTCCGATATGGTTGGCACCAACCAAATCGGAGCGTCTGTAGATACATTTAAAATCGAAATCTGACATCTAGAATCGAATGCATTGATTACTTGTGAATAAAAATCATCATAAATTAATAAATTCGATTGACAAATGTTTCAAATCCGTATCGATTAATTCACTTTAATCGATGTTTTTAAGCAGGTGACCTCTCTTCGAAGATAAAATTGATAGACGTCAAATGTTGCCTATTATAGCATCTACAGACGCTCCGATTTGGTTGGTGCCAACCATCCGACCACGACCAAATCGGAAAGTGTAGAGAGCGGTCGGTCCGACATAATTATTATTAATATTGGTTTGACGTGGTCGGATGCGCCGGCGATACCGACCAAACCAACTTCCTATCCCATCCAACCAAATTGGAACGTCTGGAAGCTTTGTTCCGACCAAATCGGCTCATTCCATAGAGTAATATAGGTAATTGGCTCATTCACATTCGCAACGCCGCCGGTGTAGGACGTCAACATGAACGCCGAGGGAGTTACGGTCACCGAACGTGACATATTAATAAAATTGCTGGAACTATATAAAGACTTTCCCTGTTTGTGGGACTTAAGTAACAAAGATTACGCAAATAGAGATGCCAGAAATCAAGCGTATTTTATTATGTTAGAAGTATTAAAAAAAATTGACAGTGCGGCTACATTAAAAACCTTAAAAAATAAGTTGTAAGAGCCGCATATGACTGTAATTTTCTCTATTTCTATAGTAGAATTTAGCCCATTCTCTTCGTACTATGGTCAACTGACATATTACTCTATGGTCAACTGACAGCTGGAAGGCCAACCGTCGGACAATCTGTAGCAATGTTGGAATGGTTGCCTTGTCGGTTCCGATATGGTTGGCACCAACCAAATCGGAGCGTCTGTAGATACATTTAAATTGGCTCGACAATACATGGTATAAAATATAATTATTATTATTGATAGGTATGTGTGCAATTATCTCAGTATTGAGTTATTTACATTCAAATTTACATCTATTGACTTGAATGTGGGATTGATTATTGACTGTAAGAGACCCTCCGCAGTAACGCCAAATTAGAAATTATTTGTTCAAAATAGCTTGCGTTCGTGTCTTATGCGTAAATTAAACTTTTCAATTCGATTTAAATCGATAAGCAGGAAATTCTGAATAATGGCCTAATGGTCTGATTCTTATGAAGTTTAATAATTTGTACCTTCGATTTTAAACCATTCTTTCAGACACAAAAATCAGGGAAATAAAACTATAAAATCGCCGTGATGATGTGTACTAATCTTCCGAGCAAAACTGCGAAACTAATTTGGGTGAAATGTAGCAATTTAGTACCCTACCTTAACATTATAAATGCGAAAGTATGTCTGTGTGTCTGTGTGGTTGGTACACTTTCACATTAAACCACACCATTGAATTCAAAATAGTCAATGACGGTAAAACGAATACTGCTTTTATTTTTCAAAAATTTACACATAAAGGGTTTTTTATCCGATTAGATAGTGAAACTGCGGAGCACAGCCAGTTAGTCCTATAATAACATAACTTTCAGAACTTTGCGAAAAACAACCCAAACAAATGTTAGTATTAACATTTAAAATCCCTTGGGAAATGGAAAAGAGTTTTTATTCGGACGACTCTAATATAACCTACTCTACTTACAGAATACTTTTTTTTTATAACTAGGACGTTTTTATAAATATCTTATATCAGTTAAACATTCGGCTAACTATTGTCATTCACTGTCACTGATTTGGCACACACGCTTGGCTGATTAGGTCAATGTTTCATGCGTATAATTTATTTTTATCCCCACTTGATTATAGTAATGATAAATCATTGCTAACATTGTGAGCCATAAATGTTATCGCGTAGACAGATTTGTTTAGACAAGTGGGATAGTATGTTTGCCGAAAGATAGCAAGGCAATAAAGAAGAAAATATTAATATATTTTTAGATTTAAAGATCCGAGCACAGTACTTCCTCAGCAAATGATATCTAGCCAAATGTCAGTTTGGACTCTTATTCTATTTTTTCTTTTGATATTTTATTTTTATTAAGTACTAGCTGTGCTCCGCGGTTTCACCCGCATTGCTCCACTCCTGCTGGTCTTAGCGTGATGTTATAATAGCCTATAGCCTTCCTCGATAAATGGGCTATTACATATATGTAACACCGAAAGAATTTTTCCAATTGGACCAGTAGTTCTTGAGATTAGCGCGTTCAAACAAAACAAACTCTTCAGCTTTATAATATTAGAATATATATCTCTTATACATATAAGTTTATAGACGAAAAATAATAATCTTAACAAATTTAAATAAGGCTGAGATTACATCATTAATACTAATTAATGTGTGACCAACGCAGAATACAGCACTTTCAATTTTTCCAACAAATTTTATTTCATCGCCACTGTCGAGTGCCGACCTAAAAAGCTTTGTGGTCGTTTTTCATAGAGTTAATGGGAAAACAAATTGACATGTGGGTACATCTAACATATTGTGTCTTCTGTTTTTCACTGTGAATAAATTGAATGAGTACCCTTTGATGTTCAATTTTTGGGATCTAAGAAAAGTCATGTCTCAAAGCATTTTAACGCCAATGAACTAATCGGGAGAGTAATGAAAGATCTATGATAGAGAGAATTAATGATAACGAATGAAAATTAAACAGATATAAAGGAAGCAACTATAATTGAATATTGTTTCACATATGAGACAATTCAAATGCAATAAACTCAGAAAATTATAGGGAAAAGGTTGAATTGAGGGATCATTAAAACTAGAGAAGTATGTTCCTAAGATTAGGAAGTTCTTTCACACTCGCAGTAAATTGGTTTGAAAGTAAATGTGAAAGTACTAAAGTCATACGACTTTCAAAGCGTGCACGGTTCGTTAGGATATTTAGTTTGCAATATATGAAAATACAAACAACTATAACGAACTGCATTGCTGAATTTACTTTTATATTAAAGTTATGCTAGGCGCTGCAAGCGACTTCGTTAACGTTATTAAATTTGTTTAAACATTACCTACCTTTATATAATTTTTAATCAGTTCACTAGCTTCATGTAAAAAGAGTAACAGCCTGACTGAAGTTATCATAATAATTTACCACGAGACAGATGTAGTTACTTCTGGCGAATAAATCTGACTCTTTCCCATGTCCTATATCCCTTGTTGTAGAAACGAAGTGCTTATCATGAATCGGTTATGATTTATAATTGAAAAATTTGCAAATTTGCAACGCTGACGTTGTGGACAAGCCAAGGTCGCAACTCGCAACATTGCATAGAACATTTTCTCAAACGAAAACATCAAGCCAATTAAGTACGGCTCAGTAACAATTACTACATCCTCTAGTGAGTCTAGCTTATAGCGGTGATATGAAGAATACTATCACTGCTTAGCAACAAGCCGTAATCGAAAAAATAAATAACGGAAGCAATATGCTTCCGTATTAACGCATAATCACTGCATACGTAGCACGGAGTACCCTATGCAGGTCACTAGCTCTGTCCGCACAACCACGCCTCATACACCGCGCACGCGACGATCACGCCACTATTTTTATGCTAACAATAAACTCGCCATTAACATTGAAGTATTAAGGTTAGTTTTATCAAATCAATCTAACACAATCGATACTAGTATGCTCATTATGATTGTCTCATTAGAGTTCAAATTCGAATGCAAATAGGATTGTCGGAAGAGAAAGAAAGCCGTGTTGGAGTAACGCCACGTCAATCAGCATTCAGCTGTTGTCGATAAATTACGCGTCTGGTACATTGTTTTACGTGTCTAGGAGACAATGTTAAAGTCCAATACGACCAATAGAGCTAGAAATATTGTTTACACTAAATCGATTGAGATATAAATAGGAACTTCACGTCCATTGTGCCATACTATGCTTAGATATATTTAAAAAAAAAATAAGAGACCACAGAAAAAAAGAACATTTTATAGAACTTAATTTTTTTACACTAGAATTATTTCAAAGGTTAATAATTAAAATTATATGATTAAAGTGATTTAGTAAGCGTTATCTGCAGTCTGCACATGCACATTATATTTCATAAACTGCCGAGTCATTTCGAGGCAAATCTTCTTTGTGCGTTTATTTATTTTTAATGTATGTACTGTGGTCAATAACCTGTGCATATTTATAAGCTGTAGCATTATTTATTCCTTTGTCTAATTAAATTATTTCAAGAAGACCTAATTACATTTGTTTACATGACTATACAGGTAGCATGGTTTCCTCTGTACATTTTGCATTAAAAAGAAACTAATTACTAATCGCATAATTTTAAATTCAGTTTCATTTAAATTATTCTAAGAAAACGAAGCGTCGGCGTCGTTCTTATCTAATAAATGATTTCTTGTAAAATCATGAATAAACACGATTAGGTGACCTCAAACGAAAGTGAACTGAGAGTTATAAGAAGCTATAGATAGATGGTTGGTTTTTTGAAAGTGAAATGCTTTGTGATGTCACAGTCTTCAGAACAGTTTCACTTGCGCTTTGGTGGAAACGTGTTTCGTTGACGCGGAATAAGTCGTTCGTAGTGTAGTGATTGACGTAGTTTTTTGTTACGTAGTAACTACGTATTTTATTATCTATGGTTATATTTACTACTGCGGTTTAAAGTGAAGAGATAAGTGTAAGCATATTTAACTTGGTTTCTCTTAGTTCGTGTGCAGTGTTACAATGAATAGCCCCTATTATCGGCGCGAGAGTCACGCTTCATTAATTTCATAACGATGTATTGGAGCTTAATGACCGACTATGTACACAGTGGACACGATAAATAGCTTGGTTTTAATTAATTTATACTGTCATATTAATGCATGGTTTTCCTACTTACTAGTAAATTGCAAATCGTAAAAATTATATCATAGTGTATCTAAGTACATTATGTATGAGTTATGGCTAAATATTTTATTGATTCACTTCACTAGCTGATTTATCAATTACTAGCTGTGCCTCGCGGTTTTACCCGCGTGGCTCCTGTTGGTCTTAGCGTGATGATATATACAGTATAGCCTATATCATTCCACGAAAAATGGGCTATCTAACACCGAAATAATTTTTCAAATCGGGTTCCTGAGATTAGCGCGTTCAAACAAACAAACATTTCAGCTTTAGGTATATGTGTGCGCAAAATCATTGTAATCGGTTCATTAGTATTTGCGTGGAAGAGTAACACACATACATCCATATCCTCACAAACTTTCGAATTTATAAATACCTAGTAGGATAGGATTGATGAAAGCACAGTCCTTCTATTATTTCGAATTACATATTTTAATTCGGACACTATTATACATATAAAATGAACGAAAAACTTTTGTCCTTCGTTCACGTCTCGAAAATGTTTCTTTTATGAAAATACATTTCTATATTCCCGTTTCGTATTACTTATAGCACAGCTTAAATTAGATACATTTTACTATAAATAAAGCAATAACTGAGGACATCACAGAGATTTATCGACCTTTTCTTTATTAATATTTCCTGATAACTGCTGATAAGAATATCTTATCATTTCTCGTAACCTTCTTATGATTAATTTTACGTTCTAAGGGATTTTTTTAATACAACTATAAAACACTCAATGGCACAGATTATTACAAAATCTTTTAAATAATATATTTTATCCAATTTTCAAAGTACCGTCTATTTATAAAGCATTGCTTTTAATTTTAAACATAGGTCTAAAGACCATGGATTTTATTATAAACTAGCTGCTCCGCGCGGTTTCACCCCCGTGGCTCCACTCCTGTTGCCCGTAGCGTGATGAAATATAGCCTATAACCTTCCTCGATAAATGGGCTATCTAACACCGAAAGAATTTTTCAAATCGGACCAGTAGTTCCCGAGATTAGTGCGTTCAAACAAACAAACAAACTCTTCAGCCTTATAATATTAGTATAGATTATTTTATTACAAAGCTTCATAAAACTGAATACTTTTTGGTTATTCTAATAAAATATACCTCATTTATTAATTAAATTATGAAAGTAAAAACTTTTTAATTAATCTCAATTGAGCGTAGTAATTTGATCATAATATGAAATTAATTAATGATCATTATTTACTCGGTTTAATTATGTTTGTTTGTTCGCCGAATTCATTATGTAGTGTATTAATTATGCATGTGTTTTTGTCATTGAGGTATTATATTATTACTACGTATAGAGAGGACACCACGAACAAAATCTGTGCGACAAGCGCGGCGGCGCGGGGCGGCTAGTGAGTCATATACACTTTGTAGATACAAAACAAAAAAATATTGTTTATCTTATTTAAAAAATATGAATAAACTTATCAAATAAAACCAATCAATGTAACAAAAAAATTGGTTTGAGACGATTGACTCTAACTCGTGTTACAAATAGTGTACCTAGTAGCGATGCCCTCTCTAGTACGTATTACGTAGTACACTACATAGTAACTCAATGGTTTTTGTGATTTTCTTTCAAGTCAAGAGATACATACATAATTGTATATTGATATACGGTATACCTAGTGTAAGGGCATTGTTTATATTATATTAGAAGGATCTTTGATTTCTATGTGTGTGTGCGTGTGTGTATTATGTTTGCGTGTGTATTTTTTGTAGAGAGTTGTAACAGCATTAAATTATTATTAATTATTATGCCATTGTTATTTATTATTATTATGAAGGGAATGTCTAACGTATCCGAATACATGTGCTTAACTTTTTTAATCATTATTAATATGAGATATAACTAGGTACCTACCTATAGATTTCATAGGACAATTTCAAATTTTCTAGAATATAGATTCTAGATCATTATTTTATATTATGTATTCGTATATCTATAGGTAGGTACTATCTATCTACACTATATCATTATTTAACCAAAAATGACACACAATTTCATTTCCATATAATTGCTATGAGATGTAATCGTAGGTATTCGAATTACTATGTGCACCTTCATAACATAGCCTTGAATTTTTAATCCACATCAAACACGAATAGAATAATAATTTCTTATCCGGAACTGATTTTAATTTTTTATCACATAGATTGACATTTCAATATTATTATACCTACATTACATGCGTTTTGTTCTAACAATGTTCTTGTTTTTGCAATCTGATCGTATTATTCTTATTCTGTTCAATTGAATATGAAAATGTATGAAACTTATCATCTAGGTACTTCATATCCGGTGTAAAATCTTTACGAGTTGTTTTATAAATTTAAATTTAAGAAATTGCAATGTGAACTTATTTAAATTGCAATTGGCATTAATCCGTATTTGCAATAATCAAATAATGAATCAATCAATGATTCTCTGATAAGCAATCTATTTGTAGCTACCTACTATCGCTAGTATTTAAACTTCACCCCTTAATTTTCTAATTCAATAGCACTAGATATTGTTAGAACCCGTAAAACCCATTACAGCCCTAAATCACAAATGAACTATGAAACATATATCCATCTCTTTCCAACCAGTGCGTAACTTATATGACTGTTTCAGCTCGCCCGCTTAGGGTACTACAAGCTGGCGGCTGCGGTGCAAGTGGACACGGAGCAGCGTACGCGCAACGGTCTGCACCATACACATCCTAAGGAGATAAAGTAAGTTAATACTTTAGGTCTATGGTAATAAGGTTCAAAATTGTGTGCACAGGAATGAGGGTATTTTTTGTATGTTAAATTTACATTATGAGGCTTTAATGCTGTAACACTAAGGTTCAAAATTACGTACCTACACTGGCATGAGGGACATTTTGTAGGATAAATTCCTATTATGAGATTTAAAATAAAATTGAGATGAAGGTTTTAAAGAACATTGAGATGACCATTGTTATATTTTTGGAGACGTGGTTTATGGTTGATGTACGTCAAATTTTCACGAGCATTATTTAGAAAACAGAGCACTCACTTAAATTAAACTCCGAAATATACTGCCTAACCTAAATTCTTTGTAATACCTTAGTATCCTACGCACTAAGTTTTTACGAAGAATATCAAGATTAATGTATGTATAAAGACTAAAAACGTAAAAAGTAAACTCATTGTTTGCGTTCGGAAATTGAGATCGTGTCTCAGTTGATTCTTCCCTAACAAGGTACATAATGATGTAACGAAAGCAGGCAGTTCGGTTTATGTTTTGGTAATACGACATATTTTATGAAGATGAAATTACTGTCTCAATCAACGGAGCCTTATAAAATCTTATATACGTCAACACGTTAATTTAAAGAAATATTTTTAGGAACATGAATGTTCAATAATATTAAGGATGTATCTTTGACCTTTGTATAATATGGAATATGAATTATCTATCTATTTCAGCTCCAATCAAAGACTATCTGACTTACCCATTGGCATCAGAAATGCTTAGGCATACTATAGTATCTTGCCATGGAATAAAATAATTTATTATCCCGTTTTGTGTGACTTACTATCGAAACATGTTTGGAGTTGTTTCATTCGTCTAGCTTTATGCTATTCTAAATTTTATCCGAAAATTACCATCCCGCTCGAAAGGTCATTTATTTATTAGTATCATTTGCAGAGTTATTTTTAAGCTACAGAAGAATTTGTGTCTGTTTCTTTTATGTGCTGATTTTCTTAAAATACTACATAAGTAGTTGAAGAATCCATTATAAATGGGTCATTAATTAAGAAACACTCAATAATTCATTGAAAAAGTAATAAACTATAGACGATAGCATTTCAAGAGAAATGTTCGATTCGAAGAAATATAAATTTTAACACTATTTTTCTCGATTATTCAACTATTCAATCGATATATTTGCATAAAACATTTAAAATATGTACACTTTTATATACGAGATTTGAGCATTTTTTCTTCTATGTAATTCTTTTATGATACATTGAAATTGAATTTGAATTTAATATTTAGTTTTATACTATTCAAAATAAATTCATCATGCCTGGAATTTTAATAACAATTACTGTACTTTATAATACGCTTACAATTAATGATGTTAAATGATTAATGATTTATTTTCAGAATAAAAGCAGCTCCAATGGATACAGACAGTCTCGTGCTATGGAGGCGACCGTTTACCACACTTGAGTATTTCTTCCGGGAATTATTTATATTGTGCTCAACTGGATTACGAAGGTATTTAATTAAATAATTTGTAAGACTAGATATTATTGTTAATAACTAGCTTTCCGCCGCATAGTTCCCGTTCCCGTGGGATTTCCGGGAAAAAACCTACCCGAAGTGTTAATCCAAGTTACCCTCTATATGTGTGCTAAATTTCATTATAATCGATTCAGTAGTATTTGCGTGAAAGAGTAACAAACACTAGTATTCAAAATTAGGGTTTGTGTTAAAAGAGGATCTTTTACAGGCATTTAAGTATTCTTTTTCTGCAATAAAAGCGAAACCAAAATTAGTATTTTATTATAACTTATAGTGCCCCAAAATTCGGTCCCATATTGCAAATACTTATTGTTTTATTATAATATGTACTGATGTACAGTCAGAAGCATAAATATATTACCATTTGCAGATTAGCAATAATATCTGTCATAAGAACGGGTTCAATAATATCTGTCTGCCCGTATACAGCAAAAATATCTGACATTAGTAGGCAGCATAATAAAGTGGCATCAAAATTATGTGACGAAAATGTTACAGCAAATAATTGTGACAACCTCTCGAAGCATAAATATGTGACGTCACCTAGGAGGCAATAATATCTGACACAATTTTATATTTCTATATTGTAAAATATAATTGATTCCTCACAAAAAGCATAAATTTGTGACACTAGCTTTCCGCCCGCGGCTTCGCCTGCGTTTTCACAGAAATACCGCATAGTTCCCGATCCCGTGGGAATTTTGGGATAAAACCTATCCTAAGTGTTAACCCAAGTTACCCTTTATTTGTCTGCTAAATTTTATTGTAATCGGTTCAGTAGTATTTGCTTGAAAGAGTAACAAACACACACACACACACACATACACATCCTCACAAACTTTCGCATTAATAATACTAGATTAGTAGGATAGGAAGTAGGATTATAGTAGGACTAGTAGGATAAGATAGGATAGGATTTTAAAAAGGCAAAACGTTATTTATTGAATTAGTGTTATGTATTTTGCTGGGGTAAGAATATGAACAAAAGACACATTATATTTTGTAAATATTTTTTTTTAATAAAATTACGATAATATGATAACTTGCCATAATTTTCGATACTCAATAAAATAATAGCAATATTATAGGCTAATTATTATCTTATATATAAAAATGAATCGCAAAATGTGTTGGTAAGCGCATAACTCGAGAACGGCTGAACCGATTTCGATAATTCTTTTTTTACTATATTCCTTGAAGTACGAGGATGGTTTTTATGTAGAGAAAACGTAAATATATACCACGGGCGAAGCCGGGGCGGACCGCTAGTAGGTAAATGAAAATGAATAACGGAGCAATCGTGTCAAACGCCGCTAACGTCAAATATAACAAAACATGTGACAAAACAATTTCTAAATATGTAATACATGAAGGTTACACTGAACCTTCAAATAAAATAAATCTACCCAAGTGGGCATTCATATTAGTATGTATATGAATACTTTAATTTTGTCATGATATGATATCCTTCTAATATTATAAATGCGAAAGTTCGTGAGTATCATGTAAGGATGTTTGTTACTCTTTCACACAAATAAAAGAGAAAATGGAATTTAGCACACACATAGAAGGTAACTTGGATTAACGCTTATGAGAGCTTTTATCCTGGAAATCCCACAGGAACGGAAACTATGCGGGTTTTTCTTTGAAAACGCGGGCGAAGCCGCGGGTGTTAAACTAGTAGGATATATGTAATATCTAGACATACAATATGTAGTATACAACGACGGCACATATTAATTAATATGGTAATAATGTTTTAAAACAACGTAGTTAAAATAAAATTTATATTTATTTTGTATTAATTCAATATTAAATTAAAAATAAAATTGTGTCAGATATTATTGCTTCCTAGTTGATGTCACATATTTATGCTTTTAGTGTGGAATCGACGCAAAATACAGAAATATAAAATTGTGTCAGATATTATTGCCACCTAGTCGGTGTCACATATTTATGCTTTGTGTGAGGAATCGATGCAAAATACAGAAATATGAAATTGTGTCAGATATTATTGCTTCCTAGTTGATGTCACATATTTATGCTTTTTGTGAGGAATCTATGCAAAATATAGAAATATGAAATTGTGTCAGATATTATTGCTTCCTAGTTGATGTCACATATTTATGCTTTTTGTGAGGAATCTATGCAAAATATAGAAATATGAAATTGTGTCAGATATTATTGCTTCCTAGTTGATGTCACATATTTATGCTTTTTGTGAGGAATCTATGCAAAATATAGAAATATGAAATTGTGTCAGATATTATTGCCACCTAGTTGATGTCACATATTTATGACTAGCGGTCCGCCCCGGCTTCACCCGTGGTACATATTTCGAAATAAAAGGTAGCCTCTAAGTTCTTTCTCAGGGTCTAAAGATTATCTGTGCCAAATTTCATCAAAATCGGTCCAGTAGTTTATGCGTGAAAATCATACATACATACATACAAACCTTTCCTCTTTATAATATTAGTATAGATTTGTATGAGGAATCGATGCAAAATACAGAAATATGAAATTGTGTCAGATATTATTGCTTCCTAGTTGATGTCACATATTTATGCCGTGAGAGGTTGTCACAATTATTTGCTGTAACATTTTCGTCACATAATTTTGATGCCACTTTATTATGCTGCCTACTAATGTCAGATATTTTTGCTGTATACGGGCAGACAGATATTATTGAATTAGTTCTAGTGACAGATATTTTTGCACATCGCCCCCTAGGCATATATTATTGCTCGTGACTGTACATGCCATAAGAAGAATGACATTTATGATAGAAGTTAGTTATTAAGAATGCAAGAGTGATCATTTATAATAATATGTATAATGTAATTACATACAATTGGCCTATACATATATTTTTTGTTACGTACCTATTTCCTGTGAAATCAAGACATTGTATGATAAAGTGACATCAAAATAAAGAATAATATTAATGTAGGTATCATTATTGCTATTTTATTAAAAAAATTATTAAAAATTTTCAGACTGTTAGCGTACAAGGGTTTAGCGGCGTCTATAGTTGTTCTAGTCAGCGGTATTGCCGTCTCTTTTTATATTAATGGACCACATCAGAAATATGTACAGGTATGTATTTTTTACTAATAACCAATTAAAAAATATAACCACCAAAAAATTGCTTTTAAGGCTTTTACATGCGCTAATAACCTTGACCATACTTGACGGATCTCAAACCTCTCCCGCTGCACCTTCTTTTTTCCTCGCATTTTGTATTTAAAAAGATACTAATCAGTGAAACAAAAAATCCTCGTCAGGGACTGTTGTGTAACTGATAATTTATTAAACATAAAATTTTCAGAGCTCTAAGTCAGCAGGTTACGAAGTTTATAGAGGATTTGCGGAAAAATCGATTACCACGGCACATTTTTTTTCTAGAAATCTATTAACTTTGGAAAAAAGTCCTCGCGAGCAATTAAAGATCAAAGACCATCCTATTTTATATATTTTTTTCGGTATTGTGCTTTATGTTGTACCAGACTTTATAGAGGTTGAACATAGTCGAAATTGCCGGGTAGCGCCTTAATACTATTATTGAAAATCACATAAAGTTGGGTTACATGACATGCAAATCACGCCTGTTAGAGCGGCCGTACACGGGCGGCTCGAGCAGTTAACGGCTGAGCGACGTACACGGATTGCTCGAGTTGTCGCTACAAACCGCGCAGTTGACGGCTTGAAGCGGTTGCGACGGCTCGAGCAGTCCGTATACGGCAGTGAATGAATGTCCATAGTTCACCGCGCGGTCGTGGCTTCAAGCCGTCGGTCTCAACTGCTTGAAGCGGTCCGTGTACGGCCGCCCTTACTCTAATCCAACTATTCGTTCATATCTCCGCATTCCTTGCAAAAAAAAAATCTTTACAAAAAATGTTTTTTTGACGTGACAATGTCTTATAATTCGATAGAGCCGGCTGCACGCACAAAAAAACATGACTCATGCGGCGTTACCTCGCTTTGAGGCGTTCCGTGTAAGGCTTGAAGTGCGAGCGAGAGCGCGGAACGAGTGACAAAGAAGCACAATCGGACGTTGTCACGTTCAACTATCGTCAGTAAACCGACTTTACAGACAACCAATTTTTTACAATTTTTTTACAAAAAATGTTTTTTTATTTCAGGAAGCAGTGTTAACACTAGCATGGTGGGGCTGGTGGGTGATACTGGGCGTATGTTCGTCGGTCGGTCTCGGCACGGGGCTGCACACGTTCCTGCTGTACCTGGGCCCGCACATAGCGCGCGTGACGCTCGCCGCGTACGAGTGCGGCGGCCTCAACTTCCCCGAGCCGCCGTATCCCACTGAGTGAGTGTTTGGTAGTTTGGGAGAGGATTTTGTAGGGAAAAGTTGGTATTTGACGCGTTTTGAGAGAAAATTCGTTGATTTTTTGTCATTTTTTGTGTTTTTTCTTATGAATGTGGGTCGTATTCTTGCTCTTTTGAGCTTATCGTGAGTAAGGTGGGTGGGTATCACTAGGCGTGTGTGTTATTCGGTCTCGGCACGGGGCTGCACACGTTCCTGCTGTACCTGGGCCCGCACATAGCGCGCGTGACGTTCGCCGCGTACGAGTGTGGCGGCCTCAACTTCCCCGAGCCGCCGTATCCCACCGAGTGAGTATTTGGTAGTTTGGGAGAGGATGTTGTAGGGAAAAGACGGTTTTGGTCGTGTTCTCCTGGCGGGTTATCATTGAGTAAGGTCGGTGGGTGTCACTAAGCGAGTGTGTTATTCGATCCCGGCACGGGGCTGCACGTGTTCCCGTAGTACATACAGCTTAACATAGTTTCAAAAGATGACATCGTGCCGTATAAAATGTCTTGAAATCATTTCTTAATTTTTTTTTCATTGCCTCCGTCGTGGAAATTTCATAGGATTTAATGTCATAAGTGCAAATGAATACTATAGAAAATTATGATAATTTATGACAAAATGTGTTTGTTCTAAATAGTTTCACGTATGTGTTAATAACATATGTTTGCAAAATAATTCCGTTGTGTAAATCAGATCGACGTGTTTCATCATAATTGTTATTGAACTGAGCATAATGTTCAGTTAATATTTTACATTTGTCGATAGAGCAATGCATTCAACATAGTGCAATTGTAATCTTACATTGACCATTCGTAATCTATACTACTTAAGGGCGTATTCAGAAAGAAAGCTTGAAACTTATAAGCGCTTATCGGCGCTTGTCATGTTCATATATTTTCCTGTCAGTGCTGGTAACCCGCGCAGGAAAATATATGAACATGACAAGCGCCGATAAGCGCTTATAAGTTTCAAGCTTTCTTTCTGAATACGCCCTATTATTATAAAATGAAGAGTTTGTTTGTTTCTTTGAATGCGCTAATCTCAGGAACTACTGGTCCGATTTGAAAAATTCTTTCGGTGTTAGATAGCATCACGCAAAGACCAACGGAAAACAAAAGGAATGGAACAATGCGGGTAAAACCGCGGGGCACAGCTAGTGGTACATCCATGATATCCACTTTCCCTACTTTATGAAATATTACCTATAATTTAACAAAAAAAACTATTCTTTCAGTATAATCTGTCCCGCGTCGGTGGACCCTACGCAGCCTGTAACAATATGGAATATTATGGCCAAAGTGCGCATAGAGTCAATGATGTGGGGTATGGGAACGGCCCTGGGGGAACTACCCCCATACTTTATGGCTCGAGCTGCGAGATTGTCTGGAGGGGGTGTGGCTGAATTGAACGCGAATGATGATTCGAGGACTGGCAGGTTAGTTACGAGTATTAGAAAAAATGTGTGCGTGTACTAGTGTACACATGTAAGAAGTGAAACTTCTTTATGACCTTAATTTTCAAAAAATAATTTACTATATGCAACTTTACAGAAATACGTCGAATCCCGCGAGGTAGGGATAAGAAAAAGATGGCGCGTAACGGAAAAATGTCACGCGTAACGAAAAAATGTTACACTAAATTTTTTTCCAACCCCGATAAAGAAGTTTCACTTCAAAAAGATTCTTTTTTCTGTGAAGAGTTTAACTTTTAGGTTTTAGAGTAAAGAATATCTGTTAACATTTTTTTTTGCTTAAGTAAGTTAAGTTTTAACATAGATATGGGATATGTTAAAAACAATAATTCAGTGCGTTAAAAAATAGTAATTTGGTATAATGTCAATAACAGTTACGAGATAGGAGTCAGGTGTAAAATGTTTGACAAAAACAGGTTTCATTTTCTTGTTAGTATTTTTGCACATTTATTTACCTTCCCTAGAAAAGGGAACTAGTCATGTTATTTAGACTGACCGGTTGGCTTAGTAGATAGTGACCCTGACTTCCAAGCCAGAGGTTGTGGGTTCGATTCCCACCCAGGGCAAATATTTGTGTGATGAACATAGATGTTTGCTCTGTGTCTGGGTGATAATTATCTTATCTAAGTACTTACTTATTTACAATTATATATGTATGTTTATCAACCATCTGGCTTCCATAACACAAGCGAAAGCTTAGTATGGACTATGGGATCAGATCGTGCCGTGTGTGAAAATTAATTATCCTGAATATTAATTTAATTATTTATTTATGAATGAATGAATGAATGAAGATATTATATATATTTATTTATATTCATATTCATAAAATATCCTATTTTCAGAGCAAAACAAATGGTTCAAAAGCTAGTACAGCGCGTGGGATTCGCCGGTATATTAGCATGTGCGTCCATTCCCAACCCCCTCTTTGATCTCGCCGGACTGACTTGTGGCCATTTCCTTGTACCGTTTTGGACGTTTTTCGGAGCCACGTTATTGGGCAAAGCGGTCATAAAGATGCACATACAGAAGATGTTCGTTATTGTCGCTTTTAATGAGACGCTTGTTGGGTAAGTTGTGGTTTTTAAGTATTGTAAGTTAACAGCTGCGTACGAGGTATTTTAAAACTAGCATACATAGCACTTACACAAAAAAAACACTAAAATCTCATGTGTCTTTAAAATTCTTTCATTTTACTAGTACAAAAGGTATTAGTATTATCTTAATTTTTAGTTAAATAAATCTTCAAAACTCACATAGCCTAGCTGACGACTTAAATATAATCTAGCTGGTAAAACATTAACTGTAAGAATTGTATAATAAAGTAATTTTTGGACACTATATTTCATACAATTATTAACTATACTAAAATTAATTTATTTTTCCAGGCAAGTCCTCCAATGGGTCGAAAGAATACCGTACATTGGACCAAAACTAGAAGCGCCCCTACTAGAGTTCCTTCGCAACCAAAAAACCAAACTTCACAAGAACAACGCGTCTCTGCCAGAAAACAACGGTTCAGTTTTATCGAGTATTCTAGAGAAATTCGTATTGGCGATGGTTCTATACTTTGTGGTGTCGATAGTGAATGCGCTAGCGCAGAACTACAGCAAGCGGTCCGGCAAGAAAAAGGGCAAGAAGAAGGAATAGGGCACGAGGACGCCGGGCGATTCGGTTGTTGGTCTCGGTAAGTGTTGCTGAATTTGATATTTAGTTTTATAGCATTCAAATTCTAAAAATAATATATAAGAAGAATAAATAGAAAAGATAATATAAAGAATAGAAAAAATTTTCTTTAAAAATTTATAAATATTATGTATTTTTTTTTATAGATTGATAAGCAGTAGGCTATAGAGTTGATAAGCAGTTATAGGTAGTTGTTATTTAATTTACCTTTTAGATCTAATTTTGCTGTCCAAATAGTTGATTTATTAAATAGTTTATATTACATAATAGTTATCTTTATAGCCAGTTTGTATTTGGATTAAATATAATAATAGTGGTATACTAAATTATATTATTTTAGTCAACAATTTTATATGTAATTATATTTAAATATTGTTTTTCAGCGCGGCGGCGACTGGATAAAATTCGTCAGCATCGGTAGTACGAGTTTTACTTGTCGCTCATAAAAACTCTTGCGACGCAAGATTTATGATCTATGGCCAGCGTTCGGACCATAGGCACACCGAGCATAGACTATACGAGCTATTTATAACACACGGACATGCTTACAAAACGATAAACATAGTATAAAGAGAACAAGTAGGCCTACTCCCGAAGCGCAGGGTTGTCACTTGTCACGATACTAATATTATAAAGAGGAAAGGTTTGTATGTATGTATGTATGTATGTATTGTTTTCACGCATAAACCTCTTAACCGATTTTGATGAAATTTGGCACAGACAATCTTTAGACCCTGAGAAAGAACATAGGCTACCTTTTATTGCGAAATATGTACCACGGGCGAAGCCGGGGCGGACCGCTAGTTTTAAATAATTGTATGAACAAACACCGACCGCTCACAGTAATAGCACGGCCCTAATGATAACGGTCCATGAGAAGGAACCGAGCGTTGTGTGCGTGCGACAAGCTTGCGTACGTGCGTACGTACATGTACGTTCATGTACATACATGAACTTGGGGCGTACATGATCTCTGCGTACATACAAACCCCGCGATGTACCTTTATTCGAAGATAACTTACTTGCTCTCTCTATACTATGCGATAATGATGTTTTGTGTCGCAATTCTAAAATATTTACTATAAAATCGTAAGCATTTACAGTTGTAAGCTGTCCACTTAGTCATAGCGTTACTGTGAGGATGTTGAGTCAATATATTTATGAAATGTTTGCTTTCGTACCAAATAGTTACCCTGTATTCATAAGACAATTATTATTGTTTTAACTAAATTAATTTTCGTAAACATTCTCTTTGTTATTAGGGTTGCACAATTATGGTTATTCGAGATAAAAAAAAATGTTGTGTGGTTTTATGAAACCACGGTAAAAGTGAAACTGTTCGAACGGTTCCGAACACTGCTTTGTGTAGCGCATGTCGCGTGACGGTCGGTATATCTACTCGGCAGCCGCGATACACGCGACATGCGCTACACAGACCAAAAAGTTTGAGACGATGTAATAAAAGTTTCACTTTAAAACTAATAAATAAAAGAACATTTCTCTTTAGAATGTTTAATATAATAGTAAAATTTTAATATAGAAGCGACAAGCTTATTTTAATATAAATTTAAACGTATAATATATTCGTGGTAAGGATGCGTGATGCGTAAATACGGAACTATCTCGCTCTAACGTATCGGAGTTATACAAGTGCGAAAGAGATAGCTATATGCTAAACTATTTTACATTGGCATTGTGTATGTTACGTGCCTTTAAAATAAAATATAATTGAATTTGAATTAATGAAAAATATACAATATATAAAAGAATATAATAAACAATATAGAAGATTCTATATCTATAAGTAATATATACACTCAAATTTAGTATCAAATAATCTATATACTTGTATAGATTTCATTTATAATAATTAGAAATGCATTGTAACTCCATTTTATTTAAAAGGCGCGTAATTAAGCTGTCCAATAAGAAACAGCTATTGCACGACAAATGATATCTTGCCCAGTTAGTTGATACTAACAAACTTAATATAAGAAGCGGAAGGATCGAATTTATGGATAGAATAATGTTAATCCATCGTGTCCATTATTTCTCGAAAGTTCTAAAGAAAATATTTAGCGAACAAAAAAAAACTATGTACGCAAAAATGATCAGTTTTGATCATTGAGTTACTATGTACTACGTACTAGAGTGGCTATTCCAAACAAAAACATTGCGCGCGGCCGCGCCGGTGGGGTGGGTGAACTTACTGCTGAAAAATCACTCATCGGGCTTTGTTTTTAAGGAACTGTTAAAACAATATCTGAGCACACACGAAGGCATTTTGAACAGAGCAAAAACACGTGTTGACGCGGCAAGCGGGGGGCACATTCCGGCACAGACTAAATGAGTTTGTGACGTTTGCCTCTAACTCGTGTTACAAAGAGTGTAGTAGCGATGTCCTCTCTAGTACGTAGTACATAGTAACTCAATGGTTTTGATAAAGTTTTATTGTTAGAGAATAGCTATTGAATTATAGCTTTATCATTAATATCAATTCCCATTGATAGAAATTTAACATTATTCTACAATTAACTCGCAAAGACATTTAGAATATTTGAAATCTTATCCATGGAAACGGTAGGTAATTGATAAAAAATGGAGAGAAAATTGATTAAGGCATAATTGAATATATATTAAGGCATATTGAATATATATTCTTACATATATCGTAATAAGGACTAAAACTTGATTTAAAAAGACATTGATCATATTGTTGTGATTTCTAAATTAATAGATTTATTTAGAATTCACTGTATTAGTTTAAAAAATACATATTACAGACTCATAATATTCATTTTTATTTATAAAATCTTATATTTCACATCCCTTATAAAAGTCACCTTCGTACTTAGGATTTTATGATGCAAAGATTAACAGTAGAACCCGTGTGTAGGTTTAAGTTTCATGTCCTCATTATAAGTAATTGATTCTTAATAATAACTATATTCTAAACAGCACAGAATATAATCAATAAGACAACATTATGTACTAGAATGGTGCCTATGTTTTCACATTTAAAACTTATAGGTGTCAAAACACCAAAAAAATACAAATATTTGGTACTCAATGTGCTTTTTACACGTAAAAACAGTAATTTAAGATTTTGCTCCGAAACACGGGACCGTCATGCAATACGCATTTATCATTGGTTGGTGCTAGATCGACTTAAATACACTACAATGAGAATATGACGTCATTTTGTATCGAGTATAGTATTACGTTGTTAGACAAGGACGTAGAAGTAAGATTCTTTATTTCTGTCTCACTCACATAGCGTTTATGTGCAAAGAAATACATTGCAATGCAATATCGTAATTGTTTTTTAAAGTTATCTATTATAAACCGATAGTAGTTGTATTAGCGACGCAAATAGATAGAATAGCGTATGAGTATGAAAGTGAATGAAAGTATTTCATGAAAGTGATCTCTACTTTCATGAAATACTTGCGCTTGGATGATACTAGCGCCATAACGGATTTTAAAGACACTAATTTAAAATAAGGCTAGATAGCTAGTAAGAATTTCGTAGTTAGTCTGATATGTTACCATTACATAATGTAACAGTCAAACGGATATAATTCTAAAGTAGCGTAAGGGTGTGAATTTTGCATGTTAGCAATTTAAAACTACACTACTGATCTGTTGTAATAATATTTTATTTAGGTAATTTACCTTCCAACAAGTTTCTAATAGTGTGCCAAACATTTCAAAACATTTTACACAGATCAATAATGTAATATAATTCAAAGGAAATATAAATAAAAAGCTATATAGATACACTGGTTTATTCTTAGCTCAAGCACAGATTCAAAATTTTCTTTTATTAGAAAACTACGCGCTTTTTAGAATCTTTTTAAACGATATTATTACATTAAAAACCACTAAATAAGAGTAGCCTTTAATGCCCCATTATATAAGAGACCATGTTAAAAGTTTAAGAGTTCACCAATTTGGAGCTTCATAATCTGGATCAATTAGAAAGTATGAATTCTAATATTATTAGAATCTAGTTTTATCCAGTATTAGTTTACTTTATGAAATGTTTCAAGGTTATAGCATTCCTTTTTACTTAAGCATTCTGCAGATGATAGCTCTCCGCTTAGTCTTCGCAGATTATTTATAATAATCTTACTATATTCTATGTATTACGTTGTTCATAAATAGCCGTGTTCAAGACCTGTAGTATAGATTCATTTCAAATTATAACCATATTCGTATCCTACCTACTTTGTTTCTACATTCCACGAAACATTGCTACACGATTTTATATTGTTTTTGCACACAACTTTGATAATTGTAGGGTACGATATTGATAAGATTCACGTATTTATAGTATGTCAAAGAATCGCACATTCATTATACATAAATTGTGATTGTATTTTTACAGTTTGTTAGTTTTAAGGAGCGTCCAATCAATGTAACTTTATTTAAGAAAGTTGTTTATTTCGTTATGTATATTTGTCTAAAATTTTCATTTGCACATTTTAAATTGAAAGTATTTCTTTAAAATTATGTTGAATATTTAATGCCACTGATAATATTTAGTTGTAGGCAAATTTAATTTGCTTTATGTTAACCTAAAAATTGTTTTATGGTCCTGCATGTAAAGGTAACCTATGGAATGTTTTTTTATTTAATGTTATTTTACATACTATTTCATTTATATGAATTATTTTCTATTGCGATAAAATAGATGTATTCTTTATTAAAATATGAGTGGTACATTAGTACAAAATCGGCTAAGTAATGTAAGTTTGTGGCTGTATAATCTAAAGCAATAAAAGAGTGGTTACAAATGTTGTTTTTCTTATTTATAATATTATAATAACATCACAGTTCCAATCCTAAACCGACCTCAGCCTATTACAATCTACCGAATTTCGTCAAGCCATTTTTATGAAATGTTGAGTGATCAAGAGTATGAGAACGAGCACTGACACCAATTTTAATGACTTGCTTTAGTAGATAGATAGATAGGGTTCATATCCTTGGATTGGAATAAAGTGAATTACGAGAAGCTAGCAAAAAAGTAGCTATATGTGATCACATGATCTTTACACATTCAAAGTTCATGCAAATAACACGCATGTGTAAACAGCTGATTTTTACTTTGAGGTTTATATATTTGTGTTGATAAATAGCAGCAGAACAGAAGGATGATATCACGATGTAATCAAATGGAAGACGAATGTGTGAGCAGTGGTTCGTAACGGCACTGGGCACATCTTCTATAGCCTATAGAAGATGTGCCCAGTGCCGTCACGAACCTATAGACTATAGGTAGGTATTTATGTGTATTTTTTGTCGAATGACGAACACGAATGCTTAAAGGAGCCATTACGCTTACACCACTGTAAACATGAAACGATAAATTTATATTCCGTTTTCCCTCTATGGAATGAAATATGAAATACTAGATTTCCGCCCGCGGCTTCGCCGGGTTTTCAAAGAAAAACTCGCATAGTTCCCGTTCCCGTGGGATTTCCGGGATAAAACCTATCCTATGTGTTAATCCAAGTTACCCTCTATATGTGTGCTAAATTTCATTGTAATCGGTTCAGTAGTTTTTACGTGAAAGAGTAACAAACATCCATACAAACTTTCGCATTTATAATATTAGTAGGATAAATACGGGACAACGAAGACTAGAGAAACCTGGAATTTGGTAACCATTTGTCACTGTCAAATGTCAAGTTTTAATCCTTCAATTTGACATTCATTCGTCGTAACCTGAAGGCTTATTTTGATTAAAATAAATATAATTAGAATATTAAGTTCTATTTAATAACATAACTGATTGGCACAATGTTAAAACGTTTTACATCATTGGTCATTCAACAGCGAGGAATTAAACAGCAAATCAATGTGAAATGGGTACGACCAGAGTATATACCATCATACAAACCTGAAAAATCTGGGGATTTAGAAGCCCTTCCGACCAATATAGAATCGTCATGTGGCATTGATTATGCTAAATGTGAAGAAATTAAAGAGTAGGTCCAGCTTCATAGTATTTTGCAAAACCTAATTAATGTTTTGAGGTTATAATTTCATTCAAAGGTTCATTTTTTCTTTGATATTTTACATCTTATTATAATTTTAGTGCTCCGGAAGCTGTTAAAAAGATATTTTCTATTGCACATCTTGGCAGGAAGGAGTATAAAGAGTTTATGAAGAAAGATCTTATAGATAGGGTTAGAAGACATAAATATGATGAATTCACAACTGAAACGAGAAGTATGTAATATATCTTTTTACTTTTTAGTTTTATATACTCAATTCCGAAAACAAATTGAAATTGATTCAATTAATAAGGTTTAGGTTTTGTTGTAGAAATTAATTTCATATACTTACTTAAATAAAACTTACAGTTGCTAGAATGACTGGTCACATCAGATGTTTACAAGAGACTATGGAAGAACATCCTCGGAATGTTAAAGTTAAGGTATTTGTAAGATATACATTATAAGTACATAAAAATAATATGTATCATAAACATATTTTTATAATGAAAGTGCTCTTTTTAGCAAACACTTCAAGAAATGATTGACAAACGCAAAAAGTTACTGAAATTTTTGAGGCAATATGACTACAAGAAATTTGAATGGCTGCTTGAAAAACTAAATATTGAATATAAGGGACATCCTGAGTGAGTTAATTTAAGTTTTACTATACCATGCATTTTAGTTTTGTTACCAAAACCCTTTATACCTTATATATTATATAACAATTTATACCTTGTTTTCCTAAAATAATGTAACTATAAAATATATTTTATTTTAAGATTTGTTAAAAAAAAGGGATGCTGTAAAATGATTCAGGTAGTTCCAATGAAAATATCTATATTATAAAGAGGAAAGGTTTGTATGTATGTATGTATGGTTTTGACGCATAAACTACTGGACCGATTTTGATGAAATTTGGCACAGATAATCTTTAGACCCTAGGCGAGAAGAACATAGGCTACCTTTTATTGCGAAATATGTACCACGGGCGAAGCCTAGGCGGCTAGTTTAATAATAAAATTTCTATCATAATAAGCCCTGGTAAATATGTATTGTGGCGCTCACATACACAACTGTGAAACTCCTCACAGTTCTTTAAATATATAAATAAGAATTTATTTCCTTTCAGATCGTTCAATAAGTTATCTCGCAAAGAATCAATCAGAAAATTAACTGAAATGCATTGTGATGAAATTCGAAACAGCAAGCTTTCCGACTACAGAAATCTACTTGAAAGTCAGCAAGGTCCCTTCCTACAAGAGAAATTAAATGCTCTTAAATTCATTAGAAGTGAACAAATTGAATTACAACTACCAATTACTGTTACTGAACAAGATATTAGCAAAGTTCAGGCACAATATGATGAATGGAAGATTAAAGATGAACAGAAACAACAGGCTAAGAAAAAGAAGAAGAATCTTTTGTTGGATTAAATTACATCGTGTTATTTAGTGTAATATAGAGTTTTAACATGTATTTTGTGTTTTATTGCACCCATTTACTTTTAACTTTATTTTAGTTATGAACTGGAAGTAAAAAAGTTAGGAATGGTTATATATAGTAATGTAAGGAACTAAGGAATGATAATTCCATTAGTAACATAATATAAGCATATAAATCTTAATAATTTATTATACAGGGATTCTCAGTAATGGTGGATAATCTGATATACGAAGCAGAAATTAAAAATATGATGTTCAAAAGGTTATTTAATGTGGTTTATTTTCAGTCATCAATTTATTTATTAAATTCATTTTCATGAACTGATAATTAGTAATTACCAGTAATTACATTCGAAGTCGCGCATACCACGTGCTTACTGACATCTTCAAAGACCTGTATTTTGAAAACTAAGCTTCTAAATGCAAAAATATTTCGTATATATACAGGTGTAACATACTAAAATATAACCGAAATCTGAAAACGGACCCTGAAATCTGTGTCCGCTTCGTGTGAAATGCCCCATGTGTGTGTGAGTACGGTCACATTCTTTTATAAAAGACAAATAGAGGGACTGTTCAAAATTTTACAAAAAAATTACACGCCGCACATTCCACTTTATCCATTAAAACTGGGAAACCCTATTCAATTTCGTATCACGTTGTGTGTCTTATAGAATCACAAACTGAATCAATTTTTATTAAATTTCGCACATTGTGTGCGAAACATTGTCATTTAGCTGTAAAATATGATAAGTAGGTACTTAGTTATTTTTTCTCAGTTATGATAAACCCACCCAGTAGTATTATGCTGTGAGCAGCTAGTAAAATAAAAATTACAATAAATCAAATTAATAATTACAGTGATGCTTGTAAACATTATAGAATCATGGTAGGTATATTTTATAGAATAAATGACAATTAGGGAATTAAAATAAAACAAAGACAAATATAAAAAAATCGTTTAATAAAACTAAACCTTATGTATAAAAATAGAAAATATAAAGCGCAGTCAAATTTGGACGGAAAATATATTACATAAATGCAAAATTTATAAACACGAACCTTACAGGTAAAAACAACACTAAGGAAGACTAAAAATATGTATAATACAATTTAAATTATATGGCCTTCATCATATTAAGCTAAGATTTACGCAGATAGTTTGTCTTAAAAGAGAAAAATATAACAAGATCACTTAACACTATGATTACACTCTAAATAAAGTATTAAAATTTATCAATGGCAAGAATCGTTTTTGATGCATTTTTATACCATTTCAACATCTGGATTTAAAGCTAAATACAAGGAAATTGATACATAAGAATTCCTTGGCATATTTCTTAATTAATGAAAAACATAGAGAAATTAAATGAATTACGTTACGAATTATAAAACTTGTGTTATTTTTTTATGCATAATGAAAAGCATAATAGAGATTTTCTTAAAGCTCATCAGATTGCTTCGTTCAATCATCACTACTTTTTTTGTCGAAATTATAATTATATTGTGGTCAGAGCATGAAGCCTTCCTCAAAAATGGGATGTATAACACTAAAATATTTTTTTAAAACGGACTATTACTTCTTGAGATTAGTCTATTCAAGCAAACAAATCTATAATACTAATATTATAAAGAGGAAAGGTTTGTATGTACGTATGTGTATGTATGTATGTATGGTTTTCACGCATAAACTACTGGACCGATTTTGATGAAATTTGGCACAGATAATCTTCAGACCTTTAGAAAGAACATATGCTACCTTTTATTGCGAAATATGTACCACGGGCGAAGCCGGGGCGGACCGCTAGTTATTTATAAAATTAGTGTAGATTTCACAGATCATATGCTGGGGCTAAATAAATGTATTATGTAACTTATAGCGACGTAGTATGTGGTGCTCTAGCATACGCGGTGGGGATAAAGCCGGAGCGCCGTGACTTGGGCGCGTGGGCCCACAGCCAGCCCTCTACCGTTTGCTGAGTTAGGTCTGCGTATACCCACTCACCTCGCTTCACTGATAAATCGTCTGGTGCTTGTGCCTGGAAATGAATGAATGAATGAATGAATGAATGAATGAATGAAATACTCTTTAATATACATACACAGTAATAAATTTTGTTACATAGTTAAGCTTATAATAGAGATGTACAAAGAGCGGCTTTATCGCTCGTGAGCGATTTCTTCCAAGCAACTCGATGTAGATATAGATATAGTGACCAAGAATTAAAGAGTAGAGTAAGACAAGGAAAGAAGAAAGAGTAAACATAGAAAAGTATTATACATAATGAAGGACACATAAGTTGATACATAAATATTACAATAAGATTAAAATTATATAGAAGGAAAACTTAAATTAAGATTTATTTTAACGATTTGTCAGTGATCGAGCGAAGGTAGTAGTTCTTCAATTGACTTTTAAAGGAGTGAAGGGTCTGCGCTTTTCTTATCGTGACTGCTAAGGAGTTCCACAACCAGATTGCTTGAACGGAAAAGGAAGAATGGGAAGGTATATGTAGGGTAAGATTTTCAGCTGATCGTAAGTTCGTATTCCTAGTCCCGAGGAATTCAAAATTAGCTTTATTAATTTTATTATTGTATATACATACTCTTTTAATGAGCTTTATTTCAATATTTCGTTTTGTACTATAACACTAGATTTATTAATAACACAAAATCTGGGTAAGATAAAAATTATGTGACTAAAAACTCAATAAATATAAAGATAAACATTGCAAAAAAATACAAACCTTATAGTCATACAACATAACCAACTCAGTACCATGGTATCGACCATCATTGTCCTGTTGTGTTGTGTTGTTAATGTTGTTGTTTGACAACATTGTGTTGTTCGGGTTTGCTTGCGGTGAATGCATGTTTTGGTTGTTTTCTTGTTGCGCCGCTGCAAATTGGAGGAATAAACTTAATAAATAATTTGTTTCTTAATTAATTTGTAAATTAATATTTATATATGAATTTTCAAGCTTAAATTTACTTCTAAACACATTTTTTTTTAACTAGAAGAAACTTTTTTATTCAAATAAATTTTCCATTTTTACATACCTTGTACAACAGCAGGATACACAAAGCCAGATGGAATAAATCCTTCCTGGCCATCACTTCGTACAATCCAATACCAGTCTGGATCCTCTCTATTTAAAACTGAAAATAATTATTATACATTATAATCATAGAAATCTAAATAACAAGACACTAGAAGTCGTAAGCGTGCGTGACCTTGTCGCCACTCAGGTGATTTGCACAACACCAGTGCATTCGTCACTGTTCAGTTGCTCTGGAGACGTATGAGTGTATACATGGTGTGTTTCAGCAATTCCCATTGCGGAAATTCTTCCACAAGTTGTAATTATACTTATAAAGGAATAATATTTCAACGGAAAATATTTTTTTTTTAGAAATAATGCCGTTTTTCCTTAAAATTATAGAATATTTACAAGTATTACGAGCGTCACCATAGTAATCGAAATAACAATGAATGACACAGTCGACCATTCTTATTATCACGTTTGTTCGTATTGGAGCAAAAAGTCTCATATACTTAGGGATGTTATTCTAAAATAAACCGTAAATTCGTGCGTTAGGATACATAATTATTCAAAAGCTTAATTTAATAGATAAGTTAGTTTTCACTAAAATCAAGCTGTCCAATAAAAGGCATAGTTTACTTGTGTGTACTGTTTAGCTTTCGGTTTGAATGTGTTGATTTTGGCGACAGCGGTTTTCATACGAATTATGACATTATAGCACTTCTATGTGTCTTGTTATTTAGATTTCTATGATTATAATATTATCAATATTTGTATAGACAATGTATATATAGTAGTTTTGTTTTTTAATTTAAAAAGGTACTGCAAGTTTGAGATTTTTTTATAATTTTTATAATAAAATTACAGTTATTTAGAAAAATATTGAATATTGTGTTTAAGTGCATTTTTTTGGTTAAGTTTACATGTTAAATAATAACCTTTATTTCCGTCCGTGGATTTTAATAAGATCTTGATTAAAGCAACTATTCAGTTGGTGAATTACAAAGATAGACAATGTTTATTTAAAAAAAATTTTATATGTATAAACATTCACCTGTAACAAACTCGCCCCTTTCCACATCAACGTCATTCTCATCTCTAGCTGTAAACGTGTAGAGCACAACATATCTACCGGAGGGATCTTTACTGAATGGACATGCATCACCCTCGCTACCTAACTCTGAGTGACCATCATTTGTTGCTCCATCTGATAGTGATAATCTAAAAGAGAGAGATTTAATCGTTTTTTGGCATTTAAAATATATAGTTATAATACTTAAGTTCAATTAATTTATATATTGTTTTTCTTTTAATTAATTGGATTATTCCAACATTGTTACAATAAAATCATATCTTTCTATTCAGTGGGACATTGGCACTATAGGGAACATTCAATTACAATGATTTAAAAATTGCAACAATGCATTCACAGCATTGATAAATATTAATTGAAAGAATAAAATAGTTCATACAATTCTTTTGGAATTATACTAATTTGTGTAAAACAATATAATTATAACAATTAATATGCTCTTACACTAGGTTTAGCAAATTTCAATAATAATTAAAAGTGACGTTTTCTTAGTAGAATTTACTTACTGTGATACATCCCTATGAGCTAAGTCAGTTGGCGATCTGCTTCTCGGCAGCTTTTTCTTCAAATCATGATGTTCGCACGGAGCACAGTATGAGTGTGGTATAAAGCCTTCCCTACGAGACTCTGCTACTATCACATACACCCAGTCATTCTCTCGATATAGAACATTTACTATCTGACCTCGTTTAACCTGAAAAAATTGATTAAAGATAAAATATGAACAGGTTTCTCTCTTCATGATTTACTTTTCTTTAAAAAATACAAAAAACACACTAAAATTTATGAAAAACACATGAAATTATGTATTGTTACCAATCCTGGATAAGTGTACAAAGTTTGAATTAAATCTGTCTGTTTAAAATTGGTTACATACAAACGTACACATAAAGCTAATAAAATAAATAAATACACAAACCTCCAGTTCATCATCAACACATGGCGCAAAATCGTGCAAGACTACCATTTTCGAATCAGGACTGAGGCCATGTTCTTTTTCAATTCCTACTCGCACCAGTGTTTCAATACTTGCTGATCCTGTTATACGACCCATGCCAGGGCTTAACCCAGATCCTGGTCGCGATAGATCCTTGTCGGAATCGCCACTGCTGGCTGAAGAATTCAGGACAATTATTATAGTTAAGAAAAGAAGATTTAATATTTATTTAAATAATATTCATTAAATAAAAATGAGTGGAATCTATAATTTTAACCCTTGATGTAAAATTAGGTCAATGAAAATAATTATATACATACTATCAAATACATTAAAAATGATTTAATTAGATATAGGTTGCGAATTTTAGAAACTTTTATTAATGAGTGTTATAGAAAATATAAGTTGTAATAGTTGGAATCGCCCATATTCCAAGGACGTAAATAATATGAATAAATGTTTATATAAAGATTTATTACACAGACTTAGTTTGGAAACAGGTCCTATTTTTTATTTGTATAAAATATATAGAAAGTTTGAGGTCATTGACTTGCAGTTTTCCCACAGAAAGCTCGTGCCGTAAAGTTACTTACATTTTTTCTTTTTTCCCCTTCTGATTCGCACTGGACAAAGGAATGCCATATTTGTTTTGTTTTTATATCATACTTTATTAAAAGATGAGTGATGAGCTAGATATTTTAATTCACAAACATCGTAAAACGGGTGCAAATCAACTTTTTTTTCACGCTGTTTCTGTCACAAAGTTCACAAAACACAAATGAAACTTTTGCCTGGTGTTACCATATTTAATATTTGCTAAATAAATAGTAAATACTTGCCAGTATTCAAAATTTACTGTAGGAATTTATAAAATCAAAATTGACAACAAAAAGAAAGAGCGTTGTTCTAACATTTATATAATCGTCATCTTTCTGAATATTCAGCAATATTTTTTATACACGCAGTCGTTTACCATCATGAAACTTTAATGGTGCATTTACATATTCGTGCGTATAGCGAGACGAATAAACGAAAACGCATATGTGTAAGGGCGGCGGTACACGGACTGACCTATAGATATTCATTCACCGCCGTACACATGACTGCTCGAGCCGTCGCGACCGCTTCAATCCGTCAACTGCGCGGTTTGTAGCGACAGCTCGAGCCTCGAGCAGTCAACGACCGACCGCTCAATCAGTCCGTGTACGTTTCAGCCATTAACTGCTCGAGCTGCCCGTGTACGGCCGTTCTAAAAGATTTACGTATTCGCGTACATATTATTATGAATATGCGACGATCTGCGAACAGTGGCTCGAGACCACATAATTTGCAGAAATGTTTCGTCAAAGCGATGGGAACACTAATTCATATATAAATGCACCTTAAGATTTTAAAGGTAAATAAATAAAACAATCTTAAATTATTAACTTTAATAAATTTATCATACAGTGAACATTTAATGTAATAAATTTAACAGCAACAAAATAATCCAACATTATTTGGCACAGTTTATATTTCATAAATATCTTATATTAATTATATATCATAATTTCGTATAAAAATATGTAAGCTTACTACATGGAATTCATTTTGGCACATGATTCATATACTCAAATTTTCGGCTGGAAATAGAACGCCACCATAAAATAAAAATAAAATAATTACATTAAATACCTGCAAGAAGAACAGAAGAAACTTGAAAACATTTGAGTAGCAAAACATAATACGTTGAAGATTAAATATTATAACAGAATTAGATAATCTTTAAGTAGGTATGAAAATAATATAATCTTGCGTATTTGAATGTCAAGTTCATCTAACGACTTTTTGATTCATTTATTAGGAATGATAGCCAATAAATGATACGTTGGTTTATATTTAAAGCATTGATACATTTTAAAAATGCCAATAAAAATAATGATTTAAGTTAAAGTTAAAGTACTTTTCATTTTATTATCTGTACGCATTTATATGTGTTGTGTATCCGTCAAAGAATGCCATTGTTCGTGTCTATGGTCGGGGAATTTTATACAATCCATCCAATGTTTTAATCGCCTTCCTTTACTGCTCGAACCCAAAACTAGACTTCCTAGAAAGTCGTTCGGTTTTCCATAGTCTTTATCCCAAACTGTCAGTGTCAAGTTTTGGCGCGAAAGTTCTGTCAAACGCGTCTCGAAGAAGAAACCTTCGTTCCAAACGGGATTCAAGTTTCGCCATTTGATCGATGTTTTGTGCTTTTTGTGGTATGGGTCCGGGTCGAGGTGTCTGTGAAAATCGACGAGTAATTTGAATTTTGAGTACGATTCAGTTTGCAACAAGTTTGAAATTATATCTGATTGAACATCAATTCAGTTTGTAACAAGTTTGTGAGAATTATATCTGTAATAAGCGCTGAATAAATGATATGGATGTCACTATGTGATGTATTATTTATAATAAAGTCGCCTACTACTCCTACTCTTAGCCAATTAATGACGTCACTACTTAGATACTTTAACTCGAACAACTAAGTACTATACTTTCTTCTAGCTTCTCTGAACTATTTAATATATTCAAGTAATCTCTACAGGGCCTTGGCCTGGTCCAGTATTTTCACTCTAACTATTTAAAACCTACCAACTATTTACCCCTGAAAAAATACTTACAATTTCACAAACGGATCCGAGTACCCATTGCTATCTTGCGGCGGCAGTTCCATAGCCCTACATACGGTCACAGCTAGAGCCCTTCGTTTAGTACTATAGCACAACGCTAGGAGGAGTCTAGGGCCTGTAGGTTCAGTGTTAGTAGCTCCAGAAAGGGCTAGACGGAGTTGGGCTGGCGATTTGATACATTCGCGAAGGGATACGGTTGCTGAACCCATTTCGTCACAGCCGTATCTAGGGAGATAAATATGTATCTATATTATAAAAGTAATTCTGTGTTTGTTACCTGATCTCATCTGGATCGATAAATAAGGAGAATTGGAAACGAAATTAGACTTTTGTGGAAACAAGAAAACATGGAAACAGAATAGCACAATATCTAGGTATCTATTGAAGGTCTATACTATACGATGAAAAAAGAGAGACGATATAATTTTTTATGAGACTGATTTTCTTTAATGCATATTAATAAAGGATTAACAAAACGTGGAAAAATCAATTTCAAGCATTGTCACATGAATTTTAGGAAACATAGACATCGCTATGTTCTCACATAATCGTGATAAATGTTCAAGATTACCTGTCATCATCAAAAACGACGATTTCCAGCGACTTCGTGCCCAAATCAGACTCAGTGAGCCCGAAAAAGTGGAGAGTTTCGTTGAACTCCGGATGTTTTGTCTTATGCACAGTTTTTGTTCGCAATCTGTTTGAATACGTCCCTTCTGGAAAGAGCAATGGCTTGAGGCAGTTGTGAAATTTTAAGCTGATAAATATTGTTATGACAGGAAGGTGACCCTTCTGGGAAACTATGAAAGGTAATAGGTATAATTTAAAGTTATGATAGTACAAAACAGTTTCGAGTTTAAAATACTGAGTGAGTTGGAAATCGCAATGGAGAATTTCACAGAAAAATAATACTCGTAATCATTTATTTATCAATGAAAATTAATGAAAAATATTTATAATAAACACGTATATGAAAAATATTGATTTAAATTGTATGATATAGGTATTGTCCCTCACACGCTTTTCTCTACCCTTTGTACCCAGCATACTTTAAATTTTTAAACAGAATTGCTTGACAACAAATAGGTACCCACCATTAATTTACGCAAACACAAAGCAAAACAAAGTAACGTTATTATCGTTATAAATACAACAAAATCCTTACCAATCGGCAAAATTTCCAATCTACAGAACGGATCAGACAGGCCTGTCATGTCCATGCCAATGAGGCCTCTAGCGCGCAATACCGTAACAGCCAACGACGAAGTCCCATTATCATACGCCAATTTTATCTCTAAAGTTCCAAAACCAGCATCTGGAATCACTGGAGGCTTCTCCACTTGATTTGTGGGTTTGGAATCCTTTCTAATACTTCTGAGACTGTATGCACTGCCTTTACTGCCTGTGCGTTTTAGACCCATTGATCTTTGGGTTATACTGTCTGTTCTATGCAGACTGAGACCACTTACACCGTGTGTAAGGATCTCAGTTTCGCTCCAGTCGTGGTGACTGTCCTGTGTGAAAAATATATTGTTAATGGACAAGTAGAATTCAAACGTACGCTTGTTTTGTTATTTTTCAGAATGTTTTGATGGGAAATTTGTTAAAAATTTGAGGGTAAAAGTGTGCTGCGGAAGAAAAAAAATTATACATTGCCAGACAAAGAGAAAATTATCAATTTTTATGTTAAAGTTTTGAACGAATAATTTCAAAATTTTAACATAAATTGCCAAATATCCCAGATGTCCCAGAACCCAGGATCTACAAGCAACGTATATAATTTATAAACTTTTACATATTATAATCACATTAATTAAAATTATAAAGCCAAGCAATCAAACTTTGAAAATTACATACGTCCCTTAGCGGAAATTAATTAGTTTAAACGTGAAAATTAGGTATCGATTCGAGCTTTATTTTACCAAAAACATCAACTAATCTACAATCTTTATACCTATTGTTTCGGATAGAAACAGCGACGTGTGTGGAGTCTACTAGAAGAGATTATAAGTTAATTAATTAACCAATAAACGATACAAAATGTGCTAGCGAGGGAGAGCAATTTTATCATCTCAACAACATATTGACGTCACGTATTACTTCATAGACCACCCTCAATTAAGCGCAGATAAATCAATATGACTTGGTCTCAAGTAGTTTATTGTTTGTTGATTGTTACTAGTTGCTTAGGATAAAATAAAAGTTAAAAGAAAAATCTATTTAGACTGAGACGAAAAAACTTAATACTTTTCAGAGTGTCCAATCCGGTCCAAAAGCTTTCATTTGCAGTAAATTGAATATTTAGCGAGTTTTTAATGCTTCTGCCAAAATAAATTTGCTTTCGTCGCGAATTACTTTTCCAACGACAAATTAAGTTGACTAGTGTATTTGTAATTAATTACGTTAGTATAAGCGTATCGAGTTGTGTCTAGGTACTATGTCTATTGCGTTATATGTATAGGTAAGACTAATAAATTGGGTGTAATTAGAACCAACCACTTCCTATATTTGGGCCCTAAGTTACCTGAAATAAATAAATAAATAAATACATTCTGTAGTCTATACTCTATAATATGTATGTATAGAAAATCATCTAAAAAGTGTAATTAATTTAAAGAATTTTCACAATATAGCGTGTCTTTTTGGTTTTATTTGGTTATATCATTTAGGAGAGTTTAAAACCGCTTCAAGTTACAAAAGAAAAATAAAGTGAGATAAATAAGCTGTTGAGCTTGCGCTTAGTTTATATCCGCACGTGGAGAGCGTTCTTACTATGGTTATAATATTATAGTTGGCCCATGAACAAAAAAAATAGATATAGTTATAATATTCTTTAGGTTTTATTTGGTAGTAGTTTCAAGCAATAAAAACCATATTTCTGAGGTATCTTTGTAAGTGAGCAGTAAAAAAATGCAAAATTCCATAAGTAGGTATACATTTAAAAAAATATTTCAATCCTATATTCTAAACGAAAAGACGATTCTTATTTAAATATTTTTCCAATAACTTTGAATTTCATTGAGTAGGTATCGAAATAGGATGTTTTATATTCGTCATAGTATCACCACAATAGATATAACATCTTTTTGTAATCTGAACAAAGCCCTTGATTCAATGTCACGCTGTAAAGGAAAATTTCAAGACGTTTCCGAGAGAATGTAAATATACTCTAGATATTGAAGGTATGAGGATTTTATCGGCCCTTTGAAGTTGGAGGAAGTTTCAAAAATGTATTTTATTATTATTATTGCTTGCTGTTTGTGAGATTTAAATTGTAATTATTAATAAATGAACCAGGATGGTAACAGTGATAAAATGGATATAAGTTTATTAAACTAGTTACCTGTTTATAAATGCCCAAATTGTAGTCTATGAGATTTTGTATGTTGTAGGTAAGTTAGGTGCAAGAAATCTAAGCCGCACTTTCCGATGTTGTTGCTGTGCAACGTGTATATAGGTTATATACCTCTATGTGATAAGCAAGATACAAGCACATGTTTCAAAAAAGCTGCTATTTTATGGCACAATCTGTACTAAAACCTCATTCGACTGCCACTTTTTAAAGATTGAAGTCATTAGATATATTTTAAGCATTGTTGTATCAAGATCTATAGTATAGAAATGTATCATGTAGGTCATCACGTTTCACGACATTTTAATAAAAAGTACAATTTGAACTATTCCAAATTTTGAAATCAAAGCTGAATGCGCCATTTTAGCCAATTCAAAAGTTCTTTCAATAGCATTTTCTAAATACACGCCAGTTGAAGTTATGCTGAAGCGTTCGGAAAACAGTGGAATAGCCAGCTGCTACAAAGTTGAACGTATTTAAATTTCAAAGAGTAACTTTAGATAGAATGTTTTTGAACGTCAAGGGATTTCGCTTTGATATATTTCACGTCTAGAACGTAGGATGGTTATTAAAAGGGACATTTTTATGAAGTGACCCAAGATTTATTATGAATTAAAGGTGAAAGAGTCAACTCTACTGTATTTAGCGAAAAATTTATGAAGTAAAATTCAATTTTAATATTAGCATAATAATAATTTAAATAATTAATATCCTGTGTACATTAATAAACAATAATTATTTAATCACATTCTTTATCTGTGCGTTTCATAAAGGGCGAATGAAATTTTGAATATAAAAGTGTGTCCAAAACCACAGAATACATAATAGTAGCTAAACGCTACCAAAACCTAACACAAACCGGGTTTTGATATAGTAACAATACAATCACATTCGTATAAATAGCATTGACATTTAGCAATAATCATTAAAAGGTCATCGACTGAATGAAACGCTGAATCTCAGAGTTGAACAATTGTAATTACATGTAAAATAAACTACGTCATACATTGACGTAGCGACGCGACGGGATCTAATAATTCCGTACATTTACTTATTCATCTTTACGTTTGTATAATAGGTCTACATTGAAATTGAGTTTTGGAATATCAAAGAGATATTTTCAAGTTTGTTAGAGTTCATTTAATATCTTAACGTATGAACAAAAGGTTTAATTTATAGATATTTTTTAAAATTATTTTACACTTTTATTCAATTAGTTTTGTCGGAAGCACAAGATTGAGATACTTTTTATAAGTAACAAGTCTAACGTAAGTACTAAGAACGGAAAACAGTTTGAATATATTACCTACAATGATTCTAAAAAGACAAACTGTCCAACTTTTGGTGATATTTACTCGCAAAATATTTAATTTATTGATAATAATTTCGATTCACCTGAATGCCTACGTAAACAGCATTGTAAACTCGTGGGACCTACACTCGAACCTAGAATAAACGTTGGGACCTAGATACAGACCTAGGGACAAACAGCATACGGAATAATATTGTCAGTATGCTGACGTTACTTGTATGGACTTGAGGTCATTAATTTTGAATGGATGATTAGAAACAGTTTTAAAATTTCCCAGTATATTTTTTATTACATCTATTCTAAAGAATATTGAACTGTAACTCGTGAATAAAGAAATAATCTAGGAACGTAATAGATAGATGGAGCGATTGTCAGGTAATTACACATTTAAATGCTAACTGAACCCTGAAAGCATAGTAAAGTAGATCTGCATATTTCTTAACGTACATTTTTAAAGGTTGTTGTAATTTTATAAGATCGAAGTTGTACGAGTGAAAGAAAATAGCGCTTGTTATTCTAATGGATAGGGATAATATGAATTTATTTAAGTGAAAAATATTAAGTACCTATATAAGTTCAAAAGATCCTGGAAATAAAAATACGAATACTTATAACATATTTTTATATGTGTTACCTATAATATTTGTAGGTGAATATATTTATTTTGGATTTTATTACTGAAGTAATTCTAAATTTTCTTGTTCAATAAGCTTTTTACAAGATAACATAATATCAAAGCTACAGAAATGAGATATAATATAGGGAAATATTATAATTATTATCTTTTTATGAAAGAAAAAGTACTTGTCGTAAGGAATAAAGAGTTTTACGGGCGGGTCCTTAATGAATTGAGTCAGGGATCACTTAAGAGCCGGAAAATTAAATATCCAGTACATTTCCTTATGGCTTCTAGCAATTACTTATTTAAAGGTTAACGACTTTGAAGTAATAAAATCTATTCGTGAAAAGCGCGTAGGAATAAAAAAATATGAATTTATGTTTCTAGGGCATACAAATTTATTATAAAATAACCAACATAACCTTATATCGATTAACCTTATATTATCGATCTTATATCGATTTAAAATAAATAATACATAGGTGGGTACTAAATTTACGATTATAGCTGCCTATAACTTTCCATTAATTTTGTAAACAACGAGAGACATTTCTCACGAAATTTTAGAAACTCAGTTTCAAAACCTACATATATTATACCACTTTATTATTTGCAAAAATTACAGCACCAAAATACAGAAACTGTTTGATCCAAATTGTGGATGATCAAATGAAAGTAACTACCATTTGAGACAAGCTACGCCTACAAATATAAAGACCTTGGCCCGAAGGTTCATCTGATGTTATTTTTACTGACATCACAAGGACTCGTTGGCTTGTACGTTAAATAACACTGGTATTTGGATGTTCTTTTGGTTTTACTGGGTTTTACTTATGTCACAGATAATATATACGAGGACTTACGAATAAAATTTTTATTTGTAGGTTTAGAGGCATCTAAATTATTTACCGCTCCAAGGCTGCCAGCTATATTATTTATTTATTTATTTATACTCTTTATTGTGCTGCCAAAATACATAAAATACAAACAAAACTTATTCTAAAAGAAAAACAGCACAGAAGGCGGCCTTATCACTTAAGAGTGATCTCTTCCAGGCAACCAACTGATAGAAGGATAAATAATAAACTAGAAATAGGAGGTAGGTAGGTAGAAAGTATACGCAAAGATAAAATATAAATAGTAATGTTATACAAAGATAACAAAAATATTATTAAATAAAGAATAAACTAAATACTATAAAACAAACACATACATAAAAAAAATAAACATAACATAAGTAATAATAAACATACATACATATATAAAAAATATACATACATATATATAATATACATACATACATATAAATACATATACCTAAAAAATAATAAAAGACAAAGGACAAGGAGTCATTAGAGAAATAATATACATATTATATATTATTATAATACATATAATTAGCTAAATATGCTATACCGAGTCAAAAGCCAGATTTAAATAATGATTTCGGACGAGATTTTTAAAACAAGTTAGGGATTGGGCTTGTCTGATGTTTATCGGCAATTCATTCCATAGATTTATGGCAGTGACTGTAAAGGAATTACCAAAGTAATGTGTGCGACGAAAAGGAGTAGACAGAACAAGCCTATCGACCGAACGAAGAGAATAGCTTTCACAATGCAGGAAATATAATATTATCTATATTCTATACTAATATTATAAAGCTGAAGAGTTTGTTTGTTTGTTTGTTTGAACGCACTAATCTCGGACACTACTGGTCCGATTTGAAAAATTCTTTCGGTGTTAGATAGCCCATTTATCGAGGAAGGTTATAGGCTACATTTCATCACGCTACGGGCAACAGGAGTGGAGCCACGGGGGTGAAACCGCGCGGAGCAGCTAGTAATTAATAAATATTCATTTACAAATTGTAAAGCACTTGTATAGCAACAGTAACTAGGCTATAATGGGTTTAAAATTTTATAAAAAAAGTCACGGGTTTGAGAAGTGATGAATTCGACAAAATAATCTATCTATTTATGTCCCTATTATCACGAGAAGAAAGGCAATCTTATGAAATGTCCTAGAAGCAATGATTTTAGACATGATATCCATCAAACCGCACTTTTCCATACTTTGTAGGCCTTCGTCAATAAAGTGGAAACAATTTCCACAACACCATAAGTAGATAACTCAATACTGAATAGTAGGATAAGAATGATAAGGGTTGGCTCTCTTAAATACCGAAATAGGATATGCACATCCCACTTATGTCATCGATATTTTGAGTAAACCACCCGAAAACGTGACCTTAATTCGTGTGTGGAAAATCGAGCATGCATATTATACAGGGTGACCCAAGGTTGGTGTAAGCTCAAAAGGGCTTACAATTTTGAAAAAAAATACTCAGACTTTGACGTAGTTTTGTTGTTTAAGAATTTTCCTAATAATAAAAATTAGACACTTAGTACACCGACAGCGGGACATCCTGTATAAATATAATGCATGCTCGATTTTCCCAATAATGAAAAATTCTAAATTTGAGCTTTGTGTCACATGTTTACCGTGCTTCTGATTTTCCTTTAGTGAAAAGTTCATTTGTGTTTGTACTTTGTTACTGAAATTCTCAAGTCCTAAATGGTTATTGTTCATATTTGTTTTTTTGTTTGGTAAATATAGATATAAAATGTATTTTGAGAAAAATAAATGGAATGAGTTATAAAACGTAGAGATCGTACCTACTATTGATCTTCCAAGAAAATTTAATAAAAATTCCTTTCGAATAGTATCAATTATATTTATGAAAGTCAAGAGGTTTTCCAAGAATCTATTATGGTAGCCAAAATGTACGATGTTTTTTATCGTGATAACGCAAGTAAATATTATCATAATATCGCAGTATATTCTCATTTATATGTGTATTAATTTATGTTATTGTTTCAAAACTGACAGAATTAAATTATTGTACTGTTTAATATTTAAATAAGCTATTAGTTTTCATAAATAAATATTCATTAATGTTAAACAGTGGAATGAGTAATGACCAAAATGCATATAGGGTATAATTAGTTCCAAATACCTAAGATACCTAAATAGAAATAGTAAGTAAAGTTGGTATATATGTCGTGGTCATATCGTAGATTTGATCATTTCATGATATGAGTGGCCATTTCACGAAATGGTCGCATTTCATGAAATGGCCAACATGGTTTGGTCAGATCGTTAAATCGTCAACGTTTCACGATATGGTCATCCACATTTGGCTAGATCGTATAAAATATATAAAGTCCATAAAACATTAAAAAATTCTGAATATTTTTAGAACTTGTTTATTGTCATATAAGTTAGTGCCACGGCAGTGGCCGGCGAATGCCAGAAGCGAATGGTTTTTGCAATAGAAAACATTTAGGTTAGGTTAGGTTAGACTTTAATAAAGAACGCACGAGCCGAGCGAGCAAAGCGAGCGTGCCGCGGTAGCGGCCGGCGAGTGCCAGAAGCGAATCGCTTTTTAAAAAAGGAACAATTATAATAACATAGGATATATAAATATATTTATGTAAACGATTTTAGACGCATTTTTTCCTCAATATAAGATATCCGCATTTTCCATAGTACTCGAACCTCTTCGTCGTAAATTATTTGCTATGACTTTCTTCATATTGTAATAAAATGAACTATGAAGTTTTAAACTGCGAATAATTAAATTTTCGCCAGCGCGGCGGCCGCCATCTTATCACATAAACACAGCGCTTGCAGCGCCTCTACCAATAATTAATGTAACTATTTTACGATATGATCAAATAATTTTGATCATTTCATGAAAAAACCGCGCGTTTAGTGGGCCATATCGAGAAACGATTTCTTATCATTGATCTGCCCAAACCACATCATGATGTGGCCAATAGACATTCGAGCATTTCATGAAATGCGACCATTTCACGAAATGATCGATCATATCATGAAATGAGCAAATCTACGATATGACCACGACATATATACAAAGCTATAGATATACAAAGTTTGGTTACTGAGCTTAGAATTTTATTCGTGATCTAATTTGTTCTTTAAAAAAATTAGATACAGTATTTATTATCCGTGATGCCATGTTATTTGATCAACAAAAGAGGTTTATGATATAGAACCTTGCACTAATTTTTATATCATTATATTACAACGCCGAGCGTGCTAGAAAATGAATTGAGTTACCCTCACGGAGGGGTTGGTACTTCTTTAAAGTATAGCGCTAAAGTGTCTTGGGATTTTAATATTAAATCATAAATGGTTTAAAATATTATAAAGATTTGAATGGTTCAATGTTTATAAAATTTATTCTGTACCTACTACCAAATATATCTACATAAATACTTAATTCCAACTTAATTTAATTTTTAGTTTTATAGCAGTTAAATGCAATAAAATTTTTCAAATAATAAATTTTTAATAAATAAGGACATTCGATTACGAGGCGGGTTTCGATATTTTTTTTCATAGCACAATTTTTAGGGTTATAGGACAGCCCTTGACCTCGATCTCGCCTGACGGTTAACTCAGATAGCGGCCTAAGAAGAAGCGCTTCAAAAATATACAAAAAATCATATCCAATTTTTACTACAGCCACTTAAAAACATATCACGTTCCCCTTAAAACATTATTACCCAAGAGATATAACCCGGCTAAATGGAACGTCACTCACCTGCGAAATGCTGACAGATTTCCGACTATCCGTGTTACTTGGCTGCCTGGAGAAAGATGGCCCGTGTAAGCTTAGCGGGGAACTCGGCTCTGAATCTGTTTTTTCGTTGCTGCTGTTGCCAGCTTCCTGTTTTTGTAATGGGCGAAATATATATTAATAAAGAATAGAAAAAAATCGATCACGAGGCGGGATTCGAAGGCGGGATTCGCCATTCCGTGGCGATGCCTAACCTCTACGCCATCCCATGATTCCGCCAGAGCAATCGAATTTTTTCTAGTACTAGCGGTCCGCCCCGGCTTCGCCCGTGGTACATGTTTACGTTTTCTCTACATAAGAACCATCCTCGTACTTCAAGGAATATAATAAAAAAAGAATTATCGAAATCGGTTCAGCCGTTCTCGAGTTATGCGCTTACCAACACATTTTGCGATTCATTTTTATATACATACTAGCGGTCCGCCCCGGCTTCGCTCGTGGTACATATTTACGTTTTCTCTACATAAAAACCATCCTCGTACTTCAAGGAATATAATAAAAAAAGAATTATCGAAATCGGTCCACCCGTTCTCGAGTTATGCGCTTACCAACACATTTTGCGATTCATTTTTATATTATAGACTAGCGGTCCGCCCCGGCTTCGCCCGTGGTACATGTTTACGTTTTCTCTACATAAGAACCATCCTCGTACTTCAAGGAATATAATAAAAAAAGAATTATCGAAATCGGTTCAGCCGTTCTCGAGTTATGCGCTTACCAACACATTTTGCGATTCATTTTTATATATAAGATAAGATTTATGTGTCTAACGGTGTATTTACATCAAACGAGCGAATGGTCATTCTAACCCCACTATATCAAATTCTTTGTGCGTTCGACAAGATGCAATGTTCTCATACTGAACAACACTGAATACCAGTTTTCGTTTACACTAAAAGATCACGAAAGAATGCTCTTGCTCTAGCTTTAGCTCTATGTTCGTTTGACTGTGCATTTACAACATATAGCAGCTGCATTTACAACATATTTATATGTATATCAATACAAAAGGATACAATCCATTAACCTATTCCCCATACTTAATATTATGAAAAATGAATGATTCAATTCATTCGGTGAATGATCGAGAATGATGTATTATTAGTAAACGACACCTTTGAATAACAACGCTAAAGGTTCTTATCGATACCTGATACCTGCTTCCCGTTTCATAAATCAAAATTTAATATTTATATTTTACGCAAAATACTATAACTTGTATATTATTATTAGTCTGTGCTATAACTATATATTTTAGATATTTAACCAATTTTTTATGAAATTCAATATTTGATTCCAATAATTAATGATATTGAAGACTATAAGTTGTATAATAGTGCATTTACACAAATCATATTTTGATTTCAAATAGATTATTATGAACGTACCCTTGTTTTCTAAGTTTGACAATGTAAGGGTCGAATTTCGTATCGTAGATTGCGAAAACAGTAATGAATATGGAATATTATGCAAAGTCATGGGGAAGTGGATCGAAATATATGTCAAATACATTATACAACGTGGGTTTGGTAAAGGAGAATGGCGAAACTGGGCCTAACAAAATTAGGGCCTTACAGAAATCATAATATATTTAAAATTCATTTTGTTATTTTTAATAATTCTTGGTAAAATATTGACTTCTGATTCTATGGGAAAACAAATGTTTGAAAAAAAAAGATAATGTGTTCACTAACGGCATTGTTATTTAGATTTCTATGACTACCGGTCTTATCAAGCAGAGATTGTCAGTGCTGTCAGGAGTAAAATAGTCGATATATCGATTAAAACGAATGAATATTTATTTTCATTTTTAGTTTTATATAAAATTCAAATGCTTTATAAATCAGAAATATAAGTTAACTGCGTTACATATTTTATTTTTAACTTTTTAGCACGCTATTTATTTAGGTATTTCTATACATTTTTATTCATGGCGGCCGCACTTTGTAAGAATATTTCTGAAATGTAGCTGGCCGCTTCAATTTTAATTACAATGTCATGTTTGTCGTTTGACTTTTGACATTTGATTGAGGTTTTTCGTTTCGTGGTTAACTTATTTTCTTCATCTTTATCGACTTTCGCTACGTATTACGGACACTGACGATCTCTGTTATTACTACCAACCAACGCTTGCACACCGGACTTTGATTACCTGCCTTTACGACTCACAACTGCTACCCTACCTGGACACCGACTTTGCATCCGATTTTTCATTTACAAATATGAACTGCATCAACTGTGGTATTAATGCTAATCGTAACAATGCTATACGTATGCATTTGTTACAAGATAACGCAATAATATCAATTATACAACGGTGGGCTGCTCCTCTAACGGTTAGTGGATTAGTATTATCTAAGGTATTTAGTACTAGCTATTGAAATCAAACAAAAACGTAAACACACATTGTTTTATATATATACTAGCGGTCCACCCCGGCTTCGCCCGTGGTACCTACATGTTTAAACTATCCTATCTCTCAAGTTGGATCGAACTCCACATGGTGTGCGAATTTTATTATAATCGGTTAAGTGGTTTAGAAGTCCATTGAGGACAAACATTGTGACACGAGATTTATATATATTAATATATATGTATATTCACTTTCTTTTGTCCAATTGTAATATTAATTCTTTATTTGTAGATCACTCACTCTGATCACATATGTGATGCATCATGCATGCTGAAAACTTGCAAATGATTCTTTGAAGATTGAAAATCATGAAGATGAGACTGTAACTTTGGGTCATCAACGTGTATGCATTTATTGTGGACGTTCTGTATTGCGCACACGGTTTCATTTACTAAGAACTGATTCTCAACGCGATCAAAGAAGATATTAGAGTGATATTAGAGTGGATATTACCTCGTCATTTAAGTTATTGAGTGTTTTGATAATATTTTAAGTAAAAAGTTGCCAATATGTAATCTTCTTTTTAAATCTCAAAGTAAAAAATGAAAGGTGTTTTAACAAGGTATTTCTTTACAGATTGGAAATAGAGCAACATATCTATGTCATTCTTGCTGAGTGAGGGCTCTCATAGGAAGGGAAGCAATAACAGTTTATTATTGTAATTGTTTAGTAGGAAGTAGAACTGTAGGTTGCTGCTGTCACGTTATGTGCATAATATGGTACCTTAGCTGGGCAAGGTAACAACCAGATTTAATGCCGCCAGCACAGTTTCTGGATGATGTGTTAATTGTTTATGATGATAATGATGAATAAACGATTTATGAAAAAACGTGTTTTATTTTATATATAAGTACCTACGATGTTTTGGTAGGTACTCTAAAAGAATAAAAGTTCGATCCAATATCTCTATTACCTAACTGTTCTTCTGTTACACTCTTTATCTAAATAATGTATATTATAGGATATAAACTTACCTCTACTTAGAAAGAAACAAAGCTATTCATTGAACTCGAGCAAACCTAACCTCAATTTTAGTGACGTTACATGCTCAATATCTCTGCTATCCCATAGAACAGATCTTTAATTGTTATATTTATAGAATCTGTATATTTTTATCTATTTAACCCCACATAAATCATCAGTGTAACGATCAGGCCCAAAGTCCTATGGGAGTTCGCCATTCTCCTTTAACAAATGAGCTTTTATTGAAATATCATGCCCCTTATTAGAATTCGGAATAACATGATTAGCTACGTAGTAAAATGCTGAAATAATGCAAATTTAATTTAGGTACTGTTTAGCTTTATACTTGGTAAGTTTTAAATAGTGTCGTTATGTAATTATTTGATTATATTTTAATAGTGACGACAATATTATATCTTTGGAATATTTCGTTGGCGTTGTAGGAAGTTAAGTTAGTTTATAAGAGGCTAGACCATATTCCCGTTGCTAACTTATAAAATAAGAAGTTTGATACATGTGGCTACAAAAAAATCTGTTGCTTGCCTTATTATTTCTCATATGATAATTTACTACGTATTCTTTTTGCATCATTAAATATTAATTATTACGAATGTCCGTCCGTCCGTTCAAAATGTGGATGTAACTCAATTAGCATATTAAAAAGCGAAAAGGTCCGTAGATAGAAAATTATGGGTACAGTTGTAATTTATAACGACATGTTTTACAAAATGTCAATGTATTTTAACGACCAAAGTTACATAGGTTAAAAAATAATTTCAACGATGACTTAATTAATTACGAAAGTTTATGCGAAAACGAAAATAAAGTTTTTTGTTTGAAAACATTTTGTACAGTTAAGAATTTGACTAAAATTAAAACTAATTAGTTAAGTTAATGAAATAATATTTTACATTTTAAAGGTATGTACCTGAAACCTATGTTGTATTTAGTTATTAAGTGTCGTATTTTTTTAATATTAAGTAGGTTTACCTACTAATTATATTTTCACCGTTAAAGAAAAATTTATTGCCAACCATTATTTATGTATTTTTTTATTAATGTTGCTGAAAAATTCTCACCTGCAAAGACCTCGAGAACTCCGTATCATTATATTTCGTTTTCCTCTCAGGCAGAATATACTTAGGCAAGGATTTGAAGAACCAAGCGCCAGATTTCTTCCACATTTCCCGGGTTTCAGCGCACAGATTGCACATGTATTGCTCTCGGGAGTATATTGGTGATCTGTGGCTGTGGAAATAGTAACATTTGGCTTTTTTATCTGTGGAAATAAAACGAATCGTCGATTGACGATTCGTTCTATTTCGTTCGTTCGTCTGTGTTTTCGAATTACTGCATTTAAAATTTCTAAATTTAAAAGTACTTGTGTTCTAGTTCAATAATATTGGATTTTTTTGCTGTTAGAAAGACGTTGTTGTCAGAAAAAAGTTTGAATAAAGGAAAATAAACAATATAAAAGTTCAACACATGTAGAACCAGCTGCCTATCGTAGAAAATCCCCCATTTTCTTCGACAAGTATAGATATTATTAAAAAATTATGTAAGTATTATGAATAAGCGTGTAATCCATAATAATGAAAATTTACAGCTTATTTGTGTTCAGGTAATTTTGTAAAGCTTAAATTTTAATAAAATGCATCTTTCCATCCATCTTTTTTTCATAATTGCAAACTGCATACTTAAGCTCTTGGGTAATTAATTAACTTCAGGCGCTTTTTAGGTACTTTGCGCTTGACTTGTTATGAAATTTTTATTATCTACGTAAAAAATAGTGTTCAAATTCTGAGTTTCGTTGGAAAATAACCCTTTCATATCTAAATTATATCTATTTTGAAATTCTCTCAAATTTAACAGGAGCCTTTTATAAAAATAAACAAATTAAATAAATAAATAAATAAATTATATTCTATAATTTTTTCATGTTAATTGTCAGACTCTTGTGATAATAAACCAGTAAACACTTAATAAATTTCACTCTAAATATTGTTTGTCCAAAATTCTATGTAGGTACTCTTCTGAAAATTATCAACGTGGTTACTTTTGACACATACCGGTCAGGCCATATCAAAAATGTAAATACTTAGGGTCAGCACAGACGGGCCACCTACCACAGCCAGTGCGGTGGCTAGTGATAGCCACTTGACACATTTTTTCATGTTTTATCACGGAAACTTCTGTAGCGAGCTGTTTTATACTTTTTTATATTTAAAATTTATAAAAAAGTGGCTTTCGCTGGGCACCAGGGTCGGTGGCTTGTTTACGATGACCCACCAACCCGTAAATAGGCGACACGTGCAACTGTGAATACGAATATTCGTACCTACTATAAAAATATAACTGTACAAGTGTGAATTTAAGTTGGTCAAAATCTAAAGGAGTCGGTTACATAAAAACGTGAAATTAATATTATGCATAAGCATCTTAAAAATAACCTCAACCAGAAGTTGGTATAAAATTCAACACTTTTGCATGCTTGCATGGAATAAGAAGAGAATCGCTTAAAATATAAGAAAATTTATACATATTTTTGTTTATACTCACTTATGGGGTGGCGTGTCGATAACACACTTCGGGCAAGCCGCGTTCCTACACATGAAGCAGATTCGTAGAGGTGCCAAGAGTCTTGGGGTTTCGCCGCAGAGTACGCAGCTTCTAGGAGCCGGACCTTGTGCTGAGCGGCGCATACCTGGATGTAATAATTAATGTACTTACTTAGTTAAAAAAAAAACTTAATGAAAACCACCAAGTGCGAGTCCCACGCGTTCCGACGGTTCCGCAAAATCGATTTACATACAAACGTGTTGGTCACATACAAACATAATTAATTATTTTTTTAATTTTACTTACTTATGTTGACTTTGGTAAAAGTGGCGTCACTATCTGTCTCGCTCACTCATGGCAAACATGTCCACTATCCATCTCTCTCATCATTTTGCCGTAAAACTAAGAACCTACCAAGAGTTTGTGCGAATGAAAAACATTTTAACTAAATAAAATGGGTTAGCAAAAATCGGGTTACTTGAGGTTTTTATTTTTTCATTCATTTTTTTTAGTATGAAACTAACAAGTATTGTACTATTTTACAATCCTGATTAAATGCGCCAACTTTTAATGGCACTTGCCAAGACACTCTAGTACATTTTTTTTAAAGGAGGGGCTGTCAAAGTCGACAAATTTTGAAAATTTTAAATTCATAGTATAACAAATAGTCTTCAATTCAAGGAAACTTGGGGCAATTGTGTCATTATTTTTGACTGTGATTCTAGAAATGTTATTTAGGGTTACGGTTCCAAAGTTTGAATGAACAAAAATAATAAAAATTAACCAAAATAACCGAAAAATAGTAACAGGTTGACCAAATTTTTAGGTTTTTCTTAAATGCCCATAATTTTCAAACTGCATGGGATAGATTTTTTTTCAGATTTTTCTCATGATGGTTACAATCAATCCTGTCGCCCCGTTTTGGCTTGACGTTGAGTTTTGGGACACCCTGTATAAACATAGAATATAGATATAAAAGTAATAAAAGCGTGTTAGAAATTATTAATGTAGATATGCAGACAATTTGTCTGAAAATATTGCCAAGAATTTCTGATTGATCCTAAAGCACTTGCGATATTCGACATGTAATTTATTTCGTTGCCAGTATGGGTATTATCATCTTCCAATATTTCCACAAACCAGACTGAGAATTCACACAAAATAATAACATTAATATTATTTTGCTTGGCGAAAAAAATCTACTTCGGTATAGGTTATCTACGTTATGTTCTTTATATATTTTGATACTAATTGCTTTCCGCCCGCGGCTTCGCCTTCACTCTACATGAACACAACAGTTGGCCAAACTAACTTTAACCCTTGGTCGACGCTTAAATCTAGTTTGATTTTCGCAACAAGGAATCTTGGCTTCCAAACTTCCATCATTCTAAAAATAAAAATCCATTTAGGGCTTCTATCTGGCATTAAGGGATTTGTATTCATTTTGATTTATAGGCGTAAAAACAGGTATTACTTTCCCAATTCCCATTTATAATACTAGCCTGGATTCAATTTAACTAGTGCAGAAGAAAATACTTAAAAAAAACCTCAAACTAGATAGAGATAGTTTTTCTTTATGGATTGTGATTATAAAAGCTCCCACACCGTCATTAGAGGTATAAAGGATAGGATATCAACAATACGATATACGCCTCGCATTGAGTAGGAGGCACAAATTTGTATAGCGTCCCCTTTTACAATCAGTTCACTTCATTCTCAGGGCCGGATTATCCCCGCAAAACTTCTAGAGGCACTCATTAATGAGAGAAATAAGTTTGAAAGCGTTTTTGTAAAAAAGTGTAGAGGAATTTTTAAATTAAGAGCCGTATTAGTTACGGACTTATTTTTATGAGAGCGCAAATAAAAGTGAAACTTATCAATAATTTTATTTGTCCGTTTATATTTCAGTTCTATTCAATTTCATTTTCGAATAAACCTACATAAAGTAAGCCAAAGCAACAAATACAAATAAACAAAAACAAACATTAAAATATAATCCAGAAGGTCGTTTCAAAAGGTCAACTGGGTCCAAGACGTGCATAGCCTAAAGGCGTATTCATAGTTATTTCAGTCTTGTCCATCCTTTACCCTAGTACCAATCTTTCAGATAAGAAAACAAACAAGTTTAAATGTATATATTGTAGGCACTGTGGCTGCAGATAGCGCGAGATGTAATTATGAAAGTTAATTAAGTATGGCTGCACCCGACTCGCGTATAAAGGAATACTGGGTTACACATGCATTTGCGTAAGCAAGTCTTCAATCTCATCGCTATGTAGGTCATGAAATTACAGAAAATTATGCAAATTAAACTCAAGAAAAGTAGGATAAAAACGGGAATACCAACTCCCACTTTCAATATGTACTGTAAATAATAATTATAGGTACTAAAATATCGATTGCTGATATCGTATATTCCGATAATCTGTAATTATTACCTGGGATTTCCCTGTACAGGAAAATTGGTGGTTTCGTTGCTTGCATATTAGAATAGCTCGATTTTATAGATGCTATGTGGTTAATTAATATTTAAATTTATGGGTTGAAATCTTAGATCATTAAGTAAGTTGAAATTCTATGAGAATATTGCCTGCCTTTGCAAAAGTTACGTTTAATAAAAATGTGAATCAGGTTCTAGGAAAATCCTAGTTGATTAAATTTCAATTATACAGGAAAATTTAAACGAATTAAATCATTTCATTTTAACTCTGTTGATCTGAGTCTAATTACACGAATTAAAACTCGCATCTTTCTCCGAACGAGTAAAATAACAAACAGAAAATTTAATAGATTATTAAGGGAATTATAAGTTGTTTAGAAAATAAATGTACAATTATTTACAACGAATGGAAAACCTTTGTAAATGTAGATTCTCATACTGCTTCTACTTACATTATTCATGTCCCATGAATCCATAAATCAATGTCAGGTGATATCGGTTTCCTTGCCTTGGTAAAAGATAGTAGGTAAAAACTCTTTGTTAAGCTCTACTAATTAGGGTACATAGAAACTGTTTTCCAATACGCTCCCTGTTGTATAATATGAATGTACAAAGCGCTTTTGAAAGAGGTTAAGGTAAGTTGAATGAATAAATGTTTGAGTTCAGGTTTCAGCTTGTTTGGGAATACCTACAAGCTCCGATAGTTTGAATACAAAGTCCGAAACTTTAGTGCTATTTGCAATATTGTGTTACATAAAACTGTTTGGAGCAACTCCACTGTTGCAACTCCTGTTTAGTCTGATACTATCCGCTTAAAATCTATTTGCTTTCTAAACAAGACAGAGATTATAAGTTATAAGCTTTATGTTTTGCTAATGTCCCGAGAGCCAGTGTTCTGGAAACTTCCTCTAGTTTGTGTTGTGACATATGCTGTTGTGAAGATCAGTTTTAATTAAATGGACCTTTTTTTTCACTTACACACACAAAACAAGCAGAGAGAGAGAACATTATAATTATTTATGAACGAAAAGAGCATAATATACATATTTATAACACTTTGTACAAGGAATAGAATACAATGTATTCTATATATATGTCATGTAGGTACTACTATAAATATAAAGTTGTTTACAAGAGGCTAAAACAAACAAGAAATTTTTAATTAAGTGCTCTGTCGTATAGCCAAATAAAAAACAAATAAGGTTGTTCATAACAGAGCTGATGTGTACACAAAAATCGGGACGCAAAAGCTTTTTCCTGTGACTTTTTTAAAAGATTTTTTATTTTGTGAAAAATATTATGAATCTCATATCATACGGTATGCAAATATGCGTAATTAAAATACCTTTAATATTAATAACATAATTAAAATATTACATTAAATATTTCAAAAATGCAAATGAAAATTACGCCCATGCCGAAAATTCAAGCAAATATACTTAACATTGAAAATATTTCATCATAAAAGGAAAATTAAATTAAATAATAATTAATCTTCGTATAATGGAAAGACTCCTACGGAATATTATAACTGTTTACGTAATTACAAGCTACTTAAATTAATACAGATTAACTTCAACGTTAATTACTATTATTAGACTGCGAAACGCGATCCAGGCAGAGGCTATTTACAAATATAGCTCAACTTTCATATAATTTTCTTATAATATATATTTTATCAAATAAAATGTTTATTATTCGCAAATAAATCGCGATTTCATGTCTGAATGAACGTGATTAGGGCGATTCTATTATATGCCTTGGAAAAGTTATTTTTCCAGACATGTTTTTCTCTAACGATGTTTAGAAATTCGAATCAATTTATTTAAATATAGTTATAAATAATCTCACCGTCTTTTTTGTAACTGTTTGGTAATAATGTGACATTAACGATTTGGCTGTTTCCTTGTATCATAGGGTTCTATTAAAGCCATATTAAAGCCTATAAAAATTTTCAATTTTTCTTTTTAATTTTCAGATTTTTTTCTAACAAACGTCCCTAAATTATGAAATAATAATAGTAAAAGATGAGGTTAATTTCAAAACAACGAACAAGTCCCATCTTTCGAAGTTACAGACATTTTTTATAATAGTACCTAGTAAGTTTGACATTAAAATATGTAACAATTCTGCACAACGGACTAAATCCTATACAATAATCAAATCAATAGCAAATTTACCTTCAAGCCTCGCTACAAGTCTGCCAATCCGTTTCGCCTCAGTCTCCTCCACCTTCTCAGCGCGCCTGACAACCTCCGCGATGGCCTCCCGCTCAGCCGTCGTCAGCGGGGGCTCGCTGCGGGCAGCACTCCAGCCGGTGCGAAGTCTGGACCAATATTATTTTATATTTGGTAGTAATAAGACTTTGTCGATGTTCGTTTTTAGTTAGGTTTGCTTTATATTGTACACTTAAATGTGCTAAGTAACTTGGTGAAGCAATTTCGTTTGGTAAAAGGAATATTCTTGACCATTACTACAACATTCAAAGTCTAAGTCCGTTTCTATTGGTCGTGGCATGATTGTTTAAATAGTATACATAAAGTTGATAGTAAATAGTATACCGGGTGTCCCACTGTTGGTACCTATACTAAGCTCAAAGGAGGTTATAGTTTTGCATACGCTGAGTACGTAAAAAATACTTAAAAAATTCCAAACGCATTTTTTTTTCAAATAGATGAATTCTTAAAACTCTATGTGTACACCCCTAATAAGCAACCCGCCTATAGTAGAGCCATTTTAATAGGCAACATTTGACAGTTCAACTAAATTCAACAATGTAACCTAGTAACGACGACATAGAATAACATGATATTTCGTTTTGTTAGAACTGCACATTTGCTTAACTTTTTTCAAATACGATTACATATTTATAATAATAATGACCGATGCAAGTAATTTTAAGATTTCATATTACTGATAAACCATTCTAAACATAATAAACAATTTCTGAATTAAAGAACTGACGTCGATACAATTTTGTGTCAATAAACTTTTTTTCTTTTTAAATACCAGAGACGTTACTCTAAAAATCGAAATCTGACATCTAGAATCGAATGCATTGATTACTTGTGAATAAAAATCATCATAAATTAATAAATGTGTTTCAAGTTCGATTGACAAATGTTTCAAGTCAGTATCGATTAATTCACTTTAATCGATGTTTTTAAGCAGGTTACCTCTCTTCGAAGATAAAATTGATAGACGTCAAATGTTGCCTATTAAATTGGCTAGACTATAACTTTGTCACCCGCACGTAAGGGCGTATTCAGAAAGAAAGCTTGAAACTTATAAGCGCTTATCGGCGCTTGTCATGTTCATATAAATATGACAAGCAAGACAATGAACATGACAAGCGCCGATAAGCGTTTATAAGCGCTTATAAGTTTCAAGCTTTCTTTCTGAATACGCCCTAAGCTATCTTCTAAAATTATGTTTTCATAGACAAAATGCTCACATTAGCGAGGCGGTATATGCCGCCTGCACGAAGTTAGAGAAGAAAACATGGATTTTAAGGAAAACAGTAGCAAAAAAAAATTAACGTAATTTTTTTTAAAGTATTTTTTATGTGATCAGTGTATGCTAAACTACAAATCTCTTTGCGCTTAGTATACTGATAGTGGGACACCCTGTATACCCAGCATACCTATATATCTGTTCTCAATAAATAAAATCAAACAGAAAAATTATTCAATTCGAGATTGTACTTCCTGGGATTAGCGCATTCAAACAACAATCAAACTATCTCATCAGCTGTAATATTAGTACCGATAATAATCCTGTAGATAATAATATTATTCCAAGAAATATATTTCATTCGCGTACACACATATATCGCAAATACATATAGTACCTAGATCGCAAACGTGTTGGATTGGCAGGAGTGGAAACATGCTTACAACGCTCTACGTGTTACGGGATCAAGTAAGATTTGTCGTGTAGAATCTGAAATGTTATTCTTAAAGATTCGATTAAATGTATTTGTGGGTAAAATTCTTAGTAAATCTGTAAGAGTGATTTCTTGGAACAATTATATGATTTCTCCTTCGACATAAAATTGTGTTTCATCATTATAAATTATAATATTTCGTACTAGCGGTCCGCCCCGGCTTCGCCCGTGGTACATGTTTACGTTTTCTCTACATAAGAACCATCCTCGTACTTCAAGGAATATAATAAAAAAAGAATTATCGAAATCGGTTCAGCCGTTCTCGAGTTATGCGCTTACCAACACATTTTGCGATTCATTTTTATATATAAGAAAGGGTAACCTATTAAAAACTCGAATTTCTATTACCCGAATCTTAAAATCCCGAAAACGGTTGTTAGAACTTTTAAAAGACAGATGTTATGAATGACAACTTTTTAAAATTCCTTTTTTAATTTCCCAGATGAATCAATTTCCAGATACACCAAAACCAGATTTTTAAAAAGTATTTTTTTGTTTCCCGTATTCTCATAATCCAGATATAGTTATACCAGATTCTCAGAATACTTTTTTTTGTTTCCCATCGTACCATTTTCCAAATAAACTATTGCCAACTTTTCATAATCTTTTTATTTGGTTCCCATATAATCGTATAGCAGATAAACTATTGCCAGATTTTCATAATCTCTATATTTTGGTTCCCATACAATCGTGATTATACCTTTTACTATTGCCTGAAAATAAACATTACCAGTAAGTAAATTGTTTTACTTGCCCATTATAGAAAGGTTTAAGTGTCAAATTCAACTCAGTAGGTTAGGTTAGGTTTGAACTGTGACCTCCCATGCACGAGCCGAGCGAGCGAAGCGAGCGTGCCGCGGCAGCGGCCGGCGAGTGCCAGAACCGACTCGCTATTGTTTCACTTGCCCATTACAGAAAGGTTAAAGTGTTAAAATCTATTCAGAAGGTTAGGTTAGGTTCGTGCTGCGACCCCCTGGAAGGATTTCGTTTTTCTGGATATCGTTTATTTGAATTTCAAAAATCTGGACATTGTTTGTCTGGATATCAATCAACTGTATTTTAAAAATTTGTGTTTTAAAAATCTGGCTTTCGTGCATATGGATTACGGTCATCTGGATTTTGTGCATTTAGATTTCGTATGTCTGGAACTCATTCGTCTGGATTGTAAAACGTCGTACAAATGAAGAAATGGGCAAATGAAATTCGGAGTTGCGATTATATGGCAAACAAAACTTCGAAATTTTAAAATTCGGGGTTATGAAAAAATATCCAAACGTTTTCTGGATTATGATATTCGGAATATTAAAATTCGAGATTAAGATAGGTAACCATAAGAAAGACGTATTATATGTTACATATAGTTTTAGCTTTGTATAAAGAGAGTTTTAGGTTAGATTATCTATCTTATCCTATATAAATTATATAAAAATGAAACCCGTTTCGCGTTGTCACGGCATCACGCGTGAACGGGTGGACCGATTTCGATAATTCTTTTTTTATTATATTCCTTTAAGTACGAGGATGGTTCTAAGAGAAAACGTAAATATGTACCACGGGCGAAGCCGGGGTGGACCGCTAGTACACAATATTAGTACACTGTCGAATAGTAAAGTTATTTTTCATGATCACTTTTACAGAACGTAGTGTAGTGTTATAGTATGTAGTAAATATAGTTCCTTCTATTCACAATATGAACCTTTACTCGATATATATCTTGACAAAGGGTAAAGGTTTCATTCATATAAAGGTTTCCATTGAATCAATTCTGCTGGAAACTTCATAAAGCATTTGGCAGGAAACGGATTTCATTGAAAGCACTAATAGGACTAAAAACATACCAGTTTCGTGGAAAGCCCTTTGTTCTAGTATTATCGAAAAGCGTTGGAAATCGAAACCTTAAAACTGCGCTCTGTTAGTTCGTTAGTTCCTTTGAAAGAGCAAGAAGTATATACCTATTGTCCGTACATTCAATTTAAAAATAGCCGCCCGTATTACAATGCCTTTTCTATATTAAAACCCAATTGGATTGGGAATTACAACGTTGTGAGTGCCTATTGGTTTTTACAGGAAAATGTAGCGATGTTTAATCATATTATTTGTTTCTATTTCATGTTATATTTTTGTAAGTACATAATAGTAATAAAATGGCCAATGGCCATATGCAATAGTAGCTCTAGGTATATAATCAATCAAAATAATTGTTGAATATAATAAATGCTAAATACTTGCCAAATCATGCTTTTCATAAACACATAAGCCTATATATATCGCTTATTAAAACTCTCTTAACCCAAATAATAACAATGACACATAAAATAATGAAAGCAGCCTATGAATATTACACTTATATTTTTATCACGAGTGACACTTATATTTTTATCACGAGTGATAAAAATATAAGTGTAATATTCATAGGCTGCTTTCATTATTTTATGTGTCATTGTTATTATTTGGGTTAAGAGAGTTTTAATAAGCGATATATATAGGCTTATGTGTTTATGAAAAGCATGATTTGGCAAGTATTTAGCATTTATTATATTCAACAATTATTTTGATTGATTATATACCTAGAGCTACTATTGCATATGGCCATTGGCCATTTTATTACTATTATGTACTTACAAAAATATAACATGAAATAGAAACAAATAATATGATTAAACATCGCTACATTTTCCTGTAAAAACCAATAGGCACTCACAACGTTGTAATTCCCAATCCAATTGGGTTTTAATATAGAAAAGGCATTGTAATACGGGCGGCTATTTTTAAATTGAATGTACGGACAATAGGTATATACTTCTTGCTCTTTCAAAGGAACTAACGAACTAACAGAGCGCAGTTTTAAGGTTTCGATTTCCAACGCTTTTCGATAATACTAGAACAAAGGGCTTTCCACGAAACTGGTATGTTTTTAGTCCTATTAGTGCTTTCAATGAAATCCGTTTCCTGCCAAATGCTTTATGAAGTTTCCAGCAGAATTGATTCAATGGAAACCTTTATATGAATGAAACCTTTACCCTTTGTCAAGATATATATCGAGTAAAGGTTCATATTGTGAATAGAAGGAACTATATTTACTACATACTATAACACTACACTACGTTCTGTAAAAGTGATCATGAAAAATAACTTTACTATTCGACAGTGTACTAATATTGTGTACTAGCGGTCCACCCCGGCTTCGCCCGTGGTACATATTTACGTTTTCTCTTAGAACCATCCTCGTACTTAAAGGAATATAATAAAAAAAGAATTATCGAAATCGGTCCACCCGTTCACGCGTGATGCCGTGACAACGCGAAACGGGTTTCATTTTTATATAATTTATATAGGATAAGATAGATAATCTAACCTAAAACTCTCTTTATACAAAGCTAAAACTATATGTAACATATAATACGTCTTTCTTATATATAAAAATGAATCGCAAAATGTGTTGGTAAGCGCATAACTCGAGAACGGCTGAACCGATTTCGATAATTCTTTTTTTATTATATTCCTTGAAGTACGAGGATGGTTCTTATGTAGAGAAAACGTAAACATGTACCACGGGCGAAGCCGGGGCGGACCGCTAGTACGAAATATTATAATTTATAATGATGAAACACAATTTTATGTCGAAGGAGAAATCATATAATTGTTCCAAGAAATCACTCTTACAGATTTACTAAGAATTTTACCCACAAATACATTTAATCGAATCTTTAAGAATAACATTTCAGATTCTACACGACAAATCTTACTTGATCCCGTAACGTACCGTAGAGCGTTGTAAGCATGTTTCCACTCCTGCCAATCCAACACGTTTGCGATCTAGGTACTATATGTATTTGCGATATATGTGTGTACGCGAATGAAATATATTTCTTGGAATAATATTATTATCTACAGGATTATTATCGGTACTAATATTACAGCTGATGAGATAGTTTGATTGTTGTTTGAATGCGCTAATCCCAGGAAGTACAATCTCGAATTGAATAATTTTTCTGTTTGATTTTATTTATTGAGAACAGATATATAGGTATGCTGGGTATACAGGGTGTCCCACTATCAGTATACTAAGCGCAAAGAGATTTGTAGTTTAGCATACACTGATCACATAAAAAATACTTTAAAAAAAATTACGTTAATTTTTTTTTGCTACTGTTTTCCTTAAAATCCATGTTTTCTTCTCTAACTTCGTGCAGGCGGCATATACCGCCTCGCTAATGTGAGCATTTTGTCTATGAAAACATAATTTTAGAAGATAGCTTAGGGCGTATTCAGAAAGAAAGCTTGAAACTTATAAGCGCTTATAAACGCTTATCGGCGCTTGTCATGTTCATTGTCTTGCTTGTCATATTTATATGAACATGACAAGCGCCGATAAGCGCTTATAAGTTTCAAGCTTTCTTTCTGAATACGCCCTTACGTGCGGGTGACAAAGTTATAGTCTAGCCAATTTAATAGGCAACATTTGACGTCTATCAATTTTATCTTCGAAGAGAGGTAACCTGCTTAAAAACATCGATTAAAGTGAATTAATCGATACTGACTTGAAACATTTGTCAATCGAACTTGAAACACATTTATTAATTTATGATGATTTTTATTCACAAGTAATCAATGCATTCGATTCTAGATGTCAGATTTCGATTTTTAGAGTAACGTCTCTGGTATTTAAAAAGAAAAAAAGTTTATTGACACAAAATTGTATCGACGTCAGTTCTTTAATTCAGAAATTGTTTATTATGTTTAGAATGGTTTATCAGTAATATGAAATCTTAAAATTACTTGCATCGGTCATTATTATTATAAATATGTAATCGTATTTGAAAAAAGTTAAGCAAATGTGCAGTTCTAACAAAACGAAATATCATGTTATTCTATGTCGTCGTTACTAGGTTACATTGTTGAATTTAGTTGAACTGTCAAATGTTGCCTATTAAAATGGCTCTACTATAGGCGGGTTGCTTATTAGGGGTGTACACATAGAGTTTTAAGAATTCATCTATTTGAAAAAAAAATGCGTTTGGAATTTTTTAAGTATTTTTTACGTACTCAGCGTATGCAAAACTATAACCTCCTTTGAGCTTAGTATAGGTACCAACAGTGGGACACCCGGTATACTATTTACTATCAACTTTATGTATACTATTTAAACAATCATGCCACGACCAATAGAAACGGACTTAGACTTTGAATGTTGTAGTAATGGTCAAGAATATTCCTTTTACCAAACGAAATTGCTTCACCAAGTTACTTAGCACATTTAAGTGTACAATATAAAGCAAACCTAACTAAAAACGAACATCGACAAAGTCTTATTACTACCAAATATAAAATAATATTGGTCCAGACTTCGCACCGGCTGGAGTGCTGCCCGCAGCGAGCCCCCGCTGACGACGGCTGAGCGGGAGGCCATCGCGGAGGTTGTCAGGCGCGCTGAGAAGGTGGAGGAGACTGAGGCGAAACGGATTGGCAGACTTGTAGCGAGGCTTGAAGGTAAATTTGCTATTGATTTGATTATTGTATAGGATTTAGTCCGTTGTGCAGAATTGTTACATATTTTAATGTCAAACTTACTAGGTACTATTATAAAAAATGTCTGTAACTTCGAAAGATGGGACTTGTTCGTTGTTTTGAAATTAACCTCATCTTTTACTATTATTATTTCATAATTTAGGGACGTTTGTTAGAAAAAAATCTGAAAATTAAAAAGAAAAATTGAAAATTTTTATAGGCTTTAATATGGCTTTAATAGAACCCTATGATACAAGGAAACAGCCAAATCGTTAATGTCACATTATTACCAAACAGTTACAAAAAAGACGGTGAGATTATTTATAACTATATTTAAATAAATTGATTCGAATTTCTAAACATCGTTAGAGAAAAACATGTCTGGAAAAATAACTTTTCCAAGGCATATAATAGAATCGCCCTAATCACGTTCATTCAGACATGAAATCGCGATTTATTTGCGAATAATAAACATTTTATTTGATAAAATATATATTATAAGAAAATTATATGAAAGTTGAGCTATATTTGTAAATAGCCTCTGCCTGGATCGCGTTTCGCAGTCTAATAATAGTAATTAACGTTGAAGTTAATCTGTATTAATTTAAGTAGCTTGTAATTACGTAAACAGTTATAATATTCCGTAGGAGTCTTTCCATTATACGAAGATTAATTATTATTTAATTTAATTTTCCTTTTATGATGAAATATTTTCAATGTTAAGTATATTTGCTTGAATTTTCGGCATGGGCGTAATTTTCATTTGCATTTTTGAAATATTTAATGTAATATTTTAATTATGTTATTAATATTAAAGGTATTTTAATTACGCATATTTGCATACCGTATGATATGAGATTCATAATATTTTTCACAAAATAAAAAATCTTTTAAAAAAGTCACAGGAAAAAGCTTTTGCGTCCCGATTTTTGTGTACACATCAGCTCTGTTATGAACAACCTTATTTGTTTTTTATTTGGCTATACGACAGAGCACTTAATTAAAAATTTCTTGTTTGTTTTAGCCTCTTGTAAACAACTTTATATTTATAGTAGTACCTACATGACATATATATAGAATACATTGTATTCTATTCCTTGTACAAAGTGTTATAAATATGTATATTATGCTCTTTTCGTTCATAAATAATTATAATGTTCTCTCTCTCTGCTTGTTTTGTGTGTGTAAGTGAAAAAAAAGGTCCATTTAATTAAAACTGATCTTCACAACAGCATATGTCACAACACAAACTAGAGGAAGTTTCCAGAACACTGGCTCTCGGGACATTAGCAAAACATAAAGCTTATAACTTATAATCTCTGTCTTGTTTAGAAAGCAAATAGATTTTAAGCGGATAGTATCAGACTAAACAGGAGTTGCAACAGTGGAGTTGCTCCAAACAGTTTTATGTAACACAATATTGCAAATAGCACTAAAGTTTCGGACTTTGTATTCAAACTATCGGAGCTTGTAGGTATTCCCAAACAAGCTGAAACCTGAACTCAAACATTTATTCATTCAACTTACCTTAACCTCTTTCAAAAGCGCTTTGTACATTCATATTATACAACAGGGAGCGTATTGGAAAACAGTTTCTATGTACCCTAATTAGTAGAGCTTAACAAAGAGTTTTTACCTACTATCTTTTACCAAGGCAAGGAAACCGATATCACCTGACATTGATTTATGGATTCATGGGACATGAATAATGTAAGTAGAAGCAGTATGAGAATCTACATTTACAAAGGTTTTCCATTCGTTGTAAATAATTGTACATTTATTTTCTAAACAACTTATAATTCCCTTAATAATCTATTAAATTTTCTGTTTGTTATTTTACTCGTTCGGAGAAAGATGCGAGTTTTAATTCGTGTAATTAGACTCAGATCAACAGAGTTAAAATGAAATGATTTAATTCGTTTAAATTTTCCTGTATAATTGAAATTTAATCAACTAGGATTTTCCTAGAACCTGATTCACATTTTTATTAAACGTAACTTTTGCAAAGGCAGGCAATATTCTCATAGAATTTCAACTTACTTAATGATCTAAGATTTCAACCCATAAATTTAAATATTAATTAACCACATAGCATCTATAAAATCGAGCTATTCTAATATGCAAGCAACGAAACCACCAATTTTCCTGTACAGGGAAATCCCAGGTAATAATTACAGATTATCGGAATATACGATATCAGCAATCGATATTTTAGTACCTATAATTATTATTTACAGTACATATTGAAAGTGGGAGTTGGTATTCCCGTTTTTATCCTACTTTTCTTGAGTTTAATTTGCATAATTTTCTGTAATTTCATGACCTACATAGCGATGAGATTGAATCGAATCGATTTTTCCAGACATGTTTTTCTCTAACGATGTTTAGAAATTCGAATCAATTTATTTAAATATAGTTATAAATAATCTCACCGTCTTTTTTGTAACTGTTTGGTAATAATGTGACATTAACGATTTGGCTGTTTCCTTGTATCATAGGGTTCTATTAAAGCCATATTAAAGCCTATAAAAATTTTCAATTTTTCTTTTTAATTTTCAGATTTTTTTCTAACAAACGTCCCTAAATTATGAAATAATAATAGTAAAAGATGAGGTTAATTTCAAAACAACGAACAAGTCCCATCTTTCGAAGTTACAGACATTTTTTATAATAGTACCTAGTAAGTTTGACATTAAAATATGTAACAATTCTGCACAACGGACTAAATCCTATACAATAATCAAATCAATAGCAAATTTACCTTCAAGCCTCGCTACAAGTCTGCCAATCCGTTTCGCCTCAGTCTCCTCCACCTTCTCAGCGCGCCTGACAACCTCCGCGATGGCCTCCCGCTCAGCCGTCGTCAGCGGGGGCTCGCTGCGGGCAGCACTCCAGCCGGTGCGAAGTCTGGACCAATATTATTTTATATTTGGTAGTAATAAGACTTTGTCGATGTTCGTTTTTAGTTAGGTTTGCTTTATATTGTACACTTAAATGTGCTAAGTAACTTGGTGAAGCAATTTCGTTTGGTAAAAGGAATATTCTTGACCATTACTACAACATTCAAAGTCTAAGTCCGTTTCTATTGGTCGTGGCATGATTGTTTAAATAGTATACATAAAGTTGATAGTAAATAGTATACCGGGTGTCCCACTGTTGGTACCTATACTAAGCTCAAAGGAGGTTATAGTTTTGCATACGCTGAGTACGTAAAAAATACTTAAAAAATTCCAAACGCATTTTTTTTTCAAATAGATGAATTCTTAAAACTCTATGTGTACACCCCTAATAAGCAACCCGCCTATAGTAGAGCCATTTTAATAGGCAACATTTGACAGTTCAACTAAATTCAACAATGTAACCTAGTAACGACGACATAGAATAACATGATATTTCGTTTTGTTAGAACTGCACATTTGCTTAACTTTTTTCAAATACGATTACATATTTATAATAATAATGACCGATGCAAGTAATTTTAAGATTTCATATTACTGATAAACCATTCTAAACATAATAAACAATTTCTGAATTAAAGAACTGACGTCGATACAATTTTGTGTCAATAAACTTTTTTTCTTTTTAAATACCAGAGACGTTACTCTAAAAATCGAAATCTGACATCTAGAATCGAATGCATTGATTACTTGTGAATAAAAATCATCATAAATTAATAAATGTGTTTCAAGTTCGATTGACAAATGTTTCAAGTCAGTATCGATTAATTCACTTTAATCGATGTTTTTAAGCAGGTTACCTCTCTTCGAAGATAAAATTGATAGACGTCAAATGTTGCCTATTAAATTGGCTAGACTATAACTTTGTCACCCGCACGTAAGGGCGTATTCAGAAAGAAAGCTTGAAACTTATAAGCGCTTATCGGCGCTTGTCATGTTCATATAAATATGACAAGCAAGACAATGAACATGACAAGCGCCGATAAGCGTTTATAAGCGCTTATAAGTTTCAAGCTTTCTTTCTGAATACGCCCTAAGCTATCTTCTAAAATTATGTTTTCATAGACAAAATGCTCACATTAGCGAGGCGGTATATGCCGCCTGCACGAAGTTAGAGAAGAAAACATGGATTTTAAGGAAAACAGTAGCAAAAAAAAATTAACGTAATTTTTTTTAAAGTATTTTTTATGTGATCAGTGTATGCTAAACTACAAATCTCTTTGCGCTTAGTATACTGATAGTGGGACACCCTGTATACCCAGCATACCTATATATCTGTTCTCAATAAATAAAATCAAACAGAAAAATTATTCAATTCGAGATTGTACTTCCTGGGATTAGCGCATTCAAACAACAATCAAACTATCTCATCAGCTGTAATATTAGTACCGATAATAATCCTGTAGATAATAATATTATTCCAAGAAATATATTTCATTCGCGTACACACATATATCGCAAATACATATAGTACCTAGATCGCAAACGTGTTGGATTGGCAGGAGTGGAAACATGCTTACAACGCTCTACCCCAGCAAGCACAAAACACCATTATAACAAACTTATGATAGCACGAGTTCATGTACAAAGCATTATAACCAAATCGTATATCGGCTGTATTTCTTTTATACGACTCTTATAATATTTTTATTTAGCAAAATATTTTATATTGTGCTAAAAATGAACCTACGTAATACATGCTTGATAATTATTTCTACGTAAGAAAACATAATTATTTCTTCAATCTGCTCCATCATGTATTCACAAACATTGTCTGTTATAACAATCCACTTGAATTCATCCTCGCAGAAAATTAACAAAACATCCAGATTTATTTTTCGTCGTGACTTTTTCTTATGAAAAAGTATACATATAATGAACAGTTAAGAAAATGGTTTCAGGATGATAAATCTATCCTACTAATATTATAAATGCCAAAGTTTGTGAGGATGTGTATGTATGTGTGTGTTTGTTAACACTTTCACGCAAATACTATTGAACCGATTACAATGAAATTATAAGCACACATATAGAGGGTAACTTGGATTAACACATTTTGAACTCGATTATTTGTTCTTGGGTCTGGGTGTTATCTATATACATATATGTATTTATAAAATATTATATTATACCCACAACACAAACCTTAATTGAGCTTACTGTGGGACTAGGTCGATTTGTGTAATATTGTCCTTTAATATTATTTATTTATTTTATTTATTTATAGGATAGGATTTATCCCACGGGAATGCGCCTTTTGCTTTGAAAACGCGGGCGAAGCCTCGAGCGGAAAGCTAGTTTCTTATATAACTTTGACATACAATCTGCGACCTGTGGTTTCACTCGCGTCCTATGGTCGTAGCGCGGTGCTACGAGCCTTCCGGCTTCCTCAATGAATGAACTATTACAGGTACACACGGAAATCATTTTCCACTTCAAATCAATACTTATAACCAACAAAACTATTCAGCCTTTTAAATTATCAATATAAGTATGGACCAAACAACATCATGTGTGAAGCTATCCTCCTTTGATTGGGTATCGGATGTCCCGATTGATATTACAATATAAGGCCTTCGAAAAATTCCTTCACATTGATATTATATCTTGAATCTTCTGGAATCTGATATTCATTTTGCGAATTATTGCAATTGTATAGTAATATGTCTTATTTCAAATACATAAGTACATATGAGGTGAACGCTTTTCTTCGTTGGTTTTATTTATTAAAAACTTTGTATTGTTACTTAATATACATATATAAATTGCTTTTTAAAGAATTTTTATGTTTTCTACAAAAGTAGAGATCATTATAATTCTGTTTTTCTTGAATCATAATTCTTTTCAAACTCGATAAACAGATCTATGTATATTGTATACTATGGAAGATTGCCGCAAGTATGAAATGGCTGAGTACCTTTTATAACTTTCTCCATTATAACTGTTTTAACTTCAAAAGGTTTTAAATTACAGTTTTATTGCTCAGTTGGCTTTTGCTTGTTTATTTATTTAAAGTCTAAATAACTTTGTATTTATTTACGTTATATTCGAAGACTTTTAGTTTACATTATATTATGCATGGTTCATTGTCCTGAAAAAGTGGTTAATAAATCTGTTTGAATTTGAACTAATTTTTATTTAACCCATAATAAAGGCACATAGTCCTGTTATAACGTGTTTTTATTAATTTCTGTATGAATACATAGGTATGTACAATATTTGTTAATTAGAATAGAAGAAGAATAGAATAAGAATTTATTCGCAGTAAAAATCAAACACATAAACAAAAAAAATACACAAGAAAAATAACAGTTTACTACGAAAAGGCTATGGACTCAGCATATGGTGGAAGCAATGACTAAAAGGCCAGTGCTTTCACCGCTGTTTTTCAGCGCCTGTTGTAGCCACAAATGTCACACGAGTTGATACAACAAAAATTTTGTTATTAAAATAAAAGTAAACAAACTAACAGCATTTCTTATAAAACAAACATGCAATACATTAGGAAAACAGGTAAAACAATAAAAAATAAACAACAAAAAAATGGAAAATGAAAGGAATGCAGGTAATGTTTTATTCCGTTTCTACCGGTGGGATACATCGATACATCTTATATTAATAATAATTAATCAACCACACAATTATATCTAATAGCCAGTTCATTCATACCCGGGTGAAATAATTACTATTCAAGTATTTAAATATGTAAAAACACAATATATAAAAAAAAAAAAATATATGTATTATAAAAATTACCCATTCATCAACTAATTCACTGGGCAATTACAATTTGGTAATTGTCTTTAGAGGTAATAGATCACATACATACACATGTGATTTATATGTATATGCAAATTGGTGATCGCACGAGTTATCACTCTATCAAGTACCTATCAACCATTAATTGATGAGGTCATAATATTAATTATGTACTTGGTAAAAAAAAAATCATTGTAAGTACTATGAAGATATCTGTTAACATGAAGTCTCAAAGAACAATCAACCAAGCATTTTACATTAAGTGATTTTAATAATAATATCAAAAGAACCATTAAATTATATATATTTCTAATTTTTTGTGGACGTAAAATCCTACACGCAATACTCAATAGTCAGTACCTATAACTTCAAAATAAACTATACATGTGCATTGTGCATCTTTAATATGTAGCCCACCACAACCATACGAATACTACTAACTAAAATTTTAAAACTTTTTAATTCTTTATGAAAAACTAAGGATGATTAAGTACTGAAAACAAAACAAATAGGAAGCGGATGTAAACCGGAGATAGTGATGCGCGGTGCAAGGTCCTTTGCATATTAACTGGCAACCTTGCTTTTATTTTTAGAAAATCTAATTAACACAATGAACCTTTTTTTTATTTACATCACGCCTACTTACCACCTACGGATGTCACTTTGATAAAATTGAATGCGAACTGCTTTCCGGTGACATGATTGTGATTTGTGGGATAAAATATCTGAACAAAATATAACATATTTAATTGGATAATTCATTTGTTACCGAGTTGGTCACAGTAAAGTTATTGTTATTTTTATTAGAATAGTTACTTTAAAATCAAAACCTTATCTCACGAGTCACGACTCACAATGACTTTCTGAACTATTTTATTATTTAACTAGCGGTCCGCCCCGGCTTCGCCCGTGGTACATATTTACGTTTTCTCTACATAAAAACCATCCTCGTACTTCAAGGAATATAATAAAAAAGAATTATCGAAATCGGTTCGGCCGTTCTCGAGTTATGCGCTTACCAACACATTTTGCGATTCATTTTTATATATAAGATTCAAAAACTACTGGATCGATTACAAAAATTATTCTTATTACTTGTGGAAACCTATTTGCTGGTTATGTATTTTTATCCCTTCGCTAGTTAACTTATTTTAATATCGTCCTACAAATTGTGTTATTACACATTTTTTATTAGTCTCGTGGAAAGTCAAAATTACTAATAGGTACATATATAACATAAGTATAAAATAATTATTATAGGTATGCGAGAATTTAAAACCTATACATAGTTACTATTAAAATGAATTTTTAATCATTTCAATTCCAATGAACTAAAATTAAATCTGTTAATAACAGACTTTTAAGTTGAAATTATAATATTGTAATCTGAGTAATAATCATTAAAATTTACTCTAGGTAGGTACTAAGTAGGTACTTTAATTATACCACTTAACATGATATTATTTTTTAAGTAAGTTACGTAACTATCTACTGCTAAATATTTCTTCTTTTTACTAATCATTAAATATAATATTTTTTACGCAAATTTATTAAAAATAAAAAACATGAAAAATATTTCAGATCAAGTAACCAACTGATAAGATAACAAGATTATCAGAACGAATGTCAACAACTAAACAAAAACAAACTTACTGAACTTTATTTTTACACAATACTTACTTTGCTCGTAAAGAAAGTTGCCGGTCGTTCGGACACACATATTTATTGCCTTTACTTTGATAATTCATTGTTCGAAATGATAAAAATTATTTATAAAATAATTTCCCGGCTACACCGGACGGGAACAGTCGCGCCACGCACTCCCGCCTGTTGATAATATCCAACTGTTGCTTCGCGCGTGACGAACGCCAAATAATCGATATTATGTATAACAAAGCTTTCAAAAACAGCTGACAAGGAACAATACTTATCTAGAAATGATATACATAGTTAAATTGTTATTTTGAAATGTGTTCTTTGTAATGCGATGGTATAAATCCCAAACAAAGATTAATTATTTGAATATTTAAATATAGTTTTAGAAATATACCTTCGTTTGACGCTCTGTTCATTGCGATGTGTTTTTAATGGTTTTTATTTTATTCAAAATAAAATATTGTTCTTAACAGCCACAGATATATTAAGTTTAATCAATTTTATCAAAATAATTACATAAGTATTCAGTTAGAACATGGAACCAAAATTTGAAATTGATTTAAAAAATCGCGCCATTGTGAGGTCCATGTGAGGTCGATTATGAATGTTACTAGAAGTAAAAAATATGCAATGAACATTATGAATCTTAATATTATACCAATTATACACAGTATAATATTTGCAGAGCCCTAGTAATTTAGACAGTGTTATTTTATTACTTAAAGCTTTATTTCTATTACAAGTTATGGATTTTTATTAAAAAAATGGTAGGTTCTTTCTTCGATATAATTAAATTGATGCTGTTAATAATTAAAATAGATACTAACAACTTTCGGAATAAACAGTATTTGAATATTATTTTTATTTATATAGAAAAATTCAATATGTGGATTGTGGATATGTATGTTTTCATTATGATAGCAACCCTCATAGATAGCCAAAAGACAGGTATTTGACTGTTAGCTATCTATGATATTTAAAAACGTAACATATGTCAAATTACGAAGTGACGGATGTGCATTGACACTTCAATTTTTTTTAGTTATGATGGCGCACTTGCGAAAGGTGGATAGGTTTCTTTAATAAAGTTTGTTTTGTGCGGTGAAGTGAAAAGGTGGTTATCTTGATGCCGTACCGCAGGCGTTGCTCCGTCAAAATGCCGGATTTCGATGACGATGTGACCGTCGTTGATGTGTACGATTTGGCTTCGGACATTGGAAAGGAATGTGAAATAATTATCGAGAAGTACGGCCCTGAGGCTGTGACTGCACTTCTACCGAAGGTGATAAATGCTCTAGAACTTCTGGAGAACTTAGCAGTACGCAACGAAAAAGAAAACCAGGCGTTACACGAATTGACAGCGAAAATATCCCAGTTAGAAAACGACAAGATCGAAAAGGCAGAATACAGACAACGATTCGAAAAGGTAAGCGGTAGAGGTCATTGTTATTTGGTGATTGAATTTATACGTACTTCGACACGAAATACTGGCCACAGTTTCGACATCTGCTAGTGTATTGGGTGCACTTGTAGTCTTGCAAATAATTTACACCTGCCGAGTATATTGCGCGACATTGTTATCGTTCCGAACATTGATACAATAATTATAATCAATTTAATTGTTTGAAGTTTCATATTCTAGTACCTACAGTTTTTGTTTAAGTGTTACATGCACGAAAGCAAAATCTATTATCTAATTTATCTACAGATTTGGTATGTATGTTTTTGTGTATTATTTCATCCTTATCTGTGGTAACTAGATTTTTTGCTTTTTTTTATCAGCAAAGTAAAATTTATATTGTGTCTTATTATTTTGATAATTTGAACAACATTAAATATCTGTGATTCTGTCGTTAATCTATTAATGGCCTTAGCTATACCTACATTCATTCCATAATTGCTTATTATAGTTTACAGTCTATACAGTATTGTACATCAACAAATGATGATTAATGTACTAAGTGTTTAAAATACAACTAATGAAGTAAGAACAAGTAAACACTGTGTATATTGCTAAATAGATACTAACCTAAAGACATTTAACTCAATGTCTGTGTGCAAATTGACATACTTTTTGAGGATATTAACTATTACTTTTTAAGAGGAAGAATGTACAGGAAAGCTTTGAATGTTGTAACACTATCATGTAAACATTGTTTTGTAATGAATTTTGTATAAATATTAATTTGGTATTTACATCAGATACTAGTTTACAAGGTACAGAATAATATCATTTTGTCTATGATTTAGGAATGATGTGTAGAGAATTATATTCAGTTTTTTCATATTAAATTGATACTGACTTGATTAATTAGGTAATTTTTTCAAGCACTGTTTTGTTTCATTAATAAGTGACAATTCATAACATACTGCTGGCTGTTGCATATTGCTGCATGCATAACTACGCTTCACGGTTTCACCCGTGTGGCTCCGCTCCTGTTTGTCTTAGCATATAGCCTTCCTTGATAAATCGGCTATCAAACACTGAAAGAATTTTTCAAATCGGACCATTAGTTCCTGAGATTAGCGCATTCAAACAAACAAACTCTTCAGCTTTATAATATTAGTACAGATAAGTTAAAATGTCTCCATTTCTTTCCATTCTATAAAGGTCTTTTATTGTAATAACAGATATATTCTTACTTCATTAGATATAACCCATTGACCACCGAGCAGCCCGATCGGGCCGAGACACAATAGATTTTCTATTGTGTCTGTGATCCGAGGACTGACGGATTAAGTTCAAATGCTATTAATTTTAACTTAATAATTAACTAATCTATTTTCATAAAATAAATAAGTAAGTTATCTCATCAACATCAGAATAAGAATTTATTATAAAACAATGCAGATAGAAAACAATTACACAATTTACATTCTTTATAAAATAATGTATTACTTCCTGAGTAATGATAATGACTCAGAATAGTTCAGAATGACTGCAAGACTGAGGTAATTTGTAACATGCATTAAGAATATATTATTTGCCTATTTTTTGTGTAGAATCTAGAAAGTTAAAATGATAATCACTTGTTCTGTGATAAAAGTCTATACAATATGATTAATAGCTTTTAGATATATGTATAATATATTTGTTAATCTTTCACACAAATACTACTAAACCAATTACAATGAAATTTGGCACACATATAGAGAGTAACTAGGATTAACATATAGGATAGGTTTTATCCCCAAAATCCCACAGGAACGGGAACTATGCTGGTTTTTCTTTGTAAACACGGATGAAGCTAGTAACAATTTAAAAAATCAAAAGATTAAAGCCTTTTGAAAATAATAATAAACTCATAGTCTGTGGTGGCTGCATCTGGTGAAAGAATTTTTGAAAGTGGTCCAGTAGATTAGCGTCTTCAAACGAATTTCTTCGACTCTTCATTCGACTTATTACTATGAGTATAGATTAACAGAATGATTCAGATCTTGACTGGATTAAACTTCTAGTGGACAGGAATATGATAATTGAGACATTGTTTAAACAATGTTATCCCAGTGGAGATGAATAAAAAAAATTGAGACATTTTTTTGCATTGTTTTTGCCTGGTAGGACACAAAATTTACCTACTTGTCCCTTAAAAGAAAGATCAATCAGTGAAACACATGTATGAATAATGTATCTGCTCCATACCCCACTAGGGGACAAGAAACATAGTTTATGCAATGTGTAAAAAAACAGTATATTGAAAAATAAGAAAAAAATTTGCACATGTCCTTCAAAATCATTATACACAACACATTTAAATAAATTATGCAATATGACCTCAACACAAATTTTAGATAAAGATTTATGCTATTACAAATTTATGAATGACTAGTTTTCCGCCCGCCGCTTGGGTTAATCCAACTTACCCTCTATATGTATGCTAAATTTCATTGTAATCAGTTCTGTAGTATTTGCGTGAAAGGGTAACAAACATACATCCATCCTCACAAACTTTCGTATTTATAATAGGAATAGGATTGATAAGTTGATTTGAAATAGCCATCAATGCTTTCTCTTATTCCCTTAGTTATAATACAAATGAATGATAATTAATTAATAGTCATTTGTTTTGTAACAAGCATTGCTTTGTTACTAATAAATATAGTAATTAAATATTTAAAAATGATTTAATGATCTTGAGATAAATATTTACTCTTATTCGAATAAAATTGATATTTAAAACCATTATGAAGTGAATGTTTTTATTATTAACATTTAAAAACAATTTTTAACATAAAATTAATATCATTGTTTATTATTTATCAAAGAAATCAATCAATTAAGATTATGTCAAACCACTTAATAATTCAGTTACATAATTACAAGTGGCAATTATGAAGTCATTACAGGTAAATTAGCTTGGAGAAATTTTTGCGTTTGTAGTAGTGTATGGTCAGCAAATAAAATAAAACAACATTTTATTTTTAGTTTTTATTTTATACAGGGTTACTTGTAAAACACCAGCAACCTCGCAGGACAAGATAGCTAACATCATAAGTAACAACATTTGTTCTACGACTTTTGGCATAACGCAATAAATTATTTTTAAATGATTTTTTAAACTTTTATTGTACTCTCCTTACATTTGTAAGTCTATGTTCTATTAATTATCGGATGGACGACGCGACGCCCCCTTCCCCCTCTCGTTCGCTTTTTGTTTACGTAATTTTTGGGAGGCGTAGAGTTTATAATATTCAGACGGAAAATTAAATGAATATTTATTTTTGTATGAAAATATAATCTAACAAATTATCAAAAGTCGTAGAACAAATGTTGTTACTTATGATGTTAGCTATCTTGTCCTGCGAGGTTGCCGGTGTTTTACAAGTAACCCTGTATATATAAGGGATTTTAAATTAAACTATATGTGTTTCTCCTCTGAAAAAGATGAGACTTTATTTTAATATTTGCACATTTAACATACATATAACTTTTACATTAACAATGTTACTAAAATGAAAAATTTACTAACCTGAAAAAGAAACGACATTTAAAGTTTAATTCTTTAGTTTGAGAAGTCAAAGGCTTGCCTCGACCATGTTTTAACACTGGAGCCATATTGAATTAACAATATAAAGTTACAACACTTACACACAAATTAAACACTAGTTATGGCCCTGCCTTCATACAAAACTGCTGAATACGCCGTTCGCACGGGAATAGAATGTGGATGCGATTTCCCTTAGTTAGCATCCAAGCTTACGTCTTTATAATTATTAAACTGTATAAATTCATTCTTTAACTCCGGTCTGCATCGTGCAGACATGGGTGTAAAAGTCTCATTTTAGCTATTAAATGTAGTTTTTAAGTACATCTGAGTTTTCATTTGGGGCCTCCGGCTGCGGGACATGTAATTCACTTCAACAAATATTATAACAATAATAACAAATAATAACAACAATCAACAAATACAAAATTTATCAATTAAACTACGTACATAATAATTATAATTTTTGAATGAAATGTGCTTTATGTTCTAACGCTACCAAACGACTGCACGTGGCACCTGCGGACAGCGTAAACTGGTTTATTCTGGTTTTGTGCGTGTTTCCACTTTCCACTATCAAGTGACGATTTATTTATTTGTTTTGTTTCGTAATTATTATGGTCAAATATTAATTATGAAACAAATTATTATGGACACGATATTTTATTGTTTCACGGTAGTCGCCTTGTCGTTTGCTCAAGGACGTAAAATTGAATGATATATTTTTTTTTATAAAGTCAAAACCATTTTCTTTCAAATAAAAACTTGTTTTTATTGAAAACAAAAGTGTTGCTAGGAATAAGTATAAAATTAAATAGTAATGTTAGGATATCGAAACATTTTTGTATAGGCCAGAACGATATAGTGGAAACGCGCTCTAAGATCTGAGTAATATACACACCACTACATATGCAAAAATTTCTCCAAGCTAATTTACCTGTACATCTTGATTGTGGTATTATAATATGATGAACTGATGACTCATTATATTAAAATATTGGTAATTATTTATTTTCTTTCACTGTACTCTTTAAAAAGCTAATATAGTGAAATGAATTGAAAATTAAACATTTTTTAAACATGATGCATTTTAATTTATAGATGCTCAATTGAGATTAACCTATTAGATTTAATTTTTATATTTTAACTTGCAAAAATATTGTTAATGAAGTGTAATGACGATTTCTTTTACTGTTTGTAATAATGCAAATGACATTAAATAGGTTCTACCTTGCACCTACATAATTAGCCGCTTCAGTTGATAACATACATATCGTAATGAATAACACATTTCACAGGAAATAGAGGCAATCGAGGAGCAATGGAGGACGGAATCGGCCGAGCTGGTCACGGCCGTCGCGCGGCTACAGGACGAGAACAAGCGGCTGCGGCGCACGGTCAACTCGCCCGCGGACGGTGAGTTCGGAAAATGTATGAGCCGCTTCTTTTTTTTTTCTTTTCGTTTTTTTTGTGCATGTCATTGGTTGTTTTTTTTCATAATGTTATGGTCTGTTTTTTTTTTAATTTAAAACGCTTAAAGTGAATGTAACACTGGTTGGTTACGTTTTTATGGCGCGTTTTTTTTTTCTTTTTTGAATTTGTTATAACACGAATACAAGGGACGCATTTAATGAACATGTTGTTTATTTCGATGAATAATTGTACCATTTATTTGAATGAATTCAGTATTTTATTCAATTTAATTCACAAATAAATTAAATTATTACTGTGAAGAGGGCACTTTCGCTGATACCCTTTAATTGACATTTTGAGTGACTATATTCCATTATTCTAGATTCGTTTGTAAAATCACTGTCCTTAGACAATTATTATTCATATTTTATTATGAGATGTTGAAATGTTGATAAAGCTAAGGCGATAATCACACAATCTCTATAAGTAAGTAATTATTTTATTGTTCTTAATAGTTCCGAATTTCGCAATTTTATCATCAAGTGATTAACCTTAGTGTGTAGGTATTCGATACCTTGAAAATCAGTATGTGGGTTTCTTATCTGGTAACCTAAATTGTGTTTTCAAACCATTTGAAACAATACCTAAAAGAACATAATGTTTTCATGTAGGTACAAAAGAAAAACATTTAGGATATTTCTAATAGCCAATAGGTACATTTATTTTTTATCAGAACAGGGACCTGACCTGTAACTGACTGGCAAATTCATTTTATGATCGCAATAACCAGCCATGGTTAATTATGGTATTATATGAATTTGCCAGTCAGTTCAATTCACGTCGTAAATTGACTAAGAATAAGAGGTCATACTACGGCCCCTGATTTAGATGTTTCCGGTAGAGTTTAATTTGTCTTGTAGAAATGGAATGTCTTCATCAAATTACAGCGTGTAGTGTTTTTTTTTTGTAATTGATTATACCCTATTAAGAAACCTTCCACATTCTATATATATCACATATAAGTACAACTGAATTATCACCTTCCTACTTATATGGATACGATTTCCTATGAAGGCTAAAAAATAGATAGAGAAAATCGATTGCTAACACGAGAAATGAAAAATCGAGAAATTGATAAAATTATTATCTGTCTTGTAGCGGATAAGATGGCTTGATGTATCATATTGTTGTAGATTAAAAAAAAAAGACAATAACATTGGGAAGTATTCTTTCTCGTGCTTTTTTGTTCCTCGCTTGTAAAATGTGGCTTTACTATTTATTTTAAATAGCGTTTATCATGTTATCCTTTGTCTGTAGTAAATAAGTACATTAGTTAGCTATAACAAAAATGCTGGGTTCGAATCCAGATCTAATCGAAGTAGGTAAGATATTTGGTTGAAAACAGGTTGCGTACATTCTTATTCCATTATTAAAATATAATTAAATTGCGGCTACTTCAAATCTTGCAAGAGATAACGAGACAATTTTCCTTTTCCAAATCATATACAGTACGTTTATTGTGTTTGTTTAAAAACATAACAATGATAAGTTTTGCTCTGAATGAAACATTATTATCTTGACACGGGTTTTAGGTTTCAGGCTCATGTAATATTCATGCGTAATTTAAATAACTAAACATTTTCTTTTTCGTTCTTTTTAATACAGATAAGAGGTCTGGAAAAAAAGGAATATTTTTTTAACTAGAACTTTCTAGAAAATTTAAAGACCATTATATAAAATGCCACAGTTTTTAATACAGCATGAATTTAATGTTATCTCACATGCCATACATCACTTTCCAGGCTACTCTTATCAGTACCTAGATTTTTAAATTGAATACTATAACAATATCTGTGTTACTTATTTAACGTATATACCTACCTATCAGAAGAAGATCAAAGTCTTAAAAATTTGCTGTATATTTTTTGTCTAGATAATACATAATTTATGCACTATAATGTTTATCGAAACTAATTTATAATATTTTAAAAATATCTGAGGCTTTTTTGCGAGCACGCTAAAAAGACGCTTTACGCGATGTAGGTAGGTTGCAATCGCAAATCATATTAATTAATATCAAATAAAAAAGTTCTTACGTACCTACCTACTGTAATTTATAATGAAAACACCTCTTTACTTCATCTTCCTAACTTCCTATGATATTAATACCTACTTATACATAGTAGGTATTTAATCACAAAGTCAAGAATGTCTTACAAATGCTTATAAATTTAACCAGCCGGTAAGTGCAGCGGTTACTGACCCTTCCCATTGCGACAATGAATCTGGTTTTGATCCCCACGCCTGAAAAACGTAGCAATAAAAAGTATTTTTAATTGATATTTTGTTTATAATATTAACCGCGGAATATGTATGTTTATAGCCTTATTCAATAGCAATGATAATAATTTATAATCTATATATCGTGAGCTTCACCATTAAGTACTAATTACACATTTTACTAATTTAATTACAAGGTTTACGATTGAAAACATCAAACCATATTGTGTTATTTCCTCAAAGGTAAAACCGCTTCCAGCGCATCTTTTTATACATTAGCTGTGCTCCACGGTTTTACCCGCAGTGCTCCGGTCCTGTTGGTCTTAGCGTGATGATATGTAGCCTATATTCTACCTCGGTAAATGGGCTATCTAACACCGGAAGATTTTTTCAAATCGGACCTGTAGTTCCCGAGATTAGCGCGCTCAAACAAACAAACTTTTCAGCTTTATAATATTATACTATACTAATATTCACTACTAGCCGTGCCCCGCGGTTTTACCCACATTGCTTTGCTCCTATTGGTCTTAGCATGATAAAATATAGCCTTATAACCTTACTCAATAAATGGGCTATTGGAAGAATTTTTCAAATCGGACCGGTAGTTCCTGAGATTAGCGCGTTCATACAAACAAACTCTTCAACTTTATAATATTAGTTCACTATTAATAAGTTATTAGAATATTACCTCACTTCCTATATTATCCACCATGAAGTTATCTATAATCTATATCCTATTCCGGCTTTTTATTCTGTCAAATTATACAAATACGGTTTCTATGTTTTACACGATCGCGTAATAACCTAACAAATTGAATGTATACTTAATATCAATAGGAAGAAGAATGATCAAGTAAATACTATAGGTATTGGTAAAGGCGGTAGAGAGACTAGTTTTCTGCATCAGACACAAAAAATGGTTTCATCAACTATATAATATATTATGATAGATCTTTATAAAAAAGTAAAACCGCGGAACCCAGCTAGTTCTAACTAAAAATCTGCGTCTTATTAGACCCCACAGGCGCAGTCGTTTGTATCTTCATTCTACTGTTATCCTCTTTGTTTGCAATATCATCCTAACAACACTATAAAATTAAGTGTAAACAGGCGTAGAGCATATTTTCGTTGTTCCGAAGGCAATTGAAAAGTTCTGCGATGTTCTAATACTGAATACGAGTTTTCGTTTACACTAAAAGATAACGAAATAATGTTCTTGCTCTAGCTCTATGTTCGATTGATGTAAATGCACCGTAATTATAATGTATGTAATATATTAATGACTTTAAATAAATAAATCAGGTACAAGCGCACCGCCATCACCAGCCAGAGAGCACGATCAAGAAGTCCTATCCCGGCTTAGTAGCACGGCGGAAAAACAGCGTGCCACACTCCGCCACCAAGAACTGCAGTTGCAAGAGAAACAACAGCTTATTGATAGTGTGAGTGATTTTGTTTACATGATTAATTTATAAGTTATAATATTTCTGTTGTTACTACTACTAGGTCCTTAATATTGTTAAATGTGTTGCGTGGAGTGTTGAAATCGGAGTAGGAAAATTTTTAATTAATAACATATTATCTATATATCTGGCCAAGAAAAGGATTTAGACTTTAGAGCGAGTGTAATCACGGGCTGTATCACCATGATATCAAAATGATAATGGTTCACAATGCGCATCATTTTGTCATTTGTTTACACCATCTACTACCCAGCAAGAATTTTGAATTTTGATAGGTGGTTAATATCTAGGAAATTAATACGTCTCTTGTATTTATAACGATTGATACGAGTAACATGTTAATAGATATAAGTTATAACTATAAAACAGTTTGTCCTGTACGTTTCTATAACATTAATAGATGTAAATCATGTGAACACGCTGCACGGAGCGCTAAATAGTAAATAGTACATACATAATTGCTAAACCATGTATGTGGCTTCACTAAATGACCATTAATTTTCATAATAATTATCAGTAGATAATATTTAAACTTGACAAACGAATGCATTAAATTTTAATCTTTTTAAATTTTAAAATTAAAATTTAATCAATTAATGTACTAAAAATCGGTCTATAAAGTACCGTCAAAACCAACATGGTAATTCTAAAGAGAGAGCTTAACATGTTGATTAACTGCTTTGATGTTACTGTATGTAATTAACTAAATACGACCTTCTGATTATGTAATTAAATTTCATTTTAAGTTGTAGGTAGAGCATTATACAATGTGCATATATTTTTACATACAACTTACACACGATCTGCGTTAGTTTTAAAAATATATGTTTTATCTCGATTGGTCTTTATGCGTTTACTATCTTCCCGCCCGCGGCTTTGCCCGCTTTGTCCAAAACCTAATAAATTATATACTAAAACCTTCCTCTTGAATCCCTCTACCTATCTCTTAAAAAACCGCATCAAAATCCGTTGCGTAGTTTGAAAGATTAAACATACAAAGGGACAGAGACAGTGACTTTGTTATACATACTATGTAGTGATACTTTGGATATTAAAAGGATGGTTCTTAACTGCCAATAACATTGCATTGCTATTAGACTACAAGCCCGCATAGGACAAAAATATGGGTCAAATGAACCACCACGGGACATATCTAGAACGATAGCAGAGCAAAAAATAATAAGATTCATCACTATGCCGTCACTTGTAAGCTGTCCAACTGAGTGCAGATGAGAATTGAAAAGTACAGGTAGACTCGGTAAATTTTGGTCATATATTTTTGTACGGCATTCTTAACCATCGATAGATCCATTAAAAATAATAAGAAACCGCTCAGTGCCGTACAAAAATGGTGGTCCACCAAGTCGGAATTTTTATTTAATTTCTGAGAGTTACCGGGGGTAAATTTGGTCATTTGACCATGTACGGCATCTGTGTCATACTATTGCTATACTGCTTTTAATCCATTATTCCGCAACGCCGTACAAAAATCATGGGGACAAGGGGAAAAAATCGAGAGTTGTAATCCCCTCTCTTTCCCCACTCCAGGGGGTCATTTGACACAACACGAAATAAATTTATTTTTAAAGTATTTTATGCATAGATAATATTTTTTCAAGTGCCGTACATTTTCGTTGGTTCAAAGGGGAAAAATCTGAAAAAGAAAAAATGCATATAACGAAATGTTTGCTTTATATTTTTCTAATAAAATATAAATATACATTAATATTAAGAAGCTCGAGGTGGTTAATTATCACCTTGGAAAGTCGGAGTCAAGTGGAATGGACTCCGTTAAATTGATGAACTAAAAAAAAAGCTATGAACGAAAAGATGTGAATTATATTCAATCAGCCCATGAATACAGGTAAAGTCACAAGCAAATGCTAGTAATATATACATATTCAAAATGTACAAGTAAAGCGCTTTCAAATGATACCAAACACGGCATATTTATCTTAACTTAATTTTTTTACTCTGTATGTTTTGTCCGCTAGAGGGCGCCACATTAGATTTTGTGAAACCCCATATAGCCTTTAGCTAGCTGGTCACTGATTATCCAGTGAACAATTCAGACGCTTCTTATGATATGTCATTTGTCGAATTCTGATAAGTAGTTTAGAAGTTACGAGGGAATAGATGAACATACATACATGACCTGTCAAAACCATAACCCTCCTTTTGCTTTGCCGTAGTTGGGTAAAAATATGTTAATGCCGTACTGTATCAAATGGCCATAAAGCACCCTTAAAATTGTAGCTTTCGTCGCTTTCATCAGCCTAAAAGATGTGGTCTGCACAAAAATGTACGGCATCGTTTTTTCCTAATTTATCTATGTTAATACTATTTAAAACAACGAATAAAGTGTAGAAAACTATTATATTTCATTAATCTACGATGTTTAAACTTTAACAAAATTTCTGGGTTTGCATTTCTCTATAACTTTTTTTAGAACGGTTTCTTTTGAACGGCAATATTATACAACAATTGAATTTTACAATATCATGTTAAAAAAAAAGTTCCCGTACAGGGTCAAATGACCTTACAGCTCTTTATATCAAGAATTCGATGAAATTAAGATGATTATTGGTATACATTTAAAAGAACAATTATTTTTTGACGGCATTGCTTTTAATAGTACTTTTGAGTGCTAGATAATGTTTTGGAACCGAAGCCGTACTTAGTCAAAGGGGGTCACCCCTGGAGTGGGGAAAGAGAGGGGATTACAACTCTCGATTTTTTCCCCTTGTCCCCATGATTTTTGTACGGCGTTGCGGAATAATGGATTAAAAGCAGTATAGCAATCGTATGACACAGATGCCGTACATGGTCAAATGACCAAATTTACCCCGGGTAACTCTCGGAAATTAAATAAAAATTCCGACTTGGTGGACCCACATTTTTGTACGGCACTGAGCGGTTTCTTATTATTTTTAATGGATCTATCGATGGTTAAGAATGCCGTACAAAAATATATGACCAAAATTTACCGAGTCTACCTGTACTTTTCAATTCTCATCTGCACTCAGTTGGACAGCTTACAAGTGACGGCATAGTGATGAATCTTATTATTTTTTGCTCTTCTTTCGTACTAGATATGTCCCGTGGTGGTTCATTTGACCCATATTTTTTTCATATGCGGGCTTGTAGTCTATATAGTAAATAAATAGATTTATAGACCGGACTCTCAGTGGAGTTTCGTTTGCAAAAATACCGGACCTAAATCTGACTTCTGATTACTGATATATATTGTATAGATCCCAGACATCGTATAGACAGATGTTGCCAACCAGTTTTGTGGTCCCCCTCTCCCCACAACGGTAATTAAATATGGCATACAAAGAAAAAAATAAAAATTTCCAAAACATGCCGCGTGGGGTATCAAATGAAAGAGCTTATTGAGTAGATCACGAATATATAGCATACTATAACATTTCTTACACTTTCTCTAAGATTTTTTAGAAAATTTACGAAAATGGTCCATTTTTGAGTTAACTTTAAACCACTATAGATTGAAAACTCATGAATATATTTTTTAAATTATTTTTTTTAATATTTAACAATAGTCCATTGTTTACGATTCAATAGTTCGTACAGTGAAATAGTTGCATGGGGGAGTGGGGGGAGCATTCAAAGATGGCGAGTATATTTTCAAGTTTAGACGAGGCTGATGAAGTTAAGAGGCTGATTCAAAAATGTTCTGCCATATTTTTCATTCTGTCAAACACAACGACAGTGCAGAGATAATTATTCTAAGCCCTGACACGGATATTTTTGTATTAGGCCTTTATTTATGGCATAAACTTGAAAATATACTCGCCATCTTTGAATGCTTCCCCCACTCCCCCATGCAACTATTTCACTGTACGAACTATTGAATCGTCAACAATGGACTATTGTTAATTATTTAAAATAATAATTTAAAAAATATATTCATGAGTTTTCAATCTATAGTGGTTTAAAGTAAACTCAAAAATGGACCATTTTCGTAAATTTTCTAAAAAATCTTAGAGAAAGTGTAAGAAATGTTATAGTATGCTATATATTCGTGATCTACTCAATAAGCTCTTTCATTTGATACCCCACGCGGCATGTTTTGGAAATGTTTATTTTTTTCTTTGTATGCCATATTTAATTACCGGGGTGCGGGGAAGGGGACCACAAAACTGGTTGGCAACATATGTTTATAGGATGTCTGGGATCTATACAATATATATCAGAAGTCAGATTTAGGTCCGCTATTTATGCAAACGAACATCTCCTTGGAGCCTGCTCTATTACGCTCAGTTGAATATTGCATAACGTTATAAGTGTGAATTAAAAAACGAAATCATCCATTATTAACCGAAAGTATAGATATCTTAAAGCGATTATTAAGGAGGCGTTTTCCAATTTAACTCTAATTTAATAAAGGATTAATTTTCTAGTCTCACTTTACTAACTTCAAAACAAAGTCGCTTCCCGTAGTCTGACACTCATATATACCTATGCTTAGATCTTTAAAACTATGAAACCCATTTTGATGTGAGTTTTATTAATAGATAGAGGAACATTTTTACCTATAACAATGTATAATTGTACCCTTGCGGAACGGGTCGCTAGTGCAATATAACTACCAAAGTGTATTTGAAAATTGTATACCGGAAAATATTAATTTCAAAGTATATTAAGGTATCAAAACCAAACGCCCTTTAATTACAAGTTGCTTACGTAATTTTAATTAGAATGATCGTTAAATCCTTCTCGTGAAATTTTACAATAACCACACGGAGAAAATGTAGCTTGGTAAAGGACATGTTTGGCAAGGTTTGAATTCTTCGGCGTACAACGACTTATTCAATACCTAATTCAAATTTCATTGTAAAATGGTGTGCGTAAATAAATATATTATACCGTTTGGTTTAATTTATTAGTCTTTATATTTTATGGTATGAGTAAAATAGTACATGTTATTGCGCGTTTTAGTATGAACATAATATAAAATATTAGATACCTAATTGCCCCGGCTTTTACCTGCAGGTTGATACGGTATACAAAGAAAAGAATACACATATATTAAATGATTTTATGCTAATGAAATAACGTAATTTAGTAGGTACCTTACTTAGTTCAAACAATTTTATTTTGTTGTATTAGATATAACAAGTTTCACAAAATCATCAAGAAAAAAAAGTAAAATCAATTTAAAAGCAATTACAACTGTCTTACGCTCGCGTTTGTAACCATACCGTGGCAACACTGAATGTAGTAAGAATTACGATTTCCTGCTATCAATAACGATTGACTCTAATTAGGTATAAATAAATATTTCAGGACATTTTTCACAGACGGCACGATGTGATCCCATATTAAGTTCTCCATTTGTTTAATGTCATAATAAAATCCAAATAAAATGGCTAATAAAAATAACATATACATATACATACATAATACATATATATATACATATATATATATACATATAATTTTAAATATATTATATAATATAGATAATTAACACCCAGAAACAGAGCAAATTTGAACTAGGTGAGAATCGAAACCACGACCTCTGGCTTCGAAGCCAGCTACCAACTAACCGGTCAGTCAAAATGGTCTCTACAATGTTTTACGTGAGTTCTGCACAAGTTAATCTTGATGCTATCGAAAGAAAGTATACTGAGGCTAATGATATAGTGGCATCGATTGTATTGTTTCATTTTGTATGAAATTGCGCAGTGCAATTTGGCAAACGGCGATGTACAAGTTTATTACAGTGTGTCTTTGAGGAAAGTACGGTTTAACGTTTGATGCGGTAATTGCACGGTTACGCAAGTGATGATTGTGAAGTTCCTTTACAGGGTTTTGGAGTGATGATGCGTACAAAAACAATGATTTCTATAGCTTATGTGTTATTCTGATACATAAGGTATATCACTGCCAAGTATTATGAAAATCCATTCAGTGGCTTTCCTGGGAACAACAAGAATCAGCCCTCACAAACTTTCGCATTTATAATATTAGTAGGATATGTAATGTTGGTAGGATTTAGTCTTCAGACCTTGTTTTGGCACGCGGTAGTGGTCGCAATGCGGTATAGAGTAAAGTAGAACTTAATGCTAGAGAGTATTTTAAAGTGTTCCGTCGAGAGTTGTTGGAGAAAGGCATCCCTTTCTTTTACCTAATTTATAATTAAACCGATTAATGTAGGCATAATTATTTATAGGTATATCTCTCGCTAAAATGAATTTTCACGGTTACCCTCTTATACCACAGCAATGTATACGATTGACTGCAACTAAAGAACTTTCCTCGGTGACGAAGACAATCTTTACAAAGAATCTATTTTTACATTCTACAAACATTGCTCTACAATAATAGCTGATATTTACTAAGCGCAAAATGGAATTAAACTGTAATCTCTGATGTATTAAATGGATTACGTCACGCAACTTGCCGACCGCGTCGTCACATGCTCAAGCCTTTCACTCGGTATCATCGGTTATCTATTTTAACTGGTGTAAGTTATTGAAAAATGGTAGAAGATGTACAGGCACTACTGTGTAATTTTTCTTTAAGGTACAATTGAGACAATAATCATTATACTTAAAAAAAAGAAATTTAAAATTTACTTTTCTTTTGTCAAAATTTTATCGAAACTTAGTAGAATGGAAAGTCATTTCTATGAAGTCATTCATAAATTAAAATAGTTATGAACGAATATCTCAATCCGTTTATAATCGTGATCGTGATACATCAGCAATACTTTACGTAGGTAGTACCCATTATAAATGATGTCTTGTTATATTCTCTCGTAATGTTAGCAAAATGGGAATCGGTGAAGAAGGTATTCATAGAAGCCTTTATACATTGCTCAAAAGTTTATTTATATCTTTACTTTCTTATTTATGAGAATTTGCGTAATTTCCAAGGCTATTTAAACGTTCGTTTTTTGGGATTTTAATGGTGATATGATTAAAAACGGAATGTATTTCATAATATTATTACAACTTACGTTTTAAATGCACTTGAGAATAATCTTCTTATATATAAAAATGAATCGCAAAATGTGTTGGTAAGCGCATAACTCGAGAACGGCTGAACCGATTTCGATAATTCTTTTTTTATTATATTCCTTGAAGTACGAGGATGGTTTTTATGTAGAGAAAACGTAAATATGTACCACGGGCGAAGCCGGGGCGGACCGCTAGTTGTAGATAAATATTGTGAAATGTTTTGACATTAAACATGGAATTATGTTAATTTTCGAAAGGAGTAAAAATTTATAAAAGTTTGTATTCGTGAAATGGAAACGTTTCACTATAGATTAAAGTTTTATATGAAGTATGCATCGTCACTTTAATCTATAATTACATACGAATTAACTGAATGCAATAGGATATCATCCAATTATAAGTAAGTAAATAGATAGGTACAACGTTGCTAGGATGTAGTACTTTATGAGTAGGTACAATACCAATAGTTTAAAACACGTGCTGATATTGATTGATATTTGAAATCTAATAACAATGAATTTTCTAGATAAATTATTTCAAACAGAAAGTTTCATTATACATGAAAATCTCAATTCTAACTGGTATTCCCAAATTACATAAATAGGTATACTATGTCGTGCTTAAAACTTGCAGAGATTTCCTCAGATTTCAATTGAGATATACCTACGTAGGTATTATAAATCTATCTATACTATACTATCATAATTTTACGTTGGTTCATAGTAAATTATGTTGGAAAGATCGCGATGGAATAATTTGAAGAATTTCGCAAATAACTTGAAAATGTCGGTGTCAAAGTTGACTTTATTGATTCTGTCTGGAATTACCGCAATAGCCCTTAGCGGTTGCGACCAGCGAGCGAATAATAAGCGTGCCGATGCGTGAATGCGACAAAATCAAACTGAATTAGACGATGTTTGTGTTTATTATCGACCGTAACGTCTCGCGTGTTTATATGTTATGGTGTAAGTTAGAGTTAAGGCATTTTTCATAATGCCTATATTCATAAAACGGGTCCACTTATTTTTGAATGTATTTAAAACGAACTAAAACATATTTTCTCTTTATAAAAGTAGTAAATGTAATCATTCATTTGGTATTCAAATTGTCTTTCACATTTCTTTCGCTATCTATATTTAAAAGACGAAAAAGAACAGATACAGTTACATATATTATCTACTGAAATTAATATATAACATTTCTCACCTCTGCTCTACATTACAGTTTATTTAACATCGCTACAAATAAGTCAAAATATAATTCAATTGTCTTTAAACAAAGGCATTTTTTTTGTCGTGGGAAACAAATTTGGCGACCCGGAAATATATAATTACGTCTATTGTTATTCATCTGCTTTCATATTTTATGTTTTATTTAAATTTTAAACTTTATAATGAAATCTAAATTATTGTAACGAACATCAATTAGGTACAGTCTAAAGCACCTTTACCACCACCTTTTTAACCGACTTCAAAAAAAAGGAGGAGGTTATCAATTTTTTTTTTATGTATGTACACCGATTACTCCGTGGTTTCTGAACCGATTTACGTGATTCTTTTTTTGTTCGATGCGGGATGGTGACAATTGGTCCCATAAAAATTTTATTCGGATAGGCCCAGTAGTTTTTATTTTATGAGCATTTTTGTCTGTATTTGTAAATGTTGCAAGTGCAAGTTTGAAGTCGGTTGTTTTTAACGCAGTTATTGACTTGTTGTGTTAAAGTCCAGAAGAAATACGTATGTGCCAGGTTCCCTAATAGTGCAGTTTCCAGACAATCACATTTTAGCTTCTTAAATCAGTCATGTTTGTCGGGTCTTGCCAAAAATTAAACTCAAACTCAAACATTTATTTATTCAACTAGACTTCGTTTAGAAGCGCTTTTGAATCGTCAAAATACAGGAAAATAATTATTTCTATGAAAAGAAAGGCTCTTCAAGATAACCAATAAGTGATAATTTTGAGAATACAATTGCCATAAACTTACATGAGTTTTAGTTCCGTATAATATCTTAAAACTGCATCTGCTTTTTCCAAAATACCATCCGACAAAGCAAAGCCAAAACACGTAATTACGTTCCGTTTGATTTAATACAACACAGATTAAACTATCATTATAGATAGTACCATAGAATTTGACACAAGCAATTACCCACTTCAAAATGTTACGTAACTTTCAAAATTAAAGTTTAAGCTATGAAAGTAATGTTACACAACTAGTTGAGTCGATAACGCGTGAGGTAAAAAGTTAACTATAGAACCCGCTTGGCTAATTATTTTTTGCGGAAGTGATCAGTCTTGATTTTTTTCCTTGTTTAATGGGATAATAATATGAATGTCCGCAACAGTATGCGAAACGAAAGGATTGCATTTTTCATAAATAACCTATAACTTGGTATAGGTCAATTTTTGTCAAAGATAATCATATCTATTCTTATGTATCTGTGTGTATAGGTTCAAATAATTTGCTTGATCAAATACTCTCTCATTGTTATTTCAATCGCATGTAAATCGTGTTTGTAAAGATATCAAAGTAATGGGTGTAAATCGATATAAAATCTGCGTGAGGAATGAGCGTGCTGTACTCGCCTGGCTTCGGCTTAGATGACATGATATGCGTCATACCGTTGGCAAATCCCTGCTGATGTAATTGATAGTACAACAATGGGAGATAAAAAAATAAAATACAGTAATACTAGAGGTCCGCCCCGGCTTCGCCCGTGGTGTGGTATATATGAAAAATAGATGTTGACTGATTCTCAGACTTACCCGATATGCACAGAAAATTTCATGAGAATCGGTCCACCCGTTTCGGAGGAGTATGGAGACTAACATTGTGACACGAGAATTTTATATATAAGATTAATAAATAAAGTAATACAGCCGTACAAATAAAACCTTGCTTATTCAAACCTTATGCAATGCATAGATATGATAAGAATAAATAAAGAATAAGGATGTCATAATTTCTTACAAATAAATTTGGAATAACGTCGATGTATCTATGCTCACGCTATGCAATAGGCGCGAAGCGGCAACGTCGCAATTCATTCACAAAATTATGAAAAACATTGAAATTGTCTACGGTTAAGCCTTGGTGCTGTCATTTTGCTGACGCTCGTTTGACTTCGTCGAATTTGTTGTGAAGTTTCGTCGAATTTGTTGTGAAGTTTCACGATGTTCTGTTTATTTATTTTTTAAATATTTATTGGAAATAATTTAAATATATCATTAAATATGCAAGCAAATGAAAGAGAACGCTATCCAATATCTGGAGAACAGAAGATAAACCCACCTTGAGATAGAGAGTTGCCAAATAACTGGTACTCAAAACATACAACTCCAGGCTTAGAAGATTTATATTTTCAACGAAAGTGTATATTATTGTGATAAGTTTAGAAATAAGTTTTATGTATGTATGGTTTGGCGCATGTTGTAAATAAATAAATCATTATAAATATCAAAAGGGTTTTTCATAATTTCGTATATTTTGACATTTCATACAAAATTTTCCATTTCAATAGGTACGTAATGAAATTATTAATTTGCTCAACTTTTTCTACTTCTCGTATTACTCTCATTGCTATTATCTCAAATTTAGGCTGAAAATTGCTTCTAAAACTTGTAAAACACAGCACAATGTACTAAAAGATATGTTATAACTCGGTTATGTCAGACTTATACTAGGGTGGTAGCCGTAATAAGGACGGAATAGCATTAGTATGAATACTTATTACGAAGTTATACTACTTAGTTTATTCTTTGCATAAAATGTTATAACTCGTTTATTTGTACGGCTGTTAGTTTCTGGGATTCTGACTTCGCTACCCCGTTATACGCGAATTTGGAGTTACACATTTGCGCATCTTAGAAATTGAAAATAACGAATCAATTGACTTTAAAAAATCTATAGATATTTGTAAAGAAAATATAATGAAAGATTTTGAATGAAAAATATAGATCTGTGAAGCTTTAAATGAAAAGTTGGGCCCCGACTTACGTGAATGACTTACGCTATCTCTTGATTTCACCTATCACGTAAGTCTGGGGTATTACTGTATAATTACTTCCATGAAGCTGATGAAGTTTTAGTACTATAGATAAACGGTGTTCCCGAACAATTATGATATTTTAGCCTTCAAGAAAGCATATATTATGACCGTAAAAGGTCACCAATGCACCTGCATCAACGACAGTGACAGACACTAACAAGTTTTTATGGGTGGTCGTGACTGGTGACTTAACATAAGGTGGCCCACCTGTCCCTGTGCTTGCTCTTCCATAAAAAGGTCTGTATCATGATTTCTGAAAGCAGTATTTTTTCCTGCACCCGTACCATGGATCCGCAGTATTTTTTCTGGTATGGATGAATGACAGCGCTCTATATATTTTCGTTAGAAATTAAACTGTTATAAGACATCATGATAACCCTCCTGATATCCACTTGTGTGAAGGCAAGCTAGTTGAATACTGGGTAATGTTGATCCGTTCTGATATTCTATGCAGGAGGTCTATTTCCAACCATGCATCATACGTCTATCGCTATTATGGTATGGCTAGTTGATTCGGAATTTAATGCAACAATATTAGCAATGGAATTTTAATATTTGAAATGCTAATATTGTTCTTTTGTCATATTATGCTCTATAGGTAGGTACTATAAGTAATCTTATCTATACTAATATCATAAATCTGAAGAGTTTGTTTGTTTGAACGAGCTAATCTTAGGAACTTCTGGTCCGATTTGAAAAATTCTTTCTATGTTAGATAGCCCATTAATCGAGGAAGACTATAGGCTATATATCATCACGCTAAGACTAACAAGAGCGGAGCAATGCGGGTAAAACCGTGGGGCACAGCTAGTAGACTGATATAAAGTAATAAAGGCTGCTGTAATCAATTTCGCTTGGTTTAATTTATTTTATTTATTTTTACACTTTATTGTACAATACCAGTAATAAAAAACATATATAATTTAACATAGAGAACATGAATATGGTAAGTGCACAATTGGCGGCCTTATTGCTTAAAGCAATCTCTTCCAGGCAACCGTAAAAATAAAGGTTTCTGAATTATTAAACGAAATTCTGAATCAATTTGTACTGTAAATAGAAAGCGTAGGTTCCTAGCTTTTCAATTGGTTAGAGAAACTTTCTGTTACAAAAATAAAAGTTGCTCGTGTACTCCAAAATAGAGCTTTGATCGATAAAGGTTAAAGTCTAACAGCCGTACAAATAAAAACTTGCTTATTCAAACCTTATGCAATGCATAGATATGATAAGAATAAATAAAGAATAAGGATGTCATAATTTCTTACAAATAAATTTGGAATAACGTCGATGTATCTATGCTCACGCTATGCAATAGGCGCGAAGCGGCAACGTCGCAATTCATTCATAAAATTATGAAAAGCATTGAAATTGTCTACGGTTAAGCCTTGGTGCTGTCATTTTGCTGACGTTTGACTTCGTCGAATTTGTTGTGAAGTTTCATCATACGATGTTCTGTTTATTTATTTTTTAAATATTTATTGGAAATAATTTAAATATATCATTAAATATGCAAGCAAATGATAGATAACGCGATCCGCTATGCGAAGATAAACCCACCTTGAGATAGAGAGTTGCCAAATAACTGGTACTCAAAACATACAACTCCAGGCTTAGAAGATTTATATTTTCAACGAAAGTGTATATATTATTGTGATAAGTTTAGAAATAAGTTTTATGTATGTATGGTTTGGCGCATGTTGTAAATAAATAAATCATTATAAATATCAAAAGGGTTTTTCATAATTTCGTATATTTGGTTTGGCGCATGTTGTAAATAAATAAATCATTATAAATATCAAAAGGGTTTTTCATAATTTCGTATATTTTGACATTTCATACAAAATTTTCCATTTCAATAGGTACGTAATGAAATTATTAATTTGCTCAACTTTTTCTACTTCTCGTATTACTCTCATTGCTATTATCTCAAATTTAGATTGAAAATTGCTTCTAAAACTTGTAAAACACAGCACAATGTACTAAAAGATATGTTATAACTCGGTTATGTCAGACTTATACTAGGGTGGTAGCCGTAATAAGGACGGAATAGCATTAGTATGAATACTTATTACGAAGTTATACTAGGTTACATTTATTTCGTGTTTATTTGTATGATTTTTCCTTATTCTTAGTTTATTCTTTGCATAAAATGTTATAACTCGTTTATTTGTACGGCTGTAAATGTTAAGATAAAGAAGCACTTTGGTTGCTAAAATGATACCAATACAAAAATAGTTAATACCTTCTTGTGAAAGTCTATACGAAGTTGGAGGCTTGCGTAATCAATCATACAGCTGCTTTTGTGAATGGATAATTTTCGGCATATCATAAACGAATAAAAATCTAAAAACGTTTAGCTCTGTTATAGGTATACTGGCAAATTCTGTCACCAACAAATGATTTTCTTTATATATATAGTTCGTGTACACGAGTAGATATTATTTAGAAACAAAGGGTGACTAATTTATTTGTTTCATTAGTTGATAAATGATTGGTAATATGCACCATGTATAGTAATAAACGTATATTCAGATTTCAATTTCCTCAATAATTTCCCTTTTTCAATGAGTATCCAAAAAAAAGCACGGTTCAAAATCATATGCATATTTCATAGAATGTTTATTCTTTTACTCAACAATTTCTCAATGATAAAAATATATGATATATACTCCTATAATTCATCAGAACAGGCTTTATATTATATTCATGTTTAGCATGTGTTTCTTTTTCTATTGTCATTACACTTTTTTCATTAGGTACTATTCCATATAAGTCCAGCATAACAAATATAAATAGATTCAGATGTGTCGCGTCACACATTCGTTTTCAGAATATCAATACTTGTGCTATTGTTGGCATTTCGACTTAGCAATGGTGAAAAGGATTTTTCCATTTATAGAGCCGTGAAATAAAAGAAAACAAATAGGACCGAAGTAATTTGATCAGACATCAAATTAGATGGGATGTGTTGGGTGTTTTCCCTTAGGCCTATCATCCACTGGAGATGTGGGAGAGAAGAAATCTGACGCGTCATGATCCAAGTTATCTATTTCAGGCGTAGTTGAAATAAGTTGACGAAGGTCCTGAATGAGAATTTAAAAATAAATTATGCATGTTTCGTGTTTCAGGATTTTGTTGCTTAGTAAGGATAATAAGACACGATTTACAATTTTTATATTCAGTTCCAACTCTCGAATGCTACAATTTCATTATGATAAATGAACTCCCCTCATAATAAATTATATAGATTCTTTTGCATTTTGATACGTAAACATTGATTTCGCAGTAAATTTATTATTTCCACCTGAGCACATCTGATAGTGCACACGCACCCTTTTATCAATTCGGGTACATATTTAGCTGTGGTCTGTCAGTGCAAACTAACCCTAAACAGGCGATGATCTCAACGGGCCATGCGAACTTTATGTCACGCCTTCGCCCATTCTAAAGCTTTATTACTCCCAAATGCCCCTTTATTAGCCCGGCTAAATGTCAATTTGTCTGTTACACACAACACTGGGCTATAAAAGGTTGAATTTATAGGTTAGGTCGTGCTCTAGTGTTCTGGATTGTTTGACGCCTGGATAAGTGTTAATGAAGGAACATTCCTATTGTGATTGGAATTGTTTGTATATATAAGTACGTGATTGTTTTGGTAACATGGTTGATTTTAATGGAAATTAAGGATTTGGTTAGTACAAACAAATATTATCAATGCGAAAGTCTGTATGTCTGTTTCCCTTTCACTACTGAACTGGAGAACTAGAAAAGTATAGTAAGTGGAAGACAACAAAAGTATAGTGCCTAGGACATACCTATTATTATTCACGTAACTAATTACTAAATTACGCATTATTTCATGCATTTATTTTAAGCAAAATATCATGAACTTGTAAAGCTCTATCTAGATTGAATTTTCAATCTTCATTGTGTTGGCTATTTATAAAGAGAATGAAGTGGGCTCTTAACAGTTTCTCCGAAAGGTTTTATCTGTACAAAACATCTATTTAAGTTTTAATTAAGTCTTTATTTATATTGAGTTAATTTGAAAACAGCTTTAAATAAGGTAGGTACATGGATAGTTGTGCATAAAACAAATAATATAAGTAATAATAATATTTCAGGTATGAATTTCAATTATTAAATAACCTTTTTGTTGTTATCTTGGCATTTAAAGCCAGAAGGTTAGATTTTCTGAATTAACTGAAAATTGTTCTTCAAAATGAACCTGAATAAACAATTATCTATCCAGTTCCTTCTAATTAAGGTGTTCTTGCTAAAAGAGCAACTGCTCCTGCTGCAAAGTCATTCGATAATAAAACTTTATTATCGAATGACTTTAAAGAATCCCGTTTCTTTCGAGAAGTTTTACCTTCTGTTTTAAATATTAAAACTGACTCGATAAGAAAACGAAGTTACTTCTAATTTCACACTTTTACGATTTATACTTGACATGGTGATTGGTGACACCTATTATATATTTTTTTATAAACAATTAGGGTGCACTCACACACATCAGTCACCGTCACGGCACGTCACCGGTCAGGATTAAAAAAAAATATGTATCAATAGTTCTAGTATGACTCTGTTCCCACACGACAGTCGCCGGCACGAAATCTATCAGTGACGTCCCCGGTCAGGCACGTCAAATAATCTTTCCATACATGTATCATACTTTTATCCCCACTCACCCGGTGCCGTCAAGTCTCAGTTCAGTCAGCGTCGTGCTACCGTCAATTGCTGCATGTTCTCTAGCGTAACACACGTCTAATCACTCACTAACCTGATGTATGTGTTCAATGATTCAGTCAAACCGGCGACGTGACTGACGGACAACATGACGGTGACTGGTGTTTGTGGATACGTACACAAACCGTCACCGATCAGTCATCGGTGACTTGACGGTGACTGATGTGTGTGAGTGCACCCTTAGGGTGCACTCACACACATCAGTCACCGTCACGGCACGTCACCGGACAGGATTAAAAAAAAATATGTATCAATAGTTCTAGTATGACTCTGTTCCCACACGACAGTCGCCGGCACGAAATCTAACAGTGACGTCACCGGTCAGGCACGTCAAATAATCTTTCCATACATGTATCATACTTTTATCCCCACTCACCCGGTGCCGTCACGTCTCAGTTCAGTCAGCGTCGTGCTACCGTCAATTGCTACATGTTCTCTAGCGTGACACACGTCGAATCAGTGACTAACCTGATGTATGTGTTCAACGATTCAGTCAAACCGGCGACGTGACTGACGGACAACATGACGGTGACTGGTGTTTGTGGATACGTACACGAACCGTCACCGATCAGTCATCGGTGACTTGACGGTGACTGATGTGTGTGAGTGCACCCTTATACTAAAACATTTGCGAAAGCTTTGTCAAAGCATTTTTGTAATTACTTTTAAGGTTTGGTTGTATCACGAAATAATACTTTTGGCTTTCTTTTTTTCTCGTGATAAAACGTTTGGCTTTATAACGATAAAACACATTAACTATTAATCATTCAATCACTTTTGTTTACTTACACTGCACTTGAAAAATAACCGAATTTGCCGCGATAAAAAAATGCAGTCAATGTTAAAATCGTTGCGTCATTTCACACTAAAGAAACATGTTTTTCCGGTTTCTATATTTTATTCTAAAAAAAATCTTTAACGAAATTATTCAATGAAGATATTTAATTAAAACTGCCATTTAAAGTGAAATGTAAACAAGCTTTTACTTTGCGTAAAAAAGTTATTGCGTTGATCTTTACAGAGCTTTTCTAGGTTGGGAAATATTAAATTTTTTACGTGGCTAAATTCCTTTTAGGATCATTCTTCTTTTTTTCAGGATTTGAGCGTTATTATGGTTTGTTCATCATTCGTTCCCCTTCAGTTGGATTAAAGAAGCTTGACTTTGTTTTGAGTTTGCATTAATTTTTATTATTGTTAAACCAGCCAACATAACTAGTACATATAATAGTACCCAATTCAGTTTGTAATTAGCCTATGCAGTATTTAATTAATATTCGATATCGCAAAGGTGCATTCCTTATTATGTAAAAACTTAAGAATTATTATAAAAACTAATTCTAATAGTGAAGAATAAATTTAAGTGCTACGGATTAAGATAAGCATTTTTATAACTCAAGACATGTATATTATCTATTTCATCCGTATGATTGTTGAGAAAATTTCCTCTATGTAGATAAGGCGGTGTTTTTGATCTTCCTTGATATGGTATCAATAGCCAATATTATTGTTGAATGACGTACAAAAAATTTCATAGACGACTGATACTAGTTATGCATGAATTATGATAATATATAATAATAAATCACCTTTTTTGATAAAAACCTCAAATGGAAACGTATTGGCGTAATTCAAAAACAATAAAAGTCCAAGAGTTTTTAGTGTGTTTAGCTCATTCACACAAATGGCTCATTCGATTTGTATAAAAAATTTCTTACGTCATATATGTAGTTTTAAACTTCGTTCACTTAGTAGGTAGGTACCTAATTAAAAAGTTTGTGCTAATCCTGACAAAAAATGTTTCTGAGAGTCAGAGATAGGTAGTCTTCTAACGAATACCTACTACAATATTTCATTATCTATATTTTTTGCAATGTAGCTGTAGGTACTAGGTATATATTTTGCAGCATTTTAAAATCAATGTTTTTAATCTTTATCTAATCTGATTGGTACGATACGTTTATGATTTAGGGGATTATCAAAAAAGTAGCTGTTCTTTGTAAAACGTCTCATGTAATAGAAATAGGTAATCATTTTAAAATTAAATGGTCACAAAATATGAATGGATAAAGGAAAAATACAGAGAAATACTTTCTTTAGAATAACGCATCAATAGCCTTTCTGCCGCGGAACAGCTCCTAATTTTTTTCATTCTCTGCAAATTTCCTCTTTATTTTCGCATTAATATGTAAATCCGGTCCACAGAATCGCAATATTGAATATACCGATTAAGCTTTCTGCCCGCGGTTTCGCCTCCATGAAATTCATACAAAATTTCATGCCTTATTTCAATTTTCAACCCATTTTATATTTCACAAAATATACAAAGTATTTTTGCATGTTTATCGTAAAAATATTAAAATAAATCAAAAGTGTTAAAATAACAAAAGTACTTACATGCAATGACACCTAAAAGGTTTGTGTTTCAAATGATCTTGGTTTAGATGAGATCACATTTCCATAACTGTATGCATGAGTAAGTTCCAATATTACGTGACAAAATCTGATATGCACGAACGTTATTGCCTATTGTAGTGTTTTGGATAGAAGAATTAAATAGAAAAGGGAAAATAGAGAAAGATTGTAGCTTACAATTGTGGAAGAAAAGAAAACATTTACAGATATATGTAATTTATATTTGTACAATAATTAATAATTAATTATCTTCTAATCGACATATATTATTTAATATTTAGAATTCATAAAATTGATACTGTGAAAATATCTTATATACAGAAAAAAACTACAGTAGATTTAGTCACGATATTTTACGGCATTGTAACATTCCATATAGAAGCTTCTTTATCGGTCACTGTTTGTAACATAGATAATCCAATTTAATTAACGAATTATGCGAATGCTTAATAATTATAATTGTAATCAATACCGACGTGGTATCGCCATTGACTGACGTCATCTTGTGCCTTACAACCAGAAAGTAATACCTCACAATATAGGTCACAACAGATGTAACAAACAAAACCTTTCTTCATACAAGTGCAGCTATCAAGCCATTAATTGGCTCACTCCAGTCCAGTACCTATATTACCATTCGTTTACTTGACGTAGGTATTCGTAGTTATACAGGAAAAGGGGTTAAGTGGAAACCGCGCTTTTGACATGCAAAAATATTTCGCGAACGACCTGAAGCTAAATGCTAAATATATCTTTGACTTATACACCCAAGAGTTTACCGAAAGTTGTGTTTGAGAAATGTTGGTAAAGGATGTTCTATTTTTGTCTTATGTTTCTAAAGTAATGATAAATATAATATGTAAATATTCTGAATTAAAAACATAACTATGAAATTAAAAACATAAAGTTATATTCAAATGCTAACAGGTACCAATTAACATTTGTGCAATCAAAATATTATTCAAGAAATTTATAAATATTTATTGGTAACTTTACATATATTATAATGCATGGTGTTCTTTATACTTAAAAGAACATCTGAAGGGATATTTTATTTTGTCCTACATTTAACCTTTTCAAAAGAAGGGAACATTAATGAAAACCATAACTCGTCATATGTTGCAATCATCCATCGTTCTACCGAACCTCTTAAAACTCTTATAAAAAGTACAATATATTATTTAGAATGGTACAAGTTGAAGACTACGTATATAGAGAAATTTAACGAGAAACTGTTAATTGCAGCGGTTATTCAGTATAGAATGTAACGTCTTTACCAAATGCTATTTTGCATATCGCAATTCACCGCTTCTAACGTGCATCCGATGGTTCATGCATATTAATGTTACAACACATATGATTTTATATACGTATACGTGAGCAGTGAGCACGCATAATGTCTCGCAAGGGAATATTTGCTCTCCATGAATCTGCATATAAACTATGGTTAAATATAGAGAAATTGCACATTTTATATCCTCGTCCAGTTGAGTTACAATTTATTCCCTTGTATGAATGGTGGAAGGAATATTTGTTAAAGAACTTTATATGGGTGTACACTGTACACGTTTATGCCTTCGTTTTGATGTTAAGTTTATTCACCTGTTTAAGTATTTTGTTAAACGTTTAAAATGAAAAGAGTTATATTAAATGTTTAATTAACTGGACACAATTAAATTATTGCCCCTGAGAAGCAGCTATAATAATTATTGATAACAAATGTAATTGAATGTTAAGCTTTCAGCTTAGCTGTTTACAATGTAGTATAAAAATATGTATTAAGTAAATATTTTTTACTCGATACATAATTCTATACTACATTGCAAGTAAATTTACACAAAAAAAATCTAGGTACATCCCGAATTGTAAAATGTATGTATATTGAATTGTTTTGTTTTAGGCTTAAACCATTATCTTTTCATTCCATTACCTTTTTTTACCATTAATAATGATTATTTGATTATTTTACGATGAATAATAATATACATAAATTATATGCAAAACATTGTTTGAGCACCAGTCGGCTATCCAGAGGCTTTCAACAACAGATGTCATAAACAGTGAACTCGTTGGTAAATTATTATACAGGGTGTACCAAAAAGTAGTGATGAACGGAAGCTGAGAGGTAGAGGACCTAGAGGGCTATCCGAATAACCCCCATGTATGTTATGCGATTTTTCGTATTTTCGGAGTTATGACGTTTTTTTCAATTTTTCACCTATCGCCGAGTACGATGATATTATCACTCATGCTGACGTCAATGATTGCGGAAGATGCTTAATTTTTTTTTGTGTGCTAAGCTGAAAGATAGGCCAATTCAGTATGGTAACATTTATTATCGTTAGATCTTTGAATGGAATAAAAAAAGAATTAAATGGCAAGAAAGATAAAATTACCCAGTATGTTCACCACTTCAAGGGCTCGTTAAAAAATAAAATCACATAAAAAAAGTTTTCCGTTTGACTTTTAAAAACTTGCTCTATCTATCAGATAGCTACCCTGAAAATTTCATTTTATTATTCAGAAGGCTTCAATCGAAAAATTTAAATCTAAATGTGGTAAGTGCATAAATTGAATTAACATGATGATCATTAAAACCTTTTCATTTATTGGACGAAATAACCCGGAAATTCATAGTAGCAGAAGAAACCATTAAAAATGATAAAAGGGCATTCAGACATTTAAAAGACAACTTTTTACAGTGATGTCGCACTTGCATTGAGCAACAGCGGGGTTATTTTAAGAATTTCTGGTAATTAAACACCTATTTATTGGTTTTAATGATCATCATGTTAATTCAATTTTTGCACTTACCACATTTAGATTTAAATTTTTCGATTGAAGCCTTCTGAATAATAAAATGAAATTTTCAGGGTAGCTATCTGATAGATAGAGCAAGTTTTTAAAAGTCAAACGGAAAACTTTTTTTATGTGATTTTATTTTTTTACGGGCCCTTGAAGTGGTGAACATACTGGGTAATTTTATCTTTCTTGCCATTTAATTCTTTTTTTTATTCCATTCAAAGATCTAACGATAGTAAATGTTACCATACTGAATTGGCCTATCTTTCAGCTTAGCACACAAAAAAATCAAGCATTTTCCGCAATCATTGACGTCAGCATGAGTGAAAATATCATCGTACTCGGCGATAGGTGAAAAATTGAAAAAAACGTCATAACTCCGAAAATACGAAAAATCGCATAACATACATGGGGGTTATTCGGATAGCCCTCTAGGTCCTCTACCTCTCAGCTTCCGTTCATCACTACTTTTTGGTACACCCTGTATTTCTAGACGTTTCTGTGTCAACAGAAATACACAACTTGCGGTATTTATGTTACAAATGAAAATAGACTCAAAATATCGACATTTTTATCTCTCTGCTAGAGTACCTCATTATTTTTAATAAAGGCTATTTGATGTTGAAGGTTTTTACAGCTTTTATATTTTAATTATTATCAAGCTTGAATCCAGCAATTATGAAGTTAGATTTTACATTGCATAGAAAGACAGTTAACACTTTGAATTTTTGAAAAATTTTACTTAAACTAGTCAAGATCAATAATAACGTAGAAGAGCAACTATTCTAATAATTATATTTTAGATACTATTGTATTTTTCATGAGTACAGATTTTTAAAGTTAGTATTATGTTTTTTGTAGGTAAAAACTAAAAAGGTACGACATAACACAATACAATGAAAGGATTTTTGGGTAATTTATTACAAATGTTTAACTGCGAGCAACAGCAATTAAATTGTTATATAAGTAACAAAAGAATGTTTATAAAACACTATTACAAATTATTTAATCGACGCGTGTTGACGAAACTCGTAAGTCGTAAAGTATGTAAAACTATGACATAGTGTAATGTGCTAGAAACAGAGCGAAACAAAATCGCAATGAACAGTGATGGGCAGATGTAGTTCTGTGACCTTCGTTTATGTAATTGTTGTAAGATATTTGTAATTATCGTCATGTAGTTTACATTATTAGACTACAAGCCCGCATAGGACAAAAATATGGGTCAAATGAACCACCAGGGGACATATCTAGAACGATAGCAGAGCAAAAAATAATAAGATTCATCACTATGCCGTCACTTGTAAGCTGTCCAACTGAGTGCAGATGAGAATTGAAAAGTACAGGTAGACTCGGTAAATTTTGGTCATATATTTTTGTACGGCATTCTTAACCATCGATAGATCCATTAAAAATAATAAGAAACCGCTCAGTGCCGTACAAAAATAGTGGTCCACCAAGTCGGAATTTTTATTTAATTTCCGAGAGTTACCGGGGGTAAATTTGGTCATTTGACCATGTACGGCATCTGTGTCATACTATTGCTATACTGCTTTTAATCCATTATTCCGCAACGCCGTACAAAAATCATGGGGACAAGGGGAAAAAATCGAGAGTTGTAATCCCCTCTCTTTCCCCACTCCAGGGGGTCATTTGACACAACACGAAATAAATTTATTTTTAAAGTATTTTATGCATAGATAATATTTTTTCATGTGCCGTACATTTTCGTTGGTTCAAAGGGGAAAAATCTGAAAAAGAAAAAAATCCATATAACGAAATGTTTGCTTTATATTTTTATAATAAAATATAAATATACATTAATATTAAGAAGCTCTAGGTGGTTAATTATCACCTTGGAAAGTCGGAGTCAGGTGGAATGGACTCCGTTAAATTGATGAACTAATAAAAAAGCTATGAACGAAAAAGATGTGAATTATATGCAATCAGTCCATGAATACAGGTAAAGTCACAAGCAAATGCTAGTAATATATACATATTCAAAATGTACAAGTAAAGCGCTTTCAAATGATACCAAACACTGCATCTTACCTTTATTTGTTTACTCTGTATGTTTTGTCCGCTAGAGGGCGCCACATTAGATTTTGTGAAACCCATATAGCCTTTAGCTAGCTGGTCGCTGGTTATCCAGTGAACAATTCAGACGCTTCTAATGATATGTCATTTGTCGAATTCTGATAAGTAGTTTAGAAGTTACGAGGGAATAGATGAACATACATACATGACCTGTAAACAACCATAACCCTCCTTTTGCTTTGCCGTAGTTGGGTAAAAATATGTTAATGCCGTACTGTATCAAATGGCCATAAAGCACCCTTAAAATTGTAGATTTCGTCGCTTTCATCAGCCTAAAAGATGTGGTCTGCACAAAAATGTACGGCATCGTTTTTTCCTAATTTATCTATGTTAATACTATTTAAAACAACGGATAAAGTGTAGAAAACTATTATATTTCATTAATCTACGATGTTTAAACTTTAACAAAATTTCTGGTTTTGCATTTCTCTATAACTTTTTTTTGAACGGTTTCTTTTGAACGGCAATACTATACAACAATTGAATTTTACAATATCATGTTAAAAAAAAAGTTCCCGTACAGGGTCAAATGACCTTACAGCTCTTTATATCAAGAATTCGATGAAATTAAGATGATTATTGGTATACATTTAAAAGAACAATTATTTTTTGACGGCATTGCTTTTAATAGTACTTTTGAGTGCTAGATAATGTTTTGGAACCGAAGCCGTACTTAGTCAAATGACCCCCTGGAGTGGGGAAAGAGAGGGGATTGCAACTCTCGATTTTTTCCCCTTGTCCCCATGATTTTTGTACGGCGTTGCGGAATAATGGATTAAAAGCAGTATAGCAATAGTATGACACAGATGCCGTACATGGTCAAATGACCAAATTTACCCCCGGTAACTCTCGGAAATTAAATAAAAATTCCGACTTGGTGGACCAACATTTTTGTACGGCACTGAGCGGTTTCTTATTATTTTTAATGGATCTATCGATGGTTAATAATGCCGTTCAAAAATATATGACCAAAATTTACCGAGTCTACCTGTACTTTTCAATTCTCATCTGCACTCAGTTGGACAGCTTACAAGTGACGGCATAGTGATGAATCTTATTATTTTTTGCTCTGCTATCGTTCTAGATATGTCCCCTGGTGGTTCATTTGACCCATATTTTTGTCCTATGCGGGCTTGTAGTCTATATGTATTCATAAATTGATATACTTTTGACGGCTCAGTGTGGCAAGTTTTAGGATGGTAAGATAAGACAATACATTATTGTGTTTACCTCTTTTTTGTATACGCTTTTTATATCTCTTCCAGTTCTAACGGTCTGGTATACTCCATATAATATTAACGGATAATCTACCTTATACATAGTCATGAAAATTAAACATATTATTATGGAAAACTTCAATGCACTGTTATCTCTTTTCCAAACCGATACAAATATGTATTTAAATCAAAATGAACTTTCACATAAAAAACGGACGATAAATAAAACTGTAAAACATTTTTATAACTACACATTGAAATGCTGGATCGTCCATACAAAGTTGTGTTTTGAAACACAAACACCTTTTCAAGTGATCGCGTAAAGAAATGCTGAATACAAAATAATTTCACCTTTGATCTCCCACGCGTGCCCTACATATGCATTTACGTGTGCTATTTAAAGTCTACATTTAGTGTAAAGTTTAGAAATTAAAAGTGAAGCCTGTGGAACTATCTATACATCTATCTATATACTAATACTAATATTATAAAGAGGAAAGATTTGTATGTTTGTAACAAAATGTCTTAAAAAGTACGACAAGGATTTGGATGAAACTTAACAGTAATATAGGTCATGCATCGGAATAACACATTAGTTAGAGAATTACTTAATTTTTACAGCGGATTCGTCCGCGGCTGAAACCGCGCAGAACACCTAGTAATTTACTCTTTTCTAGCTCTCAACGACCTTGATCAAATATACTTTTCAAAAGTTTTAACTTTCTAATACACGATCGTATTACACTTGCATAAATGAAATGTAGAAATATCAAAATTTGCAATATTACAAAGCAAGATTAGTAACTCGACACAATCTAATCTGGTTGCAGTGAGGATATCACACGATTTTATCTTTACTCTTTTGTGATACACTGGTTTTTTTTTTGACGCCTTATATGATATATGTGTTATGTATAGAACATACTTCTTTTACTAATATGGCAATTTTGGATACGTTACAGTTGACGAATCAAGTAGAAAAGTTGGCGCAGGTCAGCCGAGATCTCCGTAGGAAGCATAAGCAGCTACAAAATCAGGTAAGACTTTTCGATATTTGTATTTGATATAGTTTTAGAAATTTATAATTTTTGAGGGTAGTTTCATGTTCCATATTTTTAAAAGATAGACATTAGAAAGTCAACAGATTTTTTATATATGTAATATGTTTAGTTAACTAGGTACTTACATATTATTTACGTTTTAAATTATTGAAGTGAAACTTCTTTAGGCGCATTGAGAGTAAAATTTCAAAGTCGCGTCATGGCAATACCGTCACGTCATGGAGTATGGCGACAATTTTGGTATCTTTGAATCTTGCCAAAGAAGTCTCACTTCTGACACGACGTGTGTTCGGCACGACACGCTTTTTGTGTTTTATAGTTTCTATTTATGTTTTAATTTAGGTAATGACATAGGTATGACTCATTTCAAGTCGTAAATCAAAAAGATATTAACTTTGCGACAGAACGAGGTGAGAATTTGTAATGTAAACGTTATGGCAACATTTAAAATAGTTTCTAAATTTTTTGTATTGAATCGTGAAAACAAATCATTAGACAGTGATTAGCACAAAAAATCTTATCATCATTTATCATTGTTAATCTAGTTCATGTACTAGTAAATATTTTTTACACATAATGTTCTACTGTCATATATATTTATCCGTAATAAATAAATTAAGGGAAGAGAGAATAAAAGAAATGAATAAGTTGACGATTATGTCTCGGAAAGGTCGCTCTTGAATCGATAGGTATCAGCATCGTTATAATACTTAGATTTTTAAAAGGGCTTTATCATGATCAAGATTTATACACAAAGGTTACATGAAATGATGAAAATACTTAATAGATGTCTTTAAAACCAAATATGTACACCAGATACCTAGACCATTGATTTATTTGGGTATCTGTTGTTTTACGGAAATTGTACTTGTTTCAACTTTCAACAGATAATCAGTTATGTATTGAAATTTGAAAGTTGAACTAGTACCGAGCATATTCATACATCAAAAATTTACCGACTGAATTGAGAACCTCCTACTTTTTTTGAAGTCGGTAAAAATAGGACTGCGAGGTGTTATTTAGAAGTCTTATTTATATTGATCTTAATAAATTTCAGATGCGCTTAGTATGTGAAGAACGTACGGAGCTATCGGCCATCGTCCAATCGCAACAGAGAGATATCGCCGCGTTACAGCAAGCGGACGCACAGAACAAGGTAATGTATTTCTTACTCGATCTAATGTAAAATAAACCTTAATAGTATAGACATAGAACTCTTTTTCGAATGATTGCAAAGTATTATCTTTGTATGTATTTTTAGTCGTAGGAGACACAGGACATAATACTTGTGCATTAACACATATCTTTGTGTGCAATTATTTATTAGTCGTAGGACATAATTTTTGTCCATTTTTTATTTAAAATTAATTGTTCTTCCAACAAAATATTATATCTACATTAGTGCCTTTATGATTTTCTATGTGCGAATAAATTTTAAATTTAAATGTAATTTTCATTGATAATATTAATACAACTACTACTTCTACTGATTTATTACTTCAACCAAATTTCTGAGTAAAGTTTGGTTTTTACCAAACTACCCGCTTCTTTTAAACTATCCCTAACCGCCAGAATTCAATTCTTTTCTAAACTATCCCTAACCGCCAGAAGTGCGCGTCATGCGGCGTCGCATTCGAGGGCACGGACGACGAGGACCAATCGTCGAAGCCAACGTTCAGCGTGCGGGAGTTGCGCGCTATCTTACACGAGCGGAACGAGCTCAAGCTGAAGCTGAACCGTGCTGAAGAGCAGCTGCAAGCGCTTCAAGCGGAGCCGCAACCCGACAGGTAATACATAGTGTGTGGTAGTAGACGTGCAGCAGCTGTAAGCGCTTCAAGCGGAGCCGCAACACGACAGGTAATACATAGTGTGTGGTAGTAGACGTGCAGCAGCTGCAAGCGCTTCAAGCGGAGCTGCAACCCGACAGGTAATACATAGTGTGTGGTAGTAGACGTGCAGTAGCTGCAAGCGCTTCAAGCGGAGCCGCAACCGATCAGATACACATAGTGTGTGGTAGTAACGAGGTGCAGTGAGTAAGAGTAGCGTGCTATACTACACGAGCGGAACGAGCTCAAGCAGAAGCTCAACCATGCTGAAGAGCAGCTGCAAGCGCTTCAAGCGGAGCCGCAACCCGACAGGTAATATATAAGTGTGTGCAGAACAGCGCTGTAGAGCAGCTGCAAGCGCTGCAGGCGGTCATATAAGGCCCGGGCGCGCCAAGTTGTAGCGTGAATCATCATTTATGCAGAAATTCCCACATAATTTAAGAATTGTTGTTATTTTAAGTCATCCGACGTGAGAAAAAACTGGTATACGATCGACTATACGCTCTTTTTAAGTGGATCGAAACGTCGAGTTGTTAAGATTGCAAATTATGATTGCAAATTTTTCAACCCTCACCCCAAGATAGAATGTTTTACTTAAATTTTTACAAATATACAAATTTTCATGCTTCAAAAGTTAAAAAAAGAACATTCTTACCATATTAGTTTTAATTGCACGTAAATTTTAATTGATTTTCGATTTTATTATCATGTGTCCGTGTCACACAGGCTCCTGAAAAATAGTCCTACTTTAGGAGCCTGGGTCACATTGATTTGTAAAATTTTTGTGAAAATAAATGATTTATGTATTTATATTTTAAACGAATTACCCAGCGGTTCCGACACATCGCCATCCCTCGGCAGCGTGGTCGCAGATGACGAAGCGCCAGTACAAGGTCCGCTCCCCGCGGAGCCCGATGACGCGCCGTGGAAACGCAATAGTGGGATAAGGAAGTTGTGAGTATACGTGCTTATTACCTAGTGGGTTTTTTAAAAGGGGGGATTTTGATAGTTGTGGTTTTTATAAAAATGGGGGGGATTTCGACTGGTGCTATCGAAATTCTTCCTATTAATTTTTTTTTATTGATTTAATGCATATAATATAATGATATAAAATTAAGAATGAAAAGGAAGAGGTGTTGATGTCGACTTCACTGAGATTTTTTGGTGGTTTAGTTTGGTACCAAACAAGTTAGATAGTACTGATTTGAAAAGAAAGACTGAAACGTCAGTGCCTTAATCTTTATTTTCCATATAGATGGTGGCTTCATGTCATTATTATTTTACTTCTTCTTCTCTTAAATAATGGCTCCACCCAATAAAAAGGGACTTCGCCAATGTCCAGTATATTTATTATTTTACAATCTTAAACAGTCAATCACCTAAAAATCTTAGTGAAGGAAATATCAACACTATTACTCAGACTTTTTTGCATGATAATGCAACTTTTTTTAGTTTATTAACTAGATTCACAATCATTAAACCTTTATAGAAAGTTACAAACATTTGTTTTTTGTTCTCTCGCCTCTTTAATATTGTTTTTTATTGTGTATCTAGTTGTATGTTCTGATTTTTACATTCAATCTATTCCAAAACATATTGGTATATACAGTGGTGGACGTTTAATTAGAAACAGGTAACACGATGAAGTAGTCATCAAGTTTATTTAACATTTGTGTATTAATGTATTAGAGATTAAGCATTATTTCATATGTAATAGAACACCCGTTTATCTAGTTTTATAATAAATTGCTTAATTTTAATCAAACGTTAGCTTTAATTAATAAAATCAAACAACTTTAGGTGAAGTCTGATTTCCGCGTATTTTCAGTCTGGACAACAAATTAGAAACAGCTTGTTTCGAGTGTTCTAAAGTCAAAACCTATTAAAATGCCGTCAATATTTTTTTCATCTATAAATATTTGCACCGTTTTTTAAACATTCTATCTAAAAGTTTCTGAAAATTAATTTACTTTGCAGCAAAAATGGGTAAAAGTAAGATTCGTGACCCATCAACAAGAAAAATAATTTTAAGTTTACAATTTGACAAAAGCTGGAGTTACAGGAAAATTGCAAATCATTTAGAGTGTTCGATAAAAAGATATTCAATGTTACAGTCTATTTCAATAAGCATGGTAGTTCTGATCAAGTGTCTAGAAAAGCTGGCCCATAAAAAATCACTGCTCGCGAGGATAGGCAAATGATTCTTTTGGCAAAAATGGATCCATTTAAAAGCTCAAATTCTATTATAAAATTAGTTTTTTCCGAAGATGAACCACGCCATGTGGCGATGAGATCGGTTTTCGGGTGGTAAGTCGAGGCAAAATTGTTTGTGAGAGACGCCAGGAAAGTACAGCTTCTTATTAGGCAGGGAACGACGATTTGCATTTACTAAGAAATATTGTTTGAGAACAGTCCGCCAGTGTTTTGGGACGAAACAAATTAATTTAATCAATTCTGATGGCAAAAGATACGCGCGTCGTCCAGTTAACCATACCTTAGATAATAAATTAAAAACAGTTAAGCAAGGCGGAGGAAACATTATAGTATGGGGTTGTTTTTAGATTGTTATAATCTTTACTAGCGACCCGCCCCGGCTTCGCACGGGTGCAATGCTGATACTAAATACACTACAGAAAAACTGTGAACGTTGTATATAAAAAAAAAATAGCGGCCCGCTCCGGCTTCGCAAGGGTATAAAATATATAGCCGGCGGCCGGCCGGCCGGTGCCGCCGCAAACGCTACGTCCCGCAATTTTTAAATCTGTAATATCTCCGAAAATATTCACTTAAATCATACGGTGTAAAGGGCCATATAGATCTATATTAAATGAACAATGTATTCAAGGTATTTAATTGGTTAAGGATTAATGCTGTATTGGTTGAAATCGCTTCGAAAATTAGCCATTATTTGTCGTAAAAAGTAAATGACAAAAAAAAGTTATTGTGGGTTATCCATAAGAGATATACATATACCACCGCGGACTTTTCTGTAGACCTTTTCAATGTGTATAATACTTAGTACATTATTTTGATAAAACTCGTAGGGTTCAGCCTGCGTTTGCAATGTTAGCGGAAAAAATGTAATTTTTTACGACATCACATTAGAAACCTCAAAAATAACAGTACTTCTCCACTATTTGATGGATGTTATTATACATATAAACCTTCCTCTTGAATAACTCTATCTATTAAGAAAAACCGCATCAAAATTTGCGTAGTTTCAAAGATTTAAGCGTAAAAAGGGACATAGGGAAATAGGGACATAGGGACAGAGAAAGCGACTTTGTTTTATACTATGTAGTGATAGACAACAACGGCTTTACAACGTCGTGGCTCAGATTGTAAGAGATTTTCACACGTTTGCAAAAACATATTTCCTAATAGAATTGGAACCTTTAAATTGATCTATCTTTGCGAAAAGAATAATTTACCTATCCTCGCGAGCAGTAGTTTTTCATGGTCAAGCTTTTCTAGGCACTTAATCAGAAGTACCATGCTCTTTGAAATAAACTATAGCATTGAATATCTTTTTATCGAACACTCTAAATGATTTGCAATTTTCCTGTAACTCCAGTTTTTGTCAAAATGTAAACTTAAAATTATTTTTCTTGTTGATGGGTCACGAATCTTACTTTTACCCATTTTTGCTGCAAAGTAAATTAATTTTCAGAAACTTTTAGATAGAATGTTTAAAAAACGGTGCAAATATTTATAGATGAAAAAAATATTGACGGCATTTTAATAGGTTTTGACTTTAGAACACTCGAAACAAGCTGTTTCTAATTTGTTGTCCAGACTGAAAATACGCGGAAATCAGACTTCACCTAAAGTTGTTTGATTTTATTAATTTAAGCTAACGTTTGATTAAAATTAAGCAATTTATTATAAAACTAGATAAACGGGTGTTCTATTACATATGAAATAATGCTTAATCTCTAATACTTTAATACACAAATGTTAAATAAACTTGATGACTACTTCATCGTGTTACCTGTTTCTAATTAAACGTCCACCACTGTATATAGAATGTGAAACCCAGTCAACCAACTGGTAATCACGAGTTAGTTATTAGTTATGTCGAAATATTATTAATGGTTGCTATTCTTTATTTTTTTCTATCAAAATTGCTTCTCTTAATTTCAAGTGTTTTAACGCTTTTTCTAATATGAAACAACTATTTTAGCAATCATTAATGATTACTTGATCACGGTTTTGGGATGAATAAATATTAAATTTTGGATGATTCTGTTTCTTCATACAATGGATTTGAATAAGATTATTTTTTAGATAAATTTAGTTCTATGGACACAATTTAAAAAAAATTCTATTGAAATTGTTGATGTTTTAACCACTTTTATGAAAGAGGATCCATCCAATCGTTTTAAAAAAACAAGTCTAATTAATTTTATATGGTCCCTTTTCAAACGTATTGTATCCCCAAATAATGTATCTTATTTATTTCATAAATGATACCAATATAAAATACTAATAAGTAACGTGTTTGAAAAGGGATTAAATACTAAACATTCAAACATTCCATCTTGTGTCTAACTACCTATAGAAATAAGATTGCATGTTGCATGGTGGTTATCATTTCGCCTATTGCTTTTGCTTAGCTTTAATATATTTATTCACGGTACAACCAACTAACTCAAAAGCACAAAAACATAATTTAATTACCTATATTTAGTTTCATTGAAACATCCATAAATTTTACACAATTTACAATCTAATACAATTTAAAATTCAATTTTTAATGATATTGTATATTACAAATGATTGCGAATTATTCTTTTATTTATATACTTTGAAACATAAGTTTTTTTCTCGATTGAATCGTTTATATGTATTTACTGTATGTATTAAAATGTAAATAAATAAATATTCTATTTCTATAAAAAAGATATTCTTAATCTGTGTATGCTATCAAAATTTATGCAAAAGGCATTGGCGTTAAATTCAAAATTCAGCATTAGATGCTGTGTACTAACAAATCACACATCGCTTCACATAAACTTAATGTTAAAAACATTCACTCGAACACAAAACAGCTTTTGATTGGTTCTGGTACATTTTTCTCGTTATATTGGGTCGTAGTGACGCATGAGTACATTAAGTTGCCCCATACATATATTTGGCTTGTTCATATCAAAATTGTTTCACTTGTTTTTAGGTGTGTTATTGTTTAATTTGTGGAAAATGAGACCAGGGCCGAAAGAGATCTTTCACGGATACATCGATACACTAGCACGGCCGCACGGAATCGCATGGACGAAGTAAACACTCCGCTTGCTTGACCACAGATTATCCTATCCTTATGTGTTGCTATTAAACAAAATTCGAGCCAGATTCGAGCTTCACTTAACAGTGTCATTCATACATGATGTTAATCACACATTATGATATATTTATCAGTTCGTCTCGTTAATTTTGACGTGACAACGTCTTAAAATTCGATAGAGCCGGTTGCACGCACAAAAAACATGACTCATGCGGCGTTACCTCGCTCTGAGGCGTTCAATGTAAGACTTGAAGTGCAAGCGAGAGCGCGGAACGAGCGACAAAGAAGCACAATCGGACGTTGTCACGTTCAACTATCGTCAGTAAACCGACTTTACAGACAACCAATTTTTTTTCGTTTATATTTCCTATATTATTTTGTATTATGTTGGTATATGTTTGACCCCGTCCCGACCCGTAACGCTAGGTTCTGGCTGGCGACTTGGCGCGCGGAAGGCAGACGGTCGCCGCCACCAAGGATCTCTTTCGGCCCATGGTATTAATGCCAATAAGGTACTGCATTGCGCAAACCGGTGCCGAGTTCATTCTTGAGTATTAACCGAATAAGTAGGAATATTGAAGTTTACTAACCCCTTTTTTATAATTGAAAAAAATTGTCTCGCTCTTTAAGCTTTGTATTCTATTTCGTTCTTGCAAATTATGGTAAAGTAAGAGAGTCATCGGAAAATGGCACGTAATAATTATGAATTAAAAAAAATTGAATTTAAGATAGTTAAATAGTTAAGCGTATTATTTATAAACGTTGTAATTTTAATAAGAATTGACAAGAATTAAGTCGGTACTGTGAATGTTTTATATTTTTGTAGTCACGTAAATTTGATCTCATGTAGCGCATAGTAGTTTGTTAAGAGTGAATTTTTGCCTGTATTAGATTTAGAAAGTTTATAGAACGTTTGTAAAACTAGCTACTGCACAATATCTTAATAATTTTTTACTGTTAGCTATTACTCCTTCCAGATAATGATATATTCCTATGATATTAATCCTTTTGTTTCTGACGGGCATATTACGGTACAAAATTGAAAATTATGTAACTATGTGCATATAACTCACTAGCTCTTTCTCATGTCTGAACAATAATTAACAAGTTTCTAAGTATCGTAAGATTATGAATCGACTATAACGTCTATTTTTTTACATATGATCTTTAGAGACTATTCCAATCTTAATAATGATTTTTTAAACAGTTTTAAATAACATAGCGGTAATAGAAATTAATCATATAAACTTGCTAATAAGTTTGCCATAATAACCCGTCAGAATAGCGTCTCGACAACCATCCAGTAAACGCTATAAAGTACTCCCGTCACGTATTGAGAGAGTTGTATCGTCCCACAGTTTTCGCAAGCTCTTTGCTGAGTCTGATATCGCCGTGGGCCCGTTCCCCCGGCGGCCGTTTGGCGGCAAGCTATCCGCGTCCCCCGGCGCCGCCTCCGCCCCCGCGTAGGCACTCCGACCCCACACGCACAGACAGACAACACGCCCCGCCGGCCCGCCGACACTCGCACCTCGGGCCCACGGACCTGCGGCAGGAACTCGCCCGAAACTTGGATAACCGCGAACTCGACTCGTGGCTCGGCGAGCTCGACGAGCGCCTCGAACACCCGCCCGACCCGTTCGATCACGACATTCCACTGCAAAAGTCCATTTCGCTAGACCGCGGGCTCGATATCGTCAGTTATCTGCAAACGCTCGGCTCCGATTGGTCGGCCGGCTCGTCGTCGTCGCTGTGGTCCCTCCCGTCTCATGGACGATCTGAGTTACGTCTGGAGCAGTACAGGAGTTTCGAAGATATACCCGCTTCTCCGAAGACGAAAAGCAGACACGTATCTTTGGACGTCACCAACTCGATGTCTACAAACAGTTTCGCTCTGAACGTGCTCAGGGACAGTTACAAAGGCATAGATGTGGAAATGGGCGAGATGAAGGTGTCGCCGCAAGTGAAAAAGCTGCAAAAGACGTTCTCCTTCAAGAGCGTCGATGAGTTCAAAGCGTCGGCCAAGAATTCCATTGAGAATTTAGATAGGAACGTCAATGATGATGATGATGATTTAGATATGACCCTATTGGTTCCATCTTATAGGCACATATCTGTATGCACAAGTGAAGGAATCGAAAGAGAAAACAGAACCATCAAACAGAGAAGGTTCGGTGTGACCGTTAATGAATGGCAGAAGCAGAAGTCGAGCAATGATTTGCGAAAGGAACTGCTGATTAAGCAAAATTTGTCACACGTGAAAAGTTACGACGATATCTTTAAGCATAACAAAGGTAATTGCTCTCGACGCAGTTCAGCAGAGATGAAAGTTTCGGATTTTACTCCCTTAAAAGAAAGTTACAAAAAAGCAGACCAACGTAGTAATGTAACTAGTGTACGTAAGCGAAAAGTCAATTTTACACCTGTACCATATCGTGAACGCAGAGTTGTGCCCACAATTGTTGTAGAAGAATACTCGTCTGATAACAGTATTGACAGAATTGCAAAGATCGTAACACCTCCTCCAAATAATAGCGTAGAAACAGACATATACTGCGACTGTCGTATATGTTGCGAGAACGACGATAGAAAACCTGATATCTTTGGAAATAAATTAAGTAGACTATTTGTTAAAATTGTTTCATATATGGATTCCGCTAGGAAATTGACGTGTTGGGACGAAAACAACAATTTGAGTGAAAATGAAATGTACACTTGCATAATGCATCTACTGAAGTTGTTATTCGGGCTATGGTTGAGGCATTCGGATCATAATTAATCGTTTGATGTTGGTAGAATTTAAAATATAAGATATTTATCTAAATATTCAAGTTGAATTTATGTTAAATTTATAAGAAAAGTATAGATTAATGGAAAAAAACGACAGTATTCGACTGAACGCGGTTTCATACAAAACAAATCAAGTACATACTACTTATATTTCTTTACGTACATTCTTTTCCACGATCTCCTGTCTATCAATTTCTTAACGATATCTGAAAATTAATATTTAAATACATAATCTCTTCATAAGGCGTTTATGCATTCACAATTCACACTAAATATACTTACACAAGACATTACGAAAAATACAATATGAGATTTATAACATACACAAACACTATTTTATTTCAGCGAATCTTATTCTTTCTACAACGGTATTGAGAATATATAGAAATGAGTATGAAAATACTAATTCTTATAACATGTTTTTGTTCGGTACATCCCGTGGCATTAAAGAATTATAATCTTAAATGACGGTCATATGCATACCATCTCATAAGAACGAAAGAGATCTAGAACATTTGTTAGAACAAATTATACATATTCTGACTCTAATGTTGAAGTGAGATGGCATGCGTCTCGCTGTCGTTTAGAATCGTTTCTTTTTTGGCGCGTGGTTATACTAACATCGCATAAGCGCTTATACAGACGATACAATTTTGTCAAATATTGTAAATTCCAGCTGTAATAAAGCTAATTCGCATTTTACGCTAAAAGTAAATAAGAACTTTTGCGATTGGTACGAGGAAATGGGTTTTTTCTAAATATTGTAAATCAAATTACTGCGATTTTTTAAACAACGACTGAGTTGGAAATATCCTTTCCTATTCTTCTTTTTAATCTTGGACATTTTTTTTTTATAATAAACATCAGTTTATTCGTACGAAATGAAATAAATTGTAATAATGTTTTAAAGGAATTAATTATCGCAGTAGTTTGAAATAGTAGTTAAGTAGATATCGGTAGGATGATGATGATGGTTTGTACTTTTAGGTATTAATGTGCATGCGATTTTGGGTTATAGTGTTTGTTACATAAATGCGATAATTGTGTGCACAATCTTTCCAGATGGCATAAATTGCTGAACAACTGTATATTCATGAATCCGTCATGGAATGAGAGCTAATATCTTCGTTTTTTAGCATTTTTCATCCAACGCATAGTAACTATTCGCTTGGGTGACAAATTGAATCAATAATGGACTTGTTAACTCTATTTCAATACACATTCGATAGTGTGCCATCTTCGAAGTTTCTGGAATAATTTAATAAAATATCAATACATGCTCATCACACTATACTTTAAATGTTTTAACATATCAACGTTCTCAAGTGCACGAGCTTGCACTCATGTAAACCAAATCTTGAATTCTTTCTTCATATATTGTGTATATTCTATTCAAAGTATATTTGCATTGCCACATAGTCGTGAAATGTCAACTTATTACAACCAATATTTATAAGCAGTGTATCGCTAGACGCTTCAATTTCGTATTATACACACGCAGTCGAATTAATGATAATATGGAATAATTTTATATAATTAATTTTTAATTTATTATGGCCTAATAAATGTGAATTCTTCAAATTTGTTTTTATCATTTGACCATCATAAATTTGTAGCCATTTACTAAGTATTAAGTTACCAAATATAAAATCCGAATCGATTTAAATTCATTTCAATATTATTTATTTATACTATTCTCTCTTCGTAACGGAAAAGACAATTAGATTATAGACTAGAAAGTTATAGAACAGTTCTTCCATTCATATAGGAGGGTAGTTGTAAAGTGTCACAAACATTACAATAGAACTCGACTAGACCATGTGCCTCATACAGTCTGTTATCACATTTTATCTTATAGTATTTTGTAGGAAGTTAAAGATAGTGTAAGAATTGTGCGGACCATAATGCCCGCTAGGATAAGTAAATGTAATCATTCCTATGGCTTGTTTTATAAATCTGTTTGTCGTCTGCTTTGCTGTGAACGCGGTATAAACGCTGGCGGTTATAACGTGACGTTGAACATCGTGATTACGTTGTTTTTTAGATAGGTAGGTACACCTTTTGAATTTATTATGTTTGACTTTTTGTTAATAATCCTATCAATGAATAAATAAGGGTAGAATGTGTGCTGAAGAATTTGTTTTGACATTGCAACGTATAAAGACTAACGACGAAGGAAAGGCACATTGATGACATTTCTTTTTGCGATTCTATTTTGACTATTTAGAGGCTGTGCGACAAGGATAGATATTGCAAAATATTAATTGCATCTTATTTCCCTGGATGCTATTTATATATTTATTATTATTGTTATAAAGGTGTGCCCTTTAGTGTCAAAGATATTTTATCGACGACAGACAGAAGTTTAAAATGAGCAATAATCGTTATTAATATATTTTATAATGGCATAATTCCTTCGATGTCATTAATGCTAGTCACAGTACTACTGGGTACTAGAGTTAAGAAATGTTTTGGCATTATGGCGGCATGTTAGTGTGTTTGTATGTCAATTACACGGAGATACGGAACTTTGGGTCTAATATGAGTTTTCTCACATAAACTTATCGCTATTGACGACATACTTAGCATAAGATTATAATATTTCAATGCGTAAAAGACTTCATTTTGAAGAAGTTTTTTACGTATAGCTTACATTTTATATCACGTATTTTAGTTTCTCACCTCCTAGTGGTGCTGTCAAATGTTATCCAAATATTATGTCGTTTTGATTTATGTAAGAAAACTCATAGATCCGACTGAAGCAAACAGAAACAAACTAACATGTCGCCAGTATAGTTTATCAAATCACAATATTATTGGGTATTTGGGAACATCAACACTAAAATCTATAATTTCATTATTCTTTTCAATGTTATGAAACTTCTAGAATAAAACTGAGACAATTTATGGTATCTATTGTGATTAATGTTGACGGTGTCAAAATTAAAATATGTTTATATTATGTATTGTGTTTTATTTCTATATCCGGAGATTGATTTTAGGTTGCTGATTTATTGAATCAAATTGTGTGTGAAGAAACAGGAATGATTAATAACTACCTGCGATCGGCGGCTTCACCCGCGTGGTTCCGCTTCTGTTGGTCTTAGCGTGATGGTATATAGCCTATAGCCTTCCTGGATAAATGGGCTATCCAACACCAAAATAATTTTTCAAATCGTTCAAGTAGTTCTTGAGATAAGCGCGTTCAAACAAACAAACGAACTTCAGCTTTATAATAGTAAGTAGGTATAGATAAATTTTGAAAACGAGCCAATAATGTGATAAACTTTTAAAACAGTATTGCCTAATATTACTTTTAGAACATTAGCGATAGGTATATCGTAACGGCGTGTTTTGAAGCTTTGAATTTAACACCAGCATTTTGTCATAGGTCATATTGCAATAAAGGCCAAAATTATGTATCTATTCCACATTTCAAAACATTGTTATCTATGGAAAATATCGTCCACTCAGAGCTTTCAACTTCCTTATAACTAATTGAATAAATATAACGTTTCTAAAATATGTTTTGGAGATTGTAAACCAATATCTAAATTTAGTTATTGAGAAAGCTTCCTAATCCTGATATAAGAATTGAGAAGCCAGTTATGAGGCTTTATTATTTTTAATCTATTTGAATAGGTACTAATTTTATCTTTCTAAAGTAGTACAGAACTGACTAATTTGAAATTAAATACAGGAAGAATTTTTAGAATATCGTATGTAAATGTAATTATTAAAGGCTCTTAATTCATAAGGTCACCAATCAAATTCTTTATATCTGGTTGGAATATTCTTATTTTTAAACATTTAATATATATTGATTAGATGATAAACATTAATCTTTGGTGTCATGACATCGTTATAACAAAAATGTAACTTATGAATAAAACATAACAAAATTTTTGTGGACCGGTTCGAAGATTCAACAGGTTAACCTACATGGGGAAACTTTCTTCATGCTGATAATAATTTGTGGCGAAAACCTGTCAAAGATGATGATTGAACGTTAAATTCCTTTTTGGTGTGGATCTTCCTAACCAGTTATATTATTTCGTAGTAAAGAATGACGGTAGTAACTAAAATGAATAGGTTTGATTTGTAAATTCGCCTTCTCTATCAGCCTAGATATTTGACATCCTACTTTTATGAACAATGTAAAACTGGGATTTCCATTTATTTTATTTTTTTCCATTTTCAAGCTTTTATTTACGAAAGCTTTTTGCTGCTTATTTTATGAAGCAGGAGTTATCTAGCTTATAGGTTTAAGAGCCATTCATCTGGTGGAATTGATTCATGGTTAATAAGTAATTCTGGCTCATACATGATAATATCAGTCACATTAAACGAAGCACTCCACTACAATAAAATGTAGGTATGATTGAAATTTATAGATGCCTACAAGAATCTTGTGGATTGTGACCATCACAAGGAACGAGTTCCAATAGAACGCCGAAAAGTATTCATCACAATTAAGGTTGATGTTCCGACCGTCCCTCCATACATTTTTGATTACCTCTAAACACTTAACACAGACACTATTTCTTTAAAACTAATCATTTTATCACTTCTCTATAATGAAATGTGTGCGCGTTCGACCTTTTTAATCAATAATTTACAATATTTACTTAGAAAAACAACAGTAAAATACCGGAAAAATTTGACACTTCTACAGTAGTGTGCGTGACTTTTGCCAAGCGAAACACGACATAAAGCACGACATCTAGCGCATAGACTATATACTTATTACAGATCTAGCGCGTCAATGTCTAAACGAAAGGCGATGTTTAGACATTGACGCGCTAGATGTCGTGCATTCGCGTTCGTTATCTTATGCATAATGAGCATAATTCTAATAAATCAAAGTTCTGTGTAAAAATTGAGTAATTTCATTTCCAATCGTTCAAAGAAAATAACAATAAAATAAAATAAAACTAATGACCTTAGAAACTATGTTTTTTTTTATTTATTACTCATTATTGTTCGTCCGTCGTAGGTCTGTAAACTGTATTGTACACTGAAGGTAAATGGTACTGTAGGTACTTTAGTTCGGCGTCGTCGCTCGTCGGCTTGATATAAAATTACATTCTTGATTTCATCATCGAGATAGAATGTACTACGTACTAGAGAGGCGATCGCTACTACACTCTCTTTAACACGAGCTAGAGGTAAGAATCACAAGTCTCTTTAGTCTGTGTCGGACTGTGCCCCCCGCTTGCCGCGTCAACATGTGTTATTGCTCTGTTCAAAATGCCTTCGTGTTTGCTTAGATATTGTTTTAACAGTTCCCATAATACAAACAAAGCCCGAGGAGTGACTTTTCACCAGTAAGTTTCCTTATTATGAGTAAGTCATGCATTTTACTAATATTGTTATCATTTTGCGAAAAATCACCACGCGTTCTGCGTTTCGCGCCATTTTTCATAGACTAACAGCACAGACGTGACACTATCGATGAGTCTGTTAAAAAAATGTAACTGGATTTTTTTAACTATGTATATACAATATCTACTAGGAAAGATTACCGTGGTGTAGTACCTAAATATTTATACTTTTACCCGACTACGCAAAGTAAAACGGTAGGTTATATTAAGTAATATTTATTTATTTACCTATTTTTATTTATTAAAAAAAGCCTAATCAATAGTTGTTCCAATAGGATTTATAAATTATTATGCACAACAATTACAAATAAACACAACATTCACAGAAACTAATACAGTAAAAGTTCCTTAATCGCGCTTCCTTTATTCGTGTTTTCACTATTCGCGGATTAAAAAAATGCGACCCAATTTCTATATTCACGACTAAAAATTTTTTTTTTCGCGGATTTAATAAGTACATACATAATAATAAAATTATTCCAATAGGTATCTTACCCAATATCCTTGTCAAATGGACTAATAAGAAAGTAAAATAGATCTTATAACAAGTTTGCCTAAAGTACATAATATTATGTTCTTAAATGATATCGCCGAGGCCTTTGACACAAGCCGCCTTTGTCGCAAGCCACCTCTGCAGCGATTGATGTTTTTGAGAATGTAAATAAACAGAATGGAAGCAACCTTATAACTCAATAAATAAAGTATATTTTTAAATGTAGTTCCGTTTATAGTAAAGTTACAAAAATTGTGATCGAGTAAGGGGGCGTCCATAAATTACGTGAGGTGTTTTTTAAAATTTTCTGCACCTCCCTCCCCCCCTGGTGAGATGTCGTGAGAATTTATTCAACCCCTCCCCCATCCTCGAATCTCGCGTGAGATTTTTCAAAATGTGAGTTTCTTATACGTAAACGCCATCAACATTGAATCATCGTATCCATTTAAATTACATCATGAAGCAAAAACTGATAAAACTATTGATTACTACACAAAACGACAAAAGCTTAATAAATTGATATTATTTAAAGGAAATTAAAATACATAGTTTAAGGTGATTGCAACGATCTGTTCCCAGCCAATATCCCGCTAGATGGCGCTGAATTCTACATTTCTAGTTTATTTGAGTTTTTGCGTAATTGGAATAGTCATCAAACCTAGGAATAGTCATGGCGGTTACTGAATATTATATTTTATTGAAATATGTTATATCATTGCCTTAAAATCCACCCAATTCGGTAAAATTATGCGTTTTAACATCTGTCATTGCATACAGGGTCGTTTACACACACAGACGTATACAAAAATGATAAAGATTTAACTCTAGATGGCGTGAATGTAAAGCGCGTCACACACGGTGAAGATACTACCACAGACTAATATACTACCTATAATATTTTATCTAATCTAGTAATATTTTATATTACAGTATCTTAAGGTATCCGGTATCAGCGTTCTGACCATCATTTTTCTTTTTTCGCTGTAGAACCGCCATCCTGTTACAAATGACCCACAAAGGAGAATGACCACGGGTGGTATCGGTAAAATTTTAGTTGTGCCACGTATTCGTTATATTGTTAATTCCTATTTGTATTTATAATGATCATATGTATCAATATTAAGTCTTAATTAAACCGGATAAATTGAAATAATAGTAAAAGTAAAAGTTTTTCTTTTGAAACATGTATGACTACGTATGGAATCGGTAAAATACTAGTTGTGTCACGTGTTCGTGATATTGTTAATTCCTATTTGTATTTATAATGATCATATTTATCACTATTAAGTTGTAATTATACCGAATAAATAGAAATAAAAGTAAAAGTTTTGTTTTGACACATACCTATATCTATCTCTCTTGCAAACGTCATATGTCATCTCAGAGGAATAAACCTATAGAGTTCTTATATTGAGACAGAACAAAATACATATTTTCTAATCTACTTACTCTTAGTCAATAACAGCATAAGTCAGATTGAGATAGCGATAGAGTATCTGCACTGTCTTTAAACGTAGCGCGCCGGCAGTCAGTTTGTTTTCCAACCAGCTGGTGGGCTCAGTGCGTCAAGTGTTTTTAACGAAATATTTAGAAAATATAAAGTGTATAGTGTTTCTTTTTATTTGTCAGTGTGCTAAAATGACTATTGTATGTTTAGCTATCGGCTATTACTAGTCGAATGGGAGTTTTGGATGAAAACAATGAAAAAATATCTTTCCATCGGTAAGTGATTTTCAGCAAATTGATAAATATTTATGTTCTAACCCTATTTGAAGGTTTTATCAAGCGCTTTTTTATAAGTTTATGTTGTAACTGTAACATTTACCCACTTTATGGGGTTGTGGAATACAAAAGAATTAAATAATTTTTAAAAAATGTCACAATATTATCACGTTTGGCATTTTGTTTACCACCGTAGTGTTGTAACACATCTAGCGTATATTATCGATTTATGACAAAAAATCTATTTCATATTAACGTTGATTTATTTATTTTGTTTCTTATATCAGATTTATATGTAGTTGTTGTTACAAATAATAGATGTAAATTTTCTACAGCAGGAAAATAAAAAATACCACGTGGTTGTTTTATTTGACTTATCTGTTTAGTTTGTTGTTTCTCTTTTAGATTATTAATAAATTCATTTTGTTTTAGATTTCCACAGCTAAATAAAAAATGGGTATAAAACATGAGACGTGTAGATTGGACGCCGTCGAAATTTGCTATATTGTGTTCACTGCATTTCGAGCCTGCGTGTTATCAAGATGGATACTCTAGAAGAATTGTGCAATCTTACGCTTACGTTTTTTTTTGTTCATTTAGATAATAAATACATTTGTGTGTGAGTGAATTTTTATTTGGAAATTTTTTTACACATTTACTTTAAATGTGTAACTATGTGAAAATTAAACGGTTGATTAAATGACAGTTCTCATAGATGAGAAACTACTATTGAAATACATACTTAATATACATGCGTTTTCAAAGAAAGACCCGCATAGTTCCCATTCCTGTGGGATTTACGGGATCAAAAGTAATTTTTCCAAATTTCATTGTAATCGGTTTAGTAGTATTCGCGTGAAAGAGTAACAAACATCCATCCTCACAAACTTTCGCTTTATTAGTAGGATGTAAGGAAAATGTTTTCTTTAAGACTGTCCTTTTATGAACTTGTTAAAATTCATGCTGACAGTGCCTTTCTCCTCACTCCTTTAACTTTATCATCATTTCCATCTTTATTTTAAATTAGTTACATTTCAAGTTTTAAAATTTATTTTAAAATATACTAGCTTTTCGCCCGCGTTTTTAAAGAAAATCCCGCACAGTTCCCGTTCACGTGGGATTTCCGGTATAAAACCTATCCTATGTGTGTATGTACAAAATTTCATTGTAATCGGTTCAGCAGTGAAAGAGAAAGTTATCCATTCTCGCATAATTTCGCATTTATTATATTCGTAGGATTAAACAAATAATGTATTCAACTGAAATTAATGATTAATTTTGTTTTTTTTTTATTATTTATTATTTCACGAAACCGTAAATGCAAAATGCATTCACGATTTTATCGATTGAAGCACATCCCATCACTATCACCTTCTATCTATCTAAATACGTACCTATAGTAAAAATGGTGCCATGACTATGTTGAAACGTAGCTTGTAGTCTATAGCTATCTCATTCTTTCATACGACGTTTTCTTTAGATAGAGAGAAACAAATATATGTAAATTGTATACGCTCGATACAAGTACTCTATAGGTTTATTCCTCTGAGTATGTCATAGTTTCTATTTGAAATGTCAAATGAATGTGTTCGACGCATTGTTCGATGTTATTTTGAAATAATGTTTAAATTACGATTTACTTTTCACATTTGTCTTGTAAATTAAAATATTACCTATGTAATAAATGTAAAACTTAACGTTCATCGTTAGTTTAAACTCGATTAAGTAGTTTTTTGAAGTGTTGAATAAAACTATTGTTTTATTTTTATTGTCGCGAACTGCGGCTTATTTACATAAAAACTTTAATCATATCTAAAAGTACTAACATCAAGCTTTAAATTGAGCTATATTTCATCTTGACACAATAAGTTTGATTGCGATACCAAGTGCCATAGTCACTTGGGCAATCTCCTGTGGTTTTCATTTTTCTGTATGGGTAGACAAAACTTCAAAACGCCACCTGCTACGGTTTATATTATTATGAACGATTAGCTTTCCGCCCGCATTTTCAAAAAAAAACCCGTATAGTTCCCGTTCCCGTGGGGTTTCCGGGATAAAACCTATTCAATGTGTCCAAGTTACGTTCTATATGTGTGCTAAATTTCATTGTAATCGGTTCAGTAGTATTTGCGTGAAACACACACATACACATCCTCACAAACTTTCGCATTAGTAGGAAGTAGGATTGTTATAAAAATAAAAGTTATATTTGTTGGCGTAAACTATTTTATTGTAATTTTGGGAAATAAATAATGTCAAAATTGATTACCTACAATAAAACGCAGTTTTATTTTATTACCTACATTACACTATTGTTTTTTTTTTATCAAAACATGTATTTGAAGTAGCAAATATGATATTATGCTGATCCAAGCATTTTCACTCAAAACTAATATCACTAATGATTTGTAAAAGTAAATTATTTCAAAATACATTTCATAACCAACAAGTAAGAATAATTATTCATACAACAACAAATCAAAAACACTATTTACTATGGAAAAAAAACCAGGAAGGTGAAAAACATATTTACGATTTCGATGCACTCGACTTTTAGTAAAATAATAGGTAAAAAATAATATTATTATGGTTTTGATAACAGACATATCTGTGGTTTTGATTTTAGCTACTAGTATCAGAAAGCTGCGTGTTCAATGCACGTCGGGGTCCCACAACTGTGGAGGAAGGAAGGTAGAATACCTCCATCGAATAAGTGAAGTTTCTCGACATACTCGATTTGCCGGCCGGCCTCAATGAAGATTGTCCGAAAGTTGTATATGTGCTCTGTAACGAAAAAATTTCGCTAGCGCGATTCAGAGTGAGGTGTCGTACAATATACCTAATGAAGTTTTTCATCTTTTTATTTTACTGCAAATACAAAATAAAAATTAAACAATGGTAATGTAAATTCTAAACAAACTACAGTAGGCGCTCGATAATCCGGCGCTCGCCAATCCGGCACGCTCGGTAGTCCGGCACTTCGGGACTCAGACAGCCCGCTCTATAATCCGGCATTTCACATAGCTGAACGCCGGACTACTGAACGAAAACGTCACAAATGATGAACTTATATGTAATTTTAATACATAATTAATTAATATATTTTTAATTAATTTATGTAATTTTGTTTTATAATAAATTCAACTTACTATTTTAAATATGAAGTCTTATTTCCTATACAATCCGGCATAGAGGAAAAATTGCCGGTGCCGGATTAGCAAGCGCCTACTGTACTACCAAAATACAATTAGAACAAAAATCATTTGACTTGTTTATTTCACCCAGAGGCCAGAGGCGGCTCGTGACAAAATTGTATACCTAGGTGTTCACTTGAAATAAAACAACGAAAATACAATAGCGTTCGGGATGATTTATTACAAAAAAATGAGCACCACATTTTATAAATGTCTATAACACTAAAAATTACAAAGTACAGGCTATTTCAAAACGAATTCAATGACTAGGTATCAATAATTAGTAAATCACCGAATTTGCATTCGCGAGCGTAGGTATCCATAGTGTTTGTCACTGACGTCAGTCTATAACTTATAGTTATAGAGGTCAGTGGTGTTTGTTGTGTAAACATGTATGTATTTGAGTAGTTAGTAGCATATTATATTCTGAATTTCTGATCCATGCCTATTCACTCAAAACTAATAACACTAATGATTTGTAACAGTAAATTATTTCAATAGGTAGGTATTTGAACATTTCCCAACAAGACGTAAGAATAATTATTCGTAGGTATACAAGATACAATAACAAATCTAATACACTATTTATTATTTTATTATTTACTAGCGGTCCGCCCCGGCTTCGCCCGTGGTACATGTTTACGTTTTCTCTCCATAAGAAGTAATAGCTAGAGAGCTAGCGCAAAGCTACCTGTATGTATTTGACCAGACCTGGATTTTTGTGTGTTGATTCCCCTATACCTACTATACATGAGATGAGGAGTCACTAAGCCCAGAGTGGTGGACGGGGCGCGCGCTTAGGTAAGACAGGTGGAAATTTTTGGCGAACTTTGAAACCATTTGACCACGTCTGCCATTTTGATATTTGAAAATAGATTATTATTACTATCGGAAAATAACAACATTGTTATTTTCCAGAATGTTATCCGCGTGATAATGGTCTGCCATTTGGCAGACCATTATCACGCGGATAACATTCTGGCAGACACTTATGAAAGTGCTGAAAAAAATACAATTTTGAAAGTATTTGACCAGATCTGCCATTCATATATTTTATTTATTAGGGTCTTAAAAACTTATTTTCGAAACGGCAGACATTTTCATTGCGTACAGACTTCAGCAGACAACAAAACTTTACAGACTTCAGCAGTCAACAAGACTAAATGTATCTACAGACGCTCCGATTTGGTTGGTGCCAACCATCCGACCACGACCAAATCGGAAAGTGTAGAGAGCGGTCGGTCCGACATAATTATTATTAATATTGGTTTGACGTGGTCGGATGTGCCGGCGATACCGACCAAACCAACTTCCTATCCGATCCAACCAAATTGGAACGTCTGGAAGCTTTGTTCCGACCAAATCGGCTCATTCCATAGAGTAATATAGGTAATTGGCTCATTCACATTCGCAACGCCGCCGGTGTAGGACGTCAACATGAACGCCGAGGGAGTTACGGTCACCGAACGTGACATATTAATAAAATTGCTGGAACTATATAAAGACTTTCCCTGTTTGTGGGACTTAAGTAACAAAGATTACGCAAATAGAGATGCCAGAAATCAAGCGTATTTTATTATGTTAGAAGTATTAAAAAAAATTGACAGTGCGGCTACATTAAAAACCTTAAAAAATAAGTTGTAAGAGCCGCATATGACTGTAATTTTCTCTATTTCTATAGTAGAATTTAGCCCATTCTCTTTGTACTATGGTCAACTGACATATTACTCTATGGTCAACTGACAGCTGGAAGGCCAACCGTCGGACAATCTGTAGCAATGTTGGAATGGTTGCCTTGTCGGTTCCGATATGGTTGGCACCAACCAAATCGGAGCGTCTGTAGATACATTTAGCTTCTACATGGTCAGATGTATATATGTATTACGTTCCCTGACCTTACATCAATGATTTACTTTATTAATGTTTTTATGGTCATTTACATTTAATTTTGAAAACTATGGAATAAAATTTATAAATTTGATGATACAAAACTAAATATACATTTGTAAAGAATCTCAAATATAAAGTTGTGTTGCAAATAACAAATCATCATTTAAATATTTAGTTTATTTCTTTATTTAAGAAACAATTAACAATTACAAAACAACATAAAAAAACACGCATGCATTTATTGAAATGTTCATTCATCATCACTATCGTATGGCGTTGTGTGACTCGTCTTCATAATCCATTGAATCGGATTCTGTAAAAGTAAAACGTAAATTATATAATAAAAGAAATGAGTCATTATAAACTTACCTAGTAAGGCAATGCCTTTGATGTCGCACGATGCCGCCGCGCCGCCAGTGTAGGTACTTCTGCTGCTACATGAAAATATGCTAGGGTTGCAACAAATGGGAAATAAAACAATTGTGATTATTACTATTATGATGTAATCATTTATTCATATTATGTACATTCAAAACAATTGCTATTATTAAATCTGATGTAATTATTTTTTCATAAATATATAATTATTATTAATTACATAATATATTGCACTGTGAAATATTTACGTATCACTTTATTTTTGATGTTCTTAATTGTCTTTTATAAAATTTAAGTGACACATTCGCATTGGGATCAACAATCCGATAAGAAAAGAATGGAGACAACATATACATAGCTTTGATTTCAATTCTACAGATACAAAATATACAATCTATCTAAAATGATACAACGGATGTTTCCTGCGTTTTCTCGTCAAAATACCGAAACAACGTAATTATTGTATAGTAGTTGGGCGTGAAAGTAAAAAAACAAATGAAAAGTGTTTTCCATATGATTATTTATTAAATTTACGCGATTAAGAATAATTTCAACGATACAATTTAGTAACCGAGAATTCAGAGGATTAAAGAAAATACCTGCCTGATCATTTTATCAAACTCTAAAAGAATTATGGTTATTTCGCATCACTCGGTTTATTAGTTTGGTAATAATTATTAAAGGTAGTTACAACCCTAGCCATTGAGTCGAACGGTAGGCAACACAATATCGACTTTGTGCGGGTACATATGGTACATTTCTTCTTGCTGTGAAGCGTAATTATTATTATTAAGATTTTTTAGGCTATTTTGAATCAGCTGTTCTAATTTAATTCTAGAAATTTTTTTAAAAGTATATTATGAGTTTATAAATACCTCAACCAATAGTTATTGTGTCCTATCCTCATTTCTTTATATCTTGGTAGTTAACTAAAGTGTTAAATTTACATAACCTCAACAACAACATTTACACTGCCACTGCACTAAAACTAAACTAACTAGCTCTCTAGCTATAAGAACCATCCTCGTACTTCAAGGGATATAATAAAAAAAGAATTATCGAAATCGGTTCAGCCGTTCTCGAGTTATGCGCTTACCAACACATTTTGCGATTCATTTTTATATTAGACTAGCGGTCCGCCCCGGCTTCGCCCGTGGTACATGTTTACGTTTTCTCTACATAAGAACCATCCTCGTACTTCAAGGAATATAATAAAAAAAGAATTATCGAAATCGGTTCAGCCGTTCTCGAGTTATGCGCTTACCAACACATTTTGCGATTCATTTATATATATATACTAGCGGTCCGCCCCGGCTTCGCCCGTGGTACATAATATTTACGTTTTCTCTACATAAAAACCATCCTCGTACTTCAAGGAATATAATAAAAAAAGAATGATCGAAATCGGTTCAGCCGTTCTCGAGTTATGCGCTTACCAACACATTTTGCGATTTATTTTTATATATAAGAAGATAAGATTATGTGAAAATAACCAGGAAGGTGAAAAACATATTTACGAAAACATAACTTAACATAATATGGCTGTCGCTACAATAATTATATTTCAATTTTATCTTTTTATACCTAGTAGAACTGGCCGACGAATAAAAAAAATCGTATTAGAATAAATACAATAAATTACGGAACAAAAAAAGGATTGTAACTGAATTAGGTATGTTTGTTTCTGGGCGCACCGTTTTCGACGACGCGACGCGCGACGTAAGCGTATAGGTATAGGTACCTACTTTGCTAAAACAAACTAATAAAATTGTGTGTCTGTCTGAAAATTCGGAAAAGCATATTTTGCAAGTTTGTAATTACTTTGATAGTTTACCGATTTATAATAATTGTAATTGTAATTGTATAATATATAATTTGCAATGTGGTGAAATTTCATAAAAATCACGGGCCAATTTTTTGTTTTGAATCCCACCGAAAATATAATTGCGTTATTAGAATAATTAATTACTATACCTACCCACGATCAATTATTACAATATAGTCTCAAATGCATACTAGAGAAATATTGCAATTTGATTCAATTAAAATGCATAGCATACAAAAATAAATTCACAACACAAGAAATTCCGCGCGCAAATCATAGCGCGTGTCAATGAAATCAAGAATGTTTTATATCAAGCCGACGCGGACGACGACGCGACGCCGAACAAAAGTACCTACGACGGACGACCACGCTTCGAGTTGCCAAACAACATGAGTAATAAATTGTTTACAAAAAAAAACAAGTTTTCCATTTTTCTGTATGAGTAGACAGAACTTCAAAACGCCACCTGCTACGGTTTATATTATGAACGATTGTTATAAAAATAAAAGTTATATTTGTTGGTGTAAACTATTTTATTGATCAATAATTTTGGAATTTAAAATTGTCAACATTGATTACAATAAAACGCAGTTTTATTTTATTACACTATTGTTTTTTTTATCAAAACATGTATTTGAAGTACCATATAATATTATGCTGATCCAAGCATTTTCACTCAAAACTTATATCACTAATGATTTGTAAAAGTAAATTATTTCAATATACATTTCATAACCAACATGTAAGAATAATTATTATTATTCCTACCTACAACAACAAACCTAAAACACTATTTACTATGGGAAAATAACCAGGAAGGTGAAAAACATATTATTATTTACGATTTCGACGCACTCGACTTTTAGTAAAATATAGTAGGTAAACATAATATTATGGTTTTGATTTTTGCTACTAGTATAAGAAAACTGCGTGTTCAAACTACTTGTTTGTCTGTCTGAAAATTCGGAAGTACTTTGGTAGTTTACCGATTTATATTTATAATAATATTGTATATATCGTTGTTTAAAAAATATTCAAACACAATAAAATATGATATACTGATTTATCACTGGTTTCAGTGATGAACTGATGAGTCAATTATAGCCACTATACTTTCGTCATACGTGTGTATGATTGATGTGATTTGCAACGTGGTGATATTTCAGAGAAATCACGGGTCAAATTGTCCCACCGAAAATATAACTGCGTTATAAGAATAACTATACCTACGATAAATTATACATAATACAATATAGTCTCAAATGCATACTAGTGAAATATTTTATTTGAATCAATAAAATAAAAAAAAAATAAAAAATAATAATAATACAAAAATAAATTCACAACACAAGAAAATCCGCGCGCAAATCATAGCGCGTGACAATGAAATCAAGAACTTTCGAGCCGACGCGGACGACGAAGGAGCCTAACAAAAGTACCTACAATCATAGGCGGCTCGTGACAAAATTGTATGGCCGTGTTCACTTGAAATAAAACAACGAAAATAGGTACCTACAATAGCGTTAGCAGTACAAAAAAAACCGGCCAAGTGCGAGTCGGGCTCGCGCACAAAGGGTTCCGTAGCAGCAAATATAATAAATTACAGTTAAATCAACCTATCTCAAAAACTATAAGAGATACTTTGATCAAACCAAAAATCGTTGAAAGAGTTAATTAGCATGCATCACCTCTATTTTTTTTAGAATTTTATACCCCGTAGTTATAAAAATAGAGGGGGGGGGACATACTTTTTACGACTTTGAGAGCTGATATCTCAAAAACCGTTCACTTTAAGAAAAATGTTTTTTAGAAAACTTTATATCATTTTAAAAGACCTTTCCATTGATACCCCACACGGGTATGTACATCGAAAAAAAAATTTCATCCCTCAGTTACATGTATGGGGGGCCCCACCCCCAATTCTTTTTTTTACTATTTAGTGTCATATTTTTGTAGCGGTTCATACAACACATATTCCCATCAAATTTCATCACTGTAGTACTTATAGTTTCCGAGTAAATCGGCTGTGACAGACGGACAGACGGACAGACGGACAGACGGACATGACGAAACTATAAGGGTTCCGTTTTTGCCATTTTGGCTACGGAACCCTAAAAATGAGCACCACATTATAAATGTCTATTTATACACTAAAAATTATAGAGTATTTCAAAACGAATTCAAATATTATTTAGCAATAATTAGAAAATCCCCGAATTTGCATTCGTGATCGTATTCATAGTGTTTGTCTACACTAATATTATAAAGAGGAAAACTTTGTTTGTTTGTTTGATTGTAATGAATAGGCTCATAAACTACTGGACATTTTACCAATGTTTGCAAGTTTGTGATTACTTTGATAGTTTACCGATTTATAATAATTGTATCTTATATCATTGTTTAAAAATATTCAAACACAATATGATATAGGTACTGATTTATCACTGGTTTCAGTGATGAACTGATGAGTCAATGTTAGCCACAATACTAATCAGTAATCACTTTCGTCATACATGTGTATGAACTATGATTGATGTGATTTGCAATGTGGTGAAATTTCATAAAAATCACGGGCCAATTTTTTGTTTTGAATCCCACCGAAAATACATATATTACTAATTGCGTTATTAGAATAATTAATTACTATACCCACGATCAATTATTACAATTTACAATATAGTCTCAAATGCATACTAGAGAAACATTGCAATTTGAATCAATTAAAATGCATAGCATACAAAAATAAATTCACAACACAAGAAATTCCGCGCGCAAATCATAGCGCGTGTCAATGAAATCAAGAATGTAATTTTATATCAAGCCGACGAGCGACGACGCCGAACTAAAGTACCTACCATTTACCTTCAGTGTACAATACAGTTTACAGACCTACGACGGACGAACAATAATGAGTAATAAATAAAAAAAAACATAGTTTCTAAGGTCATTAGTTTTATTTTATTTTATTGTTATTTTCTTTGAACGATTGGAAATGAAATTACTCAATTTTTACACAGAACTTTGATTTATTAGAATTATGCTCATTATGCATAAGATAACGAACGCGAATGCACGACATCTAGCGCGTCAATGTCTAAACATCGCCTTTCGTTTAGACATTGACGCGCTAGATCTGTAATAAGTATATAGTCTATGCGCTAGATGTCGTGCTTTATGTCGTGTTTCGCTTGGCAAAAGTCACGCACACTACTGTAGAAGTGTCAAATTTTTCCGGTATTTTACTGTTGTTTTTCTAAGTAAATATTGTAAATTATTGATTAAAAAGGTCGAACGCGCACACATTTCATTATAGAGAAATGATAAAATGATTAGTTTTAAAGAAATAGTGTCTGTGTTAAGTGTTTAGAGGTAATCAAAAATGTATGGAGGGACGGTCGGAACATCAACCTTAATATAAAATCCTCGTTTTATTAATTCCCTAGTATCAGTACCACCAGATAGTACCGAGTAAACAGATTGCACAATGTGTCGCATCTGCACGCATTGCTTAATCTTTGAACTTGAAGCCACGCCTCGCTCGTTCCACACGTACCCCACCACATCGGCCGCGCGCAATGTTTTTGTTTGGAATAACCCCTCTAGTAATATATCTCGATGGATTTCATTGACACGCGCTATGATTTGCGCGCGGAATTTCTTGTGTTGTGAATTTATTTTTGTATGCTATGCATTTTAATTGATTCAAATTGCAATGTTTCTCTAGTATGCATTTGAGACTATATTGTAAATTGTAATAATTGATCGTGGGTATAGTAATTAATTATTCTAATAACGCAATTAGTAATATATGTATATTTGGTGGGATTCAAAACAAAAAATTGGCCCGTGATTTTTATGAAATTTCACCACATTGCAAATCACATCAATCATAGTTCATACACATGTATGACGAAAGTGATTAGTATTGTGGCTAACATTGACTCATCAGTTCATCACTGAAACCAGTGATAAATCAGTACCTATATCATATTGTGTTTGAATATTTTTAAACAATGATATAAGTATACAATTATTATAAATCGGTAAACTATCAAAGTAATCACAAACTTGCAAACATTGGTAAAATGTCCAGTAGTTTATGAGCCTATTCATTACAATCAAACAAACAAACAAAGTTTTCCTCTTTATAATATTAGTGTAGACAAACACTATGAATACGATCACGAATGCAAATTCGGGGATTTTCTAATTATTGCTAAATAATAATTGAATTCGTTTTGAAATACTCTATAATTTTTAGTGTATAAATAGACATTTATAATGTGGTGCTCATTTTTTTTGTACTGCTAACGCTATTGTAGGTACCTATTTTCGTTGTTTTATTTCAAGTGAACACGGCCATACAATTTTGTCACGAGCCGCCTGTGATTGTAGGTACTTTTGTTAGGCTCCTTCGTCGTCCGCGTCGGCTCGAAAGTTCTTGATTTCATTGTCACGCGCTATGATTTGCGCGCGGATTTTCTTGTGTTGTGAATTTATTTTTGTATTATTATTATTTTTTATTTATTTTTTTATTTTATTGATTCAAATAAAATATTTCACTAGTATGCATTTGAGACTATATTGTATTATGTATAATTTATCGTAGGTATAGTTATTCTTATAACGCAGTTATATTTTCGGTGGGACAATTTGACCCGTGATTTTTCTGAAATATCACCACGTTGCAAATCACATCAATCATACACACGTATGACGAAAGTATAGTGGCTATAATTGACTCATCAGTTCATCACTGAAACCAGTGATAAATCAGTATATCATATTTTATTGTGTTTGAATATTTTTTAAACAACGATATATACAATATTATTATAAATATAAATCGGTAAACTACCAAAGTACTTCCGAATTTTCAGACAGACAAACAAGTAGGTAGTTTGAACACGCAGTTTTCTTATATTAGTAGCAAAAATCAAAACCATAATATTATGTTTACCTACTATATTTTACTAAAAGTCGAGTGCGTCGAAATCGTAAATAATAATATGTTTTTCACCTTCCTGGTTATTTTCCCATAGTAAATAGTGTTTTAGGTTTGTTGTTGTAGGTAGGAATAATAATAATTATTCTTACATGTTGGTTATGAAATGTATATTGAAATAATTTACTTTTACAAATCATTAGTGATATTAGTTTTGAGTGAAAATGCTTGGATCAGCATAATATTATATGGTACTTCAAATACATGTTTTGATAAAAAAAACAATAGTGTAATAAAATAAAACTGCGTTTTATTGTAATCAATGTTGACAATTTTAAATTCCAAAATTATTGATCAATAAAATAGTTTACACCAACAAATATAACTTTTATTTTTATAACAATCGTTCATAATATAAACCGTAGCAGGTGGCGTTTTGAAGTTCTGTCTACTCATACAGAATAATGGAAAACTTGTTTTTTTTGTAAACAATTTATTACTCATGTTGTTTGGCAACTCGAAGCGTGGTCGTCCGTCGTAGGTACTTTTGTTCGGCGTCGCGTCGTCGTCCGCGTCGGCTTGATATAAAACATTCTTGATTTCATTGACACGCGCTATGATTTGCGCGCGGAATTTCTTGTGTTGTGAATTTATTTTTGTATGCTATGCATTTTAATTGAATCAAATTGCAATATTTCTCTAGTATGCATTTGAGACTATATTGTAATAATTGATCGTGGGTAGGTATAGTAATTAATTATTCTAATAACGCAATTATATTTTCGGTGGGATTCAAAACAAAAAATTGGCCCGTGATTTTTATGAAATTTCACCACATTGCAAATTATATATTATACAATTACAATTACAATTATTATAAATCGGTAAACTATCAAAGTAATTACAAACTTGCAAAATATGCTTTTCCGAATTTTCAGACAGACACACAATTTTATTAGTTTGTTTTAGCAAAGTAGGTACCTATACCTATACGCTTACGTCGCGCGTCGCGTCGTCGAAAACGGTGCGCCCAGAAACAAACATACCTAATTCAGTTACAATCCTTTTTTTGTTCCGTAATTTATTGTATTTATTCTAATACGATTTTTTTTATTCGTCGGCCAGTTCTACTAGGTATAAAAAGATAAAATTGAAATATAATTATTGTAGCGACAGCCATATTATGTTAAGTTATGTTTTCGTAAATATGTTTTTCACCTTCCTGGTTATTTTCACATAATCTTATCTTCTTATATATAAAAATGAATCGCAAAATGTGTTGGTAAGCGCATAACTCGAGAACGGCTGAACCGATTTCGATCATTCTTTTTTTATTATATTCCTTGAAGTACGAGGATGGTTTTTATGTAGAGAAAACGTAAATATTATGTACCACGGGCGAAGCCGGGGCGGACCGCTAGTATATATATATAAATGAATCGCAAAATGTGTTGGTAAGCGCATAACTCGAGAACGGCTGAACCGATTTCGATAATTCTTTTTTTATTATATTCCTTGAAGTACGAGGATGGTTCTTATGTAGAGAAAACGTAAACATGTACCACGGGCGAAGCCGGGGCGGACCGCTAGTCTAATATAAAAATGAATCGCAAAATGTGTTGGTAAGCGCATAACTCGAGAACGGCTGAACCGATTTCGATAATTCTTTTTTTATTATATCCCTTGAAGTACGAGGATGGTTCTTATAGCTAGAGAGCTAGTTAGTTTAGTTTTAGTGCAGTGGCAGTGTAAATGTTGTTGTTGAGGTTATGTAAATTTAACACTTTAGTTAACTACCAAGATATAAAGAAATGAGGATAGGACACAATAACTATTGGTTGAGGTATTTATAAACTCATAATATACTTTTAAAAAAATTTCTAGAATTAAATTAGAACAGCTGATTCAAAATAGCCTAAAAAATCTTAATAATAATAATTACGCTTCACAGCAAGAAGAAATGTACCATATGTACCCGCACAAAGTCGATATTGTGTTGCCTACCGTTCGACTCAATGGCTAGGGTTGTAACTACCTTTAATAATTATTACCAAACTAATAAACCGAGTGATGCGAAATAACCATAATTCTTTTAGAGTTTGATAAAATGATCAGGCAGGTATTTTCTTTAATCCTCTGAATTCTCGGTTACTAAATTGTATCGTTGAAATTATTCTTAATCGCGTAAATTTAATAAATAATCATATGGAAAACACTTTTCATTTGTTTTTTTACTTTCACGCCCAACTACTATACAATAATTACGTTGTTTCGGTATTTTGACGAGAAAACGCAGGAAACATCCGTTGTATCATTTTAGATAGATTGTATATTTTGTATCTGTAGAATTGAAATCAAAGCTATGTATATGTTGTCTCCATTCTTTTCTTATCGGATTGTTGATCCCAATGCGAATGCGTCACTTAAATTTTATAAAAGACAATTAAGAACATCAAAAATAAAGTGATACGTAAATATTTCACAGTGCAATATATTATGTAATTAATAATAATTATATATTTATGAAAAAATAATTACATCAGATTTAATAATAGCAATTGTTTTGAATGTACATAATATGAATAAATGATTACATCATAATAGTAATAATCACAATTGTTTTATTTCCCATTTGTTGCAACCCTAGCATATTTTCATGTAGCAGCAGAAGTACCTACACTGGCGGCGCGGCGGCATCGTGCGACATCAAAGGCATTGCCTTACTAGGTAAGTTTATAATGACTCATTTCTTTTATTATATAATTTACGTTTTACTTTTACAGAATCCGATTCAATGGATTATGAAGACGAGTCACACAACGCCATACGATAGTGATGATGAATGAACATTTCAATAAATGCATGCGTGTTTTTTTATGTTGTTTTGTAATTGTTAATTGTTTCTTAAATAAAGAAATAAACTAAATATTTAAATGATGATTTGTTATTTGCAACACAACTTTATATTTGAGATTCTTTACAAATGTATATTTAGTTTTGTATCATCAAATTTATAAATTTTATTCCATAGTTTTCAAAATTAAATGTAAATGACCATAAAAACATTAATAAAGTAAATCATTGATGTAAGGTCAGGGAACGTAATACATATATACATCTGACCATGTAGAAGCTAAGTCTTGTTGACTGCTGAAGTCTGTAAAGTTTTGTTGTCTGCTGAAGTCTGTACGCAATGAAAATGTCTGCCGTTTCGAAAATAAGTTTTTAAGACCCTAATAAATAAAATATATGAATGGCAGATCTGGTCAAATACTTTCAAAATTGTATTTTTTTCAGCACTTTCATAAGTGTCTGCCAGAATGTTATCCGCGTGATAATGGTCTGCCATTGTTATTTTCCGATAGTAATAATAATCTATTTTCAAATATCAAAATGGCGGACGTGGTCAAATGGTTTCAAAGTTCGCCAAAAATTTCCACCTGTCTTACCTAAGCGCGCGCCCCGTCCACCACTCTGGGCTTAGTGACTCCTCATCTCATGTATAGTAGGTATAGGGGAATCAACACACAAAAATCCAGGTCTGGTCAAATACATACAGGTAGCTTTGCGCTAGCTCTCTAGCTATTACTTCTTATGGAGAGAAAACGTAAACATGTACCACGGGCGAAGCCGGGGCGGACCGCTAGTAAATAATAAAATAATAAATAGTGTATTAGATTTGTTATTGTATCTTGTATACCTACGAATAATTATTCTTACGTCTTGTTGGGAAATGTTCAAATACCTACCTATTGAAATAATTTACTGTTACAAATCATTAGTGTTATTAGTTTTGAGTGAATAGGCATGGATCAGAAATTCAGAATATAATATGCTACTAACTACTCAAATACATACATGTTTACACAACAAACACCACTGACCTCTATAACTATAAGTTATAGAGGTCAGTGACCGTCAGTGACAAACACTATGGATACCTACGCTCGCGAATGCAAATTCGGTGATTTACTAATTATTGATACCTAGTCATTGAATTCGTTTTGAAATAGCCTGTACTTTGTAATTTTTAGTGTTATAGACATTTATAAAATGTGGTGCTCATTTTTTTTTGTAATAAATTATCCTGCTACGCTATTGTATTTTCGTTGTTTTATTTCAAGTGAACACCCATACAATTTTGTCACGAGCCGCCTCTGGCCTCTGGGTGAAATCAACCAGTCAAATGATTTTTGTTCTAATTGTATTTTGGTAGTAGTTTGTTTAGAATTTACATTACCATTGTTTAATTTTTATTTTGTATTTGCAGTAAAATAAAAAGATGAAAAACTTCATTAGGTATATTGTACGACACCTCACTCTGAATCGCGCTAGCGAAATTTTTTCGTTACAGAGCACATATACAACTTTCGGACAATCTTCATTGAGGCCGGCCGGCAAATCGAGTATGTCGAGAAACTTCACTTATTCGATGGAGGTATTCTACCTTCCTTCCTCCACAGTTGTGGGACCCCGACGTGCATTGAACATGCAGCTTTCTGATACTAGTAGCTAAAATCAAAACCACAGATATGTCTGTGATCAAAACCATAATAATATTTTTACCTATTATTTTACTAAAAGTCGAGTGCATCGAAATCGTAAATATGTTTTTCACCTTCCTGGTTTTTTTTCCATAGTAAATAGTGTTTTTGATTTGTTGTTGTATGAATAATTATTCTTACTTGTTGGTTATGAAATGTATATTGAAATAATTTACTTTTACAAATCATTAGTGATATTAGTTTTGAGTGAAAATGCTTGGATCAGCATAATATCATATTTGCTACTTCAAATACATGTTTTGATAAAAAAAAAACAATAGTGTAATGTAGGTAATAAAATAAAACTGCGTTTTATTGTAGGTAATCAATTTTGACATTATTTATTTCCCAAAATTACAATAAAATAGTTTACGCCAACAAATATAACTTTTATTTTTATAACAATCCTACTTCCTACTAATGCGAAAGTTTGTGAGGATGTGTATGTGTGTGTTTCACGCAAATACTACTGAACCGATTACAATGAAATTTAGCACACATATAGAACGTAACTTGGACACATTGAATAGGTTTTATCCCGGAAACCCCACGGGAACGGGAACTATACGGGTTTTTTTTTGAAAATGCGGGCGGAAAGCTAATCGTTCATAATAATATAAACCGTAGCAGGTGGCGTTTTGAAGTTTTGTCTACCCATACAGAAAAATGAAAACCACAGGAGATTGCCCAAGTGACTATGGCACTTGGTATCGCAATCAAACTTATTGTGTCAAGATGAAATATAGCTCAATTTAAAGCTTGATGTTAGTACTTTTAGATATGATTAAAGTTTTTATGTAAATAAGCCGCAGTTCGCGACAATAAAAATAAAACAATAGTTTTATTCAACACTTCAAAAAACTACTTAATCGAGTTTAAACTAACGATGAACGTTAAGTTTTACATTTATTACATAGGTAATATTTTAATTTACAAGACAAATGTGAAAAGTAAATCGTAATTTAAACATTATTTCAAAATAACATCGAACAATGCGTCGAACACATTCATTTGACATTTCAAATAGAAACTATGACATATGACGTTTGCAAGAGAGATAGATATAGGTATGTGTCAAAACAAAACTTTTACTTTTATTTCTATTTATTCGGTATAATTACAACTTAATAGTGATAAATATGATCATTATAAATACAAATAGGAATTAACAATATCACGAACACGTGACACAACTAGTATTTTACCGATTCCATACGTAGTCATACATGTTTCAAAAGAAAAACTTTTACTTTTACTATTATTTCAATTTATCCGGTTTAATTAAGACTTAATATTGATACATATGATCATTATAAATACAAATAGGAATTAACAATATAACGAATACGTGGCACAACTAAAATTTTACCGATACCACCCGTGGTCATTCTCCTTTGTGGGTCATTTGTAACAGGATGGCGGTTCTACAGCGAAAAAAGAAAAATGATGGTCAGAACGCTGATACCGGATACCTTAAGATACTGTAATATAAAATATTACTAGATTAGATAAAATATTATAGGTAGTATATTAGTCTGTGGTAGTATCTTCACCGTGTGTGACGCGCTTTACATTCACGCCATCTAGAGTTAAATCTTTATCATTTTTGTATACGTCTGTGTGTGTAAACGACCCTGTATGCAATGACAGATGTTAAAACGCATAATTTTACCGAATTGGGTGGATTTTAAGGCAATGATATAACATATTTCAATAAAATATAATATTCAGTAACCGCCATGACTATTCCTAGGTTTGATGACTATTCCAATTACGCAAAAACTCAAATAAACTAGAAATGTAGAATTCAGCGCCATCTAGCGGGATATTGGCTGGGAACAGATCGTTGCAATCACCTTAAACCGTAAATAAGCCCTAGGTATATTTATGTTTCATGTCGCTTTTGGTAATGATTCGGTGGTAAATGGTAAAACTGTTATGACGATTTTAAAGTGCTTCTAGAAGAAGTCTAATTAAATAATTAAATGCTTGAGTTGGTTGACTTGCAACAGTTTCCCATAATGAAATGCCGAAATCTCAAATATAACGGAATATATCTTTGATCCTATTGATATTCAGTTAACAAAATGAGTTGGACATAAACACTAAAGCTAAACAGTCGTGACCGGTAACCACGATGAAACCCATGTTTTACCATATGGCGTGCTGCCAGTTCAATGATGCTCTTTTGTTAATAGTATTTGTATCGATAGGTACATGTCAACAGATTGTATGATATACCTACTTAATAAAAGGATTAAATATATTGTACGACTTTTATCAGCAACAGTAGTAGTAGGTAATATTCAAAGAGACCTGTTACAAAAATTATTTCACCGTTGGGTTTGTACGTGATCCCTGAATGCTATAGGGTTAAGGGTATGTTATTTGTAACAATTGTAACAGAGAAATTATCATTACTTATGAAACTACTCGAGCAATTTTAAAAATTCTTTGAGAAAGCTTCATTCTACCGAATAAATGGGTTATATTTTTTATGGGTGGATTATGTTTTATTATGACAGGATAATTTAAATAAAGTTTTTAGTTTTACTCTTAAGATGGTCGGAGATTGTTGAAATGCAAGCTTTTCTGTTATCTCTTTAAAAATGGCGCCTTAACGACTCGTAATGTTCTGCGTGCAATGTCTCAATTTGCCATTCAAGTCGACAATAAGTTGTACGCAACTATTTCAAAACTATCGTAATATTAATGCCTTTTATGATTTGAAGTTTCTACTCTTGGAAATAAATTGAATAAGGTCTGCGTGATTTGTTATAGAGGTAATTAAATCTAAAAATCTAGACATTATAAATGCTATTAATTCATAACTTAAACTGCGTGAAATAAGTGCTAATATTGGTTAACTCTAACTGTTGAGGGTCAACTTTAACGAAGTTAAATTTGGATATTGGAAATGGCTTCCGTTTTGAAAACATAGAATAACCGATAGGTCAGATTTTTTGAAGTGAAACTTCTTTATCGGGGTTGGAAAAAAATTTAGTGTTACATTTTTTCGTTACGCGTGACATTTTTCCGTTACGCGCCATCTTTTTCTTATCCCTACCACGCGTGATTCGTATTTCTGTAAAGTTGCATATAAGTAGTAAATATTTTTTGAAAAATAAGGTCATAAAGAAGTTTCAATTCTTACGTGTGTACACTAGTATATATGTTATCAATGTTCGAAATCCACTGTGATTCTAAGATCAATGAGAGTGTAAATAGAAGTATTTTTAACTTATATTGAACAAATTGTAATTGTTTTATTGAAGGGTTGTAAAACGTTCCCTATGTCTACCTATTACGCAGAAATTGGAAAGCTTATTGTGTTTTAATAGCATGTTCACGGTCACGTTTTTATAATGAATGAACTCATGTTAGTCCAACTTGAAGTGAAGAAACGTGCGTGCCTCACCTAACACATTAGTTTAGTTAGAAGTGTGATGTAAATTATGTTATCATCGTACAAGGAAACATAGGTAGGAATGAATATAGATATACATCTCAATTCAGAGCTACCCATATTTTTATATAAAATAAAAAATCTATAGTTCGACTATTCGTTTCCCGTCAATTTTATGAAAATATCGAACCGATGTTATAATGAATCTTTTCTCAATATTATGATCCTTAAAAAGATATCTAAAAGCACAGACTAATAATAATATACCTACTACGTATACAACTAAAAGCAATTACCTATGTTTATTAAAAAATGGTTGCAAATGTTGTTGAGAACATCATTGTCACAAATTAAATTATGTTTCGCAATTATTATATTATAATATTATTTATTGTTTGCTCATATTATTTTGCATGGATTTTTTTTGATATAGGTATTAATTGTAAATACCAGGAGACCGAGAGAGGAAAAGGCTAGGTAAGTATTTAATAATTACCTACCTACTTTGTTTTAAATATTGTAATTGAGGATTGAGGACGTAAATACCTACCTACTGATTTCATTTAAAATTTTGTAAGCAACATTATGAGAATAATATACATTCTATAACGACAGATCACAGAATATTGATTAAGATTCCAGTAAAAGTAAAATACCACCTGATTTATAGCAAATAACGACTGCTATGAATAAAATTAAAAGTTACAATTAAATGACATCATTCATAACACAAGACCTTTAACTATCCTGTCTAAGTACATAAATAAAACATGGCTAGATCATTCAATAACATGCGGATAAAAACATTTCAAGAAAAAAATCAAAACCAGTTATCGTATGGAGCTTCACAAAAAATCTGTTCAAAGTTCAATATTCAAGTCTCAAGATTATACGTGCCTAATATTTAGATAATTGGATACTTGTGCCAATTGCTGAGTTTTTGCGCTCATCTGTCATTGGAGAACAATCCATCGCATGAATGTGGAATAGTTAGATGGAGCGTAGAGGTATCTCTGTGTGTATACGATGCCGAATATCGAGGCCGGGGTCCGTACCGCCATACTGCGATGAATGTGCTTGGACTGACCCTGCTTGATACTTGAGGGTGAGCTTTTGCTTCATAATGTGTAAAATGGTGAAATGTTGCTCTTTTTTTCTGTTTAAAGAAAAATTAAATCTAAATTAAACATTGAATATTTAAATAAAATATTTAGTAGGTGCAAAAAACACAAGGCTGAATAAAGAGCAATACATATTAATCCTTCCTGTCTTATTTCCGTGACTCATATTCAAAATGTTTTATTTAGATCAGAAAAAAACAATTGAAGAATACAACATTAAACTATAATATTCACCAAATAATAAGTGGAAAGATCCTTTAAGTAAGTGTTAAAAATAATATAAAGTATCAAAATGTTGAATCGCAGTTTCAAGTAAGTAAAGGTAAGCTCGGCGCGGGCGCAGCGTGTGACGTGTCTCCACTTCTCTTCCTCTAGTAAACCGCGGACAGTTGCGCGAACTTGACGTGTGCTCGGAACATACGACCGATAAAACTAATTACTGCTAATTGGTGTTACATTACGCAGTGTGGAATTGATTTTAAAATTCACGAGATTTACGTCTATCAAACACGCGCCCGAAGCTCAAAATCGTTTGCGAGGACAGTGAAGTTTCGTTTTCAGTGCACTTTATTACTTTTGGTAAAATTTTGTGAATTTTGGAAGTTCGCGTGCTAACGGACGGATTGGTAAGTGGTTGTTGCGTTATAATTGCCATAACTCAGGAGATTTCGGCTGTCGAATCGGTGTTGCATGTAAACGAGTGAAGTAAATTACTAATAAAAAGTTATTGCGAAATAAAAGTAAGGCGATGTTCACTTTCCTTAAGATAACTTGTTTGCGAAAAAGGTTGACAGCTTTGTGTACGTAAGTGAAATTGTATTGGAGTAGAATGAAGCTTAAAGGCTTAAAAGTAAGGTGTAAAAATAGCCCACAGCGCGTTGACCTCTTCACCTCAGATTTTCACAGCAATGGCGGTATATGAGTAACTGTATCGAAGCCTTATCCAACGCCTAAGCGTATTTTGAATAGTAACGCACCTTGCCTTGTAAGGTGTATGGGATTGAACGCTTTATATATATTTTGGATTAATAAATTATACCTAACTGTTTTACTGCTTTATCTTGGATAAACGTCTCGTTTATCTACCCGCTAAGATGTAATTATTTGTATCGTTTGAATCATAAATGTAAGCAGGGGCTGTCAACTTTTTTGTGATATAGAATATTTTGTTTTGTTGATGTTTGTCTTTAATGTCAATAACAGCTTTCATAAGTTAAAAAAAAACAAAGTTAAAAAAAAAACAATTTAGGTACCTACCTACCTCTAGGTAATTTATTTTAGCAACTATTTAATTTACTTCTTATAAGGATTTAATGGGCCTAATAATTATCAGTATCGCACCTGAATTCAAATTAAAATATCCATGGTAAGGTAGTTCAAATGTCTGTTTTTCAAGCGCCGCGCGCGGCCGTTTCAGTACGTAAATGAAGCAGAGGGTCTGCATAAAGTAATTATCCACTTGTACGTACACATTTCATACGTACGTATTTAAACATGTACAATGTACATGTATAGAAGCTTTTTCCTTTCACTACAAAAATAATTAGTAGTAATACCTAATTAGTTAGTTATGACCAAAGTCAATCGGAGATGCTGAAATGAATTAGGTACCTATGTACTTACAAGTTACATTATAACATCTGAATTAGGTATGTGTAAGTGAAGGAAAATCTTATTTATATGTATCACAAAGAAATATATACCTAAATAAGATTTTCCTTCACACAAAGAAATCACAATCCGATAAGATCTTATCGCTCTGGAAAACATAAGTACCTACATATTATGATTTGGTAGGCACATAAACAATATAGGTATACCTAATCTAAACTACCTATTAGCTATATAGTATAGTATCAGAGATTCAAATTGTAAATCTTTATACAGGGTGTCTCATAAGTACCCAATGATTTCATGATGCAAAAAATTTAACTAATTATTGGTTTTAAAATATAATATTGACAAATTTAATAGAAAACAAAAGGAATTTTTATTTTTTGAAGATTACATCGTTGAGATGGCGTCCATTACGATGCCGACATTCTTCGAGTCTTTGGTGGAAGTTTCTGAAAACTTTCTGAAGAAGAGGTCTATCTACGGACGCAATTTTTTCTCCGATGTTGGTCTTCAAGTCGTTCAAAGTTTGCGAAGAATTTTCATACACATTTGACTTAAGATACCCCCATAAAAAAATCGGGTGTCGTCAAATCCGGGCTTCTGGGGAGCCATTCAATGTCACCCCTTCTTGAAATGACTTTTTCGGGAAACAATTGGTGTAGGGCTTCAGTTGAGTGGTTAGTTGTATAGGATTTGGCTCCATCCTGTTGGAACCATGTCCTGACATTATAATGCTCACATTCTTGAAGCTCTGGCTCGAAAAAGTTGCGTAGCATGGCCACCTAATGCTTATTTGAGGTTGACGTCGCACCGAACTTGCCACCAACTCAATGTTTTCATCCGTTCTTACACTTCTTGGGCGCCCAGATTTCTTGCTTCCTGTTGTGTTTCCGGTAGTGTTGAAACTCCGGATCCATGAGAGTATGGTAGAGTTGCTGGGCGTTTCATCAATATGCCTCAATCGATAATTGAGACGATACAGGCGCCGTCGATTTATTGTTTTGAAAATAGGCGCGAACGCAAAAACCGCGTTGCTCTCCCGTGAACGACATGGCGGCAACTAAAAATCCTTGGAACGCGCTAGCTAATGCCGCACTCACCGCTCCCATCAGTTGCGCCGGCTAGTCTAGACACGCTTTTGAAATCGTTGGGTACTTATGAGACACCCTGTATTAGGTATTTATTAATATACCTATTGGTTTACCTATAATTTGAAATTATTCTTAAATGAATTACAAAATGCGAACCTAAATCACGAAATTTTGTAAATTTATACAACCTGTTTTTAAAGGTTATTTTGAATTGGGTAAAGTTAAGTATTTTTCTTAACTCGACGAACGTTTATGTACCTACGTATTTTTTTAATTGTTTAACTTAAAAAATAAATCAATTTATAAGCATTACCGAAAAGTAAAAGCATTAAATTCTATTTTTTACTAGCCGCTCCGCGCGGTTTCACCCCCGTGCTCCTCTCCTGTTGGTCGTAGCGTGATGATATATAGCCTTCCTCGATAAATGAGCTATCTAACACCGAAAGAATTTTTCAAATCGGACCAGTAGTTCCCGAGATTAGCGCGTTCAAACAAACAAACTCTTCAGCTTTATAATATTAGTATAGATTGAGATTCCGACAGGAAGTCGGTATGTAGGTACTTAAAATGTTTTACTTTGTCTCGTTCTGTCTTTTTTAAGGATTTAAACAAAACATATTGCAATTTAATTCGAGCATAAAATATTAACAATAAACAAACAAAAAAACAACATTAAAATCTGTTAAAAAGTAGAGATTTCTGGACATATTAATACTTAGATCTTTAGATGCATCTTAACATAACAATTTATAATAATAAAACTTACTAAGTACTGATTCTTTCATTTTTAGGGTTCCGTAGCCAAAATGGCAAAAACGGAACCCTTATAGTTTCGTCATGTCCGTCTGTCCGTCTGTCCGTCTGTCCGTCTGTCACAGCCGATTTACTCGGAAACTATAAGTACTACAGTGATGAAATTTGATGGGAATATGTGTTGTATGAACCGCTACAAAAATATGACACTAAATAGTAAAAAAAAGAATTGGGGGTGGGGCCCCCCATACATGTAACTGAGGGATGAAATTTTTTTTTTCGATGTACATACCCGTGTGGGGTATCAATGGAAAGGTCTTTTAAAATGATATAAAGTTTTCTAAAAAACATTTTTCTTAAAGTGAACGGTTTTTGAGATATCAGCTCTCAAAGTCGTAAAAAGTATGTCCCCCCCCCTCTATTTTTATAACTACGGGGTATAAAATTCTAAAAAAAATAGAGGTGATGCATGCTAATTAACTCTTTCAACGATTTTTGGTTTGATCAAAGTATCTCTTATAGTTTTTGAGATAGGTTGATTTAACTGTAATTTATTATATTTGCTGCTACGGAACCCTTTGTGCGCGAGCCCGACTCGCACTTGGCCGGTTTTATATTACTTAGAAATTGTGTGGCAGATTTCTCGTGACGATTTTTTTTTAATTTGTTATTTCGACCCATTACAAAAAATTAGTACAATTAAATTATAAATAATTTAATATTCTGTCCCATAGGTCAAATCGATAAAATGGCTCATTTATAATTCAAAAACAACCTTTTAATCTCTTTTATGATAATGTACTGAGGACATCAATAAATTGCCAAAGTGGTAAAATGTGACGTCATTTACATAAGAACTTCGTTATATAAAACACAATATTTTCATGCATACCTATGTTGTATAATAAAAAAACCTATGATTAGTTTGACAGTGAGAATGATTTACGAAGGCACAGATAATATTTATTGAAGTATTCATTAATGAGGTGTTACGAAAGTATAAATCATCAACAATGTTATAACATTGTTCTTTTATTTATAAACAATTATTCTTAACAAACAATGATACATTTTAAAGATGAGTCGTAAGGTTATGCAGGTGGAATTAAATGTTTTGATATCATAAAGATGCAACAAAATAAAATGCTTTTTACGTTCGTATCATTATTATTAAATATTTTATGCCAATTTCATTTTAAAGTGAAACTTTTATTACATCGCCTCAAACTGTTTGGTCTGTGTAGCGCATGTCGCGTGTATCGCCGACCGTCACGCGACATGCGCTACACAAAGCAGTGTTCGGAACCGTTCGAACAGTTTCACTTTTACCGTGATTTCATAAAACCACACAACATTTTTTTTTATAAAGATTTCAAAAGGCATGTAAATTTGTAAAATATCTTCTAAAAATATAGAACTACTAAACTCTCCCTTTATTTTACCTGGTTTATATTTTTAATGTTTGAGTTCAAGTCAATTCAATATTTATTTCTATTTTACTTATTAGTATAATTCTACATATTTTGAAAATAAATGCAGGAAAACATATTTTATACCTCCTAAAATCTTAGTTAGATTTTATGAGGAATAAAATATGTTCATGTTGTATTTGAAAGTGATATGTATTACGAATGCGCTAGTCGTATACAAAAGACGTCAACGCTTGAATGTAGAAAGTCCATTTCAAAATAAATTAGTTTTCTCATTTCATTGTCATGTTCCTTGAAATTCTTATAATATCGATTAATATTTATAATATTTAAAGCCGAGGCTATTTATACTAATATTGCTAATATTTTAAGGGTTTTTTAACGCGCTAATCTCAGGAACCACCTGTCCGATTTGAAATTTTTTATTATGATCTGTTATAATATAGTCTATTTATCGAGGAAGGCTTAGGCTGTAGGTATATCATCACTCTTATACCAATTGTAGCGGAGCAATGTTGGTAAAACCGCAGGGCATAGCTGGTACCTAATATTGGTGATGGAAATTTTCCCCTCTATCTAATATAAGAGTGGCTTTAATTCGTCTAACTTGCTTTAAACGTAGCTTTCTCACATTAATATTATAAAACATTACAGCCTGAGGCAAACGCTACTCGATGATTAGTTGATGACTTTCTAAAGTTCGTTAGGCCTGTTATTTTTATGATGATATATATATATATATCTCTGTGGATTGTGATATAATAGTTTTTTTGTAAGCCTCACTCTTCTATGGGACATGCAGCTGGAGTTTTCCAGCGTTTTACCTGTGGTTTTACTCAAGAGTTTTATTCATAGAAGAAGCAAATGTCTGTTACAATTTTTCTTCTTAGATTGCACCGACAATGAACACAAGCTTTCAATTGCTGTCGGTTTAGAATAGAAATAAACTTGTCCTCTGAAACAATGCATAGATACATTTAAACAAAATACTTAATCAACAATTTAAATGAGTAAATATTAATTTGCTAACCTAGCCACGTCTTTCTAAACGAATTTTAAATTTTTATATGTAGATACTTATTCTGTTCTCTGTAAGTATCTATAAAAAACAATTACATAAACACCAATGAGACCACTGGAGACCACCCATTCGGTTCTGATTTGTAAGATGTATTTTGTTTCGTACAACGTTTTTACAAAACAATAACTTACATGTTTATCGTAACTACGATGCTTTCATATCGTTATTTGGTCCTTATGACACATGACCGACACTGCTAACCCTTTTTATTGTATTATTACAATTTTGGCTTCATAAATAGCATATTGCATGCAATTGTAGCATTATCAAGAAAAATTGACTATCGCGAGAGGATATGGGTGCAAAAATATTATGTCAATGGGTGTATAATAATGTAAGCACAAATAATGCGATTAATTACCTACTTTTTCCAGTCGTAATTTTACAAATAAATAAAATAAATAAATAAATAATATTTATTTATTATATTTATGTCACGGATGAATTCTACCCATACCCGTGGGCCGTGGCCCTGTCGTTGATGCGGCTTGACGGAACACAGTGGGGTTTTGGTCAGTAGGAATCCGACATAACCCACGGCCCCTTCCCTGGAGGCCGTGGGTATCTAATATCTATGCAAGATATCCCCACTAAAAAAAGGTACTTATATTTATGACAAGTTAAATCAGTTTTAACAAAATAAAATACTGCGTTTCGTTTAGAAATTCAGTCTAGCCGAAATATACTTTTCTATTCAACCACACTGTCGCAATTAATATTATGTTTTGCGGTTGAAAGCTTAGACAAAATGTCATAAGCATGTTGTAATTAAGTAAAAATAGTAAAAGTTGAAATCTATCTCTCGACCTTGGAAAGTTATTATTTGTAGACTATGATTGATGCTTGGCTTTAAATATTTTTCACTATAGCGACAACTCATCCATTGACCTACTGTAGGAATTTTATCAATATTTCTCTGATAATAAAATATTCGAAGCAAAAAAACTCTTATATGTGTTACTTTGTAGGTCTAGGTAAACATAAAGGTAACAGGAAACTTATAGGTAAAGATTAAAAAATAAAGGGTCGATGTCAGTATTAAATTTTATATTTATTAAGGAAATTATATATTTGCTTTTAAATTTGTGTCATTGCTTTGCAAATAAATAAGCCTCCAAAAGAAACTAAATGAGGACTAAAATATCCGATTCGCTTACATTGTTTATGTCTCTTGTTGGGATTTGTTTATGGTCTTGATTCAATGGAAGCCAAGCTCAGCCCTCAGGTGACTGCTCTTCATCTCTAAATATAGAAACATTCTTCCATTCTATTATTGTGGTTGGAGGCTTTTACCTACACTAATTTAATATAGAGCAAAGATTTGTATGTAGGTAAGGAATAAGCTTAAAAACATCTCAATCGATGTTGAAAATACTTTACCTTTAGAAAGGTAGATTTTTGTAGAGTAACATTTCCTCGTATTTGATAGTATTTGATAATTTCATATACTTTATAAAGAACTCAACTTTTTGAAGGAAAAATTATATTGTTCTTTGAGTTGCGTCTTTACAATTTATCATTTACGACATTGCTACGTCGTCTCTAATCTTTTGCCAAAATCTCACAAAAAAAATTGAGTTAACTGACTTGCGCACTCGCTAAATATGAATTGACTAATGGTTTTCTTGATCCCAAAACCAAGCATTACTCAATTGTTTAAATACTTTTAAAAGCAATCGCTTCGTTAAAATCTGTCACTCGGTTGCTAAATAAGTTTCTCCTATAGGGAACTAAAATTGCACTTAGTTTTAAGATAATTAGAATTAAGTAACGAAATTTCTTATAAAATAAGATCCTATTGATTCTTCTTAATCAATACTACCTATTAATTAGAACGAATTTAATATCCCTATGAAACATGCTATATTTACTACTATAGCTTTCCGCCCGCGGCTTCGCCCGCTTTGTCTAAAACATAATAAATTATATACTAAAACCTTCCTCTTGAATCACTCTAAAAAAAAACCGCATCAAAATCCGTTGCGTAGTTTTAAAGATTTAAGCATACATAGGGACAGAGAAAGCGAGTTTGTTTAATACTATGTAACTAGTGAAGAATCATATTCGTAGATAAATTAAGACGTAGGTAAAACCTTTAATAACTTAATTTGACATTCAAGAAATGCGCATCAGATATATTTTAATTAAATACACATCACGGAACATTATAAACCCATTTTCACCTAATCCGGTACTGCGTGCGGATACATGCATGCGTTTTGAATACTAAATCAATAATGATTTCATTCGTCCGGTAAGTATTTTCTAATTTGAAATAAGCAAAATCAGACACAAATTTTACGGTCTCTTTATTTAAAACTAGCGGTCCGCCCCGGCTTCGCCCGTGTATATATATTTCGCAATAAAAGGTAGCCTATGTTCTTTCTCAGGGTCTAAAGATTGTCTGTGCCAAATTTCATCAAAATCGGTCCAGTAGTTTATGCGTGAAAACCATAGATACATACAAACCTTTCCTCTTTATAATATTAGTATAGATTAATGAAGAATTGATATTAATACCATAATATACAATTCTCTTTATACTATGTTAATACTGCGTTGTATACCTTACTAGCTGGCCGACCAAATGTTTGACAAAAAAGTTTTTAATTAAGGCAAAGCATAAGATAAGGTTTGATAAGCCATCCGTCCATTATAAATCCCTGCGTGTAATAAACCGTCTTTAAACAATCCTAAAATAAGATTATCAAATCTCAAACACTATATTGCTTGCAAAATTTTTATGCATTTTTTTCAATTAGGTAGAAAATGAGCTCATCTCATTTTAATATAAAAAGGTCACTGCTGATACGTTGCAGAAACTCTTTCGAAATCTTTGAACTAAATGCATAAAGCGCACGTAGGTATATTGAATATTCTTATCACAAATAGTTACGTAAATAGGTTAATCCAATAATTTTAATTAATTGTTTACTACCTATATTTCGATCAATTTTCCATGAGGAAATAAGGTTGCGGAAATAATTTTTTTGGTAAATATTTTAATTTTTGCATAATTTATATCACATCACGAATAATACAGGGTGTCCAGCAGCAGATTTCAATGTTTGAACGCTTCTAGTTTTAAAACGCGACGTGCGAGGGGGACGCGGGGGGTGTCATTCAGCGCGTGAGTTCTGCGGATTTTTTAGTCGCCATTAGTGTTGCCGAACTATCGATAGTTTGACTATCGATAGTTGACCTTGAAAATAAGTCAGAATATCGATAGCACTATCGATAGTATCGATATTATCGATACTATCGATAGCGTTAATCATGGAATACTATTGATGAACTGCAATAGTATCGATAAAATCGATAGTATTGATTGCCAATAGTTGCTATACTATCGATACTGTCGATAGTATCGATACTATTGCTACTGAATATTGCAACTACAATCGATACTATCGATAGTACTGATACTATCGATAGTTTTGAGCTATCGATAGTAGTAAATTGTGCAATAGTATTGTTCACGATTTCTTGGTATAATGGGTCAGTCAATGGGCTTATTGGATTACGAATTAACGAACTAAAAAAAATGGATTGTACAAAGCGCCAATAGATAACTTGAAAAGTATTATAACCAAACATCTAGTTCTCTGTCATCCACTATAATATTATTGATAAAGCAATACTATCGAGAAAAAGGTCACTATCGATGGGACGATATTATCGATAGTATCGACACTATCGATAGTATCGATAGTTCGTTCGATATTGAGCTTCGATAGTATCGACACTATCGATAGTATCGATAGTTCGTTCGATATTGAGCTTCGATAGTATCGATACTATCGATGGTATTGCTATGTGTCGATAGTATTTACGCCTAAAGGACTATCGATACTATCGATAGTATCGACACTATCGATAGTATCGATAGTGCTATCGATACTATTGCTTTTCCCCAACTATCGATAGTTAATCGATAGACTATCGATAGTGGACTATCGAGCGGCAACACTAGTCGCCATGGAGCAGTGGAGCGGAGAGCATCGCGCTTATGCTATTGAGGCATACTTTTCGGGTGATTTCACTGGCAAAAACACGCCATCGGTTTAATAACCATTATCAAATTCATCGTTTAAGAGATGGACCTTCGATAAATTTGATACAGTCGTGGCTAGCAAGGTTTAGGGCTACAGGTTCAGTCATTAATAACCCTAGGCCGGGACCAGCACCATCAGTATCCACGATAGAAAACATTAAACTTGTTATGAATTCTGTAATTGAAAATCCTCGTTTATCACTTCGCACACGTTCGTCGATATTGGGAATTCCTAAATCGTTTTTCAGGTCATTATGTGAAAAAAGGTTAAGCTCCATCCATACTAAATTCAGATTATTCAATATTTGCTACGGCTCATACTGCTAATGTGTCAATGAATTCAGTGCGGCAGTTATTTCCTGAAAAGCACATATCCCGAAACGGCACCATCCCGTGGCCACCCAGGTCACCAGACCTAAGTCCATGTGACTTTTTCTTGTAGGGCTATCTAAAAACTGTGGTTTACCAATCAAATCCAACAACCATAAGACAACTGAAGGAAAATATCCGGGCTGAAATAAACAGAATTCCCAGTTCCCTTTGCAAACAAGTTTTTCTCAACATGCGGAATAGATTGAGGAGTGGGTGAGAGTAGAAGGGCGGCATTTGGAAAATGTAATTTTCAGGAGATAAAATCCGCACTCGTCTTCTTTTGACTTTAATAAAAATATTTTGTTTAGAAATAATACTTCTTTTTTTACAAGCCCTCAAACATTGAAATCTGCCACTGGACACCCTGTATTATGTTAACAGCTGTATTTGTCGCAGAATTTATGGCTATATTTGTTAGACTTCATATTTATTTCATTTTTAATATCTTAGATGTGAATCTACTCTGCTAACCTATTAAAAATACCTTTCAATTTATATGCATGTTGGCTGCATTGAAATAAATTCAATACAACACATATACTACTACCCATTCAGAACTACATTTTAACTACAAACCATTAACTTTTTTAGCTTTTTTACAACAATTAGTGTAATTAGCAACATTCACAGCTAATATATAGGCTAAAATTAAACTTGTTCAGGTGAAATTATAAAAACTAATTAAGTGCCATATTACCCACTTATTTTGATTAATTAAACTTGAACATTTCTTTCTCTAGAAACATTAATAGTTAAACATAATTAAATAAATATTTATGTATATTTTATGCTCTACATCGTATTCTACATTGTAACAAAAATAAGGTAATGTGTGAGGTCATTTCATTGTCTATTTGGCATCGCGGGCACACAAGATGGACCTTATCTTCGGATTAGTGTATCTCTGTAATCCTTTTGAGATAATAGTGTGATTAAACCATGGTTTAAACAATGTTTGTATCAAAAGGCCATGGAATATTACACGATACACAAACTGTAAACTGTAAGAATATTAGGTACTGCACGGTACACAAACTGCCTTTATTTTATACTTCTTGTTAAACAGTTTTTTTCCTACAGTTATTATTTTTTTTTATTTGTAAGTATTATATTGCTTTATATGTTCAATTTTTTATCTACCATATTTAAATCAGGACTGAATTATATTATTTAAGCAATTAAAACCAAATTTCCTGCCTGTTATAAAAAACATTCAAGGATATAAAATATCATGCCTAATCAACAAAGGTCAAACAATCAATATGTCATAAATTATATACCTAATTAAAATTTTGAAAAATTACATTTTTAAATATAGGTTATAATCGACTTTCACTTTGTCAAGTCTAGTTTAATATAACAAGTAATAACAATATAATAAGACGCTGTTTATAGGTTTTATATACTTATTAATTATTTTTTTTAGATACCTATATATTGTGAAGTTTACGAAACAATCGAAAGTTTAATTGTATATCTTACTGTGCATTTACATTAAACGAACATAGAGCTAGAGCAAGAGCATGTTTTCGTGATCTTAGTGTATTCAAAAACTCGTATTCAGTGTTGTTCAGTATAAAAACATTGCATAGAATTTTTCCGAACGCACCAAGTACAACGAAATAATGCTCTACGCCTGTTTACACTTAAATAATTTGACATAGTGGGGTTAGATTGAGCATTTCGCTTATTTGATGTAAATTAAATTAAATTGATGTAAATTTCATTAAAACCGATATTATAATTAAATGGCAAATGTTATCTCAACATGAACAAAAGCTTTATTACTTCACTTTATGTTAAATTTACTCAAATATTTGTCTCATTTCAGATCTCCTGCCACGTTATTTGGAATCTTAATTGGTAAGTGCGTCAGCGATGGTATTTAAAATATTACATAACTTGGTATTTAGCACACGTATAATTAATTCATTAATAGTTTGTAATATATGCGGATGAATCTAGTTTATTCAAAAGATTTCATCAAGATTGATTGCATTATTGTATTTTGAAGCAGTTCTGATGTTGAACATCTATACATTAATCTATTTTTTATCCGGCCCAGATTGTATCTAAATTATTGTATTTATTAATTCATAGGTTGTTTTCTTAAACTTTGATATTTTGTAACAAGTGTATGCGATCAAGTGAATTTTATTTACTAGTTAAAATAACTTATTTTCCTTAAATAACTTAAATTTGTTGATATTACCTACATTATTTAAAAATGCAATATTTTATTTTATTTGTGATTCATCTAAAGGTATTTTAAATTCATAACATTATATCTTTGTTCAATAATTAAAATAAGGTTTGTCACATTAAATAAAACCAGATTCTAACGGCCAGAAATGATAGTATGTTTTTGTATTATACTTTGTTTATTGCCTTACGTAATGCACTATGTTAATATCAAATTTGCTTCGACAACTGCAATGGTCAGTTCCCACAATAACACATATTATACAACACACCGTTCAAAAAGTTTCAAACGTGTGAAATATAAACACGAGGGAAAGTAGCATGCGTAAGCCAAAATACCTGAATTCTTGATAATAGTTTACAAACGGAACGCAATGTGAACTTTCGATTTCTGAACGTCTAGATACACTTTTCTTTCGCATGTTGACAGCATAGATAAGAAAAAAAAATGCGCGCGAAAATAGATACTTAGGTATGTTGTAAGAATTCTGGAGAAAATTTAATATTTTTGTGAAAGCTCCAAAACTCTATTTAATGTCTAAAGTATGTATGTATTTGAATATTGTGATTAAATTTCAAAGGTTTTAGTATGAGAAGAGGCATATTATACTTAAATTAATAATTCAACTGATATAAAAAAATAAACAGAATAATAATTCATTTAGATACGTGCCTAAGATGTTTAATACCTGTTTTCGTAAGATACATTTTAAGAATGTAATAAGATTAAAAGATAATGAGGAAATTTATGAGAGTGTAAAGTACGTTGATTAACATATTTTAAATTCACGGTCGTATAAAGTGTTTATTTTGTATAACTTATACGAGGACATATGATTCGTATCATATTTACCTATTTTTTATATTTAGGTAATGTCACATATCATTAAGGCACAGATAATAATCGCTTCGTAAATTAAGGTTTTGAGGTGACAAGTCAGTTGTATAAGGCACTTCTTGAAGGTAATATAAATATGTACTACTTAAATATATAGGTTAGGATATGGTTATGAATTATGATATAAACGAAATTGAATATGAATTAAAAGGAAAATTACCTATATGAAAAAATCTATCGACCCCTGGCACCTGATATAAATATAACTACTTATACAATTCTGTAACCACAAAAATTCTCAAAGTGTGAAGTCGTTATTTTCTACAGTTGTACCATTTTGTTATCCTAAGTTTTTGTTTATTAAAAATATTTGTATGTAATGTTGCTCTACAACTTGTAGAGCAACATTACATACAAATATTTTACATAAAGTTGGGGAAATTGTTTGCTCTTGTAGACTACAAGAGCAAACAATTTCCCCAACTTTATGTAAAATTTCCAAATTTACTTTAAAATATGTAAATGGCCGAAAAATTACTGTTTCCGACAAAAGCATTTCATTTTATCACCAGATATTATCCACACCATTAGATAAAGGATACGAGAAAGTAGGTAATGTTCTCAAATCAATTGTTTTCACTACATCGCGTGAATGTTAACAGTAAAAGTGAATCCAGTCAGGTGTATCTGTAGGCGTATTAAATCCACTCATACTGATTTGCCTATTAAATTGTTAAGAACACGGTATTCGCGGATTACAGTTAATAATAATCCGAAAAATTGTTAATGATTTTGACACTAATTCTCTTCTAACAACAAGCGTAAATTTGTGTTAATTTTGAAGTTGAAAGTATTATTTGCTTTTGTCCTAAAATTGTCTGTTGACAATGTGTTGTTTATGGTGGGTAGGTATTTAAAATATTTGTCTTGGTTTCAATAAACCAAGGTTTAAACTCAAATATATAGGCACTCAAATGGACGTAATGTTTTCTTTATTTAATATTTTTTTGGGAATACAGGTCAAAGCCTTCTTTTGTACACATCGAATTAAAAAAGGAAAGTTTAAAAATGTCTTCTTAATCTTTTAAATGTCTAAAAACTAAACTATTGCTTGCAATACCTATTATTAAAAAGTTCTCTTTCACATTACTCTTACCGAATAACTAAAGGATTTTACTGAATGTATCAGTAAGATAGAATTGTTTACGCTTCGATATCAACATTATCTAAAGTCTAAAGTAAAGCGTACCCAGGGCCAGATATCTCCTATTTCTACGGTATTCGTAAACTTGTTTGGTTCAAAATATTTAGTACAGTCGAGCGCACATAAAGAAAGGGTTATTCGAATATTTTCTTCTTTTTATATAATTTTATTTAATAATAAACTTTTGTAGGTATCTTCGCTTTAGATATACTAAAATATTTTTATTACCAACTATAAACTAAGTAAAATTATGCATGGAACGTTTTTTTGTGTGTTCTCCATGTTTTATGAAGTAAATATACTTTTTTTACAGTTCATAGGTATATGAAAAACTACTACTTATTAAGAAAAATTCCTTAATATTTAAGCATTGTGTATTCGACTGTACACTGTTACTTTTCACGAAACAGGTAGGTGTGTCTGGCACGTTAATGTTTCAAGTTCGATTCTTGATCGCGTGCCTCGATGTTTTTTGTGTATTTTTTTTTTACTTTTGAGAGTTGTATAGGGCTCGTTTTTAATAACTTTGAGCGTTGGAATTTGATCATGATTTGAGAAGTGCATGTCATACGATATTTGGTTACATAGTTGGATTACATGCCATGTTACTATGGCGATAAATCGTAAAAAATTTATTACGGGTTTTTCAATACTTATGTAACTTTTTCTTATTACTTACTTTCTTAAATCGGGTAAAGGTTAAACGCATAAAATGGTATAACAAGTACATAATACAAAATGCTTAGCAACAGTGAAAAATTGATTTCTTAAAATAACAAAACAAAGCCTACAGGGAAGTGACTCCAAGGTTTTAGTGTCGCAACGGTTCAGTGATAGCGACAACCAAGCAAACATTATCACCAAGTGGTAAATATGCCAGCCTATGTCACGTATAATATAACAAGGCTACGAATTCTGATATTAGTGTAATAGAAGCCTGTACACGTTTTCAATTACCCATAGTAAATGAAATCATTGTCCGATTTGGCAAGCATTCGGTCGGCTTACGGTACCGAGCGGTCAATTAAAATGAATCGATTCTTCCGTGGCATTGCGTAACTAGTGGTCACTTTTTCGGTTAGTTACAAATTATAACACGTATGATGTCTGGACTAGTTCAATATTAATACCGTTTTGATAAACACCTTTAAATAATGAAAATGGTTCTTTATTATAAGCTCTTTTGAGTTTGAGGTTATTTAAAGTGAGTAAAAATACTAATGAAAGAAACTACTGCCTCCAGTATTTAATATTGTTATACATAGTAATATTGTTATACAGGGTGTCCCACTGTTGGTATACTAAGCTCAAAGAAGGTTATAGTTTTGCATACGCTGAGTACGTAAAAAATACTTATAAAATTCCAGACGCATTTTTTTTCAAATAGATGTATTTTTAAAACTCTATGTTGTACACCCATAACAAGCTCCCCGCCCAACTTTGCCACCCGCACGTGAGCTATCGTTTAAGATTATGTTTTCATAGACAAAATGCTCATATTAGAGAAACGGTTTAAGCCGGCTGCGCTAAGCTAGAGAAGAAAACATGAATTTTCAGGAAAAATTTAGCAAAATTTTTTTGACGTTATTTTGTTGTTTAAGTATTTTTTACGTGATCAGTGTATGCAAAACTATAAGTCCCTTCGCGCTTAGTATACCAATAGTGGGACACCCTGTATAGACAGGCAAGACTTAAACGTCGCCTTGCATGCACTTATTCAGTTTCTTTTCTCTGGTCTTCATATCAATCGTATTCTCCTATTTTATTATAACTGGTGTTTTCAATTCGCTATCAGATAGTTTTGATTAAAATGGCAATGGCGGACGTTATAATTGTAGCGAGGAAAGCCATAAAGTATGTTATTACTTATTAGCATTAGAATGTGAAGTGATCGTATTCTCGTCACGAACAAACCGACCTTCAGTCTGTCGCCTTATGTGTATATAGTGAAACCTGAGAGCGGTATGAAAAATATGATATGTGATGAATAAAAAATATTACTAACAAATTAATCGGGGACGACTTAAAACGACTAGCGAAAAGTTTCTGGCCATTTAAAAATAAAAAGGGGTTAAAAGTAAACAAAATGAAAAAGAAAATTAGAACACAAAGCGGTATTTGGACCCGATTCTCTGCGACGATAATTCTAATACAAAAATGATATAAACATAAAATTTCGATACATAAAACTCAGTATACCTATATTTCAGCTCACTGATATTATAATATTAAATATCGACTTATAAATATTGTTTTGCATTGGTCATTTTGTCCTTCCCAACGCAAGCTTGATTTGGTGATGATTTCATATCCAAATATAATTTTATAAGATGTTATTCCCCTCGTTCTTATCTTCTTGTATGACTTATGCAAATATTTATATGAAGTTTATGCAAGCAGATATAAATCCCAAGCATTTTTCGACATGAAATTTAATAAAAATGTTCCAAATAATAGTTTTACAACATTTTTTTCGATAACGTATATTCATAGAATGATCTAGAAGGAATGTGCTTAAGCGATATAGCTGCTACGTGTACACAAATGTTCTTGTTTTTAAATAAAACGTTTTGATTTCAAGAAGTATCGATGAATATTTAGTAGTAAGGTACTTACAAAATTCTACAGCTCGACGTAAGAACAGGTGCAAACTAAGCGGTGGGCGTATACAAAGGTAGTGTTACAAAACTATAAATAATTCATTAATTTTCGACTTGCTCATAAATTATGTTACCGTAGTAGTATACAATGTGGTAAATTAAATTGATACATATAAAAATATAAGCGAAGTTTGTACACAACGGATGAGAAAGTCCATGCAAAACCGAATGTCCCTTTAACACATATAATTTAGTTTAAAACTTCATATGTTCAAATAAAATACAACTTTCCTTTTCATAATATCGCCACAAAACACGTATTCAAGCGTCAGTGAAATGAAACCTTACATTTTCCCACCTTGAGAGTGACCTGCGTGGCGAAAGCACAAGGCTTTGAAAGATTTTACTGCTGTTTTTGAAAGACTTGATTACTTCGCGGGGAATAAAATACAATGTTCTAGTGTCATTGTGAAGTATACATAGTTGGATATTTATTGCCATTACATATTATTGGTTAACTATGTTTACAGGTGTGTTAAGAGAAAGGAAAATAACAATTCTTTGCACTTTTCATTTTATCCCGTTAACAATACTCTTCACTTCTTCAGGATTGCTAATGACTCATCTGAAATATGATACTCACCTACTTCCCTTAGTTTCGTCTACGTTTTTTAAATTCAAATTCATAGATGTGAATACCTCTAATAAAATCTATAATGTAAACTTGTCGATGAAAAACTAAAATATCAAAGAATAAAAGTAAATTAAATGAATAGTATCACACCGACATAGAATTACACTAATTAGTAATTACGAATAAAAGTTAAAATTTATAGCACTATATTAAAAATATATTCTATGTTAAAAATTGTATTAATTGCCGTGGGTGTTTTTAAATTTAACGACCAAGTTATCGCAATCGTGTCGGTATCGTATCGTGTAAAAAGGAAGAAGATTGCATCCTAACTTTCACTAATGGTTATTGCTTCCACTGCAATTTTCAATTAATACAAGTCGTACGGTTAATAGGTTGTATTAAGTCGTGTTCCGCCCGCCATCTGTTTTGATGTGAAAGGAGACAAACTCGGGGAAAGTGTGACGATTGCGTATTCGCAATGTATTATAGAAATACAAACATGTGTGTTTTGTTTCACAATGCTATATATATGTTCAAATACCAAATGTTCGCTATACCAAATGTTCGCTAGAAATTTTAAAGAAATTGTACAATAAAATATCGTTTTAATATCCTCGTTTTTTTGGTCAAATCAATTTGAGCCAAAAACTTAATATTTTAGAAAATTCTGTCCTATAATTTGTGTCAATAAACATATTTTTAATCAAGGTAAAAACTGGAATTAAATCAAGTTTAACTAGTAAAAAATGTCACATACCATTGTACCTACATATTGTAGCATATTTATCCTTTGTTTTATTGTTTAAGTCTTGTCTTGATTACATTTTTATCTCAGCCAATCTAGTTTCGGCCAAACGTGATTGCTAGTTTATAGTTTAATGATTGATTTATACGAATAATAATTAGGATCCATTGACCAGGCTCTATTAAGCACGGCATTGCTGGCGAACGGTTGCCTTCCAGTCAAGGTGAGGCGGTCGACATTCCAACAGCCATCGTCTATTTTCGTTTTTCTCGATATGTTTTCATGTTAAAGGTCAGTATATCTCGGTGATGTATTATGCATTGAATTTTAAGCGAGACGGGGATAGAATGTTCTAGAGTTGTTTGTGTATGTTCGTCTTCATCACAGTTGATAAAACAAAATTTGAAACAAATGTTATGTCAGTAAATGTGAATTTGTACTAAAAAATAATACTTGGTTCAAGTTGTTATTTGTTAATCTTTGGCATGTAAAAATTGGGTAATTATTAGATACGATTATCAGCCTATTTAATTCCCAGTCCATAGACAATTTACGGTTTCGTAAACACCACATGAAAAATTATTTTACTTGATCAATTAAACACTATACAATATTGATTAAAGTGATGCTGCTTACTAAAACAACAATTAAATAAAATAACCTTTCGTAAATCGATAAAGCGAATTATTGATTTGTCTAAGAAACCATTAAGTACCTAGGCAGGCAAAACAGAGAAAGCCATAACCAGTATTTATTACCTGATAACACTAAGTACGTAATTTATTTACCTACATATTTCGCAAGCCAATTTCACTCAAATATCAATATTAACTGATAAAGGAAGCTGTATGTTAATACGGATATGAAAATAACAAGTCTAACAAGATAGACAACTTTATATTAATGTTTTTTTAGTTTAAATTGTTAAGCGATTTGCGTTTTAACTAGTTTTAATTAATAATGGATTATTAATTAGATACATAATCGAACTTGGACATTATAATAAAGTTAGTTAAGTATACTATAATAAATGGTTATTTTAAGCAATCGTATTGATAAAAGATTCGAAATATAATTCTTATAAGTTAGTTATAAGTAGGCACATTAAATATTTTCTTGAAGAACAATACTATTATAAAGGCGAAAGTTTGTATGGATGTATGGATGTTTGTTACTCTTTCACGTAAAAACTACTGAACCGATTACAATGAAATTTAGCACAAATATAGAGGGTAACTTGGATTAACACATAGGATAGGTTTTATCCCGGAAATCCCACGGGAACGGGAACTATGCGGGTTTTCCTTTGAAAACGCGGGCGAAGCCGCGGGCGGAAATCTAGTATCTAATAATACTTATCTAAAATTAAAGAAAAACGATCAGTAAACCAAATAAAAGTGGTCCATGCCTGAATCTTAAATGTTTAATAACAAACTGTCTAAAAGTAATTGTCTGAAGCATTTAATTGCCTAACGGGATGAGTGTTTGCTGATGAAATAAGCGATGAAATGATAAACACGGTTATAGCACACAGGTGCTAATAACTATAGCATGCTCAATTATTTAAAAAGTACGTACACGTGCCTCGTATCAACAAACAGTAGATCCAAAGATTAGTATAATATAACTTTATAATTCTTTAGATTTTACTTTCAATTTAAATATTTTATAGAACGTATCGTAAAACGCAATAAAACAGGAAATTGTTCAGATATAGTTAATTTTAATCAAGTTTATTAAAATATTAATAAATCTTTTGCGAACTCTTAAACAAAATAATAATTAAGTTGATTTAATTGATGACCTGGCCTTAAATATTAGGGTAAATAACAAATCTGTACACCTTTTTATATAAAAATTATTATAGACGAAAGACGAAACATTGCCTTTCGTGGTATTCGATATATTATTGCCAATAGAATATTCCTATACTTTGTATTTATACAGCTTATTTATACAGTTGCAAATGAATACGAATCCTTAGCGAGAACTTTCAAAAGCTAATAACCAAAGATCAGTGAAGCGTATCCTATTATACCCATACGATCACAATTGTCCATGAAAGCCTCAGTCATAACGATTATTACATCTACAATTGAACGCAATTATTTCACCATCTATAACTTTCACATGTTACAATGGTGTTATTGATCTCAAAATGTATTTCGTTTTTGCTATTAATGTTAACCGTTATGGGTCCTTTAGTTTTATTTTGTTTTACACTAAAACTAATTGCCTACTGCGCATTTAGAAATATTTGATTACAAATATATGTATACCAAAAGTTTATCCACTTTTTGCTAGTGCCTCATCCCAACTCGTAAACAATAATTTGGCGGAAATATGCCATAAAAACTATGGAATTTTTATCTCTGCCTCGAGTAATATTTTTGCTAAGTAAGATCGCTAAGATCAAATTGTACGATATGTATTTTTATTATAAACGATAGGTAAACCAAAGAAAAATCGAATAAAAACAATCATCTCCACTCATGTATGTACCTGTATGACCTCATAATCATGTCCTTAACCTATCATTCCATTTGCACATAAAGGTTAAATAGAAACCTGCTGTTGTGTAAAATATTCTGCATATTGACAAATACTCCAAACTGAATTGTCCCGTGAATACCTGTATCCATTGTGTACCTTTTTACGAACATTCAATCAACAAATATCGTTTTCTCTCGCATGCCAGCGGTCCGAGGTCACTGCTTGAGCTTAATGCAAATCTTGTATGACATAGCGTGTTAGCTATTCGAACTAACAAGGACAGGCATTTACATATCTTTATAATTTGATTGCTTAATTGCTATTGTAACATGCACTTGTTTAATTGTTTTTATTCAATCCACCTTTATCGTATGTACCTTGAGATGGTACAATACGTAATAGAGTTGTGATTAAAGAACGTCTTTATGGTCTTTTTTTTCATCGTAAATATTTACAATACGAAGCATAAAAAATAATGCCTCTTCTAGACGAATAATGTTGAGGCTGTCATGCACGTAGGTACCTTAATGATTTTTTAAAAAAGATACATTTATTCCAACTATGAAACACTGCCTGCATGTGAATTAATATTTAATTGACCTTTGTTATATGAAACTTTCATCATTTAAAAGACAAAAAACTAATTGTCGTATGAAGTCGAATAATATTAATGTAACTTTAATTATAACGACAAGTGTCTTTCTATTAGTTTTGTTGTTAGGAATATAGTAAACACGGAATCCATTTCACAAATATGAAAATTGAAACTATTGAACTTATTTTTTCCGTCATGACTAAAAAAATTAGATAATTATGCTTTTCCGACAAAACACAAACAGTTGATATTGTTTCATAACATGTATGAATTGAAACGCGTAATCCAATAATTCATTTATAATTGTAATTAATTCGTAATATTTCATATGTCATGTTAAATCACTGTTTTAATGACTTGTACATACAGTTACTTTAGCGACATGCCTAGTGTGTGCGATTTAAAGGAATAAGTCTGTAAATAAATAGCTTGTAACTTTCAGTGTTCGTTTTCACAACTACTATGTTTGATTGTGAATATTTTGATATTTTTTATAAATATTTTGGTAATTTTTCATAACTTCGTTGTAATTACCATAAAAATCAATTAAAATGTTTTTAATACATTCGTTAAAAAGTGAAAAATAAAAACAAATTATGACCTACTTTTGTTTACAAATAAAAAAAAGGTGTGTCCTTTGACTCACCAGATTCCAACTTGATAATCTCGAGTGACAGTTGCGAAATTTCTAAAGATAGATAAAGAATGTCGATGATGCAGCTCAGTTCTCACGAATTTGATAACAATAAGAAAGTTTACGTATAAACTAACAAAATGTTACGTGGTAGCAGTTTTATTTTTATTAAAAAAACATGTATAAATACAAAAAATATGATCTTGTTTTGTTTTATTTATATTCCTAGAAATATAAGTTGGAATATTATAATAGCTAAGGAAAATAAATCTGTCGTAATTAAATAATTACACTAAAAATTGTTAAGGCGAAGCTGTACTTAATCAAAAAAAAAATTTTTTGCCGAATATTTAACTTTACTTTAAGACCTATCCTATATCCTATCCTATCTGAGGCTCTAAAGCCGCGAGTGGGCCCTGGCCTGGTCCAGTACTTTCTTCCAGACCCCTCGATCCCTTGCCCGGGCTTTCCAATTCTTCACATCTATCGCTTCCAAGTCCTTTTCCACACCATCCAACCAACGGAGCTTTGGTCTTCCTCGATTCCTACGTCCATCTGGTTTTCCATCGAGCAGACGCAGAGGAGCCCTGTTGTCGTCCATACGTGCAACGTGTCCGGCCCAGTTACTTTACTTTAACTTACTTACTTACTTTAAGACCATAAAACAATAAAGGTATTCCAGTTCAGAAACCGAGGGTACGGGTTAAATACACATGTACAGCTGGTTCAAGCACATATACTCAACAGCACGAGTACTCTCATCGCACGAGCTTGGCACATTTACAAATAGATTTACATCCGCATACCAAGCGACTTATTGACTCCTTTTGACTTAATTTATGAATTTCTCTTTACACCTTTAGCATGGATAACTTAATAAGGTGTAACAAGTAACATAAAAAATAAAAATAATTGATTTTACAATATTTGGCAATATCTTTTGAACATTCCACACAACCGCTACCTCTTTTACAAAGACGTAATGTTAAAACATGCTTACTAAAAAACCCGACATTTACTTACATTTACTACAAAATTAAATTTATATGTAAAATATCGTTGAAAAGTTAGTTTACCTATACTATTACCCAGACCTATATAATTAGGTATATATATACCATACTCATTTATAAACGAAAGAGAGCTCATTTAACTAAGGACGTAGAGTTTGTTTTGTAGCACATTAATATTTACATAGATTGTTTGCGGTGCCCACATCAGTGTAGTGGTACTCGATAACGGTCAGCGATGTCAACTGCTCTTAACATTCATCTTGGTGCACACAAACGTTTTTAAAATAACTCTGTATGACCACTCCTCGTTATTTGGGACAAATGGACATTGTTAGATGTTAGTTTCGAAATTGACGTTGTTTATACTCGTATGTATCGTCTTTATTCCAGGAACTCAATCTTAATTATACCTAGAACATTGTTTTATCAAAAAAATTTGAAACTGATTTGAAATTAAAACATCTTTAATGGAGATTAACGTTGTAAAGCTTAGTAAAATTGTTGACTACGAATTTGAAATTCGTGGAATATATAAAAAAACGATCTTATAACTTACCCTTAATTAGAGTTCGTTTGTTAGCAACAACTGTTATTTACAACAATAGTCTTAGTCAAAACTTTTTACATAGAAATATTGCAAAGGTAGAGATAGCGTAACATAAACACTCGGGGACTGCCGCGGTAAAGCTATTGCATGCTATGCCTTCAAGCCACACCTCCGTGCCCGTCTGAGTGGGGAGCGTGAGGTTTTTTCGTTACGGAATTTCTGGATTCGGTCCCCGCGCTGAAGGCCCGCGAAAGAAGCTATGCAATAGCTTAAAATATAATTTTTCTAATCATATTATTGTAACATACATCAAATATAAGTTATACAATCCTAACAAAAACTCCGCTTTGGTACATAGTTTTCCACAGCAGTCTTATAGATTACCTAGTTTTTATAAACAAAGTGGTACAAGTGCTTTTCCAAGGATTACCCTACAAACAAATTGATATTCCCCACAATATTAATATAGATACAGCAGGATGCATGTACATCGTAATCAAGTGCAAAAGATCCCGTTATAAGGCCCTAGACCGGTCCGTACAGGCTAGATTTATTAACAGGAAACCTATGTAGACCTTGAATTAGATAACTCTGTAACAACTGACACTAATTGTAGGTAACTTCTATTTTGAACATGAATTCCACTGACAAGGAATAAGCGAGTAAAAACTATCTTGATTGTCGTAAACATTATCTCTGTTGAATACGGTTTATCTTTGAAATACTTACATATTATAATGTTGCCTGCATCTTAAAGAATTATTATTATCTGATCTAGATAGGTTAGGTATTCAATTAAATACCTACAGGCTAGGCATTTATGAGTTCCAGAGAATTCGGGAAAACGTAATCTAGGTGTGTATTTACAACACTTTTATAAATAATAAATAAATAAATAAAACACATTTATTGTCAAGATCACAACACGAGATACATTTACAAACAAAGGAAAAACAAAAAGAAATGAAAAGAAAAATAATTAAGAATCTTATTCCTAAGAACAGTTATGTGGCAGTGAGTGACCTGACAAATGGAGCCAACTCAGTTTATGATGACAAGGTGATTAATACCTTACCACCACTGATTTTCAGTGACCCCAAGTGACGTACCTACGTATAAAAAATGAAAATATTTTCAACGTGTTCAAAGTGTATTTTTATCACTTCAATATTATGCAGCTTTGTTTATTTTGGATATTATCTATGGTACAAAAACTTATTTTATCGTACGATTTACCAATCTTAAACTCCCTTTAAGCATGAATTTATGATAGCGTTTCTTATTTAACGATCTCCGTCATGTAAAAGAAAAAGCTTGCATAAATCATGTACATATTATTGCAATAAGCATGATTTGTAATCGAAAATGACCGACCTTATTTTACGTCTTCTTTGCAGTCGTTGGAACTTTAATAATAGCGCAGCTTACGACGGTAAATGGGCAATTTCTGCAGAGTTTATAAGAATGTGCTTATTTTGAAGATTTTATTATGAAGGAACAGGTAAATGCTTCAACTTTCATCACTGGGAGAATTGTCTTGAAAAATGTACATAATAGAAAGTACATTAGTAAAAGATACATGGATTTGTTTAAGATGTAGACTTAATATAAAAATAAGCTTTTTATTACTCTATCATCGTGATTATACAAAAGCTTAATATCAAAAGTTGTTTATTTGCTAATACTCCAATGTTGCGAATTCAACCTGTCTACGTGTACCAGATTTTTATATTACTCAAGTATAGATATAGCCTAGATTTAAACACTTTCACTGAGCATAATCGATCGGAAACTACCGTATGCGGTCATCGGTTCGTCGAACAAAAGGCTCCGGCTCATTTTCCTGTCAAATCCAACTGTTGAAATGGAAATTAATAATGTATGAATCTGGTATTGATACTTTCGCTTATCACACGAGAAAGTTGTAATGAGGCTGTGATGGTTCGTCCTGAGGTCAACACAATGCAATTTGTTTGCAATGAGCTTGGATAATTCATCATTCATCATCATTGCACTATTTAATATGATAAAGCTGATGAGTTCGCTTTGTTGAACGCGCTAATCTCAGGAAATACGGGTCCGATTTTTTTCAGTCTTATAGATAGCCCCATTAATCGAGGAAAAATATAGGCTATGTATCATTACGGTAAGACCAATAAGAGCGGAGTAATCCGGGTAAAACCGCGGGACGCAGATAGTGCTTTATTAGTTGGTAAATGAAGCCTGTATAATAACTTTTAATATGAATGCAATTTGCTGAAAAGTCTTACATTTTTCTGGTAACAATGTATGACTAACAAAGCGTGATTAGAACCAAGTCAATAAGTATTCAAGCAGCTTCGTTAGACCCTTATTAGGCTCAGAAGCAGCCACACTGGAAGTCAACTTCCGTCAGTTTACGATGAACATCCTATGTTTAAATGAGCCCATGATAATCATAAATATGTGACCATAAATGTGTAAACGCAAATATAATCCACTTGGCTTGATAACTATAATAAAATGTATTGCAGAATAAAACATTTTTATAAACATACCATTCTGCAAAAGAGATTAAGTTGAACTTACATAAACGTAACTTCTTTATCTATTATGAAAGAAATTCCACCTCTATTAAGTTTGAAAAAGTTTTATGTCGAAAAACATATTAGCTAATAATTTTATGCAAAGGAATTTAAATTATAATATAGCTAACGCAATGACCTACATACACCGTACTTAATCTAAGTTCTTACTTAGCGCCGTGAGTGTTATCGCGGGGTGATTGGCCGATAAGCACAATTAACATACTAAGGTAAGGCGAAGAAAATTAGTTACAATCTGAAGATTAGACGTATTTATAGTAGGTAAGCGTATAATTTGCGACCATTCATTTATAAGGAGTTGATGGCTTATAGCAACCCGTTTATATGTATATTCATATATAATTATTAGTTTAATTCATCGCGAACAAGATTTCTAATGATGGGATTAGATGTATCCGGATCTCATGAAGAAAGACTAGGGAACTTTATAAGGCCAGTGAATTAATAGTCTGCAATATACTTGAGACATAGGTTTTTGTAATTATATTGGTTAACTAGAGGTGCCCGTAGTTTTATCCGCATTGCTCAGTTCCTGTTGGTCTTAGCGTGATGATATATAGCTTATAGCCTTCCTTGATAAATGGGCTATCTACCACCGAAATAATTTTTCAAATCGGACCAGTAGTTCCTGAGATTAGTACGTTCAAAACAAACTCTTCAGCTTTATAATATTTCGTTTCGATATAATATATTATTACACTTCTTTTAAAAACGTACACTTAGATATTAGGTAGTCCACGTTTGATATTGTTAATTTGTTATGTTACATATTATCTGCTAAATGTGTAATGCTCTTAGGTAATGCGCAATTTAAAATGTAGGTATTGATCGAATTTCAAGCTTTTAGCACTCAGTAACTAAATGATATAATCTAGCTTTCTCAATCTAGCATTCATTTGCATATTACTTTTTAATTCTTGAATATTTACATATAGTTTAAAATTGCATAAGTTTCTTTGAATCGTTCTAAACGTCTGGGCATAGAACTAAGAAGCATTTAGAGAATTCGATACATTCTCACCCTGTTTGGTCAATTAAACCATATTAAACCATTACGTTGGACCCTCTTGCATAATATATAGCTAGAGAGCTAGCGCAAAGCTACCTGTATGTATTTGACCAGACCTGGGTTTTTGTGTGTTGATTCCCCTATACCTACTATACATGAGATGAGGAGTCACTAAGCCCAGAGTGGTGGACGGGGCGCGCGCTCAGGTAAGACGGGTGGAAATTTTTGGCGAACTTTGAAACCATTTGACCACGTCTGCCATTTTGATATTTGAAAATAGATTATTATTACTATCGGAAAATAACAATGGCAGACCATTATCACGCGGATAACACTCTGGCAGACACTTATGAAAGTGCTGAAAAAAATACAATTTTGAAAGTATTTGACCAGATCTGCCATTCATATATTTTATTTATCAGGGTCTTCAAAACTCATTTTCGAAACGGCAGACATTTTCATTGCGTACAGACTTCAGCAGACAACAAAACTTTACAGACTTCAGCAGTCAACAAGACTTAGCTTCTACATGGTCAGATGTATATATATGTATTACGTTCCCTGACCTTACATCAATGATTTACTTTATTAATGTTTTTATGGTCATTTACATTTAATTTTGAAAACTATGGAATAAAATTTATAAATTTGATGATACAAAACTAAATACATTCGTAAAGAATCTCAAATATAAAGTTGTGTTGCAAATAACAAATCATCATTTAAATATTTAGTTAATTTCTTTATTTAAGAAACAATTAACAATTACAAAACAACGTAAAAAAAAACACGCATGCATTTATTGAAATGTTCATTCATCATCACTATCGTATGGCGTTGTGTGACTCGTCTTCATAATCCATTGAATCGGATTCTGTAAAAGTAAAACGTAAATTATATAATACAAGAAATGAGTAAAGTCAAAAATAATTATTAAAGAATTAATCATTACAAACTTACCTAGTAAGGCAATGCCTTTGATGTCGCACGATGCCGCCGCGCCGCCAGTGTAGGTACTTCTGCTGCTACATGAAAATATGCTAGGGTTGCAACAAATGGGAAATAAAACAATTGTGATTATTACTATTATGATGTAATCATTTATTCATATGTACATTCAAAACAATTACGATTATTAAATCTGATGTAATTATTTTATCATAAATATATGTATATAATTATTATTAATTACATAATATATTGCACTGTGAAATATAGACGTACCTACTTATCACTTTATTTTTGATGTTCTTAATTGTCTTTTATAAAATTTAAGTGACGCATTCGCATTGGGATTAACAATCCGATAAGAAAAGAATGGAGACAACATATACATAGCTTTGATTTCAATTCTACAGATACAAAATATACAATCTATCTAAAATGATACAACGGATGTTTCATGCGTTTTCTCGTCAAAATACCGAAACAACGTAATTATTTTATAGTAGTTGGGCGTGAAAGTAAAAAAAACAAATGAAAAGTGTTTTCCATATGATTATTTATTAAATTTACGCGATTAAGAATAATTTCAACGATACAATTTAGTAACCGAGAATTCAGAGAAGGATTAAAGAAAATACCTGCCTGATCATTTTATCAAACTCTAAAAGAATTATGGTTATTTCCACAGACATAGATAGACTACGCAAGTACCGCGATCTGTATGAAAACCAAGCGTGTCATATTTTTTGTACTGACCTTGACGCATTATGACGTCACGAGCGCTTTTTAGTGATGGTAATTTCATTTTACGCTAAATCGATTAGGACGCCACTCGCGCGGCGATTCTAGTATCGTCCTATCCCATCGAAGTAAATCGAAAGAAATCAGATCAAACTAGATCTATGTCTAAGAGGTAATTAAATAAATGAATCGTAATCGATTACTAAATCGATTCAAGACAGAAAAATGATAATTACCATAGACAGAGGAATGATAAAATAAATTTATAAACCTTTTAATATTCTAACAAGTAAACGTTGTGCAAAACAAGTGTTTTAGCTTTTTCTTACATATGCCCATTGAGTTACCGTGTACTACGTACTAGAGAGGCCATCGAAAGAAAGTAATGAAACTGTCAATCAATCAATCTTTATGTCCCGTTGCATCAATCCATTTATCTTTTATGTTCGGGTTACTTGGAAAACTGAAAAAACAAACATAGTCTAAGCAATAAGGAGTTTTCTTAAAAAACTCCCAAGATGACACTTTAACTAATGGCGTCCATGTCTTAATATTTATTTTTAGTACCTTTGTATTAAAATACTTAAAAGTTCTAGGTCAAGTCGTATTAAATGACAAAAAAATCTATGCCTTTTTTTCTGAAAAATTGCTCCTTCAAATTATCATTTTTCTGTTCGATTATAAAATCGATTAGAATCGAGAACTGTTGCATCAAATGAACATCACTAACCACAAAATTGGACAGAAAAATGAGAACAGAAAAATGAGAAGACGCTATTCATTGCTTGTTATCATACGACTCGATCTTTACCGTGACAAGTAAAAGCCGCAATGTATTCCGAATCATTTCGTATGATTTGGTATACGTGTTTGTCACGATCGTTTTCCACCGATATTCTTTATTTGATTTTAAAATAAATAGTGCATATTCTGATTAGAAAATTACTTACCGGTGGAAGGAAACATCTCTGCTAACTCGGCCACTCACAGCTGTGGAGTTTCTACAGTTTATAACGGCGCAATTCGGCATTTTACTTTATTCAGCTTCACGTCTTTCCTTGGCGAACCGCAAGCGCGGACTGAGTGTAGGCCAGCGTCAAGTAAGTTTCATAAACATAGTTTGGACACGGGAAGTACATACACTCGCTTAGTCTATCTTGATACATGTCTGTGGTTATTTCGCATCACTCGGTTTATTAGTTTAGTAATAATTATTAAAGGTACAACCCTAGCCATTGAGTCGAACGGTAGGCAACACAATATCGACCTTGTGCGGGTACATATAGTAGGTACATTTCTTCTTGCTGTGAAGCGTAATTATTATTATTAAGATTTTTTAGGCTATTTATAGCGTAGTAATTTTCACTTTTGCATGGAAGTGATGTATCTGCTAGTAGGTATCTAATCTGTGCTATACTGAAAACATCTGGCAATAACCGTTAGAGTGGGAACCGAAAAGAGCCCTCTCAGGTATAAAACCTAGACTATTTGAATGCTAGTAACTATATAAAATATAAATACTATAGGCTAGAGTGAGAATAATATTGATATATATGGAAAAAAAAATAGCTACAGAGATAGTACATGCATAGATCTGACCATGTAGTAGCTAGTTTTTGTTGTCTGCTGAAGTCTGTACGCAATGAAAATGTCTGCCGTTTCGAAAATAAGTTTTTAAGACCCTAATAAATAAAATATATGAATGGCAGATCTGGTCAAATACTTTCAAAATTGTATTTTTTTCAGCACTTTCATAAGTGTCTGCCAGAATGTTATCCGCGTGATAATGGTCTGCCATTGTTATTTTCCGATAGTAATAATAATCTATTTTCAAATATCAAAATGGCAGACGTGGTCAAATGGTTTCAAAGTTCGCCAAAAATTTCCACCCGTCTTACCTGAGCGCGCGCCCCGTCCACCACTCTGGGCTTAGTGACTCCTCATCTCATGTATAGTAGGTATAGGGGAATCAACACACAAAAACCCAGGTCTGGTCAAATACATACAGGTAGCTTTGCGCTAGCTCTCTAGCTATAATGTTATATGGCCATATTGGACCAACTATTGCATAATTATACTACTTTATTTACTAATGAGGTTTTAATCTGGTATTTATTTCAAACTTGTTTAATATAGTATTGAGATGTCAAATGGAATTAAATTAGGTTATGAATTAATCTCTACAGCCTACATTACTGCATAAAAATGTTTAGGATATTATGTTTCTAAATATAAGGATATACATTTTAAATACTTACTAGAAACTCAAACATTAAACAGTAAAAAACTTATGCAATTAAATTAAGAATAGACCACCGCAAAACCTACTTACTATGTATTATATGATATATTAATCCTTTATTGAAAGTTTTACTAATTAAATTTGCCTTCTTGGTAACTATAATGGGTAGGTTGCGTTTCTGGTACAGACTGATAAAACGCCTTTATCTAACAGTGGCATCTTTTTACATCAATGTTCTATTACCCTGCTATAGGAAAGATTAATAATTAACCGACTTTAAAGATGGAGAAGGTTAGTTAATTGAACTTTAATATTATCTTGTTTCTTAACTATTTTTGGTAGGCACCTATACTTATTGTTAAAATGTAAGTAAACAAAGAATAAAATTTTCCTTATACATACCTAGTGACTGACATGTTCTATACAATGTTAAAACAATTACATATAATGAATATCGCATACTTTGATCACAAACAAGTGATGTCGAACGAGATGAAAGTAAGCCTGCACCTTCAATCGACTTCCGCAATAGGAAGTTACATCACTATTTAGTATGTCGGTCGACTAGCGTACAAAATTCCTTTTATTGATATGGTAAAATCGATAATAGTATAATAACTTGTATGGTCACTTCATAATATTTTTTAGAAAACATATTCTATAAATATTGCTTATTTAATTAGCACAATGTAATTGTTGTACACAAATAGAAATATATTTAGTAAATGGAGAAATAGCTGGTCGGCTTTGTTGCGATTTTGCCGTTATTAAAATATGTCTAAATATCCTGTAGGAAAACTACACTTTAAAGTTACTGTTAAGCGAATTATAAAAAATATTCATACCCATTTATTTTAATTAAATCCATCTAGTTTTATAGATGTGAAAGGCTAATGAAATATAACACATGTGCATAATATTGGTGCAATCAAACATTTTTATCTCATTTTATAATTTAAACTAAACCGAGATTGTGTTATTCAGAATTGCAAAGCATTACAAATAATTCTTATGTAGGTATTACATATATCTACATAATATCATAAATTATATGATATCGTCATACAAAAATATGTAAAAGAATCCATTTGTTTCTTACAATTAACGTACCTAAATAATAACTGATTATGTACGTAATATACGGCCTTATCAATTTTCGCAATTTCTCACCTGCCTCTCGACTCTTGCCTGCATTCCATGCTTACATAAACTCATTTATACGTTAAACATACGAAGAAATATACTCAGAATCTTCTCAGTAAATTATGCAATGCTTGTTACAAGAACGGATATCGACATTTACCGAAAAGGTGCAACGCAAAGCAAAAAATTGCATGTCGTGCACCTACTTTAAGAATAACGATATATTATATATTTTTTCTTTTGCTCATTTAAAACTCTATATTTTAATCATTTTAATCACACGACCTAATTGTATAAGGTAATATTATTAATTAGATTTATTTAGAATCTTAACACATCGAAACATACTCATGCATTCGTTATCTGCTTAAAAAATTAGGATACATCAAGCAAGTTGCAATATATAATATGCAACACAATATGGTAATACTTAAATTTAGTAACAGTTTTGCGGCAAACGTTTTACTCAAATTACTCAACCATCTTTTCTAAAGATATAATGAGAAGAGTTTGCAATGCAAATCACACGTAATAAATAATAATGCATTTATGTCATCACTTCAACAGTTTTATGTCACAAAAGAAAAGATTGCCAAAAACAGAACCATAAAAGAAACCATTTGGTTTGACATCCAAACGAAAAAAAGATTCCAATTTCAAACCAAATCCACAGATACCTACAGATAATCTCTTATATTATTATTTTTATTAAAAATGCAACTATGCTACTATTAAATGTTATCCAAATGTACACAATGTAGAGAAAATGCATAATGAATATGATCGCATGATTTGAAGTTAATTGTCACAAGTTTCCCGCTAGTTTCCTACTTTCATTTAGCGCTAAATCGAACAAAAACGCAACTCGCTCGACTGAGACGAACATAAAATTTGTGAGCAAAAAAATGCACAGAAATATAAATTTCTTCTAGCACCGGGTGATCCGCCTTTGAAAGTTCTAGTAAAATCATCTACTTTTTAATGAAAATATGAAATGGACGGTTACAGGTTCTTTTTGTATTATTCATTGCAGTCGCGACGAAATTTTATCCGGTATTTATATTGAAATGTTTATGGAAATTGTTTTTATTGAAATTCGTACTATACCTAAGTACGTAGCTACAAATTGATTTGAATGTCGATTACGGTAATATTTTATCTGTATCAAATGGCGCCATTTACGGTTCTGAAATTGAAATTAAAACGTCAAAGTTAATTCAATCAGTTAGATATAGGCCGTTAGATATTAATTATTAAAATCTAGCTGACATTCTAATATTAAAGAACAGCGATTCTGAACCATTTATAACAGTAAAATTAATACTCGTTCTTGTGTGTAACTTGTAAATATAAATTGAATTCAAGCAAACATACACAGTTCCGCATCTAATTTTAACCCATAAAATATTTCATAGCATTATGTCCTCTATGGTTATGTGATAAAAACTATAATTGGAGGAGAGGTTTTACCCATGCTCTGTACATACCATGGTGTTAAAGAACAATGAGCTATTATGCAGTGCGGACGGAAGACAGACGAACCAACTTGGGACTTAACTGACAATAGAAACATCCTATGGTTTTATATTATTCGCTACAATTGAAATATAACCTGTTAACATTTAATTGTTATCAAGGTTTGTATTGTATGAAAATTATTTTAGTGGTGAATCATCGAAATTTTGTAGGTTTTTTATCGTTTAAATTTAACTTGTATGTGTATATGAATTGTGTAAAAAAAAACATTTAAAATATCTTCTCGAAATTCGTAATAAGGTACATCATCTCATACGAATATCCATCTTCTAAAACTAAATCAAATTTGCAGTTTTACTTACAGTTGTACCTAGTTGGTAATAAATAATAACTGATTATGAGCATTTGATGCAGTTATGCTATAAAGATTAATCATTTTATATTTTCAACACTTTATCGATATTACGTATAAATGAACCAGCATATAATTGAGTAACTTTAATGATGTAGGTATATCAAACATCTCCGAGTTTTCCGCTTAACGAAGCGTACGAATTTATCTAATAGAAATCAGCACGAATATTGTAGGTACTTCCTTATCTATGTATTAAATAACAACTAAGAATTAACCAAGGTTGAATACGTGTTATGTAACATTGCGGTAATAGTAACGGTGACAGTTAATCGTTAATTTGCTCAAACGACATGTTCAAGTAACAGGAATTTTCTAGACATTGCAGAGGACTCTGTTACAAAGCTTATTGTATGAATGTCTGAGTAGAGTAACAACTTTTCACTATAATATGTTTTTCCATGTCTTCTTTTATTTCGTTCTCTGAGAAAAGCATTTTGTTCAGTAAGAAGTTGTTAATATAAGTAAATTTACAATTTAAGAACTGGAATAAGTTTTAGTTGAAATTAAATTAATGAAAAATTCATCTAGAAACTTTTTATTAATCTCATTAAAGAAATAATCCATACTAATATTATAAATGCGAAAGTAACTCTGTCTGTCTGTCTGTTACTCAATCACGCCTAAACTACTGAACCAATTTGCATGAAATTTGGTATGGAGATATTTTGATACCCGAGAAAGGACATAGGCTACCTTTTATTGCGAAATATGTACCACGGGCGAAGCCGGGGCGGACCTCTAGTGGCACCATAAACAACAATTAATAAATAGTTCTCAATATTTATTATCTTGTGACTTGTACGTTGACATAAAAAGGGCGGGAAACGTATTGTTTTTTGTTCAACATATCTTACATCGTAGGTAATAAACAAACCTATTGTATCAAATGTACTTACATAATTACATTTCAATTATTAATTATCGCCACATAAATAGACAATTGCAAAACGTTGTTAAAAATTTCAAGGCGAATTAAAACCTATATATGAAGGTTAGGAGTAATTATTTTTAATTATTATTTATTATTTACATAACGAGGTGGTAGAAAACAACATAACTTTCGTGAAGATAGTATGTGAACCTCCTAACCGAGTGGCCTCGATTTTTGACAATATACCTTTATTATTCATTGTTTAGTGAACTTAACCACGACTATTGGTTTTAACGACAATGGCTTATTATTCTTTTGAATATTCTTACCACTATTTAATTTCACAGACACGCGATGAGCACTTTTCCTTTCTTTCTATTTCTTAAAGTTGTTGACGGAGTTTTGAAGTTAATTAAGTGTTAAATGTAAGGTTGGTCATTTATCATTTATTTATTTTCTTAAGCTTGTAAGTTTTGACCAAGCTAATGAAAGAAAAAATGTGCCTATTGTGACGTTAAGCTTCAGGATAACCATAGGATAACTTTAGAATTTTAAAGTTAGATAATACCTAACTATTACTTATAAAAAAATATTGATCACATCTAAAAATTGGTTGACGTACCTACTCATGTTTTTCATCAAATGACAATACAGACCATAAAAAGGAAAAATAAATAGAGGTGACGATTTGCATTGAAGCCGTGTGAAGATATAATTATACTGATGATAGAATAAAAATAATTGTCCATTGTTTTTCCATAAATAGTGATTGCGCCACAAAAACAATCATATTATATTGTCATGCGGTTATTAATTAGCATAATATGTTAACATATAATTGTATGGGATTGTTTGGCTGTTTTTTGGACATCATTAAAATTCCAATGAAATACAATCTTCATGGAAATGACAAATGACATATTTTAAATTGCATTGCAATAATTAAGATACGCTTATTTCTTTTCACATAAAAAAACTAAACGAACACGTATTAGGTATGTTTACTTTCCTATTTAATATGTATACAGATACCAATTTTTGTATGCTTACAATTTGCTAAATTGTCACCTTTTTAGTTTTTAGTGTCTTACAAACTTCAAAATATGTTCAGCTATAGTATAGGTAGTTATTGTATATAGGTACTTGAAAGATACATATCTCTTCCATTCTAAATCTCTATTTATTTGAAATCACATTTACAAGTACTTAAAGCAACTTATTTACAGTTGTAACAACCAGCAGTGAGTTGTTTTTGTATCTAATCTTGTAAGATATGTTAATATTCTTAACATGGAGTTTTTTCAGTGCAGTAACGGCATCGAATTCTTATACCGCTCCCAAAACATCTAACGGTTGTCTAAACTGAATGCCTGCGGTTATATTTTAAAATATTATCAAACAGAGGTTATGATTTGAATTTATATGTAAAAAATCTCTCATGAACAGATGTATAGTAGGTCAAAACGATTATATTTAATTAAATAACTTAAAGGTAGGCAAGATAAAACAAAGTTTTCAAGCAGTATGAATATAATATGATACATGTTATTTATTATGTCGTAACTGTAAGCCTGTAAGGTAGGTATTATCAGTCTATGAACACCTATTTTGTCTTCGAGGACTGGACATGAACGTTAAGAAAATTTGTAAAAAACATAATAAAAAACTGCCTTAAATATAGTTACCTACTACCACAAACAATAAATGCCACTTTCTCATCTTTAAAATCAGTTTATAAGTTTAAATTGCCACAGATTGCTACAAACCGCCCGCTCTCAAAGTACGCTTCGAAAAAACTTAAAAAAAGCTTAATGTGGTACATTCTCCGACTTTTTACGACGATTTGAGAATAAATCATCCCATTAAACGTACTAATATTAAGTTTTTATGGGCATAATATGCTATGTTTTTATATCACAACCCAGCAATCGTCGCTCCGCCTTACCGTAATGTAATTTTATCAAATTACGAGCCGACAATATTGCCAAAGTACAGTCGAGTGCGAGACTCTGTTGAAATGTACCTTCGGTGGAAGTAAGAGGGTATCACTTCGTATGAAAGTTTTGTGAATGCGACTGTACATTAGTGTTGCACGCTGCTCAATCTGCGATGATTTTCTGACATGTGAATTTGTTCCGCTATTCAGGTCATTATACCGGTGTTTATGTGATATTTAGTTTGCAATAGAAGTAAATTGGGAAATAAAAAATTATTCCATCGGTTATGTAACTTAACTAACCGATAATTTTATAACAGGAGTTTTGAAAGCTTTGCGGATTGAATAAACTTGTATTGTGCTATTCCATGTTCAATAATAAATTTAATTTCACAAATTGTTATTCGTAAATTTATATGAGACATAACAGAAGAACACACTATAATATTACGGAAACAAGTAAGCGTTCAATTTTAAATTATATAAGATTATCAAACCGATTCAGCGTCTATTTCGATAAATTTTAAGTGGATAACTATGTTTAACCGATGTTTACATAAACAAATATTACCGGCAGTTTCACGCAATAAAATCTACATAACGCCTACAATGCGAAGATATAGTTAACTTAAATAACCGGCATTAGGAAACATAATTAAGCGGATTAACATCGCATTGAATTAATGTCAAAATTAGCGGTTTTCAAGTGTTAATTCTCCTCGGCCAATTAAGAAAATAAGTCAAGGTCTGTGAACAGATGTGGTAATAGACGCGTGAGAGAATTCTTAATAACAAATGTATATAAAATATGCACAGACGCCCTTATTTTGCAACTGTGGGCAATATTTACAAACGATTTGTATACCGGCCAGCTAGTTAGAGGCAAATTTGATCACAACGCGTGGGCTGGTTGTTAACAACCTAATATGGCATGCAAACATAGATTCAATCGGTATGAAAGCAACGTGGAATATCAATACGGCACATTCTTGTTTTTGATGAAATTCCTCGATGATTAGAGCGAATACAGACGTTAATTGTTTACGGATAAATGAAAGTTGAAAGTTATCCAATAAGTAATCTTGAAGTTGGTATAATCTATGAATACAAATCTGCTAACTTTTTCAATTATCTTCTCTATGAAACATGTATTAGAAAAGATTTCGCCGTATCTTTCTGATCAATTAAAATACCCACATTCCGACCAAGTAACACCAAATATTAACAAAACCTCCTTTTGCAGGTGGCCAACAATGACATAACGGTCAAAATGGCGCTACGACTCAAGAAGGACATAAAGAAAGCGTCGTACTACGTGTGGTTCCTCGGTGCGCAGGAGTCGCGCGGTCTGCGCGGGGAGGAGTTCGCGTTACCTGCGATACGCATACTAGAAGAGAGGGCAAGGGATTTGGAACCTTTCAAGGTCACCTTACAGGTAAGTAAGATATTTTTGGAAATAAATTGTGTTTTTACTGTGCTGTTGCACCCACCTTAGCAGGTATTTTATGCACTTTTTGTTATACGTGATTTATGACAATACCGAATAAGCTTTTAATGTATCGTGTTTGTTTACGTAAATTATTAAATGTATGTTCTATATATTTTGTAACTTTTAAAATGGAACTTCTCTAAGCTCGTTGAGATTAAAATTTCAAGGTCGCGTCATGGTAATACCGTCACATCATGAAGTAAGTCGACGATTTTGGTATCTTTGAATCTTGCAAAAGAAGTTTCACTTCTGACATGTGTGCTCGGTACACACGCTCTTTTTAACTTCTGTAACATCAAATATTCCTCTGCAGGTGTCACACAAAGGTCTGAAGATCATCCAGAATGTGACGAGCAAGGGCAAGCAGCAGACGATCAAGCACTTCATCCCGCACGGCTCGATCACGAGCGCGGTGGTGCAAGGCGACGTGGTGGCGTGCGTGCTGCTGCTCTACAACCCCATCACCGGCTGCCCTGTGCATGTGCATGCTTACCGGTACGTGTGGGTAGAGCTTTATTGCATAGACAACGTTCGTTCGATTTTGAATAATTGTATTGTATTTCCAAACTGTTACATATATTTGGTACCACTGCCACGTCCGTAATGTTAAAATATTTAGTAATTATCTTTACATATTTCTTATCTTATTCTGGAATTGTTTAAAACCAGAGTGAATAGGCTTTTTCAGGACAGGCATCATTTGCGATCGACCGCATCCACGCTTACCACCAGGCGGGATCGCGGTCAAATGCCTGCTCTGTTATGAATAAAAAAAAAAAAAAAAAAAAAATATCTAGATTGCCAATGCATATTATCTTTTCATAGAAAAAGATGCGACAGCATTAAAAACGTCTAGTTTTAAAATACTTTATATACACAAAGCTACAATAAAACCCGTACATTGTTTATATCACAAGAACCAGTACATACTACGTAATGTCTCACAAAGGGCATTATTCGATATTGCAATAAAGCTTGTCCGCAATGCATGTGAATACAAACCCATGGTATACACATAAGTGATTATATTTCCCAGTGAATGGACAGGAAATTGAAAAGACAATAAAAAGTCGTCTTGATGATCATTGCTATCCATTTCTGTTTCTATTTACATTACATGAGATCGGCTCTATTAATATCTGTTTTTATTTGCAAATGAAATGAGTTATGTGCTTTTTATATGAAATAATGCAGTTATAGATGATCGTTGTAAATACGATAACTTTTGATCTTGAAGAGAAACATAAATTAAAAGGAATAATAAAAAGCTATGTACTTATAAACGAAAATAAAATTAATCTCGGAAAAGTAGGTGGTATTTACTTTGACATTTCTTTGTGTGGAATGTTAAAAAAAAAAAAGTTTTAAGGATTATTTCGTAAGCCGTACGTCATTGAAGTGTTAAAAATATTGAGTCAGCTTTGACATTTGTTGTGAACACGACCTTTGTTCGATCTTCAGTAATATGCGAAGAATACAATGGATTATCAATATTGGTAACCTCTAGCTTTGAATATGATATTTTAATATGCGCAAATAGGAATCAATTATTATTAATTTAAAAAATGAAATTTATATATTATTCAACTTTAGACTTTTGTTGGTCAGTTAAAAGCTCTCTTGTGTTACAATATACGCATACTTTTGCTTATACGACGCAATAACAATATTTAAATCGATTTCGCTGTTTCTACTATGACTCTACATTTGACGAGATGATTTAATGATTATTATTATTTCTATATCTGTTGAAATTACATCTATTTTACATTAAAGTATGACTTTAAACATTCGCAAATTCTTTCCAACAATAATAATTAACACAAAGGTCTCTTTTGTCCTTAACACAAAGGTCATTTTCTGCATCAAATTGCCGATATCTTTACCCAAAAAAGATAAATATCGCGTAATTTTGTTTGTTAAGTTATAGAATATATAATTATGGTAATGAATCTCTCATATGAAGGTATGATTACATAATATTGACCTAAAGCAAACCATGTAACATCGGCCTAGGTTCAACAACCTATATTTTATAACTCGCCTCTTAAAGCGTTGTATAATCAATGTATTGATTACTATGATTAAATAACAAACTCGATTGTGACGTAGTATGGTATAAAAAGTAGGTAATTGCCCTCTATTCAATTTTGAGATTGTCCCTTTCTTTGCGAATCTTGTTTGAAATGTAGTTTTTTATACATATAAGAAGTAGGTAAACGTATGAACCCATGGTAAAGTAGGTACAATCCATAGAATCCAAAACGCTATTCTCTAGATAAAATATAGAGCTCTTAAATATAGAGCGCTAAAATATAGTTTTCAATTTTTGAATAACAATAACTGCATGAATAAAAATTACAATTGTTACCTATATAAAAGTTGTTATTTTACTTCTTTCACTCATCCACATACATTACTCGGAAAATCTAATACGTGATATTTATTTTCTAAGGTCATCTTTGCCTAAAAATACCCTTAATAAATTCTAATTGCCTCGAAATTCCTTGCCTCCTTAACAATATAATTAGCAAGCAAATGTTACCCAAACACTTGCCCTTTACCTACAAACGTGGAAAAACAATACTAAATGCATTTATCTGACATTTACCGTATTCAATGCGATGGCGCAAGTAGCGGCCCATCTTCACCTCGAAGGTCAAAAATATGTTACAGTACATCTGCTCTTAGGTAATAGAGTTTAAAGTTCATTCTCCCGTGGCTATTTCACACCTTACATACCTGTTGGAATGAGGCACCTTCGCAATCTTGTATGACGTGTGACATTAAACTAAATTGATGAAGACTATTGTATTGAATATAGCGCTAATTTTAAAATAATAAAAGCATTTTTGTGAATCGATTTCTACAACGTTGACCTTTGTTTTTTATGAATATTGCACAGGTGAAATATTTTTAAGGTGACGTGTCTTCCGAGTTTTTGCTTAAAATAATGTTACAATTTAAGTTTATTATTATAATAAAATAATAATTACCTATATGTTTCTTAGTATAAAAGACTGTCATGAATATAGTAATTATTATTTCCTATCCAACGTGAGAGATAACGGATAGCCAGCCATAAAAATTATAATCTGACTGATTACCTTGTTGGCACCTAATTAAAAACACACAATTTGTATGCAGTATATTTGGGACGAAGGAAATTTTTTCAGACATGTTCTTATTACGCATATTATTTAGAATTTTCCCTTGGCATTCATAACATAAAAACAAGAATGAAAAAGAAAAACCGACCTCTTTACGAATGACAACTTTTATTTTATTTTAGTAAACCGAAGCTTACCAAATTAAGTATTATTTGTAGTAGCTTCTGAAATAGTAAAGAGTTTACTTCCTATGTGATGGACACTAGAATTCTTCAGTTATTAACGCTGACCTCGGTGAAACTAGTCGAAGGATCAGATTAGAAGCTAGTTTGAAACTATTTAGATATTACTCCTGCCCATACCTGTTCAGTAATTTATACTATGGTAGCAATGACCGCAAGAGTCGGGTAGAAAGCAAAAATTATGTTGCGATTGTAAATTGAAAATTGTAATCCTGTCCTTCTGGTTCTATGGTATTTAATGAAATGAGATGAAATGAGGAGAAATATGGAGATATTGTATAATAAATCTATATATGGGATAATAGGATAAGAATTACAAGAAATTAGGAATGTTCTGACCCAACAGTTAAGTATCTCTCAAATTTATAATAAAAAGATTCATTTCGCACAAATGAAAATACCTAAACACAAACATGATCGATTGGCTAATTCTGTTTAATTAAACCAAATAACTTAGATATCAAAACATAAAGCGAAGTGAGCGACATGGCTAGTTAGTTTGAAATATTTCCAACACCAGTGTTATAAATTTAAACTTTCTCATCATTTTCAAAAGCAGCAATCTCGTAAATATAGCCCATACTCTTACATGGAGTAAATGAAAATAATTGACCGATTTCTAATTTGTATTGGCTGCGTTTGAATTTGTACAATCTCGCGATCTGATTTCCCTTGCCATCGGAAATTCTGCACTTATGTGATTATGCTTCATTATACAATACTTCTAATAATTGGTTGTATGGCCTGGTTTGGATATCGATGTTTTATGAATAATGTTTCAAATTATTACGTTATAACCTCGTTCAGTTTGGATCGTTAAAATAAGAGAAACAGATTAAATAAGGGAAGGTTAGTAAACTTGTAATTTAAATTAGAATTCAATTAGCCTTTCACGCGCATCTAGATTTTATTTCTTTACCAGTAATTGAAACGTTCATAAATCTATTCTAATATATTTTAGAAAAGGCATATTTTTGCAATGAAATTAATTTAGTTGACAACTTTATGAAATTATCTTATTTAAGTTTCCAATATCCATCATAACTATACAGGGTGTCTCACTATTGGTATACTAAGCGCGAAGGGACTAAAATTACTCCTCTAGCTTCGCGCAGCCGGCAAATACCGCTTCGCTAATATGTGAGCATTTTTTCTATGAAAACATAATCACGTGCTGGTATCAAAACTTTACAACAAGAGTTGCTTGTTATGGGTGTACACATATTATAGAGTTTTAACAATTCATCTATTTGAAAAAAAAACTGCGTCTGGAATTTTATAAGTATTTTTTACGTACTCAGCGTATGCAAAACTATAAGCTCCTTTGAGCTTAGTATACCAACAGTGGGACACCCTATAAAACGTGTTTATTTAATATTTATTAGACAAGACATATTTTCGCAGTAAAATAAATTTAGTTGAAATACTGTATGAAATTAACTGAATTAAGTTTCCAATATCCATCATAACCATATAAAACGTGTTTATTATGCTAATCGACTGTCAAATATTTCACAGTAGTATTTCGTGTAAAGCGAAGGTTCGATCTGTAACCTAGTTTGACATCGTGATTTAGTCGAGATATCATCTGAGGCCTGTAAAGTTCAAGTGAAAATAGTCCTCAATAAGGTAGGATGGAGGACAAATAAATCTATTGCTATAGAACTTTTGTTTTTAACAAATATATTTAAAATTGCATTGTGGTTTAACAAAAAAGCATAGTTACATATAAAAAGCAGTATAAAAATTGCTATATCATTTTATTTAAATTATACATACTTAAATTTATCTTTTCCATTGTAATTAAGAACTCACGTGTTTTTATTTTTCTTTTTCATTTAATAAACGTGTTCCTCACCACGAATAAGTAGTATTGTACTAAAGCACGAGCAAATATAACATTTAAATATATAACAATATACAAAACATAACGTAAAACATAGGAAAATTTCAGTTTACTCAAATAATTAACAATTGAAAAGCTCTAAACGAATGACGTTAGCACTTAGTACCTCTGTCCATTGCTTAGCTGTCAAGATGGACATTATCTCGCTTATTTATATTTTAGATACAAACACAAACTAGTTAGCTTTCTAATTATGAGGTGTGTTTATATAGAAGTTTGTAGCGCAGAGGTGAACGCGGTGACCTCGTGAAAAACGTGTGTTCCTTTAATGGTCGATTGTTGATACTTTAGTTTCCTACATTTTTGTTTTCTTTGCTGATTAAAAATTCTGCGGGAAAATAACAGTTTATTTCTTTTACTATTTTTTTATGTGTGCTACTTCGTTCAAATTCTGTGTGGTAGATAAAATATACATTTTATAGTTGAACATTCTAATGGGAAGATGAAATATTTATTATAAATATTTAGCCATGAGGCACTCAAATGAATATGAATTTATTTGAGAAAAAGGCTTGATGTTATGAATAAATCGGCTATCCAATTTATTCATAATATACAAAGTAACTTTTAAATTTTGTCTCCAGATTTGCAGTGTTTTGGCAACCAAACAAGTTTGTTTGGTAGCTTTAGCTTAATAATATTAGTATGTATAGAAATTACGTAATACTGATTACTGATGTGAAATTTTCGTCTGTCGTCTTTCCGTCTTCGTCTTATACAATATCCTAGGATATTTCTATGAATGGTAAAAATATAACAATTTTGTTTTAAATATAATAAAAACGTCCATTATTCAAATCGTCCATAAACCATCACTTTCCTTCCTTTTCAATACTTCGACAAACAAATTGCTTCAACTTTCGCTAATCACCAAAACTAGTCGAGAAATGGAGAAGAATTTACAAATTCCTCAAATCCGTTTCGAGTGCGAAGTATTCTTTATGACAGGTTTTTTAATAATGATTGTATTATAAGTTATAAAAATGTAAACTTTCACTGATCGCGCCCCGCCGGTTTTTCGATGAAAAAAACTTTACGGCACGAAAATAAGATGTTGAAAATATCGAGATTGAATGGGTGGTGACGGACCATGAAGTGAAATGTGTTTTGACACTTTGGCGTTTGTGTTTTGTCAGCATTTTTGCGCAAGGGTACGACTTGGGTTGACTGTGTCAAAATCGCATCTTAATTATTATTATTCTAGATCCTTCTGAATCTCTCACTATTTAGTAATAATATTTAGTAATAACTAGTGTTAAATGTTAAGTTGGTTTGGCACTTCTTAAAAACGAAAAAAATTCTGCATCGATTGAGGTCAAAATTTTGACACTTTCCTCATTTCTCGTCCATGCAGTAATAACGTGACACAGTGAAGTGTGACACCCAAATGGGATAGGTACCTACAATAAAATTACAACAAAATTAACAATAAATAAAAGATTGAAAAGTTCAAATATTCTCTCTCAGACTCAAACAAATAGAAACAGAAGAGGATAGATGATCATTAAAACAATAAAATGCTGGTCCATAAAAACATGTTAGGGAAATAAACTTAATACGTATATACGAATAAAATAACAAAACTCAAATATCATAGTAGACAGATCATCAGTGGAATTTCAATGTCTTTTTTATCTTAGTGGTTTTATATACGAAAACATATAACACAGACCTTGACATTAGTTTAATGAAACAGGATTTGCTAAATTGTTCACCTAATTGCTAATAATGTTACTATTATCTAAACAAGTTTTGTGTCAATTAATAATGCACTTGGAGAATCAAATTTGGTTTTATTATTTATTAATATAGTTGCATATATGTAGTATGGTTGTGTGTGATACAATGGTGAGTTTCATAAATATTTTTTTATGTTTATTTTTCTATTTGTCTTTATGTATTTGTTTTCGGAAAACAAAATTAAATACATTAATGAATATTCTAGTACTTGTACATCATGTGTATCTTAACAACGCGTTATTATATTTAGCAATAATGAAGCTTTCGTAAGTTTTTTCTTTCGTTTCGCTAGTTTGAGAGAAAATGTTTGTGAAATATTTTTGTCAATTCTCTTGTTAAAAGAATTTAATGTTTTAAATTAGTTAGGAATCCTCTTGCTCTATCTACATAAATTATAAGAAAAAGCGCTACATAAATGTAAACTGCGCAAAAGCTCTTTTCGTTTCAGTGTATTTTTCTTGTATAGCTATTTATTATAGGTATGTTATGTTAGTTCATACAAGAAACTTACCTTGTAGTTTTTTCTGCATTAGTCAAGACGACCTTATCAACACTACTATTAAACTAAGTTATATAAAACACCTTGAATAAATGTCGCCATAACAACTTATTTTTTATAAAAATAATAATTCTGACAAGTTTTTTCATGTTATTATAGAGCTCAATTACCAACACGCAAATAATATAAATGTGAGTGCTTAAATTGGTTTTAAAATATATATTCAAGTTATTTCATAAAGCTTAAGTTGAGGTTGAACAACATAATTTAGCATTTTGATACTACAATAATTATCAGATGAGCTTCATTTTAACTTTATTTAAAGGCCTATTCTCATCATACAAATTTAATTACTTGGTTGGTTCAATATTCAAATATATCGTAGGTATATAAACCTACAAGTTTATATATCCACGCTAAAATAACTCTCACATTAACAACTAGCTTTCCGCGCGCGTCTTCGCCCGCGTTTTCAAAGAAAAACCCGCATAGTTCTCGTTTCCGTGGGATTTCCGGGATAAAACCTATCCTATGTGTTAATCCATGTCACCATGTTACATCCATGTTGTTTAGGTTTATATGTGTGCTAAATTTCATTGTAATCTGTTCAGCAGTATTTGCGTGAAAGAGTAACAAATTCACACATACACATCCTCACAAACTTTCGCATTTATAATATTAGTAGGACAAGAATAGCATGATTAAAAATTATAAATAATCATAAATTATTCGATTTCCACACCAACACGTTCAATGAACATGTAGGTACATAAAACGCGATCATACATTACCCGTACGATTCATGTATTTATCCAATGTAGGTATGCGTATTTACGATAATTGCTAATTACCATCGCATGCGAGATAAACACTAGGGAGTTCTCTAATATATGCAAATTATAATTTTAACGTATGGTTATTGTGGATTTATTTTTATTTGTAAATTATTGTACCTTATTAGGTATTTTTAGAAAATAATTACTGTGGTTTAAATAAAATAATACCTATAATAAGTGATAACTATATTCATAACATTTACTTATTCTGAAAAAAAATCCTTCATATTTTATATAAATAATTTAATAAAATTGTGTGAGTGCTTTGTTAGATAATAATATTAATAAAATTAGAGACATTAGGTTATTTAATGTTTGGAGGTACCATACAAACCTTAATCCAAAAAGTATTAAACTAAACAGTTTATATTCTTCATGTTAACAAATAGGTGCATCAATTTGAATACAGAGGCAGTTTCTTATTTCAAAAGATCAACAATACATTCAATCCGTATATTTTACCATATTTATTAACCAAGATATACTTTAATGTGCTGACAATATTACTTCATATAAATTTCATAAGTAATAAGCGTAATAATAGGGGCTGTCTAATAATGTATTAGTGGGTGGCCAAGGGCCCAGAAGGAGACAGATTCAGATCTGTACAACAATAGTTACGCATATTACATTGTTGATTATATTACTCAATATACTTGACTGACGGGTTGGCTTGGTTGGTATTGGCCTTCCTTCCAAGCTAGAGGTCGTGGGTTCGATTCCCACCCGGGGCAAATATTTGTGTGATGAACATAGATGTTTGCTCCTTATCTGGGTGTTAATTATCTATACTTAAAGGCTGAAAAACATACAATTTTAAATAAACTTAAGATGGCTGAAAAACATACAATTTTGAATAAATTTAAAATTGTATGTTTTTCAGCCATCTGATTTCCCTAACACAAGCGAAAGCTTAGTATGGGATCAGATCGTGCCGTGTGTGAAAATTGTCCTGAAATATTTATTTACTTATTTATACTGGTATAGTATATTTATTATATTATCTGTGCTCAATGTAAGAATGTATTAATGGTATTTCGTATGTGACCCGCCCATGTGTACGTTTCTTGGTGTTGCAACATCCTCTTTAAAAGTCACTATACTAATAGATACTTTTATACGGTTCATTGAATTTATTGCGAAATTCTTTTGCTCCGCTTGGAACGTGAATTTAAAAGTTCCAGATAACTCGTTATAGTGATATAATTTGTCGTATTTGAAGGTTGTCGAAAAATAAGTACCTACCTCAAACGTTTTTTTACTGTAAGTATTATTTGCATTCGTGTAAATTAGGCATTGTGCAATTAATTAACAGAATGCATACAATTATTCATTCTATTATTTTAGGGAAAGGAAATTTCAACTTATTTATACAGTCAGATGTAAATTGTATTGCAATACACCGGTGATTGAAATGTTTAGGTTTCGACAACCAATCCATTTAACATAAGTTTATGCTTTACTATGATAAATTTGTCTATTTAATAACCACATAATTATTTAACACGTGTTTATTCATTCAATGTTCGTTAATTCAGCTGTCGATCAATGAAGTAAGGTGTGATGAATGTTGTGACAAAGCAGGCCTTGTAAAGTCAACTTTGACATTACACAGCTATTTGACTGCACAATACTTGAGCACGCGGTACAAGATACGATTTGATACGGTTTTGGTAATTTGAATTTTATGCGTAGCTGCAAATTAATTATTATGGTTAAAGAAAACGTGGCCCGCAATTAAAGCCTAGGTCAATTATTAGTATGGACGTAATTGGTTAGAACATTAATCTTTGAGTCGAAGTTATGATTGATTGAATATAGTTACTTTCCTAAAAATATGAGATATATGTAGGAACTATTTAATGTAATTAGGGAGTAAATGTTCATGTTTATGGTATTGTTGACTTTTTACATCTTCGTTATACACTACCGTATTTCGGAAGAGCTTTCGGTTTCGTTTTAAGTATTTTTTTTTTGCTTATAATCACCGCTTTAAACCATGAGATGTAAATGTTTATTCTCATTGTCGACTAGCATTAGAAGAAATTCACGACTTCATTAAATTAAATTATACATCATTTACAAATTGTATGCGTAACGATGGTCAACGACCATTAATCTTAGATTAAGGAATGTTTTTGCTAACTGATTGACATCATAATTATGGTAGCCAAAATATTGTAATGTAGAAACGTATCAAAACGAAATGTGTTGAGGAAAATCATAGGTTTTAATAAGGAATGAAGCAATGCATATTTTTAACATTACTTTTGATATAAAAGGTAAACTTTCTTTTGATCGAACTCCTAAGGCATGATCAAAAAAACCTACCAAACAATCTGAGGCAAACTTATGAACGTTCCCATAAAAGAGCAATGACAAGAAATTCATCATATACAAGTACAATCTGAATACAGGAATTAATTTCTTGATTATAATTTAACAGTTCACCATTATGTCCATGTGACACGTTTTCATAAAACGGTTAGAACTGATTGAGCCGGATTTAGTAAGGAATCTTGCAAGTGGCTCGGTCACTCGTGTGACGGTGCGTCCTTATATGGTGCAGTAATAACCTAATTTGCAAGGGCCTTAGAACATGTGTAACTGGGGATCGTGATTGCAGTTTTTAGTGCGCGCTTCGGTAGAGCGTTGGGGTGAGAGGTAGGATTGTACTTAGGAATTTTGGATGCTATTTGGCGTTGATTATAGAAGAATAAGTTATGCTATTAACGATGAAGGAAAACGTGAGGAAACGTGGTGGATTATGGCCTGATCCCTAACATATGAATTTTATAGGAGAAATCATTAATGTAATGAACCAATAATCATATAATTAGAATTATGCACAAATATACTCGAAGAACAGCTTTCCATATACAAATTATTTTTACACATCCTGTTCGTGACCACCATTAGCGTTTATAGTAACTTTATACACAAATGAATCTATTCATTTCCTTTCAGATGCGACTCTGACCATACCGCGGAAATGCTATACACCCATTTGCTGGCATTAATCGAACGACCGGAAAATCAGAAGAAATTTGCAGACATTGAGAGAAAACTTCAAATGAGGGGTGCCTTGCCGAGCAGTAAGAAGCCGCCAGACTCCAGTCTGGGCAGCGAAGTTTCTAGAGAATCGGATTCTGGAAGCAATGAAGACAGAAATGTAGCCAATCTGTACGACAGTCTGGCAGCAGAGTTGAAGCAAAAGTTGTCTACAGGTAAAAAGGGATTAGGTCAGTCAATTTTTTTAATTTTCAGTAGCTTGCTTCGTAGAGCTAGTGTGCACTTGGTATGTATTTTATTTATGTGTGCTTTTTGTTGCAGTCCAGTTGGTATACATGTTATGTATAATTATATGTATATTGTATAATATTATTTTGTAAAACATGCACCTCAATACACAGCTTAAAAAATCAGGACTTTGATATCAGTAATTTTTTTATTAATAAAGTGCTTAAGAAACTTGTATTAATCTGTTTCACATACTAGCCTCTGTGAAAAATTAAACTAACAGTTATTTGTAAAGAAGCAATAGTGAAAGATTTAAACAAGATAATATATTACTTTACTTCTTTCAAAGTTTATTTATTAAAATATTAAATTCAAATCAATATAAACTAAAATAAAATACCACACTACGACTATAATAACACTTTTGAACACAGATACAAATCTATACTTACTTATATTATCTTACTTATATTATTATTATATGTTTATTGTACCAAAATAGATGTCTGTAGTTAGTAATTTAATTTACAATGTGGTTAGTGGCTAATATTATGCACGGTGCTTGGTGTAGATAATTTTACCGATTTATTATATGACAGTCTCTTAATATTAACGTAGATACCTAATAAATATCATCAAACAATTTTCCTAAAATCAATAAACAAATTAAACAACCCAAAGTTATTTTAGCTGTTGCAACATGCAGGCAAATTCCCCAATTATTCTATAATTATTTTACTTAACATAATTTTCACATATAAAGCCCAAATCTTCTTCCATCTCTGGATTAAAATTATTCATATTACCCGAAAGTCCCTTTTACAGTTGCCAAATATTATAACATAACATTCCCCTCTTATAGGTAAAAGCCCGATCCTCCTACCACCACGGGACTACGACACAGTCCACAGACAGAAGGGAAACCTAAACAACATCGACACCCGTCGTTGCTTGAACCAGAACATAGTTGGTGTGAACGCAAGACGTAAACTGGAGTCATCTGGTGGTAGTTCCGGAATTGGAAGCGATCTGGCCCCATCGCCAGAGCGGAATGAATATAGACCACATGATAATCATAGTACTAGTGGTAAGTTCCTTTTGAGTATAAGTTCTAGAACACTGAACAAAATAGTTGTGTAGCAATAAATAATATGGAGGAAATATTTAATGATATCCCACGTGCCGACTACTCAAAGAAAAATATAGGTATATAAGCAGAATACTTAGTACCTTCTTCATTAAACATATATTTAAGTAAAGATCACGAAAACTCGATACACTTGAATTATACACACACCACCTTATTGCAGTAATGAATTTGTTCTCGGTAGATGATCATAGCTTAACAAGAGATAGGTAGGCAATTAGTACTCTTTTTTAGTCATCAACCGAAAGTTTCACAAATGACAAGGAATAATCCGAACATCAAGATTAAGTTTTAGTTATAAAGTCCTTACAGTACAAATCTACAGAATGTGATGATAGCATTCTGCAGGAAATATTTTTAGCCATCGCTATAATATAACGTCATCATTCGTGACCAGTCGCTGTTTACGTTTATCCACTTACGTTGTACAAGTAATTGTATGTAATTAGTTTAAATATCATGATTTACATAAACACAGTTGTTTTTAATATTTTTTTACTGCGCATGGATATTTTCGACTGTTGTTTTAATTTTTTTTTTATCGATTTATTTTAAAGTTTTTTAAAATGACGCAGTTAATAACATTATTTTGTTTTTTAACTGTGACGAGTTTTTCATGCTTACTACTATTTTTTACGCAATAGTTCGTAATATCGTGTTTACTTCTAATAATAACATGCAACTTCGCTTCTCAAAGATTAATCCGTCAGTCCTCGGATCACAGACACAATAGAAAATCTATTGTGTCTCGGCCCGATCGGGCCGCTCGGTGGTCAATGGGTAGAAAATCAGCATCTTAATACATAGATTGCTCAACATTATCACGACTCTACAAGGCTCACCTTCCAATCATCCATTTATGCATTCCAATATTATTACTCTGACCATACTTTTCTTATGTATTCATGCTTAATTTCCATATATTACTATTATAATTATATGTAAACTTAGAATAAGGATTTAGACGATTTTCTCGGTATTTAAGTACTTAATAAATAAATATTTCAGGACAATTGTCACACACAGCACGATCTGATCCCATACTAAGCTTTCGCTTGTGTTATAGAAACCAGGGGCCTTAGACAAAGTAACAATTGAAAAACGATAACGAAGTTAGAAAAGGCAAAAATGTATGGGATTGACATACGCCGCGTTAGATCACGTGGTCTATCTAATGTCAATCCCATACATTTTTCCTTTTCTAACTTCGTTATCGTTTTTTAATTGTTACTTTGTCTAAGGCCCCTGATGGCTGATACATATTATAAATATGTATACTTATACACGTATTTCACACGTAGTTTTAAAATTAAATATGAAAAATAAATTCGGGAAGGTTATTATAAAGTTAACTATGTACTTACATAGAAAAATACTTAATTATTGCTAACATTTTGACATTTTCTGCATAGGAATATTGCTTTGAAGCAATGTCTTGTACCCAGGACTTCAATTGTTCGAGCGTCGTATGTAATTAAGTTATCACGTTTCAATAGGGTATTACAGAACGGTTGCATTATGCTATGAAATTTAGTACACGATGTTATTTTGCCACTTTAAATAGAAAGTATATTATTATCACACCAGCAAGCGCTCATGTTTGGCGCCTGCGATACTGAAACAAAAACAAAATATTATTCGTTTAAAATCTGTCTCTATAAGTTTTGATTTGATATCGATAGTACATTTATTATTTCAACTTCAAACACTGTAGGTAGGTATATAATTAAAACATACATGTAATCACAAAGTTGTATCATAGGTTGTAATGTAAAAATATAGTGTACTAGCTTTCCGCCCGCGTTTTCTTAGAAAAACCTGTTCCCGTAGGATTTCCGGGATAAAACCTATCCTATGTCCTTTCTCGGGTATCAAAATATCACCATACCAAATTTCATGAAAATTGGTTCAGTAGTTTAGGCGTGATTGAGTAACAGACAGACAGACAGAGTTACTTTCGCATTTATAATATTAGTATGGATTGGTAACTTCTGGAATTTGGATTACATTTTTTTATCGATACTAGGAAAAAATTGTGTACCCTTTGGAGCCTCTGAAACATTTACACCTGCTCACCACGTCATTTGAGATACATAAAATTAAATTAAGTGCTATTATATTTTGTAAAAAATAACAAGTTATACCCAACAAATTTAATACTCGATTTCTTCATATTCGATCGTAATCAAAAGCCTATAAGTGTTACTTTGTAGTAATAAAATATTATAAAATACTTCATCAAAACTTAAAAGCCATCTCTAATTAGACTAGCACATAAAAATTCTGATACAGCCGTACATATAACTTTTATTATTACCTACTATGATGTAAATATACTACACTACTACACACACTAGTGAAACTACTACAGCACTACTTTACTGAAAGATTGAAAAAATATAAGGAGTTATTAGTAGGTATAGTAGAATAATTATAGTTTTAATAGAAATAAATACAAAGCCTTTAACATAATACATCACAATCTCTCACTTCTCAAATGGTTCAAGAACACCAGCTTACCTTCATTCCGTCTCGCTGAACATTGCACGCATAAATTCCTCATTCTTTCAAAATGTACTTATAAATTGTATAATTCTCTTACACTCACGACTCTGTGTCAAATTGTAAGTCAGGAGAAAAATATACATATTTACATTTTACCATAGTTTATAATTATTTTAGACATAATAAATTTCGACGATATTTGCCAAAGGTCAATGTTTTCATATCGTCATCAACAGTCAACTTATGTGTAACTTTATAGTACAGTAGAACCCCGTTAAGTCGAACCTCGATAAGTCAAAAACCTCCAAATCTCGAAAAAATGTTTTGTTCCCTTCCCTTCAAACACCAAAACCTCCATTACTTGAAATCTCTACCCTCTGTTAGTCGAAATAATCACCGAGTCCCTCTAAGCCATTTTGGTACATATTTGTACTCTATAACTCGAAAAATTAAATTTGACCTCTGTATGTCGAACATAGCAACGTTTTTTTTATTTTACAACCTTTACAACTTGATCATTAGGAATTTATCACCTTTATTGTTTGAACAAAAATAAATTACCGACTTTAAGAACGTGCCGACAATGTAAGTACACTATTGTTTCTTAGAAAACATTTTAGGAGTATTTGACTCACGTAAACACGTGTTTGCTTGATTGGTGTCCTGACACTGACTGTTCAAAATCCTCCATAAGTTGAAAACTCTATAACTCGAATTTTTTGGCGTCTCCCTTGGTATTCGACTTATAGAGGTTCTACTGTATATCATAGTCTTAAAAGTATATCCGTATTCCATGTTACTTTTTATTTCATTTGGCCCATTGGTTTGTCCATAATAAACATAAATACAGAATTCGTTTCACTTTTATAACATAAAAAAAAATAACGGCGCGTGTTTGCAGATAATAGTAAGAATAGTAAATGACGTCACCACTCGTAATGGAATAATTATTTATCTGTGGTATGAACAAAGACGAGGCAAACAAGTGTAGTACGTATACTTTCTAAACATTTATAATTAATACGAAGGTTTCCCGACGTGTGTGGTGCTAATCAATCAATTAGAACCAAGTATTTATCAATCAAACCAAAAGTTTAACATACGAATGACTGATTGGTGCTATTAGTTATAAAATTTACTATTACAGTGATTATCCATGCTTGTATTTTTCATGTGATGTTCTTACTAACACATGCCCTGAATAACTATCTAGGTACTATTTATTTCATTAAATATCTTATTTTAATTTTTCGAAGTTAATATTCAATATTACAATTTTGATCTCATTCCCGTTAAATTTAGTTTTAAATTAATACGTTCCACGTCTACATGAGCACATCAAAAGCACTTGATACCATTTATTCAAAGAGTACGGTAAAAGTAAAATGAGCAAAAATAAACGTGAAACATTTTTACCTGTACTCCTTCACCCATACTTAAATATAAAACACGACTTACAGTTAAGTTTGGTTAACCTCACGAGTTAATCACGATCGAATTAAGTATGCTATTTAAAGCACCTCTCACGTTGACTAGCGTAAAACATAACACGAGGGAGACAACCGGCGGGGTCACTGCTAACGTGAACTGATTTTTAATTTAAAATGCATTATGTGCTCTTAATGCACACTTATTTTTATACGTTCACATGTAGCATTATAAGAACCAACGTCAAACTTTTTATTCAACTAAAACAACCTTGAGTTTCCACTAAGTAAGTCTTCTGTTATTTTTACGGAGCACTCTACAATAATAGATTAATTAACCCACTGCCAGTAAATCATAAACACCAGCAATAATTAACAATAATTGAGTAAAAAGCAAAAGCTGATTATTCCATTCTCACAAGTTCAACAATGAAAAAAGGAAATTAATAAGTGAAACCTGAATCTCGTATGCTTTAGCCGAGATGCCTGATAATGTCAAAATAGCGGCACGTACAACAGGTTCTTTCTATGTCAATCCGGATTTTAGAAATGAGTAAAACTTGTTCTGGTCGAAGATGATATTCGGTCCCGTTAGTAAAAGTGACAGACAATGCCGCAGTTTGCAGGTGTCACGCATATATTATACATTACGAAGTAGGCTTCTAGAGCAGAAATTATGCGAAGTCTGTCGATGATAATGGGCAGTTATTATTTGTTCTCGTTCGGCAATAAGGCCAACTTGTGTCTCGTAAGTGGCAGATGCAAATAATATTTTGCGTTTTTTATTGAAACCAAATTTGCCACGGTCATGTTTATTCTGGTTTCCGTAGTCCTTCATTATTACAATGTCACGGCGAATTTAAGTCGTATTGATCTTGCTGATTCACGATCATACATAACTGGTTTAATTGGATAAGGATAATTTGGAACATTAACGTAAAATAATCTAAATAAATACGATATCCTCTTTATAAAATATCAGCCCATGACCTTTTCAACAAGGCAGTTCTTAATTTGCCAATCAAATATTTAAACCATTATATCCAAATTCCGTATTGGCATATAGATTGTAGAGTTTGATGAGTTTATTATCTATAATTAATTTGTTCTTTATCCTTTTCAGAGGAAGACTGGGCAGAGAGCACCGCGTACATGATGCACGAAGCCTTCGAAGCGTCCCCGCCTCGCCGCGCCCCCTCTCCCCGCCGCGCCCCCTCCCCCCGCCGCGCCTCACCCCCGCGCCGCACCCTCTCCCCGCGCAACTATGACAGGACTCCCGCTTACAACGACGACTTCGCCGACCAGTTCAGAGACTCGCTAGCCCCCTTCCGGGAAGCCACCTTCGAGCGGCGATTTAGACACGAATCTCTCGAGCGCGTCAACAAAGAAAAACCTGACAAATATGCCGACGACACACCTAACTACAGACGGCGATACGTCCCAGACACCAAACCTTCAAACAGAAGTATAGATAGAGTCGAAGATCGCCGCTTCGGCAAACTTCAGCGAGGAGCCAGCGAGGGCAGTCTAAAACTAGCAGAAGCGTCACCGAAAGAGAGATTCAACGTCGCCAAGGAGAAATTCAAGAACTTGGAACGGGAGAGATTCAACAGGGAGCTCGAGGCGCACATGGCCATGAGGCGGAGCATGCTAGAGGCGAGGAACAGTCGCTCGACTTCTTCTCCTGAGGAAGAACGACGGGACGAGCGGCCGGAGCGTCACAGGGAAGTGAGCTCTCGGCGGGAACCGGAGCGTCCGCACCGCGACGCGGAGCGTTCACACCGAGAGCCAGAGAGACGTAAAGAGGACAGAGTGAGAGATCTCGGCGCTGACTTGGGACACCGCGAGATTGAAAGACTCCCGCGAGTCGGCAGAAAGCGCGACGACCTCAAGCGGTACGAGTACGGCACAGAAGACTATTTGAACAGAATCGAGCCGAAACCGCTCAGAGAGGACTATGACAGATATCGCGAGCGCGACAGAAGGGAAGTGGACCGCCACGTGGATGAAGATGAAATCATCGAGCCGGTAGTGGAAGAACGGAGACGGGACTGGAACGACAGGCAGAGAGCGTTCAGCCGTTCCCGTTTGCTCGACGAGCAGAGACAATCCTACGCGGAGGGAGACCGGGATAGGTTCTACGAAAGGGACTACAGAGACTTCCGCGACCTCGCTGAGAGACAGCCGACGAAGTTCCGCCACAGTTACGCGGAACCGATATCCAGGGGTCGCCTCGGAACCGTCAGACCGTATTGAAAATGCCATAATAGATAGTCTGAGCGTTATTGTAAAGATACCTGCATTAATAAACTTGGTAATCACAAATTATTATGGGTATATTATATGTATAGAGCGTTATTGTTATTTCTAGTTTGTCATCACATTTTAATGAGAGACGTTCATATAGATGTATGTATGAGATTAAACTATACGTTGTTTAAGATTTCGATCATGTTTATACCTAGTCTTTTAAAAATTATTATTTTATGTAACAGACGAAACCATTTATATATCTTCTCGTTGTATAATGCACATAAACAATGTTGTTAAACTGATTATTCCATTTTTAGTCACATTAAATGTCTCATAAAGATTCAACTATCAGAGAAAAGACCATAAAGGTAATTTAAATTCGCTCTCATTCGCTTAGATCTAATGAAGAGTGAAAAAAATGTACTAGATCCTATTTTTATTATCAGTAAAAATAGACGTATAATAAAGTTTGTTACCATTTTTTAAATGATTATGATTTAATGTATTTATAACATTTTTTATAACAAAGGTTTTTTATACTATTTTTACCTTAATAATATTGAATAGGAATTATTCTTCCTATTTATGTATAATAATATCTTAAAAGTGGAATAATTAGTCAACAAAATATGTGCTCTTTTATAAATACTCAAAATATGGTCACAGACATACTTGTAAATATAAATTATATACTTAAATCAAATATAACATAGATTTAAAGAGAACTGTACCTTTATTAAAATATTATTTACAAGGGAAGCCCTTTTAGGATCAACATTCATTGTAAAGCATATATTTGTTACAAATATATTAAATAAATGGTAAAAAATTACAGCATTTTTTTTTTATTTCTTCCTTTAAATATCCCTTAAATAGTAATAAAAAGGAGTAGCAGTAGTAGAAGTAGTAGTAGTCAGTTATATATCAATATCTATTTAGGGCCGATTTTTCAATGCTTGGTTAAAACTTATCCGTCCAATAAATTATTACAAAATGTTTAACGCGGGTGTACCTCATAGTATTATTCGTATCTTGAAATATTGGTATCAGCACCAAAAGAATGTTGTAAAGTGGCAGCGTTCATATTCAGATACATACATATTGAACTGTGGTGTAAGACAGGGCGGACTGACTTCTCCGATCCTATTCAATCTTTATGTCAACGCACTGATCGAGGAGCTGAGTTCAGCCCATGTCGGCTGTCATATCGGCGGGTTTAATGTCAATAACATAAGTTACGCGGACGACATGGTGCTCCTTAGCCCCTCGATCAAGGGTCTTAGAGTACTGGTAGATATATGTCAAAATTTTGCTAGCGAACACGGGTTATTGTACAATGAGAAGAAAAGTAATGTCTTGGTATTTCGCTCAGGAAAGGGTCCCGATAACATCCCACCTATTTATTTGAACGGAACGAAACTAGCAATTGTAGAAAATTTTAAATATCTAGGTCACTTTGTCACCAGTACTCTAAGCGACGAAGCTGACATAGAGAGAGAAAGGCGAGGTTTAGCTGTACGATCTAACATGATTATAAGAAGATTTAAGCAGTGCAGTAAAAATGTTAAAAAGCTTCTTTTTACCTCGTATTGTCAGTCTTTTTATTCGAGCAACCTCTGGGTTAATTATACGCGTAGGACCATAAACATTCTAAGAGTTCAATATAACAACGCATTTAGGATGTTTATGGGTCTGCCGCGTTACTGTAGTGCCTCCTTGATGTTTACATTATATAGGGTAAATGACTTTTATGCGATAATGAGAAAAAAGATTTTTTCTATTAGAGATCGGATAAGTAAAAGTACAAATATTGTTTTAAAGGTATTAAACTATTTGGATAATGTTATTAGCAAACATTGGCTTTGTAAATTAGGCTGTAGGAATAAATGTATGTAATTAATAGATAATTGTAATTTGTAATACTAACACTAGGTTATGATGTTACTAATACTATATGGGCTATGTGGCCTGAAATAAATGAATTTTATTTATTTATTTATTTATTTAATAAATTATTACACGATAATATTAAAATGTCACGTAAACTGTCAAATACGGGCAATTAAAATACGTTTTTAAAATGGTAGTTCTATACATTATTCGACGAATAAGTTTTAACCGAGGATTGAAAAATCAGCCCTTACTTGTATAAAGTCTAGTATGCGACTGCACTGTAGCAGCGCAAACAAAAACAAACAATAATTTCTGATTCTGATTTCTCGGTCGGACGATGCCGTTTATAAAGACGAAATTATTTACATCAAAGCAATAACCTTGGCACTGGCTGTAGACAGTCAAATAAGACTTTCTGTTGCGGGTCAAAGTTTAAATGTATTAGCTTTGTAACTAAGAACGTTTGCACTTTGCATATAGAAAAATTTAAGATTCCTGCATACTTTTTTAACCTTTGAGATTTCTCGACTTAACTTGCATTGTATCTTAATCTTGGTATGTAGGCTTAGTTCATAAAATCGTTTTTAAAAACGTAGTATAATTCATTTTTTGTTTATCCAACCGCTTATTTGTGTGTATGTATTGGATTGTAGATAAAAAATCTGTACATCGAGTAAAACTCATTTAAATGCACCTCGGAGACTGAATTTGTAAAGAAAAACATACGATGTTGTAACTTCCCTTCCGGGCATATCTCATAGCATGCAAATAAACGTTACATTTTTTAACAGGCGTTTAATTTTTTGGAGATTTTACTCGCAATTTTGTTTAAATTTGTGTGCGTATATGTAGGCTTAATGACGCAGATAACGTTGAAAATTATTTTAAAAAGTAGAAATACCAAATTTTATATTCGGTATACATATATTTTTATTTATACTGACTTTTAAAATATTATGTAAAACTTTTCAACAACACTTCAGGCTTCACTCGCATCGTACTCGACTGAAACATAGCCTAGATTCAAATCCAGACTGATAATACGTTTAATATTTAGATTTTTTGCATTCAAATGCCTATACTTTTTAAAGAATAGGAAAGATATTATCACGAGGTGGGATTCGAACCCACGTCTTTTGTCATGCCGGGGCATCGCATATAATCTATTTACCAAATGTCATGAAAGTTGCTGGTTTAGCATGAAACGTCCTTTCATCCATAAAAACTCGCTGTTATAAATTATAATATCAGTAGCATAGATATGTGGAATTATAAATATAATCGGGTAAATAATAAAACAGTGTTATTAAATAAGTAGTTTATTAACAAAATATATTTCAGATCATTCGATATTGCACACGCAGTAACATTTCTTTAGCATATTACAATTTTATTGTATTGCACAAATTTTATTGCACAGGTATAAACCAATACTAAATTAGAATAAAACCATATAAATGTATAAAAGATACTTAATATATATTTACACTTACAAACAATACATCGGAACATAATCATATTGCGGATCCTATATTTTAGTAGTAATACTAAAATGGCTTTAGTGTCGATTGAAGCAATTCCTAAGAATTTGTATACAATTACAAACAAGAAAATAAAAATGTTTTACCAATTTTTGAAAATATCATAATTAAATATGGTTTTACAATTTTGTTTCCCCATTTTAAATCCCAATAAATAACCAAAAAAATATCTAAAAATTGACTTATCAATCCTTAAGTTACATTTGACTCAACAGTTAACCTATGTATAATAAACGTTATTTTACTGAATAAATAACTACATACATAGATAAATTAGCCTTTATACCTAATTATTGTCCTTATCATGTAAATAAGGTGGTATATTGATTGAGATACGCAAGTCATATACAATAATATTAGCTGAATACTAAAGTGGTACATTTTCTAATGTATTCAGTCTTTCTACATAGATGTATGAGATTTTGCAATAAGTGCATCATATATTTTGTAAGAATAAATATTAAAACATACTATAAATTACAAATTTTAGAAAGGTTTATTACGTGTTTCATAGTTTCTGCAAAATTATGACTGTTATTATATTTTTATATACAATTCGTTCGTTTCTTGAGACCGTCAGGGTGATCCATCACTTTAATTTATACCATGTCTATTACATAAACCCAAAAAATGTTAATTTTAAAACTTTCATTTAGCACTCATACAATTTTTATTACTTTTGTAACCATGTAGGACTTCCTTAACATTCATTGTAAATTTGAAATGAACTTTTAGGTCATAAGATTTAAGATAAGATTATAAACCTTTAATATTTTTAATTATTCGTAATTGCTTTTGTAAATTAATTTAAGTATTCAAAAAGCAAAAAAATCTGACGCTCTCAAAAGCAAAACGTTCAATTCTCAAGGGAAATATCCCAGCGTATCTTCCAAACACGCGTTCCGACTCAAAGGCCTATGTTCGAACATTCTAGAGAGGGGAACACTAGATGGGGGTAAGAGCGGAGGCCTAGCCCTTCGCCCCTGAGCAAGGGAACGAACGTCAGTACGTTGAGAGAGTCGAACATCTGCGAATAATGCCGCCATTTCTGCGGACTTTTTTACGCTTAGTGCGTCGTGGGAACCCGCGCCTGTGCTGCGAACTGAAAGGATTTAATGTTATTAGAATAATTATTATACACACACATATTTATAATATTATTTATTTATATTTATAATATAATTTATTCCTAAATTATTATTATAATATATGAAACATAATGAAATTATGAAATAGGATATGCTAATATTAATAAATAAGTATAGGAAAATTCAATCTCTCGAGTTTGTGATTGTAAGCAGTAAAAAATACCAGAGAGCTTTTGATAAAAGAATAGATTTAAATTTTAATGATATTATTTAAGTATGAAATTTATCTCTAAAAATTACTCTGAATATAAATTACCAAACGTTTGAAATTAATTAATCTGGATGTAGTTTCGAAAGATCGCTTCATATGTGAAACATCCAAAGTCGCTGACAATCATGCTTTATAGCACTGATTTTCAAATAACTTTATTCGCATGCATTTTGGAGTGCATCAACAACCCTGCACGGGCTTATAAATATATCATTATACTAGTGGTCCGCCCGGGCTTCGCCCGTGGTACCTACATGTTTAAACTATCCTATCTCTCAAGTTGGACCGAACTGCACATGGTGTGCGAATTTTATTATAATCGGTTATGTGGTTTAGGAGTCCATTGAGGACAAACATTGTGACACGAGATTTATATATATATTAAGAAATATATGTCACTTTTTTTCTAATATTAATTTCAATGATAAATGTTTTTTTTTTGTTTTAAAGTAATGATTGTATATTACCTGTAAGCCGCTGCATATTACTAGCTCTAGTTTTATTCTGTAACAGCAGCTCATAGTCCAGCGCCACACTGTCGGTACTGCGAGCACGACGACGCTCTTCACGACGACGACTTGCTACAGATCTGTGGAATTAATTATTTGTATTAAAATATAAATATTATTAAGCTTGCATAGCTTGCCTTGAGCGCGGGACCGAATCGAGAAATTCCGTAACGGAAAAACCTCACGCTCCCCACTCCGACGGGCGCGGAGGTGTGGCTTGAAGGCATAGCATGCAATAGCTTTACCGCGGCAGTCCCCGAGTGCCACACGTCTTTTTATAGTATTATTAGTATTATCTAATAATATAGTTTTATGTACATTTCATTTTTAAGAAAGAGGCTACACATTTTACCAAAAAAGGGAAGACATCAAACATGAAAATATAGTGTCTTAAGGCTGCCACACACGCTATGGTATATATCTGAAAGGTCCACCTATAAGGTTAGGGTGAAAGGTAGATCGTAACGTGTATAAATGCCAAAAGAGTGGGAATATCTGTGCAGTTTTTTGAGCCTACCTACATTCGAATGAAAAAGCTGGCAAAGCTTCGGTAAACCTCTCATGTATATCCTAGCGTGTTGGTTTATGTTATTTATTCCAGGTGGCAGATATATTTTTGACATAGGTATGTTTTAGATTTTATGCTACATGAACCTTTGGTACCTTGTAGAGTTTTTTATTGTTATTCTCCACAGAGGATAGAACCCACTAGGTGATCCATTAACGTACTATTTATTTTAGAGAGATAATTTAGAAGTTTGAATTTCACACAAAAACTAGCAAAACTAATCTTTTATAGATCGAATTTATACGGAGTAAGTAGTATGTTTATTCTTCTTCCACAAAACATAATTTACGAAATCTTTAAGCTAAATAACAGCTAGCAAAATATTTATTTTATTTATTTATTTATAACTCTTTATTGCACAAACTAAAATATGACAAAAATACCATTAATACATAAGAAAGACATAGTTTGTACAAGAGGCGGCCTTATTGCTAAGCAGCAATCTCTACCAGGCAACCTGATGGAAAGGAAATGTATGAAGTTAATGGGATAGTGCAAAAAGAAGAAAAAAAAACAATAATAATAAATAAATAAAATTATGTAAGTATCAAAGATACCTACTACATAAATACATACTACTACATAATAATACAAATAAATGAAATACATATATATACATACATATGCTTTGTAATAAACATATACATACATATTATTATATAAATAGAATACATATACATACACATACTAAATAGTACAAACGCAAAAAAAGAGAGATATATATACATATATATAAAAACAATAGTTGGTGACGTCAGCAAGCAAAGCAAATCTATAATAAGGAAAAGAAGTGGTCTTTAAGCAACAATACACAAAACAATACAAAATAAACTATTGTTCGGAGGGATCTGACTTAAAACAAGGCTTCTGCCACAAAATGAAGTCAATAAAGAAATAATCACCTGGTCCTCGGTTTCCCATCGTGATCAAAGGCCCGCTTCAGTTTATCAGAATACGTTCTCTGTGACGGGTTTTGCAAGTACTCCATACTTTGTGACGATTGTACCGCCCGTGGTCCGTTGCAGTAGCATTTATTGCTTTCGTCACAACTCTCGGAGTCGCAAGAGCAATAGCTATAGTCGCCTTCGTATACCTCTCTGAAAATGTAAATAATGTAGTTATAATACTTGAATACTTGTACTAGTATAATATTATATTATCTGAGCTTGTGTTTAATTATTATGGTAGGTTTGGTCACTATTATTAGCTATGCAATTGCTGAACTCACATTTCACATTAATTAAACGGAATTAAAAATAAATAGATACAATCGTATTTATGATTATTATCAATGATGACTGCTAGACTATTTGATATAAAAAATGTTAATAATTTGTACATATTGAAAAATACCATGATTGATGATCAATAGAACTTTTATCGTCAGATACGTCTTATGATAATAATTGCTCCTAAAATGTCTATAAATTATTATAATTTAAGTTCATAAATATTTCATCATTTCATAATCCATAAATTAGATAAGACTGTTTGCCTAAAATACTAATATGTATAACTAAAATACTTACATGTCTCAGGAAATACCATTTTCCTTATACATGTATAAATAATAATGTTTAAAATTATTTGTTATGTATAAATCGTAATATACGGAATAAAAACTGTATTATTGAATTTCATTGAGTTGAATAATCGTGTAAATTAAGTGGTATTTCTATAATCTATTATTATTTAATAATATTTTTTGTAAATGCTATTTATTACCTCGGTTAAACAGTAAAAATGTAATCAGACGGGCGCTAAAAGCTGAATTTAATTGAATCCTGACGCTTAAAATTAACAAAAAAATTATATTCAATTATCACAAAAATATATGAATGCAATGATAATTCATTTCAATTTTTTACATAATTGTAAAGCTATTTCTTATCTTTTTATTGTAATTTCCATAGAAACTTTTCTTTACACATATGTAAATGTTTGTTATGAACAAAATTTGAACGAGAACAATATATTTTATTTGCAATACAATCTAGGAATTACGGAATATGGCCAATAAAAGTAAAAATTCGGATGAGGAAAGTCATATTAGTGATAATATAAATTCATAGTAAAGTAATTTTAATTCGGTTTAGTTACTCATGAGCCATCTCGAGCCACAGACACGTCACGCTCTGTTTCCTAACGTATTATTTCTTCACTTAGAAAATCTAATAATCAACTATAAATAGCTAATAAATAAGGCACGCATTCCTTTGAGCTCGTTACAGTCCACTCTGCTAATGTAATTAATTCTCTTCGCAAAGATGCACTCTTATTAGACTCGAATGATATATACGAAGCAAACGAAAGTAGAGAAATGCATGTGATCAACTTGTTCGACCAAAACCAGTCAGGATATAAATTAATCGAATTAGAGAATTACATTTCCAAAACCTAGATTTCAGGCGCATTGTGCAATAAGCAATAAACAAATGTCAAGAAATCAATTTACATGCCATTAGATAGCAACAGAAACAATTTACTTATTCGTGTTATTTCTAAATAACGTTCAAATGCGATCTTGATGAGCAATAAAATTAATTGCTATTGCAAGATAAGGTTTTGTTATAAATGGCCAAATTGGAAAGGGGAGTAGTAATGCGAGAAGAGAAAGTGTGATGATTGTCTTAATAATTATTTACTTACTTGGAACATTCTTTGCAGTTTTTTCCTAGCAGTCTCGCCTTGGCGGAGTCTTTGCCGGTATCCAGAGCTGCACAATAGCACTTGGACTTGCAGTTGGTTTTGAGAGAACAGTAACATCTGTCCATACAGCTTTCGGATTCACATTCGGAGCACGAAACGTAACCACTTGAACTATTTCGGTTTTGACATCCCAATCTGTTGCTTAACGTTAAGAAATCTGAGTCTTCCGAAGAAGTCCTTTCTCCAGGTCTTGATTTCCCTTTCCGTTCAGAAACGTGAACCCCTTTTTCTGAACGCCTTGAATTTCTCTGTCTCGTCGTTTGTCGTTTGGGAGCAAGTACAGGTGGCTCTTTGGGTCTGAACTGTCTCAAATCGTAACTCGATGTAGACACAGAGCTTTCCGATATGGGATCTTTAGCCTTCGACGGATTGGTAGCTTCCAACGCTTGTAATCGTTTCTTCTCTTTCTTTTTATCTTTTCCAAACGGTAACCTGAATACCATTCGTAGTCCGCTAGCACCTTTGAAAAATGTCCTCCTCTTGATTTGGAACGTGCTGTTCCTTCGTAACAGCTTTTTCTTTTGTTTCTTCATTATGGCTTTACTGTGTTGGAAGATTTCGTCTTTTGTTAATGTTACCGCTAGTTTTAGTAGGAATTCTTTATAAATAGGTTTTAAATCATTAAAAGACATTCCGTCCGGGTCGATAATGACATTCAATATTTCATCCATCGAATGTAAATTTTCTTGCACTTTGAATTCGTTAAATAGTTCATTGAAACCCAATGGTGACCCGCCTCCTTTCTTCCCATTGTTCCTGGAATTTTTATAAAATGTGTTTTATTATTTTGAAATTACATTTATTTAAGGTGTAATAGACTTTCTTTATAAATTATTTGTGTGAGTGATATTTTTTATGTTATACTTAACTTTTTTCTTTTTTACTTTTAGTTTACTTATCAATTTATTTGCATTAATCTTATAATCGAAAAAAAAAGGTAATTAATTATTAAAATTTTTAGTGTACAAGTGATTGTGCAATTAGCCACACGCAATACACTGAAAAATTCTAGCAAATTTTTAATCAGTGCCTAAATACAAGTGCTTAGCATTACTGATCAAGTGGAACGTTAAATGTGTTACATATCTAAATTCCATTATAATTTTTATTGAGGAAATTACTCTTCTTGAATGTAGCATTATTTAATGTAATACTAGATATAATATAATAATGTAATAACGTACCTATGGCCAATAGATTTGTAACGCGTCAATCCCCCTGCGTTAAGGAAACTTCCCGACCTCGGTATAGCGACTTTCGTTAGAATATCACCAGTCTCTCCCAATGATTTTCTACCACTTTGTGTCCTTCTAAGAGGCTCCTTCGAATCTGGGGACGGGGCTGGTTTAACAGGAATCGGCGGTGGTAATGTCGGTGGTCGTTGTATACTCTTTCGTCGCTCCATTTCACAAAATAGTTCAATTTTCTCTGAAACTTTACTGCGAACTGATGATTCACTACTGCTAAGAGGGTTTTGTTTCAGAAAGCTTACAGGGTGTGAAAGCTTTTCTAGCGATTTCCTTAATTCATGATCACGAGCACCATTGTGTTTAATCGAATCTAATTTAGCTTTCACCTCTTCAACTGTAATTCTTTTCGCATCCAGCGGGAGAACGGGTGGGGATGAAATGGATAGTTCCTTAAAGTTATCCATTTTTGATTGCTCCGTGAACGACTCGCTCGCTGAGAATCCATCAGCTCTATCACTGTCGCCGCTATAAGACGACGTGCTGCGTTTCTTTCGTGGAGGTCTAACCGGGATATCATTCGCCGGTAAACTACTAGCCGTGCTCATACAACTGACTCCGTTTCGATTTTTCAACTTCTTTTTATCGGCGTGGCCCTGACGACTCATGTGTGACATAAGGGATTTGTACAACGTCGCCGCTATAACGATAGCGTCTTCAGTCGTCTGACATACAAACCCATGACACTCGAGTTGTTTAGCGACTCCGATTTTCCTCATCACAACAGCGAAAAGGGGTGAATGGGTGTTTTCGTTGTGGGAGAGGATATATTTCTTTTCAGATGTTTCCAATGACTTGAATAACGCTTGACGATCTATGTTATCAGGGTCGGTAATAAGAGGCAAAAATGCGTAGCTCTGCTCGTTGGGTTCCTTGTCCGTGTCTTGGACGACAAATTTAACAGCCGACCAAACAGCTATTGTTGGGAATGGATTTAATTGTTCTAAATCTCCTTTCTCCCCTTTGTACCTTACTTTCAGTCCACTCTTTGATATTTCTAGTCTGCCTGTTAATGTACTTTTATGGCGGTAATTTCTTCTATAGGCAAAATATAAATCTTTTAATGGCGTTTGCAGTCCAGACAGGCTCGTGACTTTACTCTGTAAGGGTGTAGAGCCTAAGTAGTGTACATTGAACACGTGCACTCCAATGCCTTCAAAAGGCCTGGATTCTCCCGCCATATCTGCAAACATTTTCTCTATACGGTCTTGGACTGTATTATTGATCTTCTTAATTTTGTTCTCGCAGTAGTCATTTTCATCTTCAAATATCGTCTTACTGTCTTGCGGCAAACTTATCTGTGGAAAAAATAAATAACAGTTGTATTATACAGGCTTGCCCAAGACCGAACGCGATGGCGGCGCACTGTGGACGCCCTCTGCCCCACATAGGGGCCATAGGACCGTAAGTCAAGTAAGTCATTATACAGGCTAGCACAGGGAGGGATTAGTAAAAATATTTAAATTTGTTTTCCAATATGGAATAAAAGGACGCATATTCGATTCACATTGCTTCCATAAAATGCCATGGAAATTGGCAAAAAAAATCTTGCTCACATGCAGCATAGACCACTTAACAAGCACTACAGATAGATATAGGTACCTTGCTGTCTCGCCTGCCTACATCCGTCCCGTGCAGGCTGGTGACCGAGCGGGTGTCATCGAACAGCGCGTCAATCTTCTGCTTGTACAGCGAGAGTGAGGAGACGCTCGGCGCGCGCCCCTCATCCTCGCGACCACCCAAGTGGAAGCCGCCGACAGGTGTGCTCTCGTCGCACGTTACCATCTGCGCACGTGCATTGCTGTGTTACATCGCGTGATCGAGTGCCATCAATCAATATGTTACTTTGTGACTTCGGGGGGTAAAAGATCTCTGGATAGCTTGATTTTTTTTACCAGTTTGGATAGGAGTGGTTGTTTTTATTATAGTATTGGTAGTATCGATATAACAGAAAATGTTCTATAAATCTAATGTGTAATATTAGTTCAGAAGATTTAGATAAGTTATGATGACACTAATTGATAAATTTTACTGCAAACAACAGGTGAAAGTATCAAGGTACTTAAATCATTAAATCAACTCAAATGTGCAATACGTAGGTCTTATGCATTACCATAATACTTATAACATAAAAGTGAAACTTTATTTCAAAAATTTTCACTCGACCATGATGTAACGCCGTTGTGATTTTACTCATTTACGTGAACAATTAATACGCCGGTCAAGTGCTGTGTATGTTTAAGTGGCAAAGAGCATAACAAACAGGTTATTATATTATGATACAGAAAGGCAAACGAACAGGTGATACTAAACCATCCTACACGTTTAAAAAGTAACAACAATAACTTGCCGGTTTGTTGCAATAATAACACCTTTGAACTTGATTCAATATGGATACTTAGTAAAAAGATTTTTTTTTAATAGAAAATATGAAAAAGATCGAACTGTCAAGAGTCATGTTATATTCGAAGGTATGGTAGAGTAAGGAACACGCTTTACTTGTCGATTATTCTAGAGGTACAATAAAGGTTACATAAAATATTAATTTTTGGAGAGATTATTTTTCATTATACATCGATATTATTCTATTATAAAGATCGAAAGTTTCTGAAATCTCATAAGGAAAATCAGCCCCTCATATGTAATTGTTCTAAATTAGCAGATTTTACAGCATCTATATCGATAACATACCTATTCCATGCAGAATATTAATTTTCCTATAATCAGCTAAAGTTCATAATTTGTACTAACATTTTCGCGTCGGATCGCCGTGGTAGGTATCCTACTAATTTTAAAAATTCGAAAGTTTTTAAGTGTAGACGCATGTTTGTTACGCTTTCAGGAAAAAACTACTGGACTGATTTGGGTGAAACTTTACAGTAATATGGGTTATATATTCGAATAAAACACGGGATACATACTTTATACGGGTTCGTACGGGTGGTATCGCGCGGCATATATAGTTTTTTTATATACCTAGCTCTTTTTAGGTATGGTTGCTCTACAGCAGAAAAGTGAGATAGAGCTTGTATTTCTTAAGAATCTACTCGTTTTATCATATAATAAAATGACAAATTATATTATAATGTCTTTTATTTGAAATATAACAATCAATTTCACACTTATCTTAGATTATTTAGATAATAAAAACATAACGATTATCTTCTTTGAACATCTTTCTGTTAAAAGTTAATTTTAGAGCTTGTTATTAAGTTTCATAGATTTTTAACAATTGTTTATAAGCCTACATACTATAACTGTAAATTTTGAATAGCTTTTACTTCTTTGTAAAAATTTGGGATTTTTTAATTAGTATGACGAAGCATAATAAAACTCTGTTACTGTTCATTATAATATTATTAGGTGTGGAGAGAAGTTATTAATATTTCATTCTACTTTACCTACTTTTCGCATATATATAAAAAAAGAAAGTTCTTGTAAACATAACCTAGAGCTAATGAAGCTTTTTTTAAAATACACTTCCTTAAGTAGATACAGATAAATACAGTTTTTCAAATTAATGTTCCCTTTATATAAACTAAACTAAATATAAAATAATGCGATCACTATCCAATTAAGGCAAGAATTAAGGTGTTAGCTTAGTCTATTATCTGAAATAAACTGTGGCTTAGTTTAAAAGTCCTACAAAAAGGTCAGTTCAATTACAACGAGTTCCTATATTAACGTTTATATCTCCAAAGAAATGTTCCCTCTATATTAACATAATAACGGGTTAAAATAATACCGCCTATGTAACCTAGACTAGTAAGCAGACCAAGCTAGTTGTTTATAAAATAACTAGCTTCCGCCCACGACTTTGTACGTGCATCCCCGTTTTTCCCCATTCCCGCAAGAATTTCGGGAAATCCTTTCTTAGCGGATGCCTACGTCCTAACATCTACCTGCATGCCAAATTTCAGCCCGATACGTCCAGTGGTTTGGGCTGTGCGTTGATAGATCACTATATCAGTCACCTTTGAGTTTTATATATATAGATACCAATATAAGATTGGTATTATTTTAGGGCGTGGTAACATACCTCAAGTGAGAGCACACGTCAATTAAATTAAACCCAATGATTCGAAAAACACTCTAATTAATGTAACAATAACGAATCATCTGTCGATTGCTGTAATCATTGAACTCAAGGTGTAAATTATTAACTTGTCATTGAAATTTCTTCTTTTCTCATCACAGGCCTGGATTATAAAAGTGTAGGTTTGCTTGCACAATTTATATAATATTAAATCTGTGTGGTATTTTTAAAGAGGTTTTAGAATAATAATTTAAATAGGCCGTTTTAATGAGATCTTTTGAGCTAAAATGAACAATATAATATGTATTATTCATTAGAAAAGAGTTCTATCATTCTATCAATCTCTCTTTTACTTGCTTGCTTGAATCAATTTTTTTGTACAAGATCAAAAAAAGGTCCTTCAATTACTATTGAACTATTCTGATGTATTGTACAGCGAAAGCTATATTGTCTATAGGTATTTTGATGTAAGGAACCTTGTTCAATAAATGATTTTTTTTTAATTCTGAGTACCTATATAAACTTTCAAGATACTACTAATATTGGTAGGATCAATCAAGAAATTCGTAATCGCCTCACATACCATAATAACTCTACACTTGACTGGCTAAAACCTATTGAAGTCAGAATTATATGCACCGGAAAATTAGTATTATAGTGATGGATTGATGTGTTATAACACCTTCCTGTTTCTCTACTTATTAATACTCCTAATGCTTCTATACGAAATTGAGGAAATATTGTCATAGAAAGCGAAATTTCGTTACAAAAATAGTATAGATAAATACATTATTTTCAAATAAATCTTTCTTTGAAACGTGCACTTTCATCGAAAAGTTACTAAAATATACAAAATATGTTCAGTTTTTATTTAAAAATATAAACTTAGTATCTCACAAATACTGGACTGTACATGAAAAATAATATAATATATAAATCATCTCTTTATTTTATAAATTGCATTAGTTACTATTACTATTACAAATCACGAACTAAAAAAAACTTTCTCCCATATATATGTTTTTATTACTGAATTCAAAAATAATAAAGACATTTGAAGGTCTCATGACGTGACGCTTTTGGCAACTTTCACCGAAGACCGTTACTCCAGTGTACCGATAGCAATAATCAATTAATGTAATGGTATATGGTCTGTATGGTCATAAACTCAATCCGTACTTCAGTTATAATTTGACACACAAAACAGCGGGAATATATTGATGGGATAACAATAGAAGTCGTGAATTATAGAACTTATCAATTGAGTAACAAAACAATTCACTATTACCCAAGAATTATAGTAACTAATCACAGAATATGTTATTGTTATAGCTTTTTATATGAAGCAATTAACTAACAACTATGTATAACTTTTTTTCCTTATGTGTTCGCGTGCTCACAAACAACCTATAGTTTTGAACTATAGGATGTTCTTCACTGCATATTATAAAAGTCGCAGTCGCTGTCTGATATGAAGCGCATTTTTTTTTAAATATAGTAGTACTTGAAGAAGGTATTAATTAATAAGTATCTAGTTTCAATTAAAATTCAAATAGGTACCATAAAATATAAATACTTATCTAGAATCATTTACCTCGTTAGCTGTTCATGGGCCTCCGGCCCGTTCGTCGCTAGCATTTTGTGTCGCTCTCGTCCGTTTTCCCGAAACACTGAAATAATAATATACCTTTTTAAACTGTGAAAAGACATATAAATTATTTTTTTTAATAAAATTTCAAGGTCGCTTCATAGCAATACCGTCGCATCATGGAGTTAGGCGACGATTTTGGTATCTTTAAACCTTGCCAAAGAAGTTTCACTTCTGCAGCAAAGGTCAGCACATATGCTCTCTTATTTAATAGAGTAGTTCAATTATTATATATATTTATTGATACACGTTCAATAAAATCAAAATATGTCGTTAACGGTTAAATATCTAGAAAATTTTATGACTATCGGTTTAATACACCAATACTATAAAAGTTTATTTACATCTGAATATTTTACTTACAGAGTTAATGCTTAATGTATACCTTTATAATGTAGGTACGTCTATCAGTCTTTATATCTGTCTATTCATAAACTTTTTCTATTACATATATTACGATCAATTACCAAAACAACAATTAAATAACATAAGTAAAAGTTAATATATACGAATTACGCAACCATTTACCATAATAGTTAAAGTATAATTGTAGGCAATTAAGAATATTTCATAGTTCATCTTGTTAATAAAGACGGTTCACGCGAAATAAAATGTTTGATGTTTAAAATATTCAAATTATACCATAAAGTGAAAGTAAAAGTGGCACGTGGTCCAAATCACCGTTGTCGTAAAATACTCTGCATAAAAGACAAAACATTATAATTTACATAGTATGCATAATGCATGTCCTATGTGAGATCGATTTATTTAGAGCCAAAAAATGAAACCGATGTCTAATCTTTCTGCTCTATTTTTTTAATATTGCATTTAATTCAGTATTTTTACTCAACAGTATTTTAAATACACTTCAACAATTAAATGAGCCACATAAGTTACATGTTAATCCTCAGTTTAAAATAACAATCTGTGTTATATTACCATATACGAAGTAGAACAATTGAAATACAACGCTGAAAGCATGTTCATTCAATACAATGATTTACGACCAATATACAGCAATATTCCGCAATAGATTCGCTCAGTGAGTATCAATGTTTTAATGAATAATTAAATTATAATTCTAATTACGTAAATGCTTCCGCACACACAGCTTTACAGTTAATACATTATTATTTATTATCATTGCTATATTTCGTAGTCTTCTTACATTTTATATTGTATTGGAATCACCTTGGAATTACCAAATAAGTTTTGACCATTATAATATCACAGATCTGATGATTTTGACCTCAGATGCAAAAAAATTATCAATGCAATAATGTTAAATTTCATAAAATTAACAATATCATGTGCTGAAATCAGCAGATTTTTATGTACATATGTGCATTAAAATATATTGGTTGATTATACCTCTACGGTTGGAACTGCATTAAACGATTAAAGTTATCGACTTTATCGATTTAAATTAACTTAAGTAGGTACCTAACCGAAGTTTTCATAAGGTAATTTAACTTTTCTTTTAATCACCTTGCTGTCACCCATTAAATGTTTTAAACAAAGAATGGAATTGTTATAACGCTAGTAATTTTATCAGCTATACCGCTGGTTCATGATACGAAATGTTTGTAAATTAAGGGCAAATTTTCATTGTTTTTCTAATTAACATACATTTTAAAATATCTAATTAGTACGTACAAAATCATGGGTAAATTTAATGATGAAAGCCATTGCAATAACTGTACTTGAATATATAAATATTTTATAGCCATGGAAGCTTTGCATTTCATATACATAAGTGGAAACATAAATCGTAAAATGCGTTTTCTCTTAGGTTTCACAATTTATTTTCTTCGTTGCAAATCCTGTTTCCATTTGTTAAGAACCGCAACGATTCCTTATTGTTCTTAGAATTGGAAATGAAGTAGATACAAGAACAAAACTCGTAATATTAACTGTTGATGTTTACAATTTAGGTAATACACATACCTACGTGATATGTAGAGTATTTTCTAACAGATATTCATTTCCAAAAATTTATCCTTGTAATTTTGATGAGCTTAGCTTAGCTATTGATGACCTTATAACTAAGATCGATTGAATAATTAAATTCTTAACAATTAATTTAATTTAAAAATCTTTATGCTTAAACCAAGAAAAAACTGAGTAGATTCATAATCACATTACATATATTTTGATTGGTACAAATATATCATAAATTATTGAAAACCAAAGAACCATTTAAGATAATCAACCATTGCTTTGTCTAGAAACTCCATGATCATTTCTTGTCAGTAGCTTGAATGATTAATAGCAGAAGTAATTAGTAAAGTTCAGTTCAGACACAAGAGTAATAACAGGGGTTATGTTACTTATTAGTTGTTTAGGGCGCAGTCACATTGACAAACATAACAAACGAAATATTTTTAGATAGAGCAAATTAGAAATTCTAATGATGGATGATGATGACGTTTATTTTAAAATATCTATAGTTAAGAAGCTGTACGATAAACAGGGAGATATGAGGTGTAAAATTTATGCGAAGTGCATGAATGTACCTATTAATTTAAGAAATGGTAACAGAGCTATATATTTATATATGTATCACGTTAATTAATTGTCCCAGATACCTACTACAGTGTTAATTTCTTATGACTCCACAAATTAAAATTCAATACTGAATCGCAAAATAATTACATACTAGTCATAATTATATACATAATATTATTTATTTTACAATGTGAACAAGTTAATGTACTCTTTTAAGATTTATAATAATTCATTCACAGTAGTTATCTATTGTGAAATAATATGAACAATGCAAACAAACACACATAATATTATGCACTAACAAGATAACAGCACGACAAGTAGGTAAGGTAACAGTTAAACGCAAATTAAAAATTTAATTATTATTTGTTTTATATTGTTCTTCAAAGCTATTAAATTATGTGTAAATTATGTGTGTAAATACTTTTATATTTTAACTAGCTTTCCACCCGCGGCTTCGCCCTCGTTTTCAAAGAAAAACCTGCATAGTTCCCGTCCCTTTGGGTTTTACGGGATAAAGTATTTGAATGAAGGAGTAACAAACATCCATACATACTTACAAACTTTCGCATTTATAATATTAGTATGATAGCTTTCCCATTATTCTCAAATCAGAAATGATTAAGTTTATTTAAAAATCAGGCAAAATACAATAAAATCATTTTAAGGCGGTACGAGTACGACATATCTTATGTGATCATCAAGAACAATATGTTTCATCAAGAACAATTGTACTTTGGTTAAAAAAAAAGAAAACAATTATTGTTCCCTTTTAGTTTATTTGCCTCCTGTTGTCACACAATTGGACTATTATTGGTGTGCCTTGTAATTGGGGTTTTTATATGTTATTTGTATAATTTATCTTAATAACAGCTGTAGGGTGCCTTTTATTAATAAAATAAAATAAAAAATAAAAATAAAATCTTGCCACAGTTTAAATAGATAAATAAACACCATATTCAGGTAATAACAATGCGGAGACTCTACCTCTAATTACACCTCTGCTATTTTGACCTAGTAAATCGTCAAAATTCGTGTTAAACTCTTGAACAAGAATGTTCCGTTACAACCATTATTTTGATATTGCGAAACGTTGAATCCCTAATAAATAGTGTGCGTCAAACAGGTCGTAACAATTATTTGAATTAACCGCACTTTTAATTTACGTAAGAGCACGTAACTGTTATATCTATGTGTGTCTTCGTACAGGTTTTCTATGTTCGTCCTATATGGTTAATGTATTATTTATTTGCTTTTAATTAATTTTAATTGGGTAATAGATAATTTTAATTGTTAGTTTATGAGTATGAACCATTTAGAAGCGTACTACAAATCCTAAGTAATTCTTAACGAAAATGCTTCATCTAATGCTACGAACAGCCTTAAAATGCATATACTCGGCTACGAAATAAGATATAAGAACTATTAATTTTTAGGAGCAAATGATTGATAGATTAAATTATAATCCAGCTATTAACAACGCCATTAACGTCGTTAAATATGCAAGCACCATATCAATCATAGTTAAAAATATTAATAGCTCATTCGAATTGATGATGGCTTAAAGGTGGGCTATTTCAAATCTTTTCTTAAAATTAAAAGCGTTTCAAACTCACTTATAAGTTTATTATTGCCATAACCAACATATTATATATTAAGCCAATTCATTTTTTAACACTATATAATAGTTATTATTATGCAAATTTATTGTGATATTAATAAATAAAATAACTTTCCGTTCTCTTAAATTGCGTAAAGGCAAGTAAAATAGATATAGAGAGAAAATAAATAACGGCTCATAAATACCTTGTCCACTGTATTATTAAAACGGTAGAACATTGTTTGATTGTCTCGCTATGTCAAACGCTTCGAAGGAAAAGGATAATACTGAATGTATGCTGACCATAATATAAATAACTTAAATAATGATTTACACGTTATACAGACTTAAAAGAAATGCATATTGTTTTAGAACAATATCTTTATAAGAAAACTAAAGGTCCGCCCCGGCTTCGCCCGTGGTACATATGAAAAATAGATGTTGGCCGATTCTCAGACTTACCCGATATGCACAGAAAATTTCATGAGAATCGGTCCACCCGTTTCGGAGGAGTATGCAGACTAACATTGTGACACGAGAATTTTATATATAAGAGATAAGCTCTATGAATACACATTATAGTTAGTGTATGTACTGTGTAGCCTCTACATAATTTATACATGGAGAGATATTTTTTTTTATTAATCTCGCATTAGGCTATCTCGCTACAATGTGTGAGTCGATAAATTGTACAAATTGGACGATGCATTCAATCAAAAGATCGTATCGAACATATCATAACGGTGTCAGAACCGTACTGCCCTGCTACATCTCATACAGTTACTTTACCCCACTTACTGTAAGCACCGTGAATTTATTATAAAGTTTCACTGTCGTCTTATTGCTATTAAAATTTTCTCGTTTACCGTTTACACATCTTGATAATTCTGGTTTGAGATGTTTTCTTATTCGATTAATTATAACACGCGAACCAGGTTTAATGCCTTGACATTATTATGCGTTTGCACTCCTAATGCGATACACTTTTTGCATTTTTAACCAGTTTTATATTGATTATTTTGTAAGAAAGTAATACTAATCATTGATTGAATTGTCTTAGGTATATTATAATTGATTTGCTACTAAACAGGAAACGTGCCTAAAATTAATTAATAAAATAATTGAAATATGATGTAGAGCAATCATATAGAACAATCTGATTAACTCCTTACAACTTAAACGTAATATAAAGGACTAGAATAGAGATATCAACTACATTTAATTGTTTCGTTAATATTGTCTCAAATTAATTTCAATATACTACCTATACCAATAGAAAACGATACGTCAATTAGCCATAATACCACAGATCACCACGATTGTCTTAAAACAAAACCAGCTGAGCATAAAGGCATATATAAACATGTTAATATTTACGAGTTTTCTCGTCATCTCGTGACGTTGTTCACCCGCTTTCACTGACGCTCATTCGTCTTGATGATGGACACTTGGATGCTAAGAAAATACTGAATTTGAACACACATTTTGGGTTTATTGCTGAATTCGTACTAGTCATAGCTGTAATGGCTCTAGTTTAAACTTTCTATCATAGCTTTCATGCAGGCTTTATTGCAAAAATTATTTTCGAAATTAAGTACCTTATAGAAATTTTATTATGAGATGGTGCGTACCAAATGAAACATACATTTAAAAGGATTTAACTACACTTATAATCCAAAATCTAAAGAAAGTCAGAATTAGAATTGAAAGAGTATAAAATAGTGTGCTGCTATCGGCTTATCCTGTCCAGTGTTCAAACACAAACACTTTAATACAATGATCATAACGGCATATTAAGATATTATTATAGTAATATTAATTATAATATGTGGCAAGTACATATGTCAAATTAAAGATAATACGAACTCGTATAGGTGTGAAATGCAGTCTACTTCGCAGTTCACTCCAATATTCAAATAAGACGCAATAAATTTTCACTTCGCACATGCTAAGAGCATGCAATGAAGACAATGAAGTCTTACCGTCTGAAGATACCTTTTGTATAATAACTAAGCATATTATAAATAGAATCCATATAGTATTACATAAATAGCTACCGCCTACATCATAACAGCAAAAAATAGCAAAACAATTAGAGCGCAAATATAAAAAATAATTAACAACCTTCCTATTTAGTATTGCACCATCATCGGAAACAGGACCTTTGTATATGAGTAACAATTCATCAGTTACTCAAATTCCTTTCTGGCGTGAGTCTATAAATTATGAAATTGCACACTTAGTGAAAAAACTTACTCAACGTAATGAACCATATTTCTTAATACCTTAAGCAATTTTAAAATTATAGATGTATTATAACGTTACAAGAATAAAGTGCCGTTAGTACAAATGGATCGAGAAGGCTCTGAGTGCTGGATGTAGGTTTATATGTTGCACTTGCTCATTAATACGCGCAACGACCTGTCATTAAGTTCGTGATAACGTCTCATGTTATGGTAAAATGACTGAAAAGCACTTTGATGTGCGTAAATTGGAGGGAAACTTTTCCTCGTCGTATTCTATACCTAGTCGTATATACTTAGTAGGCGAAATAAAATTGTTTCAAGGTATTATGTTAGAGATCGAATTTAGTCTTTTCTTTTTCAAGCAAACTTAACAAAATCACTTCACTTCTTCACTATTATTAACTTAAACTGATTTCTAAAATCAAAATTATTATATTTTTCTTAAAATGCCTATATACGAGTAGTTCATTACCCTTAAACACAGATTCAAGATTGTATTTGTTCCTCATACAGGAACATTATACCTGAGAAATGTAATTTGTGCAGTAGATAGATTGCATCTCCGTCGAACATGACTTATATGTATTATATAAAGACATTGGCATAACGATGTAAAAGTCGTGTACAAGATGAATGTAACGTAAATAATTATGTTTTGATAGTGTATTATACTACGTGAATACAATATCGACGTAACCAGAAGAGAACCTCTAAACTACGCAGTATAATCAACTCATTGTATAGATAAACCAATTAACTTATCTCTAAATACAAATTATGTGACACTGTAGGTTGCTATATTCGAAAAGAAGAATTTATAGAACCTATTGAAGGTAGGTCTGATGTTAGGACCTTTATACAGGGCACCTTTGTACCCCTGACGTACAAAGGTGCCCTGGCACCTAACTGTGCTAAGGGAATGTTAGCTTAATGCTATTTCTTGAGCATTCATGGAATGATATAATCCATACTAGTCCATACTAATATTATAAATGCGAAAGTAACTCTATCTGTCTGTCTGTTACTCAATCACGCCTTAACTACTGAACCAATTTCCATGAAATTTGGTATAGAGATATTTTGATACCCGAGAAAGGACATAGGCTACTTTTTACCCCGGGAAATAGGATAGGTTTTATCCCGGATATCCCAAAGGAACGGGAACTATGCGGTGTTTTTTTTGACTGCGCGGGCGAAGCTGCGGGCGGAAAGCTAGTATTTAATAAATATTATATTATAGTCCTGCTATGATTGATATGCTTAAATACTTCATATAAGAGCTGATATAATGATAATTGATAACGTTTACTTATGAATTTCTAAAGCCTACTAATGTTGATTTAAATAAATTACAGTATCAGCGTTATAGGCAATATTAGATTTTCTTTTTATCCGTGTCGGAACCAGTTAGTTATGCAAATCTCCTGCGAGGTGGATTTAAATTCGTTTTCCTCACGTTTAAAGTAAAAGCTTTTGCTATTAATCACGATTATTAAAAATTGTCTATAAATGTTAGTGAAAGTAATACTATAGAATGGCTAACGTAATATATTGTGTAAACTATGGCAAATTTTAATTATTATTACATCGATTTGATGTTATAAAATTTCGACGTTTACCATTTATCGAGCAATTAGATTTAGAAAGGTTAATTATTGTTACGACTATCCTCACCAAATTAAACTTTATTATGCTGTAATATAATCAAAATCGAATACACGTTTTCTTTATCAAGTTTTAAAGCCTTTTTTTCAAAGGACTCTACATTAGTAAGAATTCCACGATATTGTTATCTATTCAAAAGATCAATGATAACACTAATTAATACTCAATTTAGACAAATTTACATATACGTATACAAATATTTTTAATTTTTCTTGTATTAGCTTTAATTTAAAGCAGTAAAATTTTCTATTTAAAATGTTAAACGTAGGTAGGTACTTACTCACTTTGTTAAAGAGTTACTATTTAAATTACTTTGAATACGTGATAAAATCGTGTTAAAAGTGACTGTACTTAAACAGGAAACCCTGAAGCGTAACAATCGGACAGGCATCGGTCTACGGAAATAGGTAGTTAGCATCTACTAAAGATGTGACTAAATGTAACAACACTTGCAAAATAATCACTACATAGTATAAAACAAAGTCGCTTTTTCTGTCCTTATGTCCCTTTTTATGCTTAAATATTTAAAACTACGCAACGGATTTTCATGCGGTTTTTTTTTAATAGATAGAGTGATTCAAGAGGAAGGTATATGTATAATTTATTAGGTTTTAGACAAAGCGGGCGTAGCGGCGGGCGGTAAGCTAGTTACGTATATATACCACTTACCAAATTCGAAATCTCTTTATCTAAATACTATAATATAAATTATAAATAAAAAAGCTTCGAAATCTCTTTCTTTTATTCTAGATTTATTCAGAATTTTACATTAAAAAGTCATTTTGAAACTATTGGCTTTATGTGAAAGATATTTTCGTCCTTTTTATAGTTTATCGACTAGACGTTATCTCTATTCATTATGATAATTCCTTCCTTAATGTTTAAAGCTCAGCTTAGAAATTATCTAGGTTTAAAAGAATACTTTCTACACCCAAAGTATGTATAAATAATTCATTTACAATAAAGTGCCAATATTTATATCTAGCGTCTATTTTTTTATATGCAAAATCATTTTATCCACAGATTGATAAAAATAAAGTATTATTTTATTCCCAATCAAAACCTAGTAAATTTAAATTTGATGATTCTTTATTCTTTATTTTATTCTTTATTTTCCAACACAATTTGGACAACAAAAAAAGATTGATTGATTGATTGATGATGATAACATTTATAAGCCGTGTTCGCTATTTGCAGCCAAAAAACTATACGGACTATACACTGGTACCTAATTATGAATTCAAAGCTATTGATATAAGATTACATACAATGTTTTTCATAACACAGTCATGTTAAATAATTCAAGTAGTCATGATCCATAATATGGTTCTCTCTATGCGTGTCTGTTAATTTTACTTAAAATATGGTTTGTTGTTACATAACACAATAACGTTATAACATTATTTTATACGTTGGTTATACCATAAAAAATCTTCCGTATTCCATATCTAGAACAATTTTTGTTATTAATTTTGACAAGTTGAGGCATTTTAAAGCCATTTGCATTGATTTGCGTAGTAAGTAACACAATTATGAATTGTTTAACTAATTAAATGTAGTTTAATTATTCATTATGCACATATTGTTCCACAAATTTTAATGAACGGGTTTATTTAATTATTTGATTCTTAATAATGGTGCGGCTTTTGTTTTCTTACAAAAATGCACATCGCACAAACAACACTTAACATTAAGAGCTAGCGCGCACGAGCAACTTTGTCGCCGCAACTATTTTGTCTCCGCAACTATTTTGTCTCTCCACCCATGGGCTAGTATGAAAGTGCGCGCACGTAGTGACGCAACTCCCCATACAATTGACGGGAGAGACAAAATAGTTGCGGAGACAAAGTTGCTCGTGCTAGCTCGTTGCTAGCTTTAAGGAATATTAATATGATAACAGTCACAGTACTTTGAGTCAATGAAAGCTACTTGAATTGTCTATCAATTATCTTTGAAATATGTTTTTTCAAACCATTTTCTCGTAGTATTTAAAATAATATTTTGTATGAACCAATTACACATTTCAGCGTTTTGAAAACCTAAAATCCCGCCAAATGCAATCTCACTATTGAATCCAGAGTACATATTACACCCTTCAAACTAGCAATTCGTTCTTTCGCACGTAACAGTTGTAGTAATTGCGCTGATTTTTCAACAAATTTCCTAGAATTAAAATCGCATTACGTGCAATCTGAGTACTCCAGGAGATATGTACTGCAATCATTTCCCGTCATAGAAAGCGGCATAGCTACGCAGTCTAGAATGTATATTGAATATTGATTTTGATTTATTAGCATTGGCTATGTTAGACGATGATCTCTAGGGAGTTGTGCTCGAACTTCGAATATTATGAATGCCAGGACTTGTTAGGACTACTTTCTCATAAAACCTTTCGCAATTGTCTCTGGGGTGGGTAAGGTAGTTAGGACACTTAGATATCACATACTTTTGGGTAGGTATGTACTAAGAAGAATCCACTAACAAAAAATAATTATAGAAATAACAGCTATACCTAATAGATACCTAGAGATTCTAACAATGTCAAAACGAAAATCTGAACACATGACCCATCCGATCTCAACGGAAAAGAACTATAAAAGAAGTATGTACCTATTCAGTTGATGATGCACGAGTAGGAATATAATAAAAATAGAAACAACTATATGCACTTTAGAAAGTTTGAAAAAAAATGTTTTAAATAAAAGTTCGCTTTTAAGACTACATATATTATTAACATATCTTGTTTATATTCTTCATTTATCTAAATGCAATCTTCCTATTCTAAACAAGGTTAAACAATGCACACAAAAAATAAAATATTGTAATCTTATATATAAAAATGAATCGCAAAATGTGTTGGTAAGCGCATAACTCGAGAACGGGTGGACCGATTTCGATAATTCTTTTTTTATTATATTCCTTGAAGTACCAGGATGGTTCTTATGTAGAGAAAACATAAATATGTACCACGGGCGAAGCCGGGGCGGACCGCTAGTTTTATTATAAATTTCTAGAAAGAATTGACAATTAATGTTCTCCGTAACCTTTAACACTTACTTTCACTGATACAAAACATAACTTTTATTATGCTTAGTCATATACCTACACTCTACACTCTACAGTCGTGAATAAATCCTTGACCAAAACTCGAGAGACGTGACACACAATACATTAAGTGAAATTCGCTTTTGTTTGCTGAAAATGCATTCTCCTTTCGACAATCATATATGTACTTAGCAATTTTAATGAATCCAATGCAAACGGCCTTTTCCTTACACTTTCGTACGCAATGAAGTAACGGATGTATTTTAAAACAATTTCAGGAAGTAAGGGGGGAATTCAAATTAGGTAATAATATATAGAAAATCTCAAAATAATAAATCATAAATGGTATAAAAAACTTAATAGTTTTTTTTATAATAATTATGAACAATTTTACAATTCTGAAAAATGGTCTCGATTTTTGAAGATCAAGGCTGTAATATAGATATTAAATTAATTTAGGTGATTATAGTATTATAACTTCATTTAATAATTTATGATAGTTATTTTATAGCAAGGAGGCAGAATAAAGAATGAATAAGAAGACCTTATGTTTCAAACTTTATTTGATTGTATTTATTTAATTCATTAAAAAAGAATAAAACAAAATAATTATAATCATCATCACGGTTGCCATAATAAATTATTTTTTTTTTTGCATAGAAACGTCTAGAAAATGTTATAATCTTATTATTAAACAATCATCGAAGCTTTCAGATGTCAAAGACTTTTGGTTATTCACGAGTCATTCAGAAAGTGTGTTATATCTCATCTAGAGTGAATGCTCTTTCGATTTATTTTTTAAACGATACTTTTTATAGTCAATAAATGTGAATGGATATTTTAATTTAATTTTCTTTAACACTATATGACCTAATCTAACAATGAATAAAGCAATCATCAAAATTTAAGAGCTTTCGATTTTTATTCTAGACTAGCGGTCCGCCCCGGCTTCGCCCGTGCTATATATTTATGTTTATTCTACATATGAACCATCCTCGTACTACAAGGAATATAATAAAAAAGAATTATCGAAATCGGTCCACCCGTTCACGCGTGATGCCTTGACAACGCGAAACGGGTTTCATTTTTATATATGTACATAGGTACCTATAGATATAACATCTTGAAAAATAGAACGACATAGGTAAATACTTTGTAGAAATTAGAAGAACGTTGTTATTTTCATATTTTTATTGCAAATCAAACATATCAATCACGAATGAAAATAGAAGACTAATAAAGTTATTAGAATTCACTGTATCATTCTCGTATTATACATATTAACAGTTTTGTATGCAAATGACTAGAAAATCGGCTTTATACAAAACATCACCTGCTAGGGCACCGTTTAACTATAAACGCTTTATCAATAAAATCTGAATAAAAGCTTATGTAAGATCAGTTTCGCCCAATTTGATGCATTTGAAAGTTTAACCAAGGTTTTTCCGATATTTTAGAAAGATTTATTTGCATAACAGGATTTAAATTCACATGCCTTAAATAAATAAATGAGAGAATGATTTTAATCTTTAATGTCGATTTAAATAATTAATTGTTTTATGGTATTGGTTTAACTTTGATTAACTCTACTTTATTAGTTTTTTTTTTATAAGCGTTATATAGCACTTAATATACGATAATTGGTAGCGTTTAACCGATTTTCCGGTAAAGGTTTAATCCACGTGAATATTTCCAGACAATGGGTACGTAATACGTATACGTGTAAAACATTTGTGAATATGTGTGTGACTTTAAGTATTTTGAAAACATGTATGAATGTAGAGCACGCATTTACTAACAACCATTTAAGGGTCCAAACATCATATATTTTTTAAAAACTTCCAATTTTATATATATTGACAAATATCTATCTTTCTTCGTAATATCTCCCTACAACTTATTTCTATCTACGTAGTTATATGGCACAATCTTCTTTTGAACATTCTTCACCTTGGACAAGCGTATACCAAATTTATTTTAAGCACTTTTTTATATAATACCATGTTTATGAAAAACCAGTCTTCCTGATACTTATCATAAAAACACGTACACTTATCGATAGCTTTTTATTTGGTCAATTCCCACGTAGTAATTGTTTGCTTTTACATGCTTTGAAGAAACAAATCAATCAATGTATAATAGGAAATCATGAATAATTCAAATTTTGTTGTAATTGCTTGTAAAACTTTTAAATATACTATTACTATAAATGCATTTAAAATAAAAATACTCGACCGATTCTTAAAAAAAACATTTGAAAGCCATATTTTTTAATTACTTTAAATCAGTGTTACTTTAGGACGGACGATATTCAAATTTTATAATCAGTTCTGAAATTTTACACTGTGTTATATTTAATAGATAATAAATTATGTAATAGCTATACAGATAATACAGTGCAGTCGAAATTAAGCTCTCTAAATGTATACAATTTTAAAGAAATATGAGATGTAAACTACGCGAAAAGAAAGCTTTTATAATCAAAAATATAGACTTAAGAACTTGCTTTCTACAAACATGCATAAAAAGTAATACAAACAAAGTTTGACTCTATTCATATGTAGCACAAATATTATAATTGATGAAATGTCAAAAATAAATACAGTCTTTATATAAATTGTTAAATATTTTTGTATAATTTAACATTCCTCATTTCGTACGAATTTTATTCATCAAAATGAATATCGTTTGGAACCATTGTTTTTAACCTTCATATAAATTAATCACTATTAAAAAGGTAACATACTTGTGATATTGCAAAAATACCTATTAAAAGTATGACTGTAATATTTTCCTCAATAATTTGTAAATACGCAGCACTTTCATATTTTACATTAAGATTCAACGAGTACGGCATTTACGCGAAGGCTCAAATTAAATTTCACTTTAATTTTGAATTTATAACGCACCTTCGGCTAACAAGATTAATAGGTAATAATTCTTGATAAGCATGCAATTAAACAATATTAAAAAGCTACTAAAGAGAATATTTATTTTAATGTTGTTTACAAAGCAACAAAATTCATCGTATTACGATTACAACACTATAAAATGTTGATACAATTTTATAGGCTCCTTTATGATAAAAAGCCTAAACAAAAGAACGAGAGAGTCGCCCTTTCTGGATTTTTTCTCTGATTGTTAGAAGCCCCGAATGTTCAAGTTGGACGAAGAGATAGACTTAATATACCTCCTGTACTTGAATATTCGTAAAAACTAAGCTCTATAATACAGTTTTTACTATTGTTTATCATAGACACTTCGTCATATCTCATATCTAAAAGTGTCAATGATAAACAATAGAAAAAAACTTAAAGAAAATTATATGTACTTATGTACTTATTATATTTTTCAGTAACAGATCTGCTAGAGACTATAAGATATATGGTAAATGATCGCTATATGGTAAGAGTAGCGTTTTTTGCATAATTATACGCTATTCCACAAATTAAGTCTATTACATAAAAACTCCCTGAGTATTACTTTTGAGTAAAAGATTATATGCATAGAGAATTCCCGATCAGCGACGATGTCTTATCCAAAGTTGGTATAATATCATCAACCTTATGCCAAACTAATAAGGTCGGTTTTTATTTAACATTGAAATAAAAAAATATAGTTTAGCTACACGTTATGAAATTAAAAATATCGTATATTATATTATACCGTAATAATATTTTCAAATTAGCATATATATGTCACGGCTAAAGGTAGGTGAGAACATAAACTTAAGATTAGCCGGCTAAACTTAGGTTTATTTTCGACGAGGTGTTAATGTTAGTTTGTTCTATCTTTAGCCGGCTAAACTTAAGTGTAACCGCAGGCCCGAGGCTAAAAATGTCGGGGTGGGTAGATTTGGTTAGCGCCGGGCCGGTGGAGGGCTTGAGGGGCCCGCACAGTGCCAGAAAACACTCGCCCTGTTCCTTACATGTATTATAGTAACCAAATCTACCCACCCCGACTCAGGGCAGAAAGCTGGTGGCTAGGTTAGGTTAGGTTAGAACTCTTAAGACCCGCACGAGCCGAGCGAGCGCAGCGAGCGTGCTGCGGCAGCAGCCGGCGAAGTGCCAGAAAACACTCGCCCTGTTCCTTACATGTATTATAGTAACCAAATCTACCCACCCCGACATTTTTAGCCACGGGCCTGCGGTTACACTTAAGTTTAGCCGGCTAAAGATAGAACAAACTAACATTAACACCTCGTCGAAAATAAACCTAAGTTTAGCCGGCTAATCTTAAGTTTATGTTCTCACCTACCTTTAGCCGTAACATATATACTTAAATTGCTAATCTTTAAAGTTTAAACTATCATTTAAAGAGAACTTAAAGATATTTTTTTACGATGTAGAGCTATAAAAAATATCACAAATTGTCATATTAATCTCATGTCTCATCTGTATCGAAAATAACAGAATTATTTTTCTATATTTACTAATATTTCTTGTAATTATTAAGAAAACTAGGGTGTAAAATCTCGAAAGCTCTGATAAATTCGAGCTTTGGATCATAATGGTTAATGATATAGATATTATACATCAATAAAATATAATATCAAATAGTATCGTGCAAGAAGGAGTTGCTGGTACAATAGGTAAGTAGGTAGACACTAATATATACCGCATAGCGTGATAGTACAGGCTATAATTTATTATCAACAGACTAAAAATCGAGAAATTAAATATTTTCACGCGTTGACCACGTACTTACTTAATTGTAAAATTAATTTTTATATCGATTTATTACTGTATTCTCTAATTAAATACGTTGAGCTCTATGATCTCCTTGCTTGAGAAATTTTTTATTATATTATTATTGTAGTCAATACTGATGCCCTGAAAAAAATTCTGCGTGCTGTATTTTAGCACACATTAAATGCTGCTAAATTTAAGCAAATGAAATTATATAATGCTGGTTTCAGTTTTATAAATTAACAAAATATATATTCCTTGAACACTGTGAATATTCGAAATAAATGCAATAATAAATTACATCACTATAAAAGAGTACATACAAGTTTAATAGATACTCTTAAAAATACTCATTACCTTAATTCGAAAACATCTTACATAAAATACGTACCTACTGCGAAAAAAAAGTCTAATAAATAAAAACATAAAACTCACCATAGTATTTTGTGATGCAATATCCAAAATTCAGAACATAAATCCGCAAATTAAAACATAAACAAAAATAAAACGTTTATTTTATTTGGTATGTATGTACAGCACGAAAAGTTTATCACAAAAATGTATCACAACACAATACAATTCAAAAATCGAACTCAGTTCGCGCGCAAACTGTCATAGACAATGTTTTCTTTTTAACAAGCGGCTCTAATTTCTCACATGCCAGCAACGCATGCCGAAGGAGGATGTGCATGCGTGGGGAGCGTGCTTTGTGATCGCCGGACGATGGTCAACTGCTTTGGAGCTTAGAACACTCACAAGTCACAACAACGGTGCTATACTGAGATCAGCGATGCGCTTCATTTTGGAATATATGTTAGGAAATCGAAATTCACCATCATGTCCTTACAACAAATTAACAAAACTTAGATAAAATTTAATGCATTCCGCATATTTTAGTTTCAACAAAAAACGCTCTATTTTTGTCACCAATTAAATAAATGAATAGTATCTATGGGTGATTTGCATGGGAATGCGTATAAAATATCTAAAAGTATATGAGGACTTACGATTTATGGTGACATTAACTTAATATTCAACATAACGATCAATACCATAAATATTTTCACCGTGAAAGTTAACATTTGTGTTTAGACACTTCGAAGCGAGTTTAGGTTGTGAAAGCGCAAAATATGAATTAACATTTTTAACGTAATGAATATTTTTGCACTACAATATCGTTAATTAATATCTTAATTGCGGTACTTTTGAGTAATTGTTCGCAGAAATGTTCGTTATAAATATGTGTAAATATATATGTACTAATTTATAACAAATTTCAACAATATGTCATTTTACGTAAATCCATAAGAATGAGTTAAGAAAATATTCATAATAACAATACCATACTTAATGTTGTTTTGTGGGTAAGTGGGGATAATTAAAATGTGGAAATGCAGAAATGTGCAAATGTTAATTTGTATTTTTGTATTTTTCCTTTGTGTTGTTGTAAATAATTGTTGACTTGCATAAACAATTAACAAATAAATAAAAATGTAGAGCATATGTGCGCTACACCGACCTTGTCGAATTTACTGAATTTATAGACAACTAGCGGTCCGCCCCGGCTTCGCCCGTGATACATGATAATGTTTTCTTTCCATAAGAACCATTCTCGTACTTCAAGGAATATTATAAAAAAAGAATTATCGAAATCGGTCCACCCGTTCACGCGTGATGCCGTGACCAAGGAAAAGGGGTTGCATTTTTATATATGTATATAGATTATTATTGTTGCTACATAAGATTTTGTAGAGTCATATGAAAAACAAAAAAAAATGGAATATAATGCATGCGTGCAATGGAAATTCAAACCGTTTGATTAATTTTAGATCCCTTGTTAAATGTATCGAGATTTAAATATATAGAGTCGACCAAGATATAACTTGGTGTAGGTATAGCGCTTAGTGGTTGCACCTTGCACTTCAATAAAAAAGCCGGGGACTCGAGCGAGACATGAAAATATTTGCTGATTTGGCAATTTAGGTATGTGCTCATTATTCATATCTCCATTGGTTCGTGGTCAGGAAATTCCACGACTTCAAGCAGTGTGAAATATGATCAAGTTAAAGTCTTAACCTTCATGTGTGGTTTGTTTCATTGTAGGAAACAATTATGGTTAGGTAGTTTTATTATGAAGTGCATTAAACTTCCCCACATATGCTATGTGCCTTTTTATAATGGGGAAATCTATTACTTACTACTTAAGTTTTAATTTGAATAATAATACATATTAGGTATAACTTGTCATTTGTGATAATATTATGCAGTTACTAAAGCTATACAAATAATATAAAACTTTAACATCCAATGGCCATTTCTCATATATATTGGCTAGCATCTTTCGACGACATTATTTTTATTCGCATGACATTCGATACATCGCCTCTGGCATTAGAAAGTTCAAAGTATTTCACCTTCGAAACATCGTTTAACAAATTAAAGCATTGACATTTAATACAAAAATATGCAAATAATATGTCTGGTATTAAATATTCATTTATCTTGAACTGTTTCCAGTAGCTATGTTAGCAAATGTTTGTGAAATGCGCTAGGAACGCAATCGCCCTAGGTTATAGCGTCTAGTCATCTAGCGCATACCGTTATTGGTCTGAGCTGAAGATTTTCGAAATGTAAGCTTAGTATTGAGTTGCGTTAAAATAAAAAATCAAAATGTTTAGAAACATTAATTCCAATTCATAGTTAAAAGTTAAAACTTGGTTAAATTTTATTTAAATGTCTGTTGTTGAATTTATTAGGTCAACAAGATGACTTAAAACTCTAGAATTTTCTTATCTCCTCCTTGTTTTTAAGAACAACGGGCAAAATGAATAAAATATATTATTTATTAAAAATAAATTCGGGAATGCACGCTTTTTCATTATTTAAACACAAATTAGGTAAATATTTTTCTTGACATTTCCCAACGCATTTAAAAATGAAGAGGCGTAACGACAAACCCTTATTATATTCAGAATTAGATTTCACTGCTTACTGATAATCTATTTAGCACTTTTTATTTTTTAACTTATATACCTACGTAATAAATTTTACAGATAACAAAAGCGGAACATATCCAATAGTTGGCCATAGATCAAATTTGCGCAGTTGATACACTGGCTCAATAACATGGAAACTACTTTTTTCTTAGAATTAACGCTTTTATCACACCAGAGCAATTCATATAACCCGTTATCCGGCTCATAATTGCACTCCAGTACACTTATCGCTTGAATAACTAACGGCGATTAAGACAAATGCTCATTAAATTTCTAATTATAATCGACCGTGTCTTATCCATGATATATTGATCGGTGTAGCCATGTTGCGAGTACCTACCACGTGCCAAGGAGATTAAAAATTAAAATTAAAAAAATTAAAATTAAAAATTTCTTTATTTGTTTCAAAAAATTTTTACATGATATTGTTACATATGTTGCATTGAACCCCACACTAGGATCCCCTGTGTTGTGAGGCTCAATCTCTTTCATCATATTACATAACAGAACAACAAAAAAGAAATATATATATTTTAAACAAATAATTGCCATTTTAAGTATTGAGAGTGTGTGTGTGTGTATATGCGCACGTGTATATGTGTGTGGGTGGATATGTTTATTTTAATATTCAGTAAATGTTTAAGTTTATATTTTAATCAAGAAATTATGGTAACGAGGTTTTCAGTTTCTAAGTAGTTTAGATTAAATAGCCAATTTGTAACAAATTTTTTACAACGGAACTTGGTCATAGGAAAGATATTTAGTAATTTGTTCATTTTGTTGTATAAGTAAGGTCCCATGAATATAAAAGCCCTGCTACCAAAAGACATATTACAGCAATGTTTCCTCCATGTAGGATTTCTTCGAGAGCGCTCGTTCGTTATAATTGTGTTTGGAGCTATTTTATGAAATTTTAGTATTACTGCTAATATGTATAACTGACGCACCGTTAGAATACCAGCCTCTTGATATAATTCTTTGGTTGGATATCTTAGATAAAAGATGTAACCTAGATAAGATGAACCTTAAGTAAGTTATATTATAAAGGTGAAAGTTTGTTTGTAGCTCAATCACTCATCAATAGCTTAACTGAATGCTGAATGATAAAAATACAAATAAATATATAAACTGCGCGTGTAACAAAGAATCTGATTGAAAAACACATGTTTATTAGTCCACATATTTAAATATTTCTAAAGTATACTATACAGTATATTCAGGACCCTGGTGGACTGCTGGACTGCTGGACCGGACTGCTTCGGGTTTGGCTACTGATAAAGTTTTAGAGGGCCAATTTAATGCCATATCCTTTTTCCCAAAAAATAACGTTCAATGATTTCCTCCCCGTTACCAAAAAAGTAGCAGTTCATAAATACCACGATACAATATTCATCAGAACTACTTCTGCTTCATAAGATGGCAGATGGCATTAGACACAGGCTTTTCTTCATCTTGCGTTAAAGAATTAAAAACATACCACCATATTTCCTATTATCCTTATTCTTTCTTCAAACGGTCAAATCGAATATACAAAAGAAATTCTAAAGAAGCATAGAAATTTTAAATTCCGCAGTTTTAAATCTAATTATTATAATGATTATGTTAATCCCAACTAAAACGAATAGATGCATAATGAGTACAATCACATTTGCACATGTTGCGTTGCGACATTTGCCTTGTTACAGAAATGTTGCGTCGCTCTTTCATTAACATATAATATTGTATTGTGTAATATCTGTTGTATTCTTGAAAAAACCTGAACAAATTTTGATGAAATGGTTTGGGTAACCTAAGCCTCTTGGCTTAGGAAACTTCTAATTATTCTAATCGTCTCTACCGGCATCGGCAACCAACCTGGTGGTTCGCCTGGTGGTAAGTGATCACCTCCGCCCATAAACATGTGAATAGTCTACAAATGCTATGCCGCCGATTGACGAATGAAGGCGTGGACTGAAGGTTGAAATGGACCTGAGTAGCTACCCCACTCGGCCAACCATATAATATTATGATTCATCTTCCTTAAAGTGAAGTCCCGTGTCCCCAAGTGTGATAAGGGGCAGATGCATTATGCATACATCTGTTTCACTGATCAATTTTCTTTGGGGACAAGTAATTGTGGTCAGCCTTCTGTGTCCAGCCATTCCTACCTTACATGTGTGGATATTATGTGCGATGAAATGAAGGATGTACATAAATTTAATGCAAGGAGCATCATGACGAAATGAGAAAATCAAATTATATTTATTATCTTGCCTTACTTATATAAGCAAACTACATAACTGTATCGGAAAACGTTGTTCTGCCTTAACCGTATCACCTAAGGGTATGAAAAAAAGATGTAGGCCGTTTCCCAGGCCTACCTAATATGCAGGCAAAAAATCCCTCCATCCTCTTTTTTTGAAGTCGGTTGAAAATAAATATCGATTTACCTGAATTATACAGGGTGTCCCAAAAAGTAGTGATATACTGAAGCTGGGAGGTAGAGGACTTAGAGGGCTATCCGAATCACCCCCATGTGTGTTATGCGATTTTTCGTATTTTCGGAGTTATTACATTTTTTTCAATTTTTCATCTATCGCCGAGTACGATGAGATTTTTATTTATGGTGACGTGAATTATTGCGCTAGATGCTTGATTTTTTTTTGTGTGCTAAGCTGAAAGATAGGCCAATTCAGTATGGTAACATTTACTATCGTTAGATCTTCGAATGGAATAAAAAAAGGAATTAAATGCCAAGAAAGATAAAATTACCCAGTATGTTCATAACTTCAAGGGCCCATAAAAAAATAAAATCACATAAAAAAGGTTTTCCATTTGGCTTTTAAAAACTTGCTCTATCGATCAGGTAGCTACCCTAAAAATTTCATTTTATTATTCTGAAGGCTTCAATCGAAACATTGAAATCTAAATGTGGTAAGTGGAAAAATTTATTAACATGATGATCATTAAAACTAATAAATAGCTGTTAAATTACCAGATTTTTTTTAAAATAGCCCCGCTGTTGCTCAATGCAAGTGCGACATCACCGTAAAAAGTTGTCTTTTTAATGTCTGAATGCTCTTTTATAATTTTTAATGGTTTCTTCTGCAACTATGAATTTCCGGGTTATTTCGTCCAAATTGTGGCAGTCTCTCGTCTTTGTAGTATTCCCACGGAAAAAATTCAATAGGGTTTATGTCCGGAAACCGTGGAGGCCAGGCTAAAGGGCAAAAATACTCTGAAAGATGGATTGGTCGTTGCAGCCTGCGCATGCGCCGGTGATGCCTGCTTTAAAGCCTGGCCTCCACGGTCCCACGACCTAAACCCCATTGATTTGTTTTAATGAGGATACTAAAAAGACCTCGGCTACTTGAGAGAATACCACAATTTGGACGAAATAACCCGGAAATTCATAGTAGCAGAAGAAACCATTAAAAATGATAAAAAAGCATTCAGACATTTAAAAGACAACTTTTTACGGTGATGTCGCACTTGCATTGAGCAACAGCGGGGCTATTTAAAAAAAATTCTGGTAATTAAACACCTATTTATTGGTTTTATTGATCATCATGTTAATAAAAATTTTGCACTTACCACATTTAGATTTCAATTTTTCAATTGAAGCCTTTAGAATAATAAAATTAAATTTTTAGGCTAGCTACCTGATCGATAGAGCAAGTTTTTAAAAGCCAAATGGAAAACCTTTTTTATGTGATTTTATTTTCTTGTGGGCCCTTGAAGTTATGGACATACTGGGTAATTTTATCTTTCTTGGCATTTAATTCTTTTTTTTTTCGATTCGAAGATCTAACGATAGTAAATGTTACCATACTGAATTGGCCTATCTTTCAGCTTAGCACACAAAAAAAAATCAAGCATCTAGCGCAATAATTCACGTCACCATAAAAATCTCATCGTACTCGGCGAAAGATGAAAAATTGAAAAAAATGTAATAACTCCGAAAATACGAAAAATCGCATAACACACATGGGGGTGATTCGGATAGCCCTCTTGGTCCTCTACCTCCCAGCTTTCGTTCATCACTACTTTTTGGGACACCCTGTATGTATGGTCATGGACTAATATAAAATTATATTCGTCCATGGTATGGTTTCCAAAATTCATTTTACCAATGCACGGTCTATTCCTAAACCGATATTCGTAGACCGTACCGACATCTTTTAGAAAGTAGGGAAAGTTGAACAGCAGAGGTAGGTAGGCAGTTAGACAAGTTCACAATTTAGAAAACAGATGGCGTTGAAAACTCAATAACAGTACCTAATGAAAATTTAATTGAATGAAATGTATAGATGGCGGTCTTGTCGCTATAAGTCATTTCTCCCAATCCCAAACAACCCGCAAGAGAGGATAAAACCTATGGATAAAACCTTAAACATACTCGTAATACCATATTTTATTTATACTTTTACCATAGGAAATTGCTGATAAGCGATAAGGTCATCTTTTGTATTTTACATTCAACCTATATAACAATCATAACAACCTATATAACATCCGGGTTTTTGTTTGAAAACGCGGGCGAAGCCGCGAGCCTAAAGCTTAGGTGCATCAAAAATTGGGGGTAATAAATAAAAATACTTAAGTAGTTGATAGTAACAACACTGTAGGTATTTATATCAATAATACAAGTGTACAATTCTTAATCCTCAATTACATACTTTTCCTCTTTGTTATGGGCTCCACCTTATATAGAAGGACGCGGCCAATGTCCAGTGTATGTGTGATTATGTGTAGTTACTATAATGGGTAGGAAAATGCAGTGAAAAAATTGAACCACTTGGAGCAGCTAAGAACGTACATGTTTAAGACAATACAATTCAAGGATTAAATTTAATATTATTATTAGTTCTGAATTAAAACATTGCAACAATCTTACATATTAAAATAATATCGAGTTTGTGAATCAGTTGCCAAAGGCTTTTAGGTAGTCACTTATCTTTGATAAAGAGAAGAAAAAAATGTAAAAATGACTATGGATAACAGAAAGAGCATTTCATAGTGAATATGTTTCCAACTATTCCAACCTATTATTAAGAAAAGGGAAAATAAAAAATACATCCGAACGGTTTTTGGAATCACCAATGGTGTGACTGTCACTTATGAACGACGATTTGGGACAATGAAAAACGCCAGTAAATTCAGAGATAATAAAAACAGTTACTAGTTAATAGTAAAAATAGTTACTATCTAAGTACGTAAACGTAAAGTATGCGATCCAACTTAGAGTGGGAAGTGGTAGGAACTTATGTGTCAAATGTCATTTTAACCCTTAATTACTCGCACAAAGAACATTACATAACTGCTCGCATGGGGTCACAGATGACCCCAAATAGTATGAGTAGTTTCTAATATATATTGAAATATATGTAAATGAAACTATTTTATAATGAAAGTGCTTTGTTTATTCTATAATATCTATAAGTAATAACATGGATTACTAACTAATTACACAAAAACAAGTTAAACTAAAATAATTATCCATAATTAACAATTTCTACTTTGGTATACTGAGATCATGGTTAATACTCGTATTTTTAGGAACTCTCCGAATCACTCTTGTTACACTGTTGACAGTATATATCAGAGTGATCACTGCATACAAATCTTGTGAATTTTTTGCACTTTGTTGGTACTTTGCGGAGGTGAGGAGTGAGAGGATTGTGAGGAGGTTTCATCGATTTCACTACCACTGTCGTGGTCACTCTGAGTTATCACGTCTAATTCTGGCTCAGAATCAGACATTCCAACTTCTTCTTCATCAGAAGCCCCCTCCAACTACTGTGCAATTTGTTTTTCTCTAACTCTCTCGTCTAAGTCTAACTCTGAAAAAAAAAGACAATACTCTTAGTAAAATGGAATTTTTGGATAATTTCATGGTATAAAACTTATTTATAAAAAAATATTTATTCACTAAACATACAATGATACAAATTTATTTCATAATACACAAAAAAAATACATAAAATAAAAAACTTACCTCTTCCAAAAGAGTAACGTAACTACTCGCATGGGGTCACCGCTCAAGAGAGCAGCGACGTGTCCTTCCACTCCCGTGACTTGGTCACTATATAAATACAAACTTAGACGTGCGTTATGAAGCTAGCAAGGGCGCGGGGAGAATCGGGCCGCGCCAAGTGCTTCATTTTTTAATTCGAAATTGCTTTGACCCCATGCGAGTAATTAAGGGTTAAAATAACGTAAATAGGTACATATAAATACCTTTTGGATATCAATATATTTTATTACATAATATTTTATTTGTCTGACTCTTAACGTCAAATTAAAATACTCACTTCCATGTGCTTGCAATGTGCAATGTATTGTTGCTATTTCTACTTTCCTAGTTAGATAGCATAATGTATGATTGAAGTTCAAATTATAATAGAACTATAAATTGCGAACAAAATAAAAGTCATGTTTGTTTTATTAATATTTAATTTAGAATATGCAATTATGAATGAATAAATTGAATACATCATTATTTGAATAATTACAATTCAATATTACGAGACATATCCTACAAATGTACTGTACATACTGCATACCTTATATTTATTCAATTGAAAAATGTTAAAAATTCGATGTTCACAACAATATAAAAAATAATAACTTTAATGGCACTCATAGCCTATATTTCCGAATGATATATATTTATTTACATGCCACCAGAATTCATAAACGCTAATAATTCTTTATTTACCTATATTGATAATTAAAATTATTTATGTGTCGTAACTGCCATAACAAATGCAATCCTAAATACATACGATATTTATAAATCTTAACCATTAAGTTTTGTACAAATATATATGTACAGATTTTATTTTAAATTTAAAATGAGGTTAAATAGTGTGTACTATTATTATGTAGGTACATTATTAATCAATTATTATGATAACTATTAAATTAATCAGATGATGAACAACCGCACTACTAACTTTTAAACAGAAGATCCATATTATCTTAAAAACGTGTATAAATAACATAATATCGTCAAGAGCTAGTTATAATCTATTTTTAAGAACAAATGAAGTCTGTTAAATTAGCTATAAGTATAAACATAAACGGTAAAGTTACTCGGTTTAAACAATCTTTGGTTCTTAACCAGAGACAAGTTTATTACAAATTGTTAAGAACTATGAATAAGTTTAACAAATAAAGATAAAATAATCTTGTTATTACAAACACGAGAGAACAGAAAGATTTTCATAGCAAAAAGTCACTTTATTTTAGTAGTTATAAATTTTAGAAATATTTTTCTTGTTTAGAGAAAAAAATAATTGGATACATAATACATATATACTTATCTCATATAATAAAAAATACTAAGTTAACAGATATGTATTTAAAAATAATTATCATAATTCAGGAAACCAGAGTATTTATTATAACAATAATCATTCAACATAAAAAATTAAAGCCGAAGTACAGATCTTGTTAGAAGAATTCAAAATAAACAATGGTATATATGGGACACTTCAGTGAACCATTGGCAAACAATGTACGAGCTTAGCCTGGCAATAAAACCTTAATAACTCATTGTATTGAGCATTGTTTCTGTTCTTGTTACGTTTATGTAAGTTTTTGAAACAAAGTATAAACGTATTTTCCAGTAATTATTAATAGAGGAGATGATTACTCCAATTACCAGGGATTACTCAGTCTTTAAGGAGACACAAGGCTTATTTATTTATTGGTAATAATCAAACAGCTTCTTCTACTTAACTAACTACCAATTCTTTCATACATCATTTTTCCACAGGTCTTTTCTTTTAGCATACTTTACATTTTTACTTTTTACATTTTGATTGTCTTTAGACATTACTCATATCTATTTTAATTTCTGTTCCATAAGTTTTTTCTATCTTTAAATTGTTTTTGTTACTCTCTGACTCTTATATAAAGACATACACCGGTAATAGAGAAGAATCTCTCACTAACCTCTTCATAAGAGCTTGAAACCATCCTCCTTTACGTTTTGTAAAGCCCCGTCCCGGTAATGTATGCGAAAATGTATTTTACGAGGTAACGTTAACAAAGTGGTTTAGAAGATGACGCAGTTATATTATTTTATGAGTCATAAGCCCACAGGTACCGTTTTGTATGTTCAAAGGCTGTATAAATTATAATAGCTTATGGGTTTAGGAGGAACCGCTTAGAATCTAACGCCTAGGCTTTAGTTGTATATTTTAATGCCTTCTATTTAACACGTTTACATAATTAACATAAAATTCTTATGTATTGAACAATGAACATATGATAAGAAATTGGTAATATGTAGCTATTTTACGTCAAAATTACACAGAGTTCCTATGTTTAAAATAAAAAGTAAAAATGGGGAAAACTTGAAAATTAAGGAAAAGTTAGTAGTGTTCGAGGGATACATAACATATTTGAAAAATATTGACTATACAACCAACATTACATCATATTAACTTATAAATAATCTCCCGCTTTTATTTATTGAAACCTTTGATTATTTACTGTCTGGATAGTGTCACGCACCACTGCGTAAAGACCTAACTTAAATTCCTCTATGCGTGACTACAAATTGACAGCTGCTTGTGTCACGTGTTTTTCTCTCAGTGGATTTATCAGCCAACACTTTAGTCATAAATATTCCACTTCAGAGTCCATCTAGACATGTAAATAAACAAAGATTTAGAAATCTTTACAACCAAAAGATCTCCAACTGTTACATTTGGTAAAAAAAGTTCTACAAAAATAAACTACGCTTAAACTACACATTTATACTGTTTATATTTAATATATTCGTTTCTAAGGTATATTAAACTAACATACATTTAAACATGTTCATGTAAAAATTGGTGTCGTTTAATCGATTTGCCTAGATATTGGAATCGATTAAAATGGTTAATCTACTTTCGATTGCCACGGTCGCGGTATATCGAATCACTTTATAAGAATTAGTTCGTGTTATATGACTATTCTGTCATTAACAACATTCGGAAGGCGCACGCGATTTGAGATTTTACTGCTTTTGGTTGTGATGGCACTGCCGACGAAAGTGGCATAATGTTATCTGAAAATGATAAAAAGTAAATTAAAAATTAATCGAGTGGATTAACTTAAAATTAAGAACTATGTTTCTTGGCTGTTGCCTTATCATTAAATTAATCAAATCCATACAAATAATGTGTATCTATGTATCGATGTAGGTAATTATGTTATAGGTAAATCAAATAGAACATCTACTCTTTGAATAGCTTATATAGGATTTTCTTGTGTTTGATTTAAAGACTTAAACGGATGTTAAAGAATGAATTAATCGCGATTAAAATCCGTTAAAGTCTTTAATTTTAATATCTAGCTTATATGATTACCAGAATAGCACATAAGCTACAGCAATGCTTGCTTCTTGTCCGGCAGTTCTAGAACTAGCTTTCCGCCCGCAGCTTCTGCCGCATAATCAAAGAAAAACCTGCATAGTTACCGTTCCCGTGTTATTAACGGGATAAAACTTCAAGTCTCAAGCTATTTCTGTACCAAATTTAATCCCAATCGGTTCAGTATTTGAGGCGTGAAGAAAAGACAGACAGACAGAAAGAATTACATTCGTATTTATAAAATTATTAAGGACTAGCCGCTCGTCCCGGCTCTGCTCGAGTAAACCAGGGTTAAAAACATCATAAAATATAGCTTATGTTCATCAGGGATAATGTAGGATTCTTATTTCTGATGGTAAAATATTTTTATAAATCGGTGTAGTAGTTTCGGAGCCTATTCAATTCAAACAAACAAACAATCAAATCTTTCCTCTTTATAATATTAGTTAGTTAGCTCACCTAGGCGCATGCCTGCCCCTCATCATGTGCGGAGGCAGCTCGCGCCGCTCGATCTCGTCCGAGTTCAGCTGGAGCCCGGCCACCAGCTGCATGATCTCTCGCTCCTTTTTCAGCTCTTCACGACCTGTCTCCACCTGGAATGTTTAGTAATAATATATGAATAAAGTTTAATTAGCTATAGGTTACATTTTTTATTATAAATTATGACAGAAATGAGCGTAAATTTGAAGTGAAAGTAACTATCGTGTTTGTAAAGAAATTACATATATTTTATATGAAAAGAATGGACTGTATAATCAAGTTTAGTAAGATATTTATTTTGTGTCTATTTAAAGAAAATGGTAAACTATATAAATTATATAATTCAGTGGCAATAAGTATCGTTTAAAAAAAATTAAAGCAGAAGCCATAAAAATACCATAACCAATGGATCTATTCAATTAATAAACTTACATTTTATATTTAAAATACACGATATTCGGTTACAAAAGTTCATATTTATCAAACAAATTCGATATCTATTGACTTAAGGTTAACCTATTAAGTATTTCTTATACGTACATTGTTCATAAATCATAATAATATTATATCATAATAGTAATATATCTTTATCTCCCTAGATGTAAGGTTGTTATGCAAGCCACCTAGATTTGCAATGCAATCGCAGCTTATTGAAATTGCTTTCTTGTAGACCACGAGGCCCTTGTAAGGTGAAACAAGTAACATGGACCCATGGGATATCGGAAAAACAACGCAATAGAATTATTAAACTATAAATAGATATCAAGATATAAGCGATAGAACCTTATTTTAGTATCTTCTTATTATGTAGAGTTTTGCGTACTCAAGATTAAAACGCCTGAAATTGAGAAACATTAACTTATCAACGTAATCATTTGCCAATATAACATTATTATGTTTTAACTTTGAAGTTTCGCTTATACGTTTTTGAACGATACAGTTCCAACCCTTACTTGAGAAGCTAAATAACTTGTCAAACTTGTTATAAAAAGCCTTATATCCACATCCTTATTGTCCTACCATTTTTGAATCCCTTCAAGGTAAAGATCAGTTTCAAGTTTCAACTAATTGTTGTCAATTTTTATGGGCGGCGAGTGCCTTAACGTTAACACAGAATAAAATTGTAGGTACGTTAATCTTCGTTCAACTTCCTGCGACATAAGCCTTCACTGACTATGTAATAACTCAATTTGTATGCACGTTATGTACGTAGCACTTAAAAAATCATAAATTTAATCATTTTAGTAAAAGCTTATTTCCGTACACCAAACAAGGAGCGCACCCAAAGTAAAGATGTGTTGAAATAAAAAGAAAGCGTGAATGGGAAGGTAAAAGCTGTTAATCAATAGTTTCTTGTTATACGTGTCTGACCGCAGCCATGGTAATGTAAATTCGCTTATAATACCCATGTTTTAAGGTGCACAATACATTGCTAGAGTATTGTCTTGTAAACCTGAATGGACAATACTGTTAATACGCATGTTATGTATGGTAGTAGGTATATGTATAGTAGGAATAGGATACTAAGGAGAACCATAACGAGTTTATCTAAATATGACGGTGGCTCTTCAAAACAAATAATTTCTTAACAGAAAAGCCTTCTATTTTTAATCGTAATTACAATATTTTGACCTTAATTTGACATGATAAATATTCAACATCATTCTATAAGTAGTATAATCAGTATAATGAATATTATTAATAGTTTTAAATAGGTTAAAGATGTATTTTTAAGTTAGATAATATTAAAACACATTAATTTTGTATCAATATTAGATATAAATCGGAACAACCCAATGGGAATATTCATAATGAACATAATTTGTAGATATGAAATTAAAATCAAACAACCATTAAAATCTTTTCATTCAGCAAACAAGTTTAATCTAAATTATAGATAAAACCATTCGTTATACATTATATCAATAACACCATCAAATACATAATATTAAGTATGTTAATCTAACCAGAAACATTAGATTCAGCGTAACCTACATACATGTTAGATTCACACACAAAATTATTCATAGAAGTGTGACAACCACCTTATGGGCCATAATATTACGTGACCTTATATAACATGCAGGAAATAAATCTGCATCAAATCGTTAATTGGCCGGTTTTCTCACCGAAACTCGCATACAAAAAGCGGTATTTAGAAATTCGAATCAAATGTGTGAAAAAACAGTTGTGCAATGAAGAAGTTAGGCTGGTTCAAAAGGAAAGCTGAATCACCGTATATGTCAACTACGAACACTGTTAGAACTTAAAAACCTTGTAATTAATGGATATTGCTAATTGATGTATTGGGTTTAAAATTATAACTGCATGCTTTCATTTATATAATTAAGTATTAATGTGTCTTCCTACATATACGTATGCTTGGGAGAATAGTAAAAATGTATCCTTACAGATTTGAGATTGTACAATGTTTACAGTTTACATAAATTTAAAAATATTTTAGTGACAAACAGTTCCACAACATAATATATTCGAAAATTATTATGGTTCACGTCTCTCAAATACACCAAGAAAATTATTTACCTCCCTGACTCATGAAAAATAAAATAAAAAGGCTAATATGTACTGAAAAAACAACAAAAGAATCTGTTCTCAAAAATAACACACGAGTCACGTCATTCCAAAGAGCATGAGATCCGCCCTCAGGCTAATTTTAAAGGTCGTATTAAAAACTCATATCTTGATTGCATTCGACATTCAATATCGAATATTATTTGTTATTTCTTTAGGTTTAACTGGATATACATAATTACAAAAAAAATGTGTATTGATAATTATGCCTCACCCTATTAATATGATGATGCATGTGTTTATGTATGTTAAATTATTATAATATGATTAAAATAGACAATAGTGATTGCTTATTGATTTTCATCCATTTAATAAATTCAGCAATATAAATAAATCAGTTGCATAGAAAACATGATACCTACAACATATTGTAAATCTAGCGTAAACTGAGACAATGAATCCTTATAAATTTGTGATGTCCGCATATTCCATATCCTGTATAGTGTATATTGTATCATGATTATGTGTGACAACATGTTCCCCTTATTTATCTAAATAGCTAACCATATAATTCATATGTGATTAGCACTACACTCTTATAAATTGAATGGTATCAGGGAGTAAGAGTAACACTTTTGACATGCATCTAATTGAGAGACGAACTTCACAAATACATTACATATATATGTATTTGTGAAGTTCGTCTCTAAGTATATATACCTATAAGTATCTATACTAATATTATAAAGCTGAAGAGTTTGTTTATTTGTTTGAACGCGCTAATCTCGGGAAATACTGGTCCGATTTGAAAAATTATTTCGGTGTAAGATAGCCCATTTATCGAGAGGAATGCTATATCATCACGCTAAGACCAACAGGAGCGGAGAACTGCGGGTAAAATCGCGGAGCACAGCTAGTTTTATAATAAGTAAACTCTACCAATAAGCATAAAGCAACTGTACATAGAAACTAATAATCGTATTAACACTACAAGATACACGATTAGATAATATATGTCATGTGAATAATCGTGCCAATATCGAGATGACTGAACAGCATACAGCCACATACACATAGCACATATTTCCCAGTTCCCACATGAGTAGATCAGAATGACATTTCACAATGTGGGCGTTAGTCGATAAGACTTGAATGAATAATGAATATGAAGAACAACAGTCTTCAATTGAAACACTTATGAAATGATATATTAAGTTATAAATAATCAAAAATATTATTCAAATTAAAGTTAGGTGTAGCGCAAATATGGCAATGAAGTTTATTCTCTGCCATTTTTCTCGCAAATCCTACCAAAAATATATTTACAACGTGAAATAGTAGACAATAGTAGTTTATACCTAGCCTAATCTGGGATATTAGGGTGCACGTGTCTTGTTATTTAGATTTCTATGGGGTGCACAGTGATATACAAACATTACAAATGTTGTAACAACCCGTTTTAACATAGTATAACTTCAAAAACATAGTAAACCTGGTATAATAGTGGTTTTAATCTATATAAAGAATTCGATACGTAAGAACTGACTTCCGCTACTGTTAATACATAAGTTCGCAGAACTCTTGTAAGTAATCTGGTGGAATTTGAAAATTTTATGTCACAAAGAAATTGCGTACTTATTTCATTCAACTACTTACCACATTATGAGTAATAGTGAGTAATATAAATGTAGTAAACATTTTTAGTAGGATTTGTTATGCCTAGATTAAACTGGTTTGTCCAAGAGGACGTGGAATCAATTTGGCTTAAAATTAATTATCAAGAGAACTTAATTTAGATTTCCTCTTCCTATCCTAAAATTCTATTTGTATTCTTCTTCTAGTAATCAACGAAATTGGTTAATACACTTTTTTGTATGATCAACAATTTTCCATAAACCATATTTGACCGTAAACACACGCCTCGCAGAAACCATAAACTCTTTTTATATTAGCTACGTGCGACAAACAATAAAAATTGTAATTCAAGAACCATAGAGTAAACACACACCTTTATTTAAAAAAAGCTTTCCTCTAACGGAGGCGTATTTGATTTCAAAATCAACATTTTCTATTTACTCAAAACCTTTCAACTTACGTCATATATTCATAATATTTGTATGACACAGCACTTTCGTAGTATAATCACAGATAACATATCTAATACTATACATACTAGGCTTAGAGTACAGCTACCTACTGTAATAATATATACTCTAACTGCCACACTCAGAAAGATTCATTAAATTAGTCCTAATGAGTAATTAACTAATTATCATTAAATCTGCTAATTGACGCTACATCCCAGAGACAAAATTTAAGGGTTCATTATTTAATGACAACTTTAAGTATCCATTGACAAAGGACCAGTGGGCGGGGCTTAAAAAACATGGCTACGTATTGTGTGCAACAAAAGAATTAACCATAAGTTTACATTGAATTAGTGTCATCAATTTTAATTATTTATGTTTTCTATAAATGAATTTTTTCAATTTGTTGGATCATGAATGGATTAATGAATCCTCATTAATATCATTATGTTTTTTCACAGCATCCTTCTTTAAACTCCGATTTACTAGACGCTGATGTCGTGCCTATATATTTTTTTTAGCTTTATTTGATAAAAAAGAGCAAAGTAGCGTAATGTCAGCAGCAACATTATTTCCGGAGCAAATGGTAATCCTCTTTTCGTTGGTTTCCTTAGGTCGGGTGCCAGCAAAGGCAATATAACATTTTTTACAGAATCTGGTGTGAATCTATATCGTGCATGGAATTCCTGTACAGAGTATTTTGTGAAGGGATCAGAATTATCTCGTAAATACCGCCTCGGCCCGACTTCTCTATTCCTTCTGGCATAGTCCACAAAGTCAATAAAGTCTATGAGATCAGACATCTTTACCAATCTTTAATATTGAAAAAACTTTTAATTAATGCTAATGTGATTTTTTTACCTATTAAAAATAAAAATATAACCTCAAGTCCGCAAACGCAAATGTCAAAATCAACCATTAAAAAGTTAAGTAAAGGTTTTGCTGTACTTAACTTTAATTGTCATTAAGGGACGGTAATGAACCGTTAACTGTCTCTGAGAGCGAACTTTTTTAAATCTGTACTAAGGAACGACTTAAGTAACCATTAAACGTCTCTGAGTGTGGCAGTAAGATACTAGGTATGATCATTGATCATATGTATATGCGTATCGAAACATGGCTCGGTGATTGAATATGCTTAGTGATTATAGATAATATTATTCATGTATTACATGCTTGGTGAAGTAAATGATTATGCTATGATGAAGTCTTTCTTCGGGATTGACTTGTTATGATTTGTAACATCTGTATCGTATCATGGAATAATATGTTATATTATTCTGCACCACAATTGAAAAGTTTTGATTACACGCGTTTAATTGGTTGGAGGGATGAACCAATTTTATATTTATGTTATTTTAATTCATCACACGGATAATACGAAGACTCTTTCCCTGCCTTTAACGACGTAGGATAATAATGAAGATTATCGAATTAAAACAAACTTTCTGTAAAAAATAAGCTAGCGTCATTGGAAAAAACAAATAATCATAGCATAAAAAATCAAATATGAAGTTAATTAAAATTAATGTTTTACTTATAAAAGACGGAATAGTTGATATAAAATCTCATAATAAAATAAAATACGATTTAAAGATTACTAAACAAGATAATCGAATTCAGTACATAACGTATCAACTAAGCTATAAATATTTATGCTTATTATGTAATGCACCGGGGATTCATGTAAAGGCTTTAGGATTTATCAAGCCAACGAACTACTAAGCCTTTTATTCTGTAATTATATTATCAATCCACTTTCTGGTTGATATGGATTCTTTTATATTTACAGGCTGTGTTGTGCTAATATACACTTTGTAGACCGTACTTTTCACATTTACTTTTTATAATTTAGTCTATTATATTTAAAGTTAGTAATATTTTTATTGTTTTTAGAGATCATTCGTTCTTATAAGACTTTTCTGTGTGTAATGTTACCTAAATAGTATTTTTGACTAAAAGAGTCATTAAATGTTGTGACAAGGGCTACAAATCCATACTAATATTATAAATGCGAAAGCTGTCTGTCTGTCTGTTACTCAATCACGCCTTAACTACTGAACCAATTTGCATGAAATTTGGTATAGAGATATTTTGATACCCGAGAAAGGACATAGGCTACTTTTTACCCCGGGAAATAGGATAGGTTTTATCCCAGAAATCCCACGGGAACGGGAACTATGCGGGTTTTTCTTTGACTGCGCGGGCGAAGCTGCGGGTGGAAAGCTAGTTTCATAATAAAATATTGGACATGAAACAAGGAAGATGCCCAAAAATCAATGAGTTTTAAAATTACAAGCACGTACAACTGATGATCAACCAAATAACAAGTAATCAATTAGGTTTACAAATAGTATGAGCGCTATGTTTAAATTGATTAATTCCTCATTCCACGTCTCAAGGGTAGGCACAAATTGACGAAAGCTGATGGCCCTGAGTCGATCTTTAATAACACACGATTTGTCCATAACTGTAATGAGTTATTGCTTTGGATTATCTAGTATTTTTTCTTGTGTTTGTTTATACGTGACTAGCGTACATTTATGAATAAAATACTTAACGGATAAGTACATTGTAAGTTGTAACGTTCAATTTGTAAGTTTATTTTTATTATAAAGAGCCATTTTACAGAAATAGATTTATAACGGAGATATTTTCGTACATCATTGAAAGTTTATAAAATACGTGACTTATCTCAGAGCTGCGAATGCGAAAACAATCACTCGCAATTTGAACTGCTTTTCTTTTCATTAGATTTATAAATATCTCTGTTTTCATATTTCGTGATCGTAAATAATTGGCGGTAAACTAGTTTTTAAATAAAATTGCCACAGATTATACAAAAACGTATCCGTAGATACCTATGAAAATAGGTACCAATATTTTAATAAAAATCAGAGAAAAATTCTTAAGTCGTGTAAAGCCATGACCATTGAAGTTTATGATACGAAATTATATGCTTGTCACAAATACAATTACGGTGAGTACCGCTACAATACAAAAATATCGGAAACAGTTTTATAATGACGTTTGTGGGTCACCGTTGTCTGGCCATTCACGAAGAGGGCGACACTGTGCCTGTTCAAGGTTATCGCTTTCACACACTGTCATACTTCTCTTATTCTTCCTGCTTTTGTTTTTTTGTTTATTAATATACTGATTGATTAGAAGAGATCAACTAAAAATCTGACAGACAGAGACAAAGTATTTTCATTAATAGAAGTCAGTTTTTTAATGAGTACGGTAATAAATAATAATAAATCCTTCTTTCTAATTGCATAATTTATGTAATTGTGAAGCTTACCTTATATATTTCAATTTTTGAGTGCTCATTATTTTGTGGAATTTGATTTTTACCTGGCACATTCTAATTACCTTGGCATCTGTCTTATAAATAGGGTGGATTTTATGCCAATGGCGGCATATCATATTATATCAAATAAAGGTTATCTAAACAAAAGGTAATTTAAAACATCTCGCAAAACAACATTGCGAAGTTTCGACAGCTGAGAAAGTAAAATACACAAAAAAGTCACCAATCGAGTTTCTCCCGCCAAAACCAAGATCACTGACCGATTGACATTCAATAGACCCGCCTGACAGCGTTCGTACCAGGAATTAAAGATGGGGATATAATTCATACAAATATTAATTCATATAGAAACCACCTGGGGATTCGTAAAACCAGTTTGGACCAGTACGGTTTCAGAAAAAAATACGTCTCCTTCATTAATTACTTCTGTATAATATAATCTGTATAAACATGTACACTACATTATATTTAAAATGCATTCACCTTTTATGACCTTATCTGGTATTTAATTGAAGATATTCTATAAATAATACGAACAGGTCAATTAATACAATACTATTTAGAATTAATAAATAGATAGAGAGAGAGAGAGAATAAATAGATACCTACTAAAGATTTATTCGAGGGATGATAATATGCAAATAAGGGTCAAATTAGCCAAGCATTGGAAAATGCGTAGTGTATTCGGAACACGAGTTGGTTCGAACTTCGAAACCCGCATTCCATCGGACGTGCCACTTGCGTGACATTTGCATTTACTTAGGCCTACATAGAGATATGAAAACCTATCTATAACCTTTATTAATTAGTAACTAAGGTTCATTTCTCTTAGTACAAACATACGTGTTAATTAAGGCGCGGACAGATTTCATTAATCGCGCATGTAAAAATGCATGGTTGCAATATATTTCGTATGCAGTGTTTATGGTTAGCTTGCATATAAACTATGGGACCGGTTTGTCAATGCTTACGAAACGAGGATGTTTTGCATATTATCATTTTTTCAATTTGTAATAAATAATGTTTTACTCTCGTTGAATAATAGATAATTTATTCTGTGAATACATGTATGTATTACTTACGAGAATAATTTTATGGTAAAATGAGTTATGTAAATGTACTATCGTTTTTATAACTACACATTAACTACTTAATTGATACAAACTAAGATAAAAAAAGAAATATTATTTGTCTGTGGCATGAATGAAACCAAACTTAGGAATTCAACAACTACAACGTGAAACAATACCATGTCAATGACTTAACCCTTTCTTTGCGCGTTTTTTCAATATATTCTAACCGCGTCAACACTAAAGCCAATAAGAGGCTGTATATGTATAGCCTATAACCTATCGAATTAAACAACCTATATTCGATAGATAACACGTAACACATACCAAGACACAGTTGCGCAACCACGCACGCTGGCAAAACTTGTCGACATAATGTGCTCGTGCACCGTGAACAAAATTCCTAAACACTTCTCTTAAAATGACATTTATCTCAGAGAGATAAAGTCTGTTTTGTATTTATGAGAAAACGACTGTGATAAGCCAGCTCTGAATGACGTTCTTCAGCTATAATAATAGAAAGTATTATTATATTAAATGTTAAAACGAATGTTTACTAAAATAACCAGAGAGAATAGAATTTAATTAAATTAATTTTTACTTTTAATTACATTTACGTTAAAGTTATGGTAACTTATGTCAAATCCTAATTTATTCGCGTAATTAACAAAATATTTACGACATCATCATATTTATGAGTTCCAATCAATAATTTAATGTATACTCATCAACAAATGGAAATTTAATAAATGATAGGTAGTTAGGTACTAATTATAAAATAAATTGAAAAAATTAACTAACTATGTTTGATTGACGGACTCACCAATCAAAACGCGATGAAAACACACAATATTATGTACATCATTGATTAAAAAATTTGCATTATTTCTCGTATGAAAATTCGTTATTATCTGTATAAAATCTGTTCAATTAAATGAGAAGAGGGAATAGTTACTTGTCTTGTCTTCGTTATAAATCGCATCATTCTATCAACTAAAGAATTTCTTGCAATCGATTATAAAACATCGTTAGATCTTTCATAATCGATTACAGGTGTTATCGAGTCGTCGCTAATTTTAATCGATAGAAATAACACACGGTGTATTATTATTGAATTCCAAGTTTCTACGTTTAATTGACGTCGGGGAATTGCGCCTGTATCTTGAATCTTGAGTGTTATGCAATTTTTTATAATAAGCACTGTAAAATATGTATTAAATACTGATATGGTAATAAAGTAATAAAAATTCAAAAACTTTCGCGGAGCATCTCAGTTACTCGCTGATTATTAAATGTAATTTTTGCTTTTGTGCATCTAAAAACAAATGGAAATTTTCTGTTTTTGTAAATTGTTTCAATGTAGTATTTCTTAAAAATATCTCAAGTGATATATTATGTTATATTATGAAAGTAATTTGTGAAAGTAAGATTTTTGGTAAGATAAGATTTAAAATAAAATTTATTGTAAGCATTATAATACATACTACAATTCAAAAAAGTTTGTTTTTAAACGTCTATGAAGAATCTTAAATGCACAAAGATCTATGATGCCTGAAATGTACCAACAATCAACATACAAAATTACAGCCTACATCTACCTTTACAATACAATCAAAATAATATTATGTACCTAGTTTCTTTTATTATCGACGTGTTTAAGCATAATATGTACGTGTATGTATACCTACGTATTCACATAAATAATATTGTTTTTTCACATCTCAAATGCTTCTACTAATTGCTTTATTTCAGTGATAGTTACATAGCGTGTGAAAGCCGCACTAAACAATTAAAAAAACACCAGACGATAAATTAATACAGATTTTTCCTATCTTGCTCAAATAAATCTTGAATTTGTAAAGATTTTTGTATTTAATTAAATGATGGGTGTAAGTAATAAGTAAACTATCCAGTTTCTCAAAATAACTAGGTACATAGTAATTGTATTTTCTCAATACATGCTGCTATTTAAATATAGATAGGTACCTACGAAGTAACATTTTTTTTCATTAAAGAATTGCTCGTTTTTTTGGATTCTAAATATTTCCTTTTCTCTACAACTAAGATTTATTTGTGAATGTCGTAATTCAATGTAATTCATTACGATTTATATTTTTTAAGAACAAAATATGTAAATTGTGAGAGCGTCAGTGATTAACATAACTTAATAAATTATATATTTAAAATACCTACTCGTATTAAATTTCTATAAAACTACCAAGCATGAAAAACATGCATTTATTTACAGATAAACATCATTATATTATTTCACTGGGATACCATAATATTTTGACTTCGAATTTTATTAAGTATGTATTAACAACGATGAAAATTATTACCTACCATAGGAAATCATTCAATCATGAAAAACGTTTATGTTAAGTTTTAGTATAATTTGATGAAACTATGATTAACGATTTCCATTCCTTTGTTATAAAAAAAAAACTCTATTGAGTATAATATAAGTCCACTGATAGACTAGAAGGTACTCGACCTATGAATTGTTATCACTAAAAGTGTAGAACTTAGTGTAGGTAGTGTAGTAATAGTACTAGTATTCAAATCCAGCATTGATTCGAAACAGATTTCAATTATACCAAAGTACATTATAACGACTCAATACAATAAGAAGTAAGGCATTGTTTGGTAATTTTCTCGGTACCTATTCACTGATTATACAATTTCATGGTGACTCGCGACGAAGGTAACCGTGAAATCAGCAATTATAACGTTACGTGTATATTAACACCATAAATAAAAAGGTATTTTTACTATAACCGTATTTTATTAAGACCGCTATTGTCTAACCTGTAGCTTTTATTTAAATTATATAAGTAATGTTACTACAATATATGCGCTAATTGATACTCATATAACCTCATGGTGGCACTCTCATTACTTTTACTAGAAAAGTCATACAAACTATATACCTATTCCTACGGTAACGCATCCTTTATATAAAGTATCTATATGTATGTATGAACTGGGTCAAACCCGCACAACAAAGATCTTGTCCTTACTTACAATGTTACTGTTACAATGGTTGTATGCATTATGTTATTGTGCTTTATGCGATAAACAACGACATCGCGACATATGTGTACCCACTACCTTCATATTTCTTATACATAAGTACGTATGTATAGTATTATATTATCTGTGACATAAGTATAGACTATAAAACAATGACGTTGTGATATTTGATTCGAATATTAAAATGGTTATTGTGTTCTATTCACAGCATAATAATAACCTTATCTTAATAATAACCGAAAAACTGGCTGTATTGATAAACTTTTTTCTTTTTTTACGAAAGAAAGTACCAAAGCATTGAGAAAAGAAGAAAAAATTTAAATTAATTGTAAAAACCTTAACAGTTTCAGTCTATGTTAACGTCTGTGTTAACCATCAATCATACAAAGAAGCTTTTTCTCGTCAATATTTGTAATTCAATTAGTAAAGCATTTTGTACAATGGTAAAGCGTGCTGGTATTAAATAAATTCCTCCGCCTTTTACTATTGCATATTTGCTCCTTTGTACCAAGGCCGTTACATTGTTTGTGGAAAATGACCGTGCTAGGACGAATAAATACTACATGTGCATTTTCTTATCTTTCTTTCTAGGAAATTGTTCAAGGGTTCAACAATTGATATAGTGGGAAAATGTAAATTGTCCGTGTACTTCCATAGTTTTCTTCGCGGAAATGCATAAAGTAGGTATTTTTTATTTAAGTAGTTGGGTTTCTCATTTATATGTATTATAATTTTTCTACGTATTGATCTATTTTATTAATTTATTGATTACACAGTAGTAAAAAAGTTTATGAGTGGCCTAGCGAGTGACATGAATTTAGTATTTACAATAAATAAATCTAAGACCATCAGCACTGAAGAATGAATGTAACTAAATAAAGGAAAAAAACAAAGGTTATTTATTTTCCAGATCATCTTAAAAGTAACGTTATGCTATAGCACTTTTCTACCCTGAGCAACTTTAACCTCCGACCTTTCATGTCCTATCCTGCCACGCCACAAACAGAACGTTCTTTATAATCTAGAATATTAGTCTGTCATCTTCAAGTTTCTATCACACAAATAAATAGCAATAATAAAAGTAGAACATAGGTTAATAAATTTATTTAAATATTCACACGACCACTTATCAGGAATCTTGTAAAATTAAACGCAAAGCATGTCGGCAATCGGACATCCTCTCCACTTTCAAACACGTTCAATAAAAATTTCACGCATGTATTTATACTTGCACAATATACCTGTAGACGAGGTAATACCTACTATGATTTATGAATGTAAAACATATGAAATGTCACGTAAATTTATGTATGAATTTTAATAAATTTAAAATTACTTCTTCCAAACAACACTACCTATTGACAAAAATTATAAAAATGAAATTATTAATACTATCACTGTTTAATACAACCGTGCAAAAATAATTACGTAGAGAGAAAGTGAAATTGGAATAGTCGTAAAAATATAAAAAAGAAAAAAGCATAGACAATTGTAAGTCAGACGTTACAAATACAATATTTTTATTTATAATTCTGCTGTTACAGATCTCTAAATATTATAACTTAATCTTTACTTAATTTTAAAACATGAACAAACATCCCCATAGATATACCTACATAGATGATATAGTACACTGTACAATATGAAACGAAGAAAAGCGAAAGCTTAAAGTCCAAAAACCGCGTGCAAATGTAAATAAATACTAATTACATGCGACATGTCATACAGGCCTCCATGTACCTACATACATAAAAAGTACTCGGCATTGGCTCCAAGAAGGTAAATCAGAGAAAGGGCATCGAGTATTTGTTGAAGTTGAATAGTTTATAGTGAAATTTAAAAACGTGATCGTATTTGCACAGCCCAAATACAATTCGTTTAGCAATCTGGTGAAGATATTCGTGTTTATTCAGCTGCTGTTATTTGAGGTTAAACAAAAATATAAGGTTTCAGAAAGACGTGCATGAATAAGAGTTATTTTCTCATTTTAATGTATAAAGAAGTGTTACATTTTATCCTATTGCAAATCACGAATGAATATTAAAAGTTAGCTCCAGCACAGATAATTTAATACAATACTCTGTATTCATTTTAATTCTAGACAAGTACTAGGGTACTTGTCTAGAATTCTACTTTAAGGTCTACTATAATTTTCATAAACGATTTTCGCGTAACAATCATGTTAAGAGATCCTTCAATGCATAAAGTAAAACCAAGGTAAATAACAGGTGAAACAAGTCAATCCGCTACATACAAATCGCAAATTAAAAAGTAATATATACCTATCCACGATCCGCTTATTTGCTATATAGTGCACGTGCGTAATTGATACTTTGGTGCCAATTTAACTGTGAGCCCTTGTTACTGTTTCTATGGCGATTCTATGGCTGTTTCTTTTGCTTTTCCTTGTGTGATACTTTTATTTATTTTTTGTTAGATTTATAAAACGTGGTTGTAAAAGCCGAAATTCTATTCAAACAACATCATTAGAGACAGACTTTGATTAAATGTTTGAGTGTGGTAATTTGAGGCCCAAATTAAAAGTTATAAGTTAGTCCATTTATCGACATAGGCTTTACGGAACAAATATTTCTTTTGAGACCAAACGAAATTGTGTGGGTCAGGTAGATTATTAAGTCTATAGTCAAGTAAGATTGAATGAGATTCTTTAAAATGGAAAAATTCAATAGACCCTCATACCTAATAATAATATATTTATAAGATCATTATTTTGGCTGAATGATTAAATGCGTCCATCAAATTACACAGTGAATGTAAATTTTAAAGAAGAATTCGTAATAAACGTAGGTATCTTCACAATAACTTAAGTAACAAAAAAGGCACAGCTAGAGGTTAGGAATTTCAAGGCCAACGTACATCATTCATATTTCCATAATATTCTTATGTTTATTTTTATTCTCTAGTGTATTATATATATTTAAATATAGCTTTATTTTACTAAAATAATTACCTATTATATTTTATGATAAATCTGACCATAGTATATGGTTTAATAATAATAATATAATATAACTAGCGGTCCGCCCCGGCTTCGCCCGTGGTACATATGAAAAATAGATGTTGGCCGATTCTCAGACTTACCCGATATGCACAGAAAATTTCATGAGAATCGGTCCACCCGTTTCGGAGGAGTATGCAGACTAACATTGTGACACGAGAATTTTATATATAAGAAGATATCGTTTTCGAAATTAGTTAATTATAATAAAGCTTTTAATTAAAAAAATTATATATGAATTTGAAGAAATTTTAACTTCTGATTTACTTCTGTACCTAACAAAGCCTTCCATAAAAAATAGCGCATCTATCATATTTTTAATTAAATAATGACTTCGTTACTTCAAGAAACTTTCCGTAGAGAATAAAAAACAATATCCTTTCTTGAATATACGGTTTTAAAAATATTCATATGATATAACAAATCTCATATTCAACGTGATATTTTCAAAAGATGCAAGAGACTAACAGAAAAATAATTAATTACACGCCTTTCTATTTTAGCATTTTATATTTCAAAAATGTGAGACGTATCTTGATTCAAATATGACCTTGCTTCATCCATCTTCTATTGTTTGACTGTATGTAATTAATATTTACAAAACAATACACTCAAGCTATTGAAACTTATTGTTTCGGAAACAAATAAAGCCTTACATATTCAGATATAACCGGTCAAGTGTTCAATCAAAAATTCGTGTACCTATAGAAGTTGAAGGTATACCAGCAATACCAAGGTATACCTACAACAACAGTTTTTTACACATAATATTTTTATGTGTGTGATTTCGAGCGCTGCAGAAGAATGTGGTAATAAAGATTAAAAACCATATCATTTTTTGAAGTAAAATAAATGCTATATCGTTAGTTCATACCATCAATTTTTATGTGCCTTAAACCTAACCCATGGTCTTTAAATAAACAGGAAGAGCTACTACTATAATAGGTGAAATTTCTTTAATATCCTAATTAAATTTAAAATAACTTTGACCATACATTCGTGAGAACACCTTTGAACAATTGCAGAACCACTGACCGTTCAAGTCGTGGGATCCACCCTCAACTCGTTCCCAGCAAAATAGCACATATATCGAGGAATTAAAGCCTATTTTTCTATGCATACATGTATACATGTTAATAGTAAAGACTAACCTTACATTAGAGTGTCCTTATTCCATTGAATTAGAGACTAGTTTTGTATAAATATTCAATGGATAAAGTTGTTCAGATGACAATAGGTCGCACGCGACTTGAATGGCTACATTTAAAGTAAAGTGGTGCAGTGTAACTGTGCCTTGGGATTTTTTATAAGAATCTAAATCAGAACTCGGTTAAATCACTTATAATCATTTGCAACTAGTCACTTTTGCATTAACACTATTTATGAGATAATTGATGAAATTGAAACTATATGATTTCCTTTAAATAAATTAAGCAAAATCAATAGACAGAAGATAATTTACATAATTTTTGTTTTATTAGAAACGCTGCCTATAATTAATTGTTGTAACATGGTTGTAACCTAACAAAAAAAAATGCTTAATTTGTTAGGAATTTGGGTGTGTTATTCGCGTCGAAGAATAGAATTCAACGCACTATAGTATCACGTCCGCGTCCGCGTCGTTCTAAATTTAGATAAGCGTAATATGTTCTCCCAAAACATACATTTCTTTGCCTTTTTACTAAGTATATAAGCGCGTAAATAATATAATTAAGCTACTTCTAAGAAAATAAGAAATACCTACGTAGAAATACATTTTGGTAAATAAAAAAAAACCATAGTTATTTAAAAGAGGTAGGTTATTTTCAGTTTTATTTACCCTTTTAATTTTATACATATTATTACCTCTTTAGAATAATCATTTTAATCAACGTGACGGTCAAATCAATTTCCCAGTCTAGAAAAACTAAGAACCTTCGTGAAATTTGTTCAGTTATAAATCATGTATCGATACAAGCGAATTTAGTTAGGCAGCACCGAGGTCAAGAGAAATCCTTATCCTGAACTGCAACACCTATTTCATTCTAGCCTTTATTACTCCACCTCACGTTATGAATACATTAGCCAGTTGAATGTACTTGAAAAATTTTAATACTTTTCGGTCACACCAATGTGCAACACTAACGATGGAACGTGATTTTTTTCATAATTATTGTGCAAGAAAATTAGGTTCTTCTTTTTAAGTAATTATGTTCAAGCATATAATAATTAAGGCCGGTCTTACTGTTTGCTTATAATGTCCCTGATAACCTATATGTGACGCTTATTTTAGTACATAGCTAGCTGCGCTCCGCAGTTTCACCCGCGAGGCTCCGCTTCTGTTGGTCTTAGCGTGATGATAATATAGCCTTCATCAATAAATGCGGGCTATCCAACACCGAAAGAGTTTTTCAAATCGGACCGGTCCTTGAGATTAGCGCGTTCAAACAAACAAACTCTTCAGCTTTATAATTTTAGTAACAATAGATTTGTAATTTTAACTGACAGATAACCTTTTTTTTTTTTTTTTTAAAGTGGGGAAATCTTCCAAAGATACCCACGGCCCCCGGGGAAGGAGCCGTGGGTTATGTCGGATTCTTACCGACTAAAACCCCACTGTGTTCCGTCGAGCCGCTTTAATGATGGGGCCGCGGGTATTTGTTGGAATTCTTCCGCGACCCCCTCGGCAACTGACAGATAACCTAAAACGGAGGAGGTATAGGCATCTTCTCCATTTACATTTTTGAAACAGGTCATAAATAGAATAACTTTGAAGAAAAATTGTGATATCATAAAAAGACTAATTCACTACCTACTATAAATTACAGCTAATTAATACTATAAAATAGTGCCTATTATAGAAGATACGTCATTAAAATTTGTTTACTAATATTATTATTTTTTACCGTAAGACATTCATTTTCATTTATACCTATGGACCAATAGGTACTCAAGTCGTGATCAGTAATATGTATGTAACGTTTTTGAATTACATGCTTACATAATGATGAGCTCATATAAAATTATTTTGTGTGGAATTTAATATGATACCTACAGCTTACAACAAAATATTGTTTTCACGCAGCCATAAAAGATCTTGTAGAGAAACTAGTTTGATTTATTACGAGGAAACAATAATTTGATAATGATCCGACTATATTTTAGAGACATTTAAAAATAATTGCAAATCATAACGATAAATTGATCTTGCGATATTATTATAATTATCACGCATAAACAACTTGTAAATATTAATTCTATTATATTCTGATTTCTGCGTTTAATAAATGATTAACTCTACGTAAGTACTCTACGTCCTCAAATTGTATTTCCAAGAGGTGTTATGAATTCGCTATTTAAGTACTTACTAACACCAGTTGTTTGATAAACATTTTGTAATATTCGAAACATCGTGTAAATGTAAATAATATGAAATATACATATTATAAAATAGCTAGAATCAAATCTGTGGTAGCATCAACGACGACATTTCTAACTAGTTTGACCGCGTGCCGAGTTCCTTAATCGACGCAACCGCATCGATCGGACCGGCATCACCTGTAATCTGTATCTTAAATTACTTATACGCTAGCCTATCTAGACTTACCTAACTTGTCATAGATTAAAGAATATAAAAACATTTTTTTACTGATCGGTTGGCTTGGTTGGTAGTGGACCTGCCGGCTGCCTTCCAAGCCAGAATTCGTGCGGGTTCGATTCCCAACCGGGGCAAGTATTTGTGTGCAGATGAACATAGATATGTTTGCTCTGTGTCTGGGTGTTAATTATCTTTATAAGTATTTATTTAAAATTATAAATGTATACAGGGTGTTTTGCACATGGACCGACATGATTTTTTGGGGGGTGGGGGGGGTCATGTGCTATTTTCCCCCGTGAGACCCAATATCCTAAGTCTCACGGTAATCTAGATATGTTTTTTTTTAATTTTTTTGAAATCTACGCAAAATCATGCTTTTAAATCGTCCTAACTTTTTTGTTTGTGTTTATAATACCACAAAATAAAGTATGCTTGTATTCTACAATGTTTTCTTATTCTAAATAAATCATAACATGTTACAATTGATATCCACAAAAAAACTTCTGAGCTTTCAAAGTGGTAAATCGGTGTAAATGTTATGAAAAGTGACAACGTATCAATTCATTTAAAAGAAAACTAAAGTTCATTTTGAATTTAGCTTTTTTTTAAAAAGTTCTTTACTTATTACCCTTTCTAACGATATGCTACATGACAGAAATAATACATCAGGGGTCGACCTAAGAGATATTTTGTTGCTAGGGTCAAGATAATGAAAATACGTTTTTTTATGTTAAGTTGTTTTTATTAAATAGCAAATTTTAGCCATGAAGGAATAGCAGATTTGCTATGCCTTCATGGCTAAAATTTGATCGCTTCTCGGCCTTTTGGCTAAGATCAAAGTGTAGTATCTGTTTTTTTCAGCTTAATATTATCTTGACCCTAGCAACAAAATATCTCTTAGGTCGACCCCTGATGTATTATTTCTGTCATGTAGCATATCGTTAGAAAGGGTAATAAGTAAAGAACTTCTTTAAGAAAAGCTAAATTCAAAATGAACTTTAGTTTTTTTTTAAATGAATTGATACGTTGTCACTTTTCATAACATTTACACCGATTTACCACTTTGAAAGCTCAGAAGTTTCTTTGTGGATATCAATTGTAACATGTAATGATTTATTTAGAATAAGAAAACATTTTAGAATACAAGCATACTTTATTTTGTGGTATTATAACCACAAACAAAAAAGTTAGGACGATTTAAAGGCAAGATTTCGCATAGATTTCAAAAAAATTAAAAAAAAACATATCTAGACTACCGTGAGACTTAGGATATTGGGTCTCACGGGGGAAAATAGCACATGACCCCCCCCACCCCCCAAAAAATCATGTCGGTCCATGTGCAAAACACCCTGTATATCTATCAGCCATCTGGTTTCCAATTTCCATAACACAAACGAAAGCTTAGTATGGGATCAGATCGTGTGTGACAATTATCCTGAAATTTTTATTTATTTATAATTTATGCAGTTGTTTGAGTTTGAGTTTATGATGGCCTTATTCAAACAAAATATCTCAATCTTTTTAGTAACATATTGTATTTTAAGGTTGTATTGACTGAATAGGGAATGATTCAATCAATAAATAGTAAAGCAGAAGCTGGAATTCGTGTCTTTTGATATATTTTTATTTAATAATATTATGATGTTTATCATTTTGATGGTTTTGGCTGCGATCTTGTATATTACAATGCCTTATCTTAATCCGATAGCACGTCGGGAGTCAAAAATCCAATTAACATCCGTGTAATATGTAAATTTGAATGGGAGGCGAATTTCATAATATTGCAGCTGTTATGGTTAAACTTTTATGTATATTAATTTGATTGTATGATTTATTTTCTCTTCTATTATTTTATATGAGATGAATTTTATAACGATTTACAAATGTTTATTACAGAATTGCGTGTAGGCTTAGCGCAACCTCCACGTAACATCTTTACAGGCTTCGTCAATTAGATTTAATTATTATGACCAATAATTGCGTACATATATTTAGTAATATGGGTTATTATTTCACTACTCTTAATTACTTTTACGAAATGTTTAAATTTAACAACTTTTTAGTGACGCATTCAATTAATGTGCTCGAGAAGATTTTATCAAGTTTCAAATTAGTTTGCAGAATAATTTAACATAAAATATAAGATATTATAAATGCAATAAGAGGTACATATTATGTAAACAAAGTTTCTGTCTTACCTCAGGTGGAGCAGCGAACTTTAAGTTAGCTAGAGATCCATGTGATCGACTTCTGTGCTCTTGTCTAATACTGTATGAAAAAGCACGCTCGTTTAAGTGTCCCTTCTTCCTATATATACCACCAGCGTCTTCCACAGCTTCCAAACCGGTCATGCTTTGAGCAGCTTTGAGAGCCGGTGGCGGCGGCGGTTTCGAGCGTCTAGGGTCGACGGTTGCGTACTGTATTCTACCCCTTCCCGGCGGAGGGAGCGCAGCGTAAGGGCCTGGAGCCAGCGCGGCCGGGACGCGGCCTCTGTGGCCCAGCGTCGCCGGCCGGGCGTGCGGTAACGTCGCTGCCGGATGAGCCACCAACACCATGGGATGCGCGGCCGCCCAAGCCGGCGGAGCGCGCCCCAAGGACCGCCCGTTCATGTGCGGCGCGGGACCCGGCATCGTGGCGTACAATTCGTCCGCTGATGCTGACGATTTTTTCTTAGACTTTTTCGTTGTGGATTTCTTTTTGGGTTCTTCAGGAGGCGGTGGCGGGGGAGGCACGGATGCGGGTCGCGTTATCTGCCGCGGTCGAGGCGCTCTGGCCGGATGGGGGATCTCGTCGCTGGCGTCATCCCTCTCCACTTCTCCTATCCAAACTTTGTGGTTCTCGTCGCCGTCGAACACTTCGACTTCCTCGTCCTGTTCCGGCGCCAGCTGCGATGGCGATCGCTCGGCTTCCAGGCGCTTGGCATATGAGCTATCCGCATATGCGTGGAAACAGCATCGAACCAGCGCATTGGCTGCCGCTTCACGTCTGCATATAAACGCGTGACATTCGAGAACTTTAATACCTTGAGTGCGACGCAGAACCGCCGCGAATAAAGGAGGCCGCCGTGCCGCGGGCGCTCTGGCGAACGGAGAGTCCAAAGGCAAAAATCTCGGCGCACCCTCGACACTGACACGTCTCACGGCTGCGCAATAATGGAGGCTCGATATGGGAAAAAACCTCGACACTCGCGAGCCGCTCTCGTCCACGTTCTCTAACAGAATTCCATTCGACCACACCGAAAGCCACGAGTCTATGCCGCCGGTTGTCGCTCCCTTTTCCGGATACAGTTCGCGCAGAGGCTCCTGGATGCCTTGCAGGCCGTCCTTGCTCTGCTGCGGGACCGCCGAGCCGAGGTACAGCACGCGGCACCGGCAGATCGGCGTGGACTCCATTGTTAACACTGCACTATCACATGACACTAAAACACTGGGTTCACCGTGGAATTAGCGAGCGGCGGGCGGGAGCGGGACGTGCGGCGGCCGCGAGTCGCGGGGCTGAGTGAGCGGAATTCAAGATGGCGCTCCTCGCGGGCGCGGGGCGGCGGGGGTGGGGGGCGGAGGCTCTACCTGCGCTTACGCACCTGTGAAGACGCGCCGCGGAGGGACGGCTAGGTACTGGGCAGACGGGTAGTGCCGATGAACCGGCATTGTGTCAAATGAATCGTCGCGAATTCGGCCGCATTTCTCTCGAGCGCCGCGTCATCGGGCGACGTGAAGGAATGCTCATGTGTTGCAGTGAAATCTGAAGGTCGGTAGATGGGAGATAATTAGTTTCAGTCTGATATTGCATTTAAATGAGCTCCGGTGCAGATGCCGTTTTCCCTATCGAAATCGATCATGTTTCATTGATCTTTCGCGTGACTTACGTTGTAAACAATAACACACTCATTAAATGCTAAGTACAGAGATCTCGTTGGCGATTTATAATTCATTCTTGCTTATAATTATTCCGTCACCCGTGATACGTAACATTGCTTTCAATTTTTATTCATGTAATAAATACACTACTTATAAAAATATGTACATAAGTTTTTTTATTTTATTATTATTGCGTCCTTTATAATTTTATAAAATAGGTCATGTGCACTGTAGGAAAATAAAAACTATAATGAAATATTCTTTCTTTTACATAATTAAATATTTCCTAACCAGCCGTTGTTTAATATTGCCCTAGTTGCAAAAAAAATTACAACTGCAATATATTTATTGTAAAGAATAATATTCTGCCACATTTGCAAAATAAAATCGCAACTAATAATTAATTTAGTAAATGAATTAATAAATGATAGTAACTTTGCATAATACATATAAATATAAAAGCACTTAAAAAAACAAAACCATTGTTTATAATTTTATTAAAAACCATATACAGTCTTCAGTTTAATTTCCTTACTGACACAATTACGTTACGTTTACATAATATAATAATTATAGATACCTACTGCTTTCCGAATCGGTGGTAAATGTTAAACATATGTAATGACCATTTATTTTAAATCGCTTCCAGAAGAAGTCTAATTGAATAAATACATGTTTGAGTAAGAGAACTTATAAATTTCGAAAAAAATATTTCAAACACATAAAAGACTTCTTATTTCTTATTCCTTATCATTCTATCAATTAGATTCCCACATTATTAAATCACGACACTAGTTATTAATTATTCTTTTGAATAATATGTTTCGAATACATTTAATTTTAAATGCAATAAGGATTAAATTCAGAAAAAAAAATTGAATATTTACGTAATTATAGTTAAGCCACTGTAAATGTCGGTTTTTATATTCAAATGTTTGTTAAGGCAATTACATGGTTCAACGACCTTAATGATTCTGTCACTATAATTGAATTTGTTTTTTTAACCGCCCTCTATAATATACATCATTGTTGAAGTTGAAGTGACCAAAGATTATGGAATTGTAAAATGTATCGTATTGTATCGTAATGTGTTAGTGGTTTCTACCTAATTTATGCTTTCTCTGAGAGGCAGTAACATATAACATTTATGAATAGTAAATATTGTGTACTATGTATGTTGTAAATGTAATGTAGGAAGACTCATCTTTCAACATTTACCGTATTAAGCAAAGTCTACTACATGACCCATTCTGGAGACCTTGAGATGACTAAGCAAGTAATTATAACTTCTAGAGTGGGAAAGAAAACACCGATTTAGAAATTAATTTTATTCAACACGGACTCTACTATATTCTGGAGACCTGATGATGACTTGGGTGGAGAACATCTCACCTACAGAGATATAAAAGATGGAGTACCTACATTATTTGACGTAATTCTATAGAACGGCCTCTACCATGTCATGGTGTATCTAATGGTAATGGTGACCAGGCAAATGTATTTAGCGTTCTCTGTATATCTCTTCATACCTAGTAGGAATATATGCATGCAACCTACACACACCTAAAAAAATAGGGGAACAGACAAGAAATCACGTTTTTTTCGACTTGTTATGTATTTGGTAGTTAGTTCGAGGTTAATTTTTTGATATCCCTTACGTCTTTGAAACATTAAAATATTATACCCCTTTAAGAGTTTGGTGCCTATTTATCGACTATAGCAGCATCAAATCAAAAATATTGTAACGTGTTTTTTAAACTGAGTTTATTTCTTTCTACTGTTTATCTTTGAACACATTACAAAATGAGTGATTTTCCTGCGACTGAAGTTAACAGAGCCATAGCTATGACTGATATGGGTCATACGGCATACCTCCCGTTCAAAGAATACAGTGTTAGTTGCGTCGGTATCTATGGTAATCGTATAGTTAAACAGTCTTACATATGTTGGCACGGGCAAGGAAGAAATTGGGCAACTTGGAATTGGTTTTATAAAGGCGCAAACTTGGATAATTTATTTTGTTGTGGCTTTGGAAAAAATGCATGTGGCGTATGTAGATCAGTACCACCATGTTATGGCAACATGAAAAATATAGTACAGTTGAAGATTAAAGGTATTCGAGAAGGAAATAAAACCGATCCGTCCTCCACATGACTGCGACATATAGTATCTTATTAAAATCCTCCGATTAAACAGATTTTCCAGAGAGTTGACGTCTTCAGAAGAGTATATTTCGTGAAGTATAAATTTAACAAAAAAATTATATTAAAAAAACTTTCGTTTTTCTTATAAAGATATTTATAATGACGCCTTATTTGTTTATTATATTATCGCGAATGTTGGGTTGTAGAATAAAAACGCCTTCGTCACAATTAATATTTTATTATTCCTTCACTTGGTACATTCACTTGATAGTTTTCTTAAAATCTTAAATAAATCACAAGGCACGGCTATGGCACTTACAGACCGCACTGGTCGGCTGTTTAAGATAAATTGGCTCGCTGATCGTCACTTCAAAAAATGTAAGCGATCGACTGACAACTAACCGATTGGTGGGGAGGTTAAGTTGTCAGGCGGTAGATTATAAATACCAGAAAACCTTGTCGATGGAAATGTACTATGTATGATTTTAAAATTTGTAACACGAATCTATTTCTTTTTTCCTCGGAGAGTCACTGCAAAGGAATAATTTTTATATAATTTATATTTTTATGAATCATGAAATCATCGGTTTACCCAGTTAAAAGTGCGGAGGTAACGGAACCAACAAAAAATTCAGTTGAATTGAGAATTTCGTCCTATAATGGCGTCGGTTAAAAATGTTGCTATAGGTTTATGTCAGTTTTGACTTTCCTACGATTTTATTATAGTATACGTATACTAGGCCGGAAGATACAGACACAAAATTTTGGGTCATTTGTAACAGGTGGCGGTTCTAAAAACAAAATAGACTGAACTTAAATCTAATTCTACTTAAAAAGTAATGTATGACACTACTACACCCTACTTCTTTTTTATGGGCTTTCGGTAAATCCTCAAACTAATGTGTTACAAATTGTTTGACTTCCGTAATTTATCCGATGAGTTCGACTTAACCCCACGCGACTAGTCTGCCGGTACTACCATTGTTCTGACCATCATTTTTAGGGTTCCGTAGCCAAAATGGCAAAAACGGAACCCTTATAGTTTCGTCATGTCCGTCTGTCCGTCTGTCCGTCTGTCCGTCTGTCACAGCCGATTTACTCGGAAACTATAAGTACTACAGTGATGAAATTTGATGGGAATATGTGTTGTATGAACCGCTACAAAAATATGACACTAAATAGTAAAAAAAAGAATTGGGGGTGGGGCCCCCCATACATGTAACTGAGGGATGAAATTTTTTTTTTCGATGTACATACCCGTGTGGGGTATCAATGGAAAGGTCTTTTAAAATGATATAAAGTTTTCTAAAAAACATTTTTCTTAAAGTGAACGGTTTTTGAGATATCAGCTCTCAAAGTCGTAAAAAGTATGTCCCCCCCCCTCTATTTTTATAACTACGGGGTATAAAATTCTAAAAAAAATAGAGGTGATGCATGCTAATTAACTCTTTCAACGATTTTTGGTTTGATCAAAGTATCTCTTATAGTTTTTGAGATAGGTTGATTTAACTGTAATTTATTATATTTGCTGCTACGGAACCCTTTGTGCGCGAGCCCGACTCGCACTTGGCCGGTTTTATTCTTTTTGTCATTGCGTACTAAGACCCCTGTAGAACCGCCATCCTGTTACAAATGACCCAAAATTTTGTGTCAGTATCTCCCGGCCTATAGTATATGGATTGTTTTGGACGCAAAATATACGATAGAACAGCAATTAATCTTTTTTTAAAAATATTCAAGGCACAGGGAATTTCTGGTTACTGTTTTATTATAGGTAATTGTGTTTTCTGGTAATATTTTACTGTCAAAAATTATCGACACTGGATATAATTCAATGACGCCTTTCAAAAACAAAACTAATCTACAAAGAGATTTTTATATCTTTACATACCTATTTTAAACCTTCATTTCATGAACTGCTCATGTAAATACCTATTACAATCTGGTTTAATTTAACAAAACATTCAATTCGGTGAATTTGAGCGTTATTTTGCAAAAAAAACCGCACGTACAGTCCCCCGTCCGAGTCGAACTGACACCGTCAAATTTCGTCGAAAATATGCAATAGAGGTGAGGTTTTATGTGGGTTTTATTATAAATTCGAGTTTTTTCTTGATAATTTAACGATAATAATGAAAATCGAAAAAACAATCAATACAAATTGTTACAAATATCATAACATATTTTTTGGTATAAATTTCATGTATAAATATGTAGCCGTTTTCCTAACAAAATGCGTTTTATGTTCAAAAAGGGGTTGATTTGTATGTATTTTTTTTATGTTTAGGCCGTTCTAAACTGAAAAGTAAACAATACACTTTGTTAATTATATCCTTGAGTATCACATATATTTTTTTTAAGACAATCGTACCAACAGTTTCCTCAACAAAATTCAATATGTATAAGGTGTTTTCCGGTTTTGACCATAGTAATCCCCTTAAGATAGCTTTTACATGTTTTTTATTTCATTTACCGCTTGCTAATAATATGATAGCCTATGCAGGGCACAACTAGTACTGGTGACGTCTAACTTTTATTATCAAACTAGCTTACCACCCGCCTAAAAAAAACTAAACATATTAATTATATACTAAAACCTTCCTCTTGCATCACTCTATCTATTAAAAAAAACCGCATCAAAATCCATTGCGTAGTTTTAAAGATTTAAGCAAACAAAGGGACAGAGAGAGCGACTTTGTTTTATACTATGTAGTGATGTGCCATAACATTTTTTACACCAAATATTTTTTTGGTGTAAATTATTTGTTAGAAGTAAAAACAACTTCAATTCTCATCATCGTGTCTACAAAATTCTGACTGTCTCCACGACGCTTGAATGTATCCACATTTAGCATCATGGCCATAATGTTTCCATTGCAATTAATTTCTTATTGACCATAATAAAAGAAAAACAACATTTGTCACCTTATATTATATTTATAGAATACAGTTTTTCGTTCTGTGTTATAATAATGAGTTCATCCTTATTATATTTACACAGTTAAACACAATAGAAATCTTAAATTAATTATTTAAGTCTGTTACAACTCGATGTAAAATGTAAGCATATAATATTATGCTCAAAACACTTCAAATACACAAATGTTAAAAATATTACAGCTTCTTTGTAAACCTTATTTAATATCTCGGGGTTTTGAATCCAGGTTCTTCTGATGTGTATTTTGGCGCCTTACGTTTTTGAATTATATTTTGAATCTGTAAAAAAGACATATATTTTAGATACCAAAGAAAAAATACGAATTCAATCATAAAATAATAGTAGATATCGAACAAAAAACATTTTTTTTAACTTCAGGCATTTTTTAAGCTATTGCATAGCTTCTATCACGGGCCTTGAGCGCGGGGACCGAATCCAGAAATTCCGTAACGAAAAAACCTCACGCTCCCCACTCCGCGGGCACGGAAGTGTGGCTTGAAGACACGCTATGCAATAGCTTTACCGCGGCAGTCCTCGAGTACCACACTTCTTTTTTTTTCTTTCTTTCAAAGCGCGCGCAAAATCTTGTACATCCATAAACAACAGATTAACACAGACTATACTCACTTGCTGCCACTCCCTATCCAATTCTGCTTTTTCGCTCTTATCTTTAGTTTTTCTAGTTTTTCTACCATCTTGAGTTTTAACTCCATATTGAAAAGCGGCTTTCGGTAGAGCCTCCTTGCTGCTCATGTACGCCGAGTACTCCTCTTGCGTGTCGAAATCCCAACGACCTTTGAATTAATGAATAACATTTAATTAATGGAAAATAAATAGATTAAAAAATTTATTTTGATAAATATTTGCAGATAAGAAACCAAATACTTAACTGAATTTGATATAAGATTTTTATAAAAGAAACAGCATATACAAAATATGATTTAGTGGCTGTAATAGCGATTTCTATCTGCCTAAATAATATGTTATGGACCTTAAATAAATCATAAGACAAATTCAAAACATACATAAAATTCAATCACATTAATATGTTACAAAACTTGTAAGAATTATACGTATAGATATCATTCACATAAATTTTAGTCATAAATATAACATTAAAACGCTATAGCTATAGCTTTTGTGTTTCTCTTTTTCGTTTCATCGACTTTAACCCATTGACAACCGAGCGGCCCGATCGGGTCACGACACAATAGATTTTCTATTGTGTCTGTGATTCCGGGGGCTGAGGCATTACAATCAAAACAGTACTATACAAAATAAATTTTCACTTTTCAGTCATTTCAACCAGCACTCACCAATAGGCCCCTTTTTATTCCCGGCGTCCATTTTCGAGTAATCGACCTCATCATCCGAGTCATCAATCGCGTCGTCCATCTCCCGGAGCCCCGGGTAGCACTCCGCGTAGCCCTCGGGCTCCGCCGCGAGCCGAGAGAGCAGCGCTGCGGACCGCTTGTCGCGCTCCTCCACTGTACCCGGCCTTCGCCCCACCGGACCCGGCCCTGGTATATTACATTTGTATTGTTATAGAAGAAAAATTTACACATTTCATCGACGAGACAGTGTGACAAAAAAAAATTGGTTGTCTGTAAAGTCGGTTTACTGACGATAGTTGAACGTGACAACGTCCGATTGTGCTTCTTTGTCGCTCGTTCCGCGCTCTCGCTTGCACTTCAAGCCTTACATGGAACGCCTCAGAGCGAGGTAACACCGCATGAGTCATGTTTTTTCGTGCGTGCAACCGGCTCTATCGAATTATAAGACGTTGTCACGTCAAAAGTACATTAAAACTTACCTTCTTCCTTTTCAGTCTCAACGGGTTTGTCGAAATAGCTCGACCTCGGTCTGTCTTCGCGACGGTCACTTCTCCTATCTCCGGCCACGTAATCACCGATATCACCGTATATTGAATCATCGTTACGACCCTTTTCACCGCCCTTTTCCTATTAAAAATAAAAAAAATGATTATAAAATCAAGTATGCTGTACGTGTACATAAACATCTCGCCAATACACTTTCAATAATACCTTCAATTATTTGCATTTACTACATAAAAAATTTTTAATTTAAAATTTCACGCAACAACATAAAGCAGGCCAAGAAAGTATTAAATTATATGAATAAAAAAAAACTTTTTTTTTAACAAAACAAGAAACCAACTTCAAATGGTTACAACTAGATAAAATATTAAATAATTTAAATGGGTAGATACTGGCTTTCAATTAAAAAAAATTAATTCTCAAATTCTGTTCACCCAGACGAAAGTTCTGCGGTAATAAACCAAAAAAAAATACAGTCAACTTGAATACCTCCTCTTTTTTTAAAGCCGGTTGATAAACAAGTACTCACTTTCATCTTCTTAAGCTTCCTATGTCTTCCGTGTCTCAAGTACGAGAATATCTGCGACAATTTATCGACCACGACATCATTGGCTGCACTAGCAGAGCTCCGCTCGTCCATCTCTGGCACGTCAGCCTTGCTGCGCGTGAGCGTGGTCGGTATGTCGCTATCTATAGCCCCCTCCTCGTCCAACTCGACCACGTACGCCATACGACCGGCTGCGAACAGCTCGTTCCTTGCCACCTTTTTGGACCTATTACATATATCCATTTAAATATACTACATGAGTGTATATTTTTTTCCTGTGTGGCAAGCCGCAAGACATAAAAATAAATGTATTTTCTTTGTTTCTTAAATACAGAGACAAAGCTGTAACATTTACCACGTGAGTACGTAAATAGTACAGAAACAATGCTTCAACATTTACCACGTGAGTGCATAAATAGTACACAGAGAGCTTTAACATTTACCACGTGAGTACATAAATAGGACAGAAACAAAGCTTTAACATTTACCACGTGAGTACATAAATAGTACAGAGACAAAGCTTTAACATATACCACGTGAGTACATAAATAGGACAGAAACAAAGCTTTAACATTTACCACGTGAGTACATAAATAGTACAGAGACAAAGCTTTAACATTTACCACGTGAGTACGTAAATAGTACAGAGACAAAGCTTTAACATTTTTGTCTCTCTATTATTTATTAAAAATAAAATCGTTCCAGTGATTTTGAAGGTCAGCGAAAAACACGAGCACTGAGAAAAATAAATAGAAGATGTGTCATCAACTTCACTGGTCAATATGGTCTTAGATAAGGAAAATATACGGAATATTGTATAGGTTATAAATCCTCATGTTATGGTTAGAGATTAATTACTTAACGCCCAAGAACAAAACATCGCAGGCTTATTTCAAAGAAAAATAGTTTGCGTTACTACAATTCAATTATCGTGGTAGAATAAAATAGTATTCAGTAAAACATGCTACCTACTTCTGTTCCAAGATCATGTTGTAGATATTTTTAGCCATTGGTGTTTCAAATTGCATCTCTTCCTCCTGAAACCAAAAAATAATTCAAATATTTTATCCTCCGCTAAATGTTTTCGTATAAACACACATAATATCTTTGACCTTGATTAACTGTCCAATGTCTAGTGAAAAATATATTTCAATTTTCCTTTTTGCATTTCAATAACTGTTTATTTTATTTTAAGAATGAAAGCACAACAATAAAATTATAAATAACAGTGCATACGAATGTGTGGTGTGGTGTGGCATGCGCCAAAATAAACTGACACTTAGATCTAATAATAATAAGAGCATTATTTCTTAATTAAGACTAATTGATTGTATTCATAGTCTTATCACATAAAGCAGTATACAAAAATACATACAACAGGAACTTCCTTCTTCTCCTTGACTTCTTCAACAGGAGCGGTGACTAATCTCTCCATTTCCGCTTCCTGTTCTTGTTCTCTTGTTTGAATTTCTGAACGCACCTATTAAAGGAAGTGTTATATATTTTTTGTCACTTAAACACTTAAAAAACAACAACAAAATTTTCTGCACAAACTATATTATATTGTTGAAAATTGGTTAGATCAAACACAGAATACAAGTTGTAAAAATAAACATCAAAATAGAACATTTGCGATTTGAATTATTGAAATTATTTTTAAAATAGACTCTTTTAATACTTAACGCTTGCAAAATAGCCAAAATACTGCAAATGTGACTAAAATTTTTTAGATAATTTTAAGATTGCATTGCATTGCAATCAAACAAAAAATGATCACTATGATAAATATTTACAACAACACTAACAGTTTCAAGCTTGATCAAAAAGCTTAGCTTAGTTGACTTACTACTTTAAAACTGTATCTTTTTAAAATAACAAAATCCTACTAAAGCTATACTCATTTTGTGTAATAGTACAGATTTTTAAAGAAATAGACAAATCACTAGTTTACTTATATTGAAGTTCCATCAAGAGGTAACCACAAAGTATAGATAACATTCTTTGTAAATTTTTACAGGTTAAATAAATGGTATTATGAAGAACCTTACCTTTTGCAACAGAGCATAATCAAGACCTTTCACCAAGTGAGTGTGCTCCATGTCACCACCAAGATATTTGGATTCCTGAAATTTTATAAATATGTATGCTTGTTTATCATATTTTTCAAAATTATTATGCTCTGCTAGTCAAATTTATACAATTATATTTACTGTCAACATTAACCAAATTTGATGTGTTTACTATTTTCTAATGTTTTAGTCTACCAAGTTGGAATGTACAAAAACTATATAGGAAAAAGTGTACATTTTTTCATGGTGTACAACTTTTGTTCGAAATCTTTTTCTAAAACATTAATATTAATTGTAATAAACGCATACAATTTGCAGGCAGGATGATGTTCTTCATCATCCATCTTTTGTGTGCCAAATTCATATTAAATAAGTATGGGCTAAATCTAATAGTACCCTTTTTATAATGACTATACCTGGATCATTTGTCTTCTCCTTTCTTTTGCATCCATTCCAGATTTCGCATCTGGTGCAACAGCTCTGGAAAATTAATTGTAGTGTTTTTAGTACAATAACTAAATGTCGCATCAAAAGTGGTATTTATTGAGAGCTTAGCCTTGCTGTATAGCAAACCAATATTAGAAGCAATCATATATATTTAGATTTAATTAATACTAGCTGCGCCCCGTGGTTTCACCCATGAGGCTCCACTTCTGTTGGTCTCAGCGTGATGATATATAGCCTATAGTCTTCCTCAATGAATGGACTATCGAACACCGCAAGAATTGTTCAATTCGACCCGTAGTTCCTGAGATTAGCACGTTCAAACAAACAAACTCTTCAGCTTTATAATATTAGTATAGATTATTATTTATTCACCTGTAAGCACTACTGGCGTTACTTGTAGGGTCCAAGGGATTAACATCCTGCAAGCCATCCCTCCGCTCCCTAGCCCTGTCTCTGTACTTTTCTGCCAATTCTGCTAATTTAGTATCCTCTTGCTTCTTTAATGCTGCATAATAAGATTTTTTCTTTCTCCGCAACTCACTTTTATTCTCAGCTGGGGGTGGCATTGATCTGTTCAACAAAAATACTAAATTATTTAACAGTACATAGTAAAATTGCACTTTTGTTCAATATAAAATCATTTCTTTTGAAATATTTATCAATCAACATTTTTAGCTGCTAGTGTGTTTAAATAAAACTAAATATTATAGACTAGATAAACTAGATATTAGAGTAATTTGAATATTGTTTATAAGCTGACATTATTTTATAATGAAAGTGTAAAAATCCTTTCACGCTATAACCAATTCGGATGAGCTTGTATTTGGTCATAATATTTTGCATGATCCTGCACTCATTCAACTGTGGAGACTAATATTACATATAATGAAGTACAGTACTATCACACATAGATATAGTAAAATAAATACATTCTTACCCAGCATTTGCCATTGCCTCTCGTATCGAACCAGCTGGGTGAGCCCCAGATGGTGTCGATCTCGGCGTCATAAGCAGCTTTCTAAAGTCTTCATTGGTAAGCCTTTGAGACGCCGGGGTATCCTCCACACTTCTATGTTCATCCATCTTAGATATGTTTTGGGGCTATTTCGAATACTAACAAATGTGAGGTATTAACTTAACCTTTGGGTATTTAAGAGTTTACAAGTAATGTTTTTTATTAGGAAAGAATGGACATATTAGTTTAAATCTATTAATTATACAAAAAGTATTATAATTTCAAACCAACTAGAGATATTTATCTCAAATCAAAGTTCAAACCCTACAAAATACAAAACATACAAAACATAGAAATTAGTTTTTTGACAATTGGAATTGACATTATAATTTAATTGTTTATGTCATAACCATAAAGTCATAAACTATGAAACCACAGATTTATATTATTACACTAGCGGTCCGCCCCGGCTTCGCCCGTGGTTGTACATGTTTAAACTATCCTATCTCTCAAGTTGGATCGAACTGCACATGGTGTGCGAATTTTATTATAATCGGTTAAGTGGTTTAGGAGTCCATTGAGGACAAACATTGTGACACGAGATTTATAAGATAAGATAAGATTTCAAACCTTCAAACAGTTCAAATTGGCGCAAAAAACCGGTCTGAGTGAGAGCGATCTTGTCCCCAACTTGTCTCTTTCTAACTAAATGACCATGGCCAAACAAAATAAGGGACAAATTGCTTGAAGAAAAGCGAGCGTGTTAATGTCCTTGATGATACAATACCTCATTTAATGTATTCAAAAATAAACTAAAATATAGTGTACACGTATATATGACCGTCCATGACCGTAAAAGTGTAAACACGGTGTTTAAGTTATAATTTTCATACATATATAGCTGAATATTACAGTTTTTATCGTAATGTAGCCTAAGAGCTAGCGCGCACGAGCAACTTTGTCTCCGCAACTATTTTGTCTCCGCAACTATTTTGTCTCTCCACCCATGGGCTAGTATGAAAGTGCGCGCACGTAGCGACGCAACTCCCCATACAATTGATGGGAGAGACAAAATAGTTGCGGAGACAAAGTTGCTCGTGCGCGCTAGCTCTTATCTCTTCCGTGATTGATGGTTTCGCGTTTAAGTTTTAAATTTAAGTGCAAGTCCACACTGCGAGCCTAGCGCGGTTGCGACGGCGGGCGCGAAATATCAAACGTATGAAACGCGCCTTTGCGTCCACATTGAAATGACTATGGCGGAAGCCTAGTGCGACGGTAATGAGCGAGCCAGCGCGCGTAGTTTTCAAACTCTCCTATCCGCGCGTTCTGGCCACACTACGGGCCTAGTCAGCAAGCGACCCAATGCGCGGACGGCGGGGGTATCAAACCAGTTCGGTCTTGTCGCTCGACTTCTTATATTATATCCTTTATTGTTTTTCGTAAAATAGCATAAATACTTAACTGTTGAAGTGAAACTTCTTTATTTATAAGTGCGATTCAATCTAAAACACTTATATACACCACATTAATTTTGTAGGGTATAATCTCAATTCTTCATATAAGATTCACCCATTATTCCTCTGTTTTATTTATTTCGTGTACAACTTCTATAATGATCTCATCTCAAAATCGGACTGACCAGTAAAAATAGCAAATCGTCCAAAGTTTGCAACACCCGAAAAACGTCGAACCGCTACTTGAGCTCGCGCGTCGGTGTGGCCACCGCGAGCGCCCGCTCGTCGCGCCCGCCTAGGCCGCCGCCACCGCGCATTCAGTGTGGACGCACACTAAATATTTCTATAACCGAAACATAATTCGTGAGATGGTGCAAAGTCAAACAAAATTCTTGGTCTCCCTAGCTACCATTTCTACTTGTAAACGTCAATGATTGATTATCATTTATCACAGTTGATTATGCAATCGAAAGTTTTTTTTTTTTTGTAAGAATCCACCCTCACTGGGATTGGGAATTGCCATAATAATTGAAAGAGAGAAGAGTTTTGAAAACAATAAACAAGGACCATTTCCTTTTAGGAGACCTCTCGGCTCTCGCTCGGAACGTTTTTGGTTAGCTTCCACTTATATGGAAAAAGCAACCTTAATTAAATAGTAATAGATCATATTTTATCAAAACAATTTTTTTCGGTGCACAATCTAGCTAATAGTTAAACGCCTTTTAAGGAACAGACTAATAAAATAGATAAATTGTAACCTTCTCTAGAGACTATTGATTTTATACCTCATTTATTAAAAAATGAATCGAAATAACATAACATTTTGAAATATGTACCTATATATGTATTATGATTAAAATACATAGTTGTATTATACATTTTGAAAGACTTATTAGATCTCAGCTTAGGATCTCAGTAACTCAATGTGAAAATGCAGAAATACTGATAGACAGACAAACAGACAGCAAAGTTTAAATAGGTAGGGCCAGTTTTATCCTTTGGGTAAATCCTAAAATTAATGAGAAAAAAATCACCATACTATGACGAATATTTTATTTACAACAATAATAAGACATTTTATACATAAAAAACAATGGGAACATTTATTCTTAATTTCCAATTAAAAAAAGCCTCTATAATTTTCTAGGAATATACAAGGAGGGGACTGGGGATATAAAGAGAAGGTAACTGTATACAAAAAAACAATGATTTTGTTTATCCAAAAATAGAATGAAATGTAGTGCCCTTGAATCCAACATTTCCAGTAGGCTCATCTTGGAAGGTTATATACATTCTGTAAAAAGATAATATCATTAATATCTGCATGATATTTCACAAAACCATTGGCAAAAATATGGGCTCTCATTTATCTCGATTTTCTAATTATACAGTATAAAAATATTTAATTACTACCACAGACGAATAACCAATATTGTTAGTAAATTATTGTAAATCGAGACCACAATGATTATTGATAATTAGATTTTAAAAAATGGCTATATCAGTTAACATGAATATCCTTATCATCTAAGTTTCCACCTTAGACAGACAATTTTATATTTTTATTCAAACTCACAACATTCTATTGTATCCTTCTTATAACATGTTAGGGTATCAGTACTCTTAGGCCTTATTCCACTCTTAAGTCTTAAGTCTTATGGTCAGATATATCTGAACTAATCCGGTTTTTTTTATTTTTTATATTAGAGTGGGCAAACGGGCTTGTGGAGTGCCTGATCGTAAGCGAGTCCACCGCCCATATTCTCTATTTCCGTTATTTGTCTATTCATTTTTCAATAGTCCCCATCATAAAAAATATCCATGCATTGAAAAGACATTTTATCGTGTAAACTGGCTCAATATTTCATTTATTGGAATCAAAAGTAGGTAGTGATTTTGTATTAAGGTTTAAATGAATATTTCTTATTACATATAATATTTTTAAGGATATATTTACCTGTCTGGAGACACACCCAATTCTTTTTCAACCAGGTCAAACAAAACCTTTGCATGTTTTTTATTTTGTTCTACACCAAGAGATCCAATAGACATAAGGTTTGCAATTGCGCAGGGTTCTGTGGTGCCACCAAAACTCATGGGAATGTCAGGAATAACTGACACAACACAATACTGAAATATTTAATAACCATATAACTAATTATATATTATTTATTTATTTATGCACTTTATTGTGCTGCCAATAAAAACACAATACAAATAAATTTAATTCTATATAAAAAACAGCACAGAAGGCGGCCTTATTACTTGAGTGATCTCTTACAGGCAACCAACTGAAAGAAATATCTAGAAGAAGGAAGTACATATATGTATATGCAAACTTAAATAATATTGATAAATTATAATAAAAACAAAAATATTAATAAATAATGATTATAAATAAACTTAATACTATAAAATAAAAACATACATAAAAAATATAGTTACATTATATCATAAGTAAAATATATGCACATTTATTTAATGTTTTATAGGTGGTAAATGTTAAAAATAATATGAAGATTCAAAAGTGCTTTTATAACAAGTCTAATTGAATAAATAAATGTGATGGAGATAGCTGGTAACAAATACACAGGGAAAAAAATGACCTTAGATAAATGAAATTTCCATTGAATGAAAAAAATAAAAAAAAAAATATTTCTTTCTATAACATACACCACAAGTGATGACCCTAATAATTATAGGTACCTCACGTAGGAATGTTTATTACACTTATCTTTATTTACAAGGTGTAAAATTTTATTAATAGGCAATTATATCTAGTAGGTATTTAGATAAAAATAAGAAGCTTCATAAAAAACGAAATTACCGATTCTGGTTTCCCAAGAGCTTTAGCCAAAACTGGAACTGCTTTTACAACAAAATCTGATGGTATTTTGGATTTTGGAACATTAGTTTCGATGCGAAAGTGCGGCATTTTTAGTATGGAGGTTTATTATGAAATGAAGCAATACACGTTGAAAACTTTATGTAGGTAATTAATTTGATATGAAAAGAAGTGTGGCTCTTTGGTGATATGACTTCTTCTTCAGAATTCACATTTCACAACACTTATGACTTAACTTTTGAGTTTTTACTCGTCTGTCGTCGAGTCTGTCGTCAAAACTCAAATGTCAAAATCTCAGATAATGTAATATCCACAGGGTAGCTTCAATATAATATTATTAACACGTTCGCGGACAGTACTGGTTTACAGGTTGCAGCTACTGAGACACTACTTTTTTTCATACATTGCCCAGGGGCGTAGTGTTACAACACATGGTTAAAAAACCATATGATATGACAGAACTAGTGTTGCCGAACTATCGATAGTTTGACTATCGATAGTTGACCTTGAAAATAAGTCAGAATATCGATAGCACTATCGATAGTATCGATAGTACTGATACTATCGATAGTTTTGAGCTATCGATAGTAGTAAATTGGGCAATAGTATTGTTCACGATTTCTTGGTATAATGGGTCAGTCAATGGGCTTATTGGATTACGAATTAACGAACTAAAAAAAATGGATTGTACAAAGCGCCAATAGATAACTTGAAAAGTATTATAACCAAACATCTAGTTCTCTGTCATCCACTATAATATTATTGATAAAGCAATACTATCGAGAAAAAGGTCACTATCGATGGGACGATATTATCGATAGTATCGACACTATCGATAGTATCGATAGTTCGTTCGATATTGAGCTTCGATAGTATCGACACTATCGATAGTATCGATAGTTCGTTCGATATTGAGCTTCGATAGTATCGATACTATCGATGGTATTGCTATGTGTCGATAGTATTTACGCTTATAGGACTATCGATACTATTGATAGTATCGACACTATCGATAGTATCGATAGTGCTATCGATACTATTGCTTTTCCCCAACTATCGATAGTTAATCGATAGACTATCGATAGTGGACTATCGAGCGGCAACACTGGACAGAACGGATATAGGCGTAAACGTCGTAAGTACTCAGCGTCAGATTCATAGTCACCATCATCAGCAAATGGGTATGGACTCGATTCAGGGGTAGACGCTGCATCAAACAGGTCTTGAAGACGTTTTTGTTCTTTTTCGAACGAGTCTCGAGACGCCATTTGGAAAAATATTCGTTACAAATTTAGTTCAACAAAATCGTGTTCACAACAAACAATAGCAACATAAATATGTTGTTTACATAAGCAACTAGACTTGAATTAGTACATCCAGTATGAGTAAAACAATTAAATTACGTTGGAAACAAAATACTCATTTTCTAAACAACAATTCACACGCGGCACGCGGGATCACCGCAGCGGCGCAGTACTCGACTAACCGTATGCAAACCAGTGTTAGCAACCTGAAGTGAGCTGATTATCGTACCAGGGGCGTAAAATTATCGTACATTAGGCGTTTTTGGTTCGAAATTATCGTACTTTTTAGAATAAAGTCAATTATAAATAAATAAATCATATAAATTGTAATATTGATAATTATGCAAGTTCTCTATAGTTAATCTTTGTTTAACTACCGCTGTCAAATCAACGGGACACTGAAACCCAAACGTTTTATAGTGGAAATGGAATTGGTTCAGGTCTGTAGTCTGTACCACGCGTAAAACCAAAGAGTATAATGAATATTAAGGCACATAAGTTCAATAAACGCTTACACCCGTACAAATAAAAACTTGCTTATTCAAACCTTATGCAATGCATAGATATGATAAGAATAAATAAAGAATAAGGATGTCATAATTTCTTACAAATAAATTTGGAATAACGTCGATGTAACTATGCTCACGCTATGCAATAGGCGCGGAGCGGCAACGTCGCAATTCATTCACAAAATTATGAAAAACATTGAAATTGTCTACGGTTAAACCTTGGTGCTGTCATTTTGACGCTCGTTTGACTTCGTCGAATTTGTTGTGAAGTTTCATCATACGATGTTCTGTTTGTTTATTTTTTAAATATTTATTTGAAATAATTTAAATATATCATTAAATATGCAAGCAAATGAAAGAGAACCCTATCCAATATTCGGAGAACAGAAGATAAACCCACCTTGAGATAGAGAGTTGCCAAATAACTGGTACTCAAAACATACAACTCCAAGCTTAGAAGATTTATATTTTCAACGAAAGTTTATATTATTGTGATAAGTTTAGAAATAAGTGTTTTATGTATGTATGGTTTGGCGCATGTCGTAAATAAATAAATCATTATAAATATCAAAAGGGTTTTTCATAATTTCGTATATTTTGACATTTCATACTAAATTTTCCATTTCAATAGGTACGTAACTAATGAAATTATTTATTTGCTCAACTTTTTCTACTTCTCGTATTATTCTCATTGCTATTATCTCAAATTTAGATTGAAAATAGGTTCTAAAACTTGTAAAACACAGCACAATGTACTAAAAAATACGTTATAACTCAGTTATGTCAGACTTATACTAGGGAGGTAGCCGGAATAAGGACGAAATAGCATTAGTATGAATACTTATTACGAAGTTATAATAGGTTTCATTTATTACGTGTTTATTTGTATGATTTTTCCTTATTCTTACTTTATTCTTTTCATAAAATGTTATAACTCGTTTATTTGTACGGCTGTTAGATTATATACACCTAGGTGTATAATCTAAGAATAAACGCGCCAAGTTTAAAATTCAATCTGACAAAATTTCACTGTTCCCATGAAAGTTCGATAAGAAACACGTCAAAATGTCATATTTGTATGGGTGAAATAATATAAATTCTCGAATTTTGCCTGATAGAAATTATCGTAAAATCAGCGTACGATAATAACATGCTATCGTACATCGTACGCAGGGACCAAATTATCGTGTTTGTACGATAATTATCGTACGGTTGGGAACGCTGATGCAAACATGACGCCCACGGGCGTAGTGTGCGCGGGGAGAGGGTTAAAAAAATATGAATGTATGCGTGGAAGTACCTTCCTTTGACGAATTTTTGTAAATAATGCAGTGACAGTACAAAAGTCGTAATTATACCTGTGATGACAGTACAACATGCCGTTCTTTATGATAGTATGAAAAATCGCTCGTCGTTTGGCGTACTGATTTTATGCAAGTAAAAACTGATACGTCGACAGACGTACTGTCGTATCACTTTTAGCTGTCTAGACGCCAGTGGTCGTTACTGTCCGCGAACGTGTTAATTATTATGATCATTTACCAAGGACACAGAATAAGGATCATATTTAACTGTGATTTAATTTTAAAGTTTTATACAATAGAATAAAACAATTGCTCTGCTCATCATTTACGGAAGTTCCGATGTCCGATAAAATCATGTTTGATTCATTACGATAGGCGATAGCCCGACAAGTGTGGCCAACGTGACACCGGCTGATTCTGGTATTAGTGTACAATCTGTGCTGACTGCGTGAAAGCCACAAGCGATAGCACAAGGACTCCTCAGTCCTCACGGCCGTGATATGACACCCTTGTCAGGTGTCAATAGACATCCGATGAGAAGTATTTTACAACGGTAGAGAAAAAGAAGAAGTCAAGATGCCTGCATGAAGTCCTGCATCACTCCATTCATCCTTCTGATGTAGTGGAGTATATGCGGGTCTATGCGGGTGAAGTACGAGTCTCTTACGGTTAAGTCTACTCTTAGGCCGTATTCAGAAAGAAAGCTGGAAACTTATAAGCGCTTACCGGCGCTTGTCAGCGCTGGTTCGTTCTACACAAAGGAAGCAGGTTGAAGTAGACCAATACAAATTTTATATGGCAGCGCCCAGCGCTGACAAGCGCCGGTAAGCGCTTATAAGTTTCCAGCTTTCTTTCTGAATACGGCCTAAGAGTAGACTTAACCGTAAGAGTCTCTTCTTCACCCACAGTTTCTTTCTTTCTGCATACGTCCTTACGGCGATTAGAACTAGGTGACCACGGTTCAACAAAATAAGGGATAAATTTCTTAAAAAGTGAGCGGGTAAATGTCCAGTTCATATTATAATGATAATACGCTACCTAATTTAATATATATGTATATAACAATGAACTAAAACAGTGTACGTATATTGTACCGTAAAAGTGTAAACACCGTTAGTTATAATTTTCAATAATAGCTGAATTATACAATTTTTAATCGTAACCTTATATCTTACGTGCTCGAGGATTTCGCTTAATTAAGTCTTAAATTGAAATATTTTTTACTGATACACAATTTGAGAGTCAAACAAAATTCATAGTCACCCTAACTACCATTTCGACAAACATCAATGATTAACCAATCAAAAGAGTTTTCCAAACATTAGACAAGGACCATTTCCTTTTGGGAGACCTCTCGCTCGGATCGTTTTTAGGTCGGTAAGCGGCAGCTTATCCGATCATAATTTATCAAAACCTTATCAAATTGGTCAAAACAAATATTTTTGGTGCACAGTCTAGTTATTACAAAGTTAATAGTACGATAGAATCTGTGGTTATAAACTATACTTTGGTCTTTGACTATATAAACTCAAATAAACTACTATCTTTGTAATCGATGCAATTGTCTATGGTAGGGTTTTCACATGGTTTTCACGCAGTACAAAAAGTGATTGAATGTAATGGCTGGTTCACACTTTGATTAGTGCGAGTGCAGGTGATGAGTAGTACTACGTGTGGACAGCGACTGTTTAGTGCGAGTGTTTAGTAGGCTGTGTAGTAAAGTGAATAGAAGCGTGTTCTATTTTTTTGCGAGTGGACTGCGAGTAGCCACGTCCCGCGCGCCCTCCCTTCCCCCTCACTCGCAGTGTGCCTGCCTAAACACGTCTGGACAGGAGTGTTTAGTGTTTAGTGTTTAGCGTAGTATGTAGCGTCGCGAATTTCACCATTGTCCTGCACTCGCACTAATCACCTGCACTCGCAGTTGAATTGGACACTACTCGCACTACACACCTGCACTCGCACTAATCACCTGCACTCGCACTAATCAAAGTGTGAACCAGCCTTAATACTGAGATGTAATATAAGTCAAATCCGATCCGCCTTTCATTTTTGTTTATAAATTATTTCACGGCGCGGCGCGCCGCGCGGCAGTCGTAAGTTCGTAACTCGTAATTCAGCACCAATCAATGCCAGTATTTAGGTACATACGGTAACAAGATTTATTTTCGTATTTATTCTTATACGTATTCCTAGTGTATTATACAATTAGGAAAGTTTTACAGAGAAAGGTGAGTACCACGACAATATTCTAAAACCATCAATTGGAAGATGGCGCAACCATTGAGCTAATATTAATATGGAGACGACACCGCCTACATCACTTATGTTCCACTCAACATACGCCATGTGGCGTATGTTGAGCGGTTCTTTTAATGGTTTTAAAGTGAAACGCATCAAATATGCCTTAGTGTGTGTTACGATATTGCACAAATAATACAAATAATACGGAAAAGTGCAAAGGAATAACTTTCATCGGTAAGTACCTAACTATATAATAATTTTTAAAACTTAGTTAGAGCAAAAAAATGGCGCACAGATTATGTTCGTGGTGTCTCCTCCATACGTAGTAATATTATCTCAATGGGCGCAACAGATATAATTATATGCATTGTTCTATTATGTTCGTGGTGTCTCCTCCATACGTAGTAATATTATCTCAATGGGCGCAACAGATATAATTATATATGCATTGTTCTATTATGCCTATAGATGTCTACCTACTGAATAACTTACTTTGAGTAATTAAAAACATACATAGGTACGTGTTTTTTTGTGTCCATTTGTATGATTATTTTGATAATATTGATAATAAAAATGTAAGGTAATAAAAATGATTCAAAGTCACAAAAGAAGTTTGTTTCAAAAAGGACTAGTCCTTGAAGTATGTAGTTTAGATTCTGTATGTTTGTATTTTTAATATCCATCTCTTACCGTGAAGATCTAATTTAAGTATCTTAATTTCAGTGTCTCAGCATTACAATTAACAACCAAATTAAGGAATATGTCGTCCCGTCTAGCTCCAGGCAAGGTAAAATTAAAAAAAAAAATTCTTTTTTTTCTAAAATATCATGGTATATATTCCTCCACATGGATACTCACAATCGTTCGTAAAATCCGGTGCGAAATTGACGTAGAAGCTGCTGCCAAAATCACTTTGTTACTATGGCACGGGGCCGCGAATGTGATGTGGACGTGTCACACGCGTGAAGGAGGCGAGAATCATTTGTCGGGGGACAAAATACTGACTGATGACTCTTGTCGCCGCTATAGGGAACATGCGTGAACGCGCGTCCATAGTCCCCATAGACCCAGCCTAGGACGCAATTTTATTTTTTTGATGTGTAGGGGGGGTCAGTATGAAGCTATCACCAAGTTTGTGGGGTCGCCACCCTTGTCCCTCGGCCGCCATCTTGAAAATAGCGGTTGATATGGTTTTTACGATATATCTCTTAAACTATTTATTTGATGAAAAACATTGAGTAACATTATTTGTTGCAAATTAAATTCTCTACAACTTTGGTCCAGTAACTTTTTGTCGTAGAACTATAAATAAAAAAGTTATTAGCGAAAATGTTCAGAAATTAGAGACATTTATATTTTTCAATAAAACTTTTTTTTTATAATTTTACGAAGAAATGATATTAGACCATTTTTGTAGATTGTTTTTCGAGGAATAACTTTTATATACAACATTTTGTCAATAAGTAAATAGCTAAGGTTTTACAGCGCTCCAAAGTGAGTACTAATTTTCAGTACTCTGATCTATACAGTATACTTATATTATGTGTGTAAATAATAATTTGTCATCAATAATTGTTTTTTTTGTTATTATAATATTTTTAATAATTAATTTTGCAATATCATTAATAATTAATTATTGAATCTTTTCCCCACCACCCAGGAGATAGAGTCTGGAAGCGCGTTTTTTTTACGTCGAAAAGCAGGGCTGAAATGTTCTCTTCTTCCATTGTTGTGGAGTCTGGGAAAAGAGCCAATAGCCAATATATTATGTATAGTTACTACTGAAAAATAGTACTCACTTCTGAGCGCTGTAAAACCTTAGCTATTGACGTAATGAAAAAATGTTGTAGGTAAAAGTTGTTCCTCGAAAAACAATCTACAAAAATGGTCTGATATCATTTCTTCGTAAAATTATAAAAAAAAGTTTTATTGAAAAATATAAACATCTCTAATTTCTGAACATTTTCACTTATAACTTTTTTATTTATAGTTCTACGACAAAAAGTTACTGGACCAAAGTTGTAGAGAATTTAATTTGCAACAAATAATGTTAATGATATTTTTTTATCAAATAAATAGTTTAAGAGATATATCGTAAAAACCATTCCAACCGCTATTTTCAAAATGGCGGCCGTGGGACAAGGGTGGCGACCCCACAAACTTGGTTTTAGTTTCACACTGACCCCCCCTACATATCAAAAAAACAAAATTGCGTCCTCTAAAAAACGCAAGGTTAGGCCTAAAAAATGTAACATTTCAATGAACTAAATATCCTTCCAATGAAATTGTATGCGATAAAACGCACTACCTACGCGACAACGAAACTACGCGCCACGGCCGCGGCGCTGCGCTACAAAATTTTACCAAGTCGGCAAATATTATGTCGATTATCGCGCCGTAACGCGTCGCGAAGTTTGCAGACTAACTTAATATGAATGTGAATAATTTTATCTATTCATAAATTACAATGTAGTCCAATAAAAACGCGTATTGCATAATTAAATTATTACAAATAACAAAAGCCCAGATAGGAACAAGCCATAACTATATAGTAATCCGAGCTTGTGAAATTAACATTAGAATTAAGACTTACATAAATAATATAATATATTAATTCTATAAAAAATCACAAAAAGTATAATAAAAAAAAAACTCTTTACAGTTCTGTCCTTTGGATTGTAGGAAAGTGTTAAGAGATAATTCCCTGGAGGCCCATTTAGCGGAATGTCCATACAAAGAATTTGTGTGTCCTACTAATACAATCTTTAATGGATGTCCATGGAAAGGTAATATTTTGTTATTATTTTGTAGTCTTATTTTTGGCAAATCTATGTACATATCATACAACAGTAACCAGACCGTTTCTGTACATTAAATAGTTTTTAAAAGTGTAAATTGTAAATTTTGCTATGCAATAAGTATGTATGTTCTATTTGCGAATATGAGTCAGTCATTGGATAGGTCATTAAAAATGGAATAGGGGTTTTCCAGATAGGTTTTTGACTTAAGTATTTAGTCGTAAGAAATGTCATATTCCTCGCGAGCGAATCAGCGGGCAGAAAGCTAGTAATTCATGTTATGATGTATGTACTAGCGTTATCTGTAATCTGCTACTATGTGTTATTCAGTTAGGTACATTAGCTGCAGCACAGCCAGTTTAGTGGCCATTGTTTGTAAAATCAACAAACATACATCCATCCACAGAAATGTCTTCATGTTTATAATACTTCCACCTACATACCTACAACCTACGTAGTAACTAGGTATTTAGTTATCTGTGATACTACTATGATGCACCCGCTGACGAACCCGCTGGAAAAATCAAGTAGGTATTTATAAAGCTCACTAGCTGTGCCCCGCGGTTTTACCCGCATTGCTCCGCTCCTATTGGTCTTAGCGTGAAATTTATATATTACAGCCTTCCTCTTATACAGGTTATATATATAACACCGAAATAATTTTTTAAATCAGACCAGTAGGTAGTTCCTGGGATAAGTACGTTCGAAAACAAAGAAACATGCTCTTCAGCTTTATAATATTAGTATAGATGTGTTACTCTGAGGTATATTACTGTAAAGTTTCAGTTAGATCTGTCCAGTAGTTTTCGAGTAACAAACATACACATAAAACACATAAATATACATTTTCACAAACTTTCACGTTTATAATATAGGTAGGAAACATAATGTGGTATTTTTTTGTGTTTGATTTTACGAAGAAATTGAAGATTTTAACGGATTTAAGCAATTTAATCATTATAATATAACTAGATTTCCGCCCGCGGCTTCGCCCGCGTTTTCAAAGGAAAACCCGCATAGTTCCCGTTCCCGTAGGATTTCCGGGATAAAACCTATCCTATGTGTTAATCCAAGTTACCCTCTATATGTGTGCTAAGTTTCATTGTAATCGGTTCAGTAGTATTTGCGTGAAAGAGTAACAAACATCCATACATCCATACTTACAAACTTTCACTTTTTTTGAAATCATATTTTTTTCAATATTTTTAGGAAACATCGGGAATATTATGAGTCATTTCGATTACCAGCACAAGGAATTTCGTCAAACGCAAGTTAACAAAGAGAGTATATTACACATTGGACAAAATTATCGAATAATGCAATTGATTTCTAGAGGTCAATTTCAGTTTTTACTGTACATTAATGTATCACAAAGTAGCAACCAAATTCAAATAGCGGTTCAGATGCTGGAAACGGAAATTACGGCGTCTAAATGGACTTTCAAAATTAGGATCTATGGGAAAAATGAAGGTCGAAGATTTGTGGAGTATATTGACACTTGTTATTCTATTGATGAAACGCTTGATAACTCGTGTCTTGAAAATAAATCAACAATAATAAGCTTAGATTATGCAAAAACGTTTGCTAACGAAGATGTGATTCCGTACAAATTGTATTTGAGTTATGAAATGGATAATAAGGAAAAAACGTTTAAAGATAATAAAAGTTTCCAAGGAACATCGCGTTCTCCCCGGCCGCTTGGGAGCTTAAACGGCTTGGGAGTTAAATCTCGTATTTGTAACCTACGTAATAAGTAATTGTTATACTAGCTTAATATTATCATTTATCAGATCTGCATGAGAAATTATATTATTGTTAACTACAGTGACACAGTGTACACGTACCTACTGTTAATTACAGTACAATAAATGACCTTTATCGAAACAATAATACCTACACGTGAATAAGTGATTACTTGTTGCGCCAAATTTTCGTAGCGACTGGACTGAATTTGATTAGGTTTGCACTGGCGCGGCGGATGCCTCTCTACCTAGCAGCTTAAGAGTGGAAATTTTCTATGAGCCCTTGATTACCTACTACAATTTTTGCACACACACTTAGCATACCTATGCAAAGCTGGTTACGCCTATCGGACTATACCTACTATTGTATGCCTTTCTTTACATTATGAAAATATGTAATACATCAAAATATTATTATTACCTAACTACTACGACATACAACAATAACTAACTGACCCGCGCCCGCTTCGTTGGACGTCCAGCAATATTGATAGTTTTCATTAGTAACTACTTATTAATCCACCCCTTTTTAGATCTACATAGGGGCAGACAGCGGTAACCGTATTTATTGTCTACTTGTAATGATCAGTGTACTGATGTGATAAGTTAATAAAATAAACTTTTTTCAATTGATTTTATTTTTATTTTACACCCTCTAATATTACAAGCTTTTTAATGTTCTACTTTCAAAGTGAACATCCACTCCACAATACACCTGAACTTTAACATTACTTTTTTTAATTATTCATAATTATTAAACAAAAAGATTTGAACACATTTTTTCGGTAAATATTAAAATTCAATTTAAAGCGTGACTTGTTAAACAAGCCGATGGACGGCATTTTAAATTAAGATCGATCAGACCTTAGTTTTAAGATATATTTAAATTTGCCGTACATCAAAACAAGAAAATTAGGCACTATCCATATGGTAAGTAAGCGAAAAAAAAGACTTGAAGAACTCGACAATATCTTATTATGTTACCTGCAATATTATAACAAAAGGTGTAAATAGATTACCAACATAAAATAAAAAATTCCATCTCCAAAAACGGCACACTACGCTACACACGATTAGATGTAAAAGTGAGATGGCAAGATTCAATTTTGTCAGCGAAAAAGAGACAACTGATGTAAATTATGGCTACAGGCTATAATAGTCACATGTTAACATGCCATTTCCAGAGCTGTAATAGCCTATCTACAGTTTTTTACTTATAATATGATTGGCTGCATGTTTATTTATTTTGTTCAGTTATAGGGCAAATTCATTTTCTACTATTAATCCAATCTTGGGCAATTATAGTCGATCTTTCCTAAAATTTCACTCATTTTCAAAATTAAAGAAAGTTGTAAGTAATGTCAACATTCATGTACTTAACTATTTTCAATTTTGCCATTATAAAGATTGTTTGTTACAAATAAATGTAAGTAGGAAATTTCACACACATTACAATATTTAATGATTATGTGCTTTCATAAAATTAAACAATTTTTTTTGTAGGAGTGACACAAAGTAATTAAGACAACGTTAAAGTACAGAACAATTCAAACTAATGGCTAATTTCATTTATTCTCGGAACATCGAACCATCTGATGCGCAGAAAACGATTTTAGATATTATCGGAACGTTAACGGATACCTGCGCGCTCGTGCATTCGCAGCTAACTTCCGAACAGCCATTAAGTTTGTATAGAACTGTAGTATTCATTATTGAGTTACTATGTACTACGTACTAGAGAGGGCATCGCTACTACACTATTTGTAACACGAGTTAGAGTGAAGCGTCTCAAACATCGCTTCTATCTTTGGACTATGACTAACTAGCCGCCCCACGCGCGCCCCGCACCGCCGCGATTGTCGCACAGATTTTGTTCGTGGTGTCCTCTCTATACGTAGTAATAATTTCTCAATGATATTCATTCAATATCTTACTTTTGTTTATTGACATACATTATACAATCGCGAAAAATACCAAAATTGATTTTCTATATAATTCTCACTCCCTGTACTTAATCACACATTTTCTTATATACCATTTCATCCTCTATTCATACAAATAAAGCAAACATCAAAATGACTAGATAATTTAAAGTATAAATTCTTGCTTACAATCTAAATTAATACAAATGGTGTGTAAAAAGTGACAAACTTAAGTGCTTATGTGTAAGAAAGAACAACAGTGACTCCAAACATTTTGTGGAAATAATTTACATTTGTATTTTAATAGACTTCATTATAATTAAAAAAAAATAATTCAATTTGGAATTGAAATTATACTAATAAAATCTAAATTGTTGAATTTTACACACAGCTTGTACAAAATATAATAAATGCAAAAAAGTATTTTATAGATTTCTAATGTGGAGATCAGTTGTATTACACATCTATTTTTTAATAACATATATATTTATATTATGAACACATCTACTATTATAATAATTGATAACCAATTTTTTTGCTTTTTTTAATATTAGTTGTTGGAATGTCAAATAATTCTATCTTCATATTTGAGATTAAGACAATATCATTATTGAAAAAAAAAATGAGACTATTGTTACTGAAATTTCTAGAATATTAATTAATAATAAGTTCATTTTTTATATCCCATCTTATTAAAACACAAACCAAAAGCCTATTTACCATGTTGACTTTATAAAATATCACACATTTGAAAACATTTGTGAAGTACAATAGTACATTAGTGCCAAGTTAAAAATGTATGACTAAGCATTTCAATTGTTTATACCTCCATTATAGGCATAGTCAGCCTTATTGTGCATTACAAGATGATTATCAACAAAGTAAAAGCTGTCAGAACATGTTTCAAACGGAGCTGCAATCATTTCTTCAACTGAAATTTATATAACAAATAATTAATTAGCATGTTCATGTAAAAATTCATTTAAATTATCATTATAAGCAGGATATTTCCTTACCAAGATCTGAAGGCAAAGTTGGAAATTCATAGATGTGTTCACATGTATTTTTAGAAAACGGAATACAGAATCCAAATTCAAAATCAAATGTCTTCAGTAAAGTATCTCTAAAAAAATGCTTCTCAATCATTCTAAAATGGTTAACTGGCCTTGCACCAACAGTGAACTCGACCCTGAAAATAAATTTATATATTGTTATTGTTACAAAGGTTTATTAAAACTTTTACCAATTTCTACTAGTATTGACACTTACGTAGCACCAACAGTTCGTAATTTTAAAAATTGTGGTGTAAATTGATACCGCACAAATCTCCCTGCATTAGGATCAAGTGGTTCATCAGATCCATCCTCTGCACCCTCATTATCCACCCCAAAATCTGTCGGGGGCTTAGCAATCTCAAACAAGACAGTTCCCGTTTCCAAATCCCTTATTTTAAATCTCGTAAAATCTATATCGTATATATTTGCTTCAGGGCTACATAAATAAGTCTCCGTTATTTTATCTAACTTAAGAACATCATCAGGTGTTACTTCACTTAAAATTTCCTGCCTGTTTGATTCAAGAAGCGTTATTGATTCACACTTCTTTCCAACAAGGCTCATTTTGAACAAATTATTGGTTCTAATAAAATTTACAAATGTTTTAAAACATTTGCAATCGAACTTAATTCGCAGTGAATTGCATTTCAAATTCACCTATATAATAAATCCAAATCAATAATTATTATTCCAATTTAAACAATTCACTATTAATTACACTTGGTTACAATATTTTTACAGCTAAAGACTAAAGTGACAGCTAAATAAAATTTACAAATTTCAATTGTGAATTGAGTATTGACTACCATTTGACAGTTGACATTGATACGATTACCAATGGCTACCCAATAGGATCTCTGCACCCAATACGAGACCCAATAGCAATCAGTAATCACAAGCAAAAGCCCGAGCAATAGCCAATGACAAAATAATGCCTAGCGAGTAGCGCAACATTCTATTTGACAAATGATAGTGTCGCTCTAGTTCTAGAAGCAAGATACAGATACATTCAGCGAATCAGTGTTCATTTTCCATAAAGCCAAAATTTGTTTTGTTTATTATAAAATAGGCACACTTAAATTAAAAATAAAGACAGGATAAATAAATACATAATATTATCCCCATGATAAAACTTACGACGAAAATATATATTTTGAACGCATCCTAATTGTTGACGCAATATCCGCTGTACCATGAAGTGAAGCATGCGCCTTGTCATATTCAGTCATTGAATGGTCAAAGATTCATAAATTTACAAAAATCATATAAATAGGGCCAACGCTCAAGTGTTGAACTGTGATAAGTTTATTCTAAGGTTGTAGTGAGTAATCTAATGTGCATATAAGTGAAAAAGTACAGTATCAAGATGCTTATCAAAGAATAGTGAGTATTGTTAAAGGTTATATATTCTGTAATTGCGAAAATAAATCGATTTTATAACAGTCAGCAAAAATCTGTAGAGCGTTGCTTTCGTAAGCGGTTTTTTTCATAAAATGTTTATCAAAGTACAACCAATGTCCGGTTAATAAATCAAATTGGTAACAAATATAAATGTATTTTAATTTAAATATAATTATGTATCTTAGTCGCGGAGCTTGATTTTATATTTACGTCTGTTTATTATATTGAAATATTTTTTCTTTTTCAGTCGTGTTACCCTCCCATTAACAGTTGAAGAGGTAAGCATGTCTTAATTTGAGATATTTAATAGTTTAATGATAACTATGACTTCCCTTATATTTTTTTACATGAAACATTATACAACTAACATACGATTTCTAACGATTTATCAATGAAATCGATTGAAAATACCAATTCATTCGTTATTTCAATATGTTATTTAGAAATAAGGAATTAGATTTTTAAAAATTAAAAAATATATACCTATTCATTGAGACCTACCAAATTGTTTACCCAAATTACGAAAACTAATCTTTTGGACCAATTCAAATGAAATTAATTTAAGTATATGCTCTTTACGAATATAATGATAGGTATAAATAAAAAATATGCTGTTGAGATAAAGTAATTATTTACCTATATGGATAAAATATTATATTAAAGTTAATGCATATTGGTGCATTTTAATAATTAGTACTGCTTATAAGGACTATACATTGCTTTTTTCCTAAGCGAAACTGGTAATAATTATTTATTCTCATACAACTTTCATAACTGACTGTTAAACACATAGTAGAGCACTTTAAACTTAACAATTAAATTATTATACACTTATAATAATAATAATTAATAACCATAAAAATAATATTTCATAAGTCAAATACTTATTTAGAAAAGCACCACATGCACACACACATATTTACGTTTTCTCTACATAAGAACCATCCTTGTACTTCAAAGAATATTATAAAAAAATAATTATAAGAAGACCAAGGAAAACGGTTATTTTTTATACATATAGATGAAGGGTACATTATTATTTAATATTTATGTATTATAGTCATTTAAATAGGTAACATTTGACACTTAATAAAAGTTCAACCACGTAATCTTGTAACGGCATGCATAAAATAATATATTTTTCTTTTTGTTAGAACTGCACATTACATGACTACATTCATAATGACTAATACAAGTAATTTGTCTATTTGCTTCCACTAATAAACCATTCTAAACATAATAAATAATAAATAATTTCTGATCTAAAGAATGGCATGTTGTTACAATGTTGCATTATTATACACTTTATTTTTAATACTAGGGATGTTATTCTAAAAATCGAAAGCACCATAAATTAATAACCTTGTTGTGATTATAAATAAACACAATTATATTTATTATTCTTTTTACCTACAATAAAAGTATTTTTATACCTTTGCAAATGCGTTATTTTGCTCCCTTAATTAAGGAACAAATAAAATATAATGAGAGAGCTGTGGCACTGTGGGGGTGGAAAGATGAGATTTTTCTTTTATGCTTTGATAAAGAAAATTTGTGATACAGAGAGCAATATGGGATAGATCTATTGAATACCATATAAGGGAATGCAGCCAGTGTTTTATTGTTGTAACTTATTATCTTAATAAAATTATCAAAATTATCTCTATGGACACTGTTATTGAATTCCTGTAATAATGTAATTGAATTCCTATAATTATTTTTGACAATATTGTTTTCACATTGCTCTATATCTGACATGTTTTTTTTTTTTTCTGTGTATAATTATTTAAATTAAATACTTAATTCAATCCAATTCTCAAGTAATGCTGTATGTACCTGTAATTAGTAGCCAATTTAGATTAAGACTTTATGTACGATTACTTATATAATGTTACAAATTGAGTTACTGTTGGTGCATCTATAAATAAATAAATAAATAAATAAATTATCTTGTCCATTAGCATTATAATGTTACATTAAAATCCTTTTAATACTTTTGCATTTCGTCAATGTTGAGTCTGTAAACAGTGAGAATAAAAACTGAATCTACAATAATATTTTAATATTGTAACATGAACCAGAAATTTTGTAAGCCTTTTTAAGAAAATTTCGCATTCTTCTAAATTATACTATGTATGTAGGTATATAGAAAAGGAGTGCAGAATCCAAAAAAATATATACTTATTAGTAGGTACGTTGTACTGTGTACATATGATATTAACAAAAAAAAAATACACACATTTGACACACGCATACATTAATTTTTATTTATTATTATAGTAAAGATAGTTTGGATACTCAATGTCGTTTTTTTAAACGATAGATTAAACTTAACATCCTTGGAAGCAATATTCTTGTTAAACAAACACAAAGCTTCACGAAGGTCCTTGAGAATAGACAGGCCATTGACAAAAAGTCGAGTTGTGTTAGCCAACGAGCTAGCGGCCGCCGCATCAGTCGGTCAAGGTCTTATCTCCGCGAATGTTATGTGATGCAGGCATGTAGGCCATATTTTGTGCACCGTTAATTATATAACTGACCGATTGGCTTTATTTGTCACACTGCCTTCCAAGCCAGAGGTGGTGGGTTCGATTCCCACCCAGGTTAAATGTTTGTGTGATAAACATAAATGTTTACTCTGTGTCTGGGTGTTAATATTTTATCTATTTAAGTATTTTTTTTTTAATTTGGTTTCCATGACTTAAAGCTTAGTATAGGATAAGATCGTGCCGTGTGCGAAAATCGTCCTGAAATATTTATTTATTTATGGCAACTTTAAATGCTTCACTCACTACCCTATAACTTTACAATACAACGCTCTTTACCTGTTTCATACTGGTGCTTTGTGAATAACTTGATCCTCTTTATTAATATATATAATAATAATTCATAGTTAGTTTATGTGAAAAAAAAACTTGTTATACAGATATAATATGCTAAGTCGTACTTTTTTTAAGTGATATGCTTGACTCTATTGCGTCATTCTCAAAAACCTTGTTCGTGTTCGTCGTACACTGTACGACAACGTACTTACTTATAATATGAGTACGTTATAACTGTAATATTGTATTCTTAAATTTTCAATTTTGTTTACAATTCAATTTTAGTTTTATTGATAAAGTGTCTATTGTTGAATCTACCTATTTATTATATGATCCCTTATCAAAATCAACAGAGATAAATTAAACCATTAATTTGATTGCCTGGATCAGTTTCCCTATAGCTGGGTCCACACCGGCCGATCCAGTGATCCCGCGATCCGCGATCCAGGATCGCGGAGCATGGATCGTGGATCATGTTAGGCCGATCCACTTTAAAAACTTGCGATCCAAAATATGCGCTCCAAGTGATCCTAAGGTGATCCGTGATTCAGCCAGTCTAACTCTTGTACGATATGGAGTCACACGTACAACGGCGGCGTCTTGCCGTTGCAGCAGTAACTTTTATTATACTGAAATGTTTGCACAAAAAATAAAAAAAAATAAATCGACGGTTTTGGGTGAAACAACTTTACAAAAATCGATTGGAATCTGGGACTCAGCTGTACGCAGAGTTAGTTTCAGATGAAGTGGAACACAATTTTATGCTATTCAATTTGAGATATTCGACTTTCTGAGATGTCCATGGTGAGGTGGATCGCGCGATCCAACACAACCGTCCACACCGCGCGCATCACGCAACTGAGGCACCTTTGAAGCGGGTACAAAAACCGCCCGCTAACGGATCGCACGAGGTAGGGATCGCGCGCGGCAAAACGCGTGCATGGATCGCGCGCGGCACGTCCACACCGCCCGCATCTTTGGATCGCGCGCCTGCCGCGCGCGATCGGATCGCGGTGGATCGGCCGGTGTGGACCCAGCTATTGAAAAGAAACGCAAAGTACCTTTTACCAAGTCTCTCTTGTCCTGTACGTTGTTAATTACTGTTCGAAAGATACATTACTTATACAGATTTTTTGCCATATTATGTAGAAAACAATTATTATAAGTAGTTATATGTTATTTGATCGAAATGTCCTGAAGATCGATAAATCCCGACCATCCCAAAGTGCATTTGTAAAGTACTGACATACATAATTCAATTTTCTTTATAATTGTATATTTTTCGTAGTATCAAGTCGCACAGTTGTACTGCGTGGCGGAGGTGTCCAAAAATGAAACCGGCGGCGGCGAAGGAATAGAAGTTATAAAGAATGAACCATTCAAGGACTACCCTCTTCTCGGTAAGACAACACAAATCATTATTATAATTAGTACTTCATATATATATAATTTTGTAAATTTTATAATAGATCCTATCCTCGTTTCATAATATGGGATTGTGAAAAATAAACCTGCTACCAATGAAAAATTTCTTACAAGCTATTGGTTTCCGCATTACACAGTTCTAATTTTTCAGCTTAAAATAACCGTGAAAGTAGGTACATATACATTTTGTATAATAATCGTAGGTTTCATTCCGGTGTAAGTCACTTGAGTACACTTTTCTGTGCGTGTATCAGCTGCAGCTAAAGCATTATCACAATGTATCATATCAATGCTTTAGTGCAAAATATAAAGCACACCATTTAAAATTACAAACAATTTATCAGTTCAGACCATTTATATTTTGATTAAAATCGATAAGACATGTGAAAACGTATAATCTTATCGCATATCTTTATCGACTTATATTCACTTATCCATCGCTCTGTAATTATTAATGTGTTGCATTTTAAAGCTAAATTGTGCTAAACAAATGTATATAAAAATATTTTTACACTTTTCAATACAGTTCGTAAAATATACATACTTATTACACCGATTAAACAGCACTTATTTCGATATATTTCATATTGTTTTTGTGTCGATTTAACTGTTCCACATACAGCTATATAAATAGTGCCTGAATATGGATGATATATGCTTTGAGATAGAGACCACGAATTAAATTAAAACTAAGGTTCTTTTCATACTAAACTACTAGATTCGGCAATTAAAAGGCTTTTAATAATAATAACTATTTCGTTGATTGATGCTATTCATGTATGTTGTATCTTTTGTGAGTAGGAGTAAGGTTTAAAAATATATTAGTCAGTTCTTTAAAGAAACGAATCTTCAATGGCGGCGCTTATCATTCCCTCTCGCTCACACACGGCCGTACGGTATGCAAAAAAAAATAGGGTAAAGTAAAATGTATTTAATTTTCCCTGTTATAATTTTTGGAAGAAGTGTACAAATACAACCCTCGAATTTAAGGTTTTTGTGGGGGGGGGAGGGGAGGGGGGAGTGGTGGGAATCCCTCCTCCAAAGGGGGGGGTGAGGAGTCACTTAGTTTCTGAGATATTGGAGTTTAAAGTTTTGAGAATTGCCTTGAAATTGCAAAAAAAAATATGGACAAGAAATACTATGAACTTTTCACAGTAATATCACCAAGTTTCAAATCGTGGGTAATTATTGTACCGGCGAGCCTAATTTTTTTTTTTTAGTTTGTAACATTTTCGCCATTTATATTTAGAATGACAATTATGTATTTGCTATAGTAAATAATATTTTCTTTAATAATATATTCTTTGGGGAAAGTTGTTCAGTTTATGGGCTAATTACGAGACTACGAGTATTAATGGGGATTTTGTTGCGTTCTGTATATGTCATTTGATAGTTCATATAAATACACAAATATCATAACAAAACAGTTTGTCAACAAACAAATTAAAATAATTAACAAAATAATAAATAAAATAATTATCAATTTACGTTATTTTTATTTTCTTTTTTGCGGATCCTACCATCTGTCAAAGTCAGCTTTGGCCGCCATTGAAGATTCGTTTCTTCATTGAACTAGCTAATAAAAGGAATGTTAATACGGGCATGGCATAAGAATAATGTTATAGCCTGAATGAGATGAAAATTTATGGCTATAAGCATTGAAATCATTCACAAATGTTGGAATGTCTCACATTTTTAAAACCCTTTTATATTTGTTAATATGTTTTTCATTTATAGCGAAGTTATATATTAAGATATCATATCGGTGATAGTAATTTATACCTACATCCTATATTAATTATATGTATTCATTATAATATTTTATTTCAATGCATTTTAAGTTTGCTCTAAATAAATACGTTTAACTGCCTGTGTCATAGTCATTGCCATAACATGTCTTATGAGCTTATTCCGTAAAGTTTGTTAAAATAAAAGTAGATAGTTATAGCGTGAATAATAAACATTCGTCTTTACATCCATACAAACATTCGAATTCATACATAAGTACATTTTTATGCTGACAATGGGCGTAATATCATTTGAATAATTAAATTACTCTACAATGGTACTAGCTAGCATAAAAACGATAATCGCTCTATAGATCCTTCTGCACATTTAATAATAGTCTGTAAATTGTGTAGGTATCAGTTCATTCATTCATTGAGTGAATGAGAAAATACTTTACATAATTCCTTAGGTAAGGAGCAGTCGTGTCGCCTTATGTAATGGCTTATGGCTATAAATGCCTGCAGTATGCACATTGCACACCTATTAGTTGTTGATGGGATTTGATATCTTAATGGGATTGCAGCATCAGAATGAAATTGTATCGAATTTAGGACTAAAATAGCGAATTTTCTAGCGAACAACAGTAATAGAGCTGCAAGTTCTAAGATGTACGATGGCCACGCGAGCTTTTCGGAATGCACTACTTGTCCTCCTTGTCTCGACGACGGTAAATAAGCGAACATTGAGTTAATTGTACGTAGTGTTATAGTAGCATACGTTTTGTATTATCTGGGTATCGTATTTACAGTAATTTGAGTTTATTTTAGTTTATCAAAACTAAATAGTACTTTGCGATGTAGGACAAATTGGTTTAAAGGAAATCACAATTTAAAATAGATTTAGCTGTGATATGTATGTACTTTAAATAGCAATCTAATAAACTCAGTCGAATATATCTTATAACTAGTACCTATACAATATCAAGAAATCCAGGAATAACTGTTTTGCTAACAAAATAGGTAGGTACGTAAAAAAAATTACTTCCTAATCGTTTTTATTGTCCGCCGGTTACATTATATCAAAATGTGTTACACCCTAATAAACATTTTTTTTTTTTAATAAAAATATTGTACATTATAAGGTCAAATCACTGTTGTTTTAAAAATTACAATAGATTTTATTTTAGGCATTACATTGATATCTAAACAGACCTTGTATAGAACAATACATGTAGCCTGTGCCCTGTACCTACGTTTCAATTTAATTCAAAATTTTAACTACATTATTAATTATTATCATCATAGTATGTGCTCTGGTTATGTGATTGTTTCAAAAATATATGTGGATTTGAGAAATAATAATTTACAGTTACACAATATCTCAATGAATAGTTATTTATTGCAGTAGTAAATATCCAGTTAATATATCAGTATTTTATTAATGTACAATATAGATACATACTTGCATATAGCATTAGCTGTTATTATCGTATTTTTATCACTAACGTTTTATAGACATACAGAGTATAATATTATGAATTAATATAAGTATTTCAATTTTAATTTCTGTAAATTAGGAATAATAATATTACGAATGAAATTAAAACAAGTTAGTAAACGTTTATAAATTCTGTTGCAAAATTGTAATCTGCAAATTGTGGAATACAAGAATTGTTCGCTAAATCAATTTTTAGTTAGATTATGCCAGTGACGTCAAGTACCAATTTACACAAGTGCGGCTATGTTTGGATAGGTGTGGCTAAAACCCTTTATTAACTTCCTTGCGATTGTCTTTGTACTGTTCTACATTATATTTTCATCTGTATTACATGTACACAATTAAAGAATTTGTGTTTTGACTACTACTAGGTAGCCTGGTAGTAGGGACTCTGTAAGTCGTGCGTCTAGTTTTAAATTTGGATTATAAAAAAAACCTAGCCCCTAGGTATTATAAAATATTAAACGGTTGAATTTAATTGAGAATATATTGCGATTCAGGGATCGATCCTAAATTCTACAACATTGTCATAATGATTCTGTATTCGTCTTGTATACCTCGCGAATTTTTTACACGCTTTATATTAGCTTCACCTGTATGTTTGTATGTTTGTAACCGACTTCTTTGGGCGCGATTTTGACCCACTTTAAACGGCCAGATTTCGTTCAAACTTTGTAGATTTATTGAAGACCGATGACAATACACTAATTTGATAAAATTTTCTATTTTTTAGTTCGGTTTTCTATAAAAAGCGTGTTTTTTAGTTTTTTTTAACTATTATTATTTGTTGAGCAATTCGACAAGGTTGTTACAAAATTCTCAAAGAGAGGTTTATTTTTAAATTCTCTCTGAAATTAAGGAACAAAAATAATGATACTATGTACCATTAAATTTCTTGCAATATCTATTGCAAATTCTATTTGGATTTGTTTTTTTTTTGTTCTTTAACATTAAAACATAAAAGACCAAAATACTACATGAAAAATCTTATCGAGTTCAATTATCAATGACTCATCTCAATACTCAAACAGTATTTTTATGATAACGATTTTAAATCCGGAAGTTGTGTCTACACAAGCCGCAAAACTTTATCACTATCCCTGCATTTCATTAAAAGTATTCATGAATGATCGCGATTGATGATATATAATATATACTGATATATAATCCGTTTTCGTTTATAATTACATTTTTCAAAAAATAACATACTCTAACTGATTAATATTCATTCATGTACGATGACTCTAAAATAATCGGTGTTTTAGGGGGGAAATATTCATCTGGGCAATACACGTATAAGATCTACCATTTGGCGTCAAAGGTGCCCGCATTCATCAGGCTACTTGCGCCCAAGGGATCCCTGGAGGTGCACGAAGAAGCATGGAACGCCTACCCATACTGCCGAACTGTTCTTACGGTAAGTTTTTATACGAATTTGCTCATTGTTTTCTAGGTTACGGCAGTTACGGTTTATTAGGTTTTAACGTCAATACCCTCATAGGAGCAGTGAGACATATTATGAGGGCTTATAATAATGATGATGATGTCAATTGTCAATTCTAGCTAGTTATTTATATTTATATATATTATAGTTATTTCCTATGTAGACCACTTGTTGTGAACAATATAATAATTATATTTCAATAGCAGATAGAGTCGCAATTTATTTTTCGTCTAGCTTATAATATACTGATTCAAATCACGAGCCAGTTATAATAATTAGGGCTGCCATTCCTTGCTTTCCCGTTTATTCATTGTTCTCCACACCAATAGGACATTTTTCTTAAATATAATATGCAAACAGACGAAATTAATTTATGAAAACTACTAGTAGAAATTTCTTTATTATATCATAACTATAAACATTTCAAAATCGATTCCTTAATCAGTATCATTAATGTTTTTATTTTTTATAAATAAGTCAGTTTTTATTTATTAGTGTCCGCAGCCCTATCTATGCCTTCTGTTTGCAATTTGTGCTATATAATATTGTGTATAGGCATTTGTAATGTGTATATTGCAATTTTGGGCCAATTATTCGCATCGCGTGTCGTATAAAGCCGTATGTACATGTCGAGTGTAAATAAAACAACTATGTCTGATCTATGTCGACTATTTCTTTATACTTTTGGCGTTTTAATAGTTCTGAACACGTTTTAGTAGTCAGATGTTAAAAATAAATATGCCATTAATTTAATTATTATCTTGACATCTTATAATGTTATAAAAAGTTATGTACGCAACTTTTTATATCGTTATTTTCGTAATACAAATAAATATTATACAATTTTGTTAAGTCACGTTTGTGTAACTACGATATACGATAAGATCAATGCGAAAAGATAGCTCATTTTATATTTAAAAAAATATTATATTTCTAAATATTATAATAAAATTAAATTTTTGAAAAATAATGATGTTTTGAAATAGTAATGAGTGCTTTATAAGTATAAGTAAGAGTATGACTTTCATTTTTATAAGTGTTTTAATCACGTTTTAATACATATTATAATGTGTTCAATATTTTTTCAATACATAATAAGAATAGATTTCGCTCTAGAACGAGAAAGTACTATGTTTCTTCGCACGTGTCTTCAATTCTTCTGGCCCTCTGGGTATAGAATGAAATTGAATGTCTTTGAGTAGAGATTTTTCCATACGTATATGAAATATTTAGTATGTACTGCACGTTTCTAAACTCAATTGAATTGTGCTTTTGAGATAGGTAGTAAAGATGTTGATAGGCTACCTTGTTCTTACAACATATTCGTATCTATTAATATATAAATTTCGAATATGTAGATACCACTTAATTAGGTGTACGTGTATGTGTAGCATTTGCATCATCATTATTGTCAGTAAATTTTTTTACTGTACTTAGGTACATGCTTTTTATGAAGGTTTAAGTGTAGTTGTATCTTCAACATTTTAGTTCAAGAATAAGGCAGTTTTTATTACGATATTTTCGTTCGCTGTTACGAATAGATACGTGATTTGAATGATGTATAAAAATAGAAAGATTTCGATTGATAGACTCTTTTTTACGAGAGAACTCGAGCCTTTGAATTTTCAATGAAGTGGGAGCAGGGAGTGCTTTCGCTTCCAGAATAATATAATGAAATTATTTTCAGAATCCCGGATACATGAAGGAGAACTTCGTAATCTGCATAGAATCCCTGCATTTACCTGACGCCGGTGACCAATACAATGTAAGTAATATATGTGTTACATATTTTGTTAACAACTTCTTTTTGTAATTTGATTTTAAGTCTTTTCATAACGAAATACCTATCATTAAGTTGGTATTTACTTTACTAAAATATTTTAACAAGAAAATGGAAAAGTGAAACCTCCAAATTAAAAATGTATTTCTCATTAAAAAAATTAAGGACAGAAATAAAATAATAATTTTAAAAAACGGCAATTTTATTAATACAAAATGACTAATTTTAAAGTGACATTAAAAATTACCGAGGCTCCTTTATAATTTATTCACAAGGTTATAAATTTAAAATTGAATCTACAAACCAAATCTGGAAAAAGAAAATTATATGTTAATTAGTTTTTCATACACTAGGTACCTACTCAACGTCTAGGTAGTCGTAAAGATAATTTAAGTAATAATATTAATTATTATGTACACGATAAAAATATTTGATAAGAAACATAATTACTGTTCCGCATCAAGGTTTTCGTTGAAATTAAGGAAAAGTTGATTGTATTCTTAATTTTAATTAAGTAAAAGAGGAAAGTAGCGAAAGGATTTAACAAGGACCGGTTTACCGTGATATCTGATTTGAAAGGAAAATATTGTGGGAAGCACAATCTTTTGGGGTATTACGGAGTAAATGTAATAAGTGAAAGTGAAAAAAACGTTTGTTCTTATTTACATTTGTATTAGAAAGATAATATGTATATATATACTATCATGGTTACTAGGTATATGATAGTATATGTCTGTATTTCTTCATATTGTCATAGGCAACGAGTTTAAAGTTAATTCAATCACACATATTGGTATTTTTATTGTAGATTGAGAATCTATACTAATATTATAAAGCTGAAGAGTTTGTTTATTTGAACGCGCTAATCTCGGGAACCACTGCAACTGGTCAGATTTGAAAAATTATTTTCGTTGTTAGATAGCCCATTTATCGAGGAAGGCTATAGGCTATAATATATCATTACGCTAAGACCAACAGGAGCGGAGCCACGCGGGTGAAACCGCGAAGCGCAGCTAGTTTGAAATAAAACTGGAACAGTCGATGAAAATAAATCCGGAATTCCGACAGTTTAACAAAATTTACACACAATAATGTAATCATGGTCCCTTTTAAACCAGCAGTTAAATCTTTTATAAAATCTTGGGGCGGAAGCTTGACCCATTTTGTGTGAAAGCATGCAGTAAAAACTTCGGCTAATTGTCGACCCGCGATTGTTGCCCGTGAAAAAGTTTACGGCTATTTTTATCGGTACCTAGGTTATTTGTATACTGACATTTAAATATTTTTTGAAGTGAAACAAATTCAGAGTATCCACATTTCAATATTTTTTTAGAGTGAAGCTTCTTTAGGTGCGTTGAAAGTAAAATTTCAGGATTGCGTGATAGCAATACCGTGATGTCATGGAGTAATGCGAAAATTTTGGTATCTTTGATTCTTGCTAAAGAAGTTTCACTTCTAACACGTGCTCGGCATACACGCTCTTTTTTTCATGAGCTTTCAATAGCAGTTCAATGATTTTCAAGAGAGGTTTATTTGCACTATTAAAAAGCTGATTGCCCTGGCTTTGACCGAGATGATCCGTGATATAAGAAGCTATGAAGAAGCCAGTGTTAGTTTTTGGTTAATATGTAGCCCTCTAGTGGTAAAAGAAATGTTGTAAATCAATGAGTAGATAGTGAGTTAAATCGTAACTAACAAACAGTATAAAAAATTATTATAAAAAATATATATTTTCCAGTAGTGAATGAAGAGTTTTATTGTAGATTTTTTGTTTCTCCGTCATCTGTACACAAGGTCAAAAGGCATCTATGATCAGATGATAACGCGTATCATTACTGAATGATTACATAAAAAAACCTTTGATACGGTGTAGTGTGAAACGCGCGGGTGATAACATCTCTGTCGTATATTGAATAAAACCTAAACAACTTTTACGTTTTGATCAAAACAACAATAATAAACACATCACGTTTTATTTAATTATCTGATGTACCTTAGGATAAAAGGATTATAACCTTTGAGTTCAACGCTTAAAATAATTATATATATGAGAAATATTTTTGCTAGTTGATTTTTTTAAATTATACTTATTGTAGATAGTAACAAATACAGTACGATGAAAGATGACCACAAATGGCGGCCGTCTGCGCACGTACACTCATGAAGAAAATACTTAAGACAAAATAATATTTTAATGCTGGTTAAATAATTTGTGTAAACGCTGCGCTGCAGCTGGTTATGTCAAACCAAAAAATCTTTTCTTCATGAGTGTACGTGCGCAGACGGCCGCCATTTGTGGTCATCTTTCGTGAATCGTACTGTACCTTGGGATACGCAGACTACGGAAATCCTTAAATATATAATTAAATTTTATTTAAAACTAGCGGTCCGCCCCGGCTTCGCCCGTGGTACATATTTACGTTTTCTCTACATAAGAACCATCCTCGTACTTCAAGGAATATAATAAAAAAAGAATTATCGAAATCGGTTCAGCCGTTCTCAAGTTATGCGCTTACCAACACATTTTGGGATTCATTTTTATATTAAACTAGCGGTCCGCCCCGGCTTCGCCCGTGGTACATATTTACGTTTTCTCTACATAAAAGCCATCCTCGTACTTCAAGGAATATAATAAAAAAAGAATTATCGAAATCGGTTCAGCCGTTCTCGAGTTATGCGCTTACCAACACATTTTGCGATTCATTTTTATATATAAGACTAGCGGTCCGCCCCGGCTTCACCCGTGGTACATATTTACGTTTTCTCTACATAAAAGCCATCCTCGTACTTCAAGGAATATAATAAAAAAAGAATTATCGAAATCGGTTCAGCCGTTCTCGAGTCATAACTCGAGAACGGCAATGAATCGCAAAATGTGTTGGTAAGCGCATACGCTTACCAACACATTTTGCGATTCATTTTTACAAACAGCACCTAATTTTATAATATGTGATAATAATTTTAATAAATACATAAATCTATAATGTATGGTGACGAAAATGATAAAGTTTCCAATAAAAACTATGCTAATAAACGATGTTTATTACGCTATTCATGATAATTATTACACAAAGAAAATTATTGCTTAGCTACTTTACTAACTTAATAATATAAATCTTTGAAATTAAAATTTGAATTTTGGACTGACGTCGTCTTTTCTTACCTTAATTTGAATTACGGAGGTCATATTATGACAAATACATATATGAATATTTTGTTTTTACGTTGCTAGTTGCTAGAGAAAAATTTTCAGAGTTAAGGGCTTGGTCTAGTAGTGCAAACAAATGCATCCTGTCATCCTATATGTAAATAATACAAATGTACTAAGGGAAAGTTGCTCCACTTAATTTTTAATAAAAATTAAATCATTCGTATGTATAATTTAATATTCGTAAAAATGACAATTTGAAACAATTTTCGTGAAAATTACACCGGGTGATTTTTTTTTATCAGTGCACAAAATTTGCGAATACTTTCTATTGATATCTTCAACTTCATGTTTAAGTATATAACTGATCAACTTTTACAAAGAAATTTGGACGAAATATAAAAAAAAATAAGCTTTCCATACAAAATGCATAACTCTATACATTTTTTTCGACCTAAGTTTCTTAGTGAAAGTTGTTCAGTTTAACTAATAAAACGGATAAACAAATTTTGTATATAATAAAAAAAATGTAATGTTTGTGTTAAAAAATTATAAAATAGAAAAATACGCAAATGAAAACAAAAGGTGTTTATTTCTGACTAGCTTCCGCCCGCGACTCCGTCCGCGCGGATGTCAGTCTTCGCGTCTTCTACAGATTTATTATATTATGTGTAATATATAGATTTATATTGATAAACCTAATAAATCTTTTGCTAGCATTCTGATGCTTTATCGGTTGCACTGGATTTATCTCTTTTTTTTCAATCGCTTGAATGATATAGGATGGGTCCTTGATGGGCATCGAATGCTGAAGTCTCGAATCAATCAATTCTGACAGTAGGCAATTTATGTAAAATCTTGATAATGGTCCATCATTTTATTTTGCCTAAACGTTACATACTTTTTTATAATTATATTCTATTTTTAACGAATTATTCACTCCAGTCCAAACAGAAAATAAGCAGACTTCTGCTTCAGCAAAGTTTAGTTGTCCCTGAATTTAGAAAAAATAGTCATGATTCTTATCTATGACAAAAGTGTTACTTTTTGCATTGTATTTCAAATATTAAATTTTTTTTTAACCGCATCTTCCGCATTCATGTCTTTTGCCGGAATTAGACATTTAACTTCTACTAAAGTCCGGTCGCGGAGCAGAAAGAATTTCGTACAATGACCTCTTTACCTATTGACAGTGGTCACAAACATTTTTGAATGAAGTGCAGTTTACATGAAATATTTGGAGAAAATGTTTTTTACTAATCTATACTTATAATAAATCTGTAGAGAGGCCAATTCTGTACATGAAATATATTTAAAAAAAAACTATGAAGGGGTGATAAGGGATCGCTACTGATGCCAAAAATGCAATCAGTAAAATTTTTGTCTGTCTGTCTGTCTGTCTGTCTGTATATTCGTTATAGAAACAAAAACTACACGACGGATTTTAAAGAAATTTGGCACAATTATTCTTCATACTCCTGGGCAGGTTATAGTAAAAGAATCATGTAAATCGGTGTAGAAACACCAAAGTTATACATGAAATACGCTATAAGTCATCGCGCGTGAATTACATGCCATAAGGATTATTTTTGTGTATCAGTTGCCGCGTTCGACGCGCTTCGCGGCGGGAGCTATAAAAAGGCGGCGGGTCCGCACCCGTTTCGCGTTGTCACGGCATCACGTGTGAACGGCTGAACCGATTTCGATAATTCTTTTCTATTATATTCCTTGAAGTACGAGGATGGTTCTTATGTAGAGAAAACGTAAATATGTACCACGGGCGAAGCCGGGGCGGACCGCTAGTTTATTAAATAAATTATGTCCTTTATTCATTTACAATACTTATTAGTTAGTTTTAACTTTTTACATTTTAACTTTTTCAATAACCACGATATATAAATTATAAATATATATAAAAAAAAATATATATATATAAAAAGTGTGCGTGTACACACATAAGAAGTGACTTCTTTATGACCTTATTTTTCAAAAAATAATTTACTATGTACAATATTACAGAAATACGTTAGTCTAACACGCGATTTCGACTTAGGCGGATTTTGATTGGACATAAAGAGTTTGAGGTTTATTCTTATAAATTTTGAATTCACAAAATCATAATTGAACACCTGACACCAATCAAGCAAACACAAACCTTACGCTCTAAGGTTAAAGGTTTACAATCCCTAAGGACGGCGGTCATTGCACCTGTGCGAGCAAGACACATTATTTTTACAAGGGAGTGACAGTGACAGATAATAACAGGTTAATGTACGAAATTCTTCCTGCTCCGCGACCGGACTTTAGTCCCATTTTCCCTTTTTGATATGGGAGTGTATAAAGTAAATTTTTTAGATATTTCTCGTTATACTTTTAAAAAGTTATTATTGTCATTTTGCTCATTAGGTAAAGTAATTTCGATATCAGTTTTAAGTTTTTTGATACCTGCAATAATAACGTCATAATCGCCTGCACATACTTATCGATTACACCCTGTATACAATCCACCATCCACATTCATAATGTTTTCCTGTCCTCCTCTCCTTTACGCTGTTCACCGATACATTTGAAATGAGTTACACCTGCTACAACTGAAGGATGTTTTATTGTGATCAGCAAATTTTCACCACTGTTGTTGATTATTTGTTTTTCATTTTTAATCAGCAATTGGGAATCATCAGTTTTGTTTTTTGCAGATTGGTGATGTACCCTAACAATACGTCGAAAAGGGAAAGCATCAACGAATTATCGTTTTCGTCCTCTTTTTTTATTCTTCGCGTCTCTGTTACTTCTGTTTGTTTAGTTCTCAACACCCACTGAATTTTCTATGTTATTGTGATCTTCCATTACATCTGAGTTTTGATGATGTGATGATAATCCATTCGTTTTAATATTGGTACTTAGAGTTGGTAGACTAAACTAGAAATGGCGGACTAAATTTGTCAGCGCGTCTGTAAGATCAGAATATAAAACCAACATCCTGTATTTAAGTTACAAAATTAATAATTAAACAACATGCCGCTACGTTGAAAATGAGTAGAAGAAAAAATTAAAACACCTCGGCATATAATTTTGGAGTAAACAAATCATTTTCCCCGTATGGGGATTTCCCCGGATGAACTTGGGAAGTTCAAGTTCTCAATACAAGTTTATATTATATTTCGTATTTCTCAAACGAAAAATAAACATTTTTGGAACTTCAAAAAAAATATATTATAAGAAAATTTATGAGCTTACTTTAGTTTTAAAGAAATATACATCCCTTTACTGACACCCCGTAAAATAAAGAAATTGTTGCCAATCACCTTTGCAATCTATTTGGTTTCATTAACTTTATGTTCGAAGATAATTTTTTTTCTAGTAGTTACACGCGTATTTTTTTCGTTTATTTTCCATATCGAAATCAAATGTTTAAAAATACGAATATTTGCACAAAACTAAGATAAAAATAATCAATTAACAAAAATATTAAATTTAATGAAGGAGAGCAACTTTTACTTCGGTATGAAGGAAAATCGAGCGTAGAGCACACGTCAGAACGCTCCGGCCCAAGGAGCGCGACTAAAGAAATTCGCTAGGATTTTTCCTAATTATTTTAAATATTTTTTTAATATTTAAAGAATTATCAAAATTCAAAAAAAAATTTTTTTTAAGGATTAATACTCATTGGTCTTCAACCAACTCGAATAAATTAATGGAAAAAATAACTTTTAGCAGTATTTATCAATAGCTTTTGTAAGGCAAAAAATGGGAAATTTAATGAATTTATAACGTTCTAATTAAGAAAATCATAAGTTTTTCGGCAATTGTATTCAGCAGTTTTTAATAACGACTATATAAGGATAATAATGCGCTGATCAGATTGTGTAAATTGTAATCGGTTGCAACGTAGTGAGTGCACAAACTTAGCTCGAAATGTCTTTGGCGGAAAGAGACTTATCTTGAAGGCCTGATTAAGGTAACATAAAGTAACTTTATAAATGTGAAAAAATTCACGCTCATTGCGTATATAACACTAATTGATAAACAAGAAAAAAAAATTCAGTTTATCATTTCATTAGCCGGGAAAAAATTGTCAAATAACTTGTTGAAAACGCAATTTTGCTAGACTGCAGCCTTAAGCTGTTATTATAATTCTACAAAGCTTGTAACTCAAAATCTTGCATATCTAAACATTTTTGAAGATCTTTCAATCGCATATTGTAAAATAAACCGGTTGTATTAAGACAAATAGTATTCTAGGCCAGGAAACTTTCATGAGTTCTAGTTTATATTTCCTATAAATATTATGTTCAAAATTACATATATGTATACTTAGTAAAAGAAAATAACTGAACTTGGCGGATAGCCGATCTATCATATGGCATATTGAACAAAATTGACAACATTAAGAGCAAATTAACCCAAAAATGCATAGGTCAAGTGGCCTTAAATACCTCAATGAGACGGAGATGATTTATTCAGTATCGACTGATGGTTGTTAAATATAAATATAAAATAAGTTGTAATACAGCATACGCAAGTCAAAAATGGTTTTAGTATGATATATTTGTTTCACGTTATCGCCACTATCGACACGTGTTTTGAAGTCTAATGGAAAGATGATTTTTGAACTATTGGCTCGTAATATGGAATGGTGTTTTGTAGGAATTACAGACTGTATCACTACATAGTATAAAACAAAGTCGCTTTCTCTGTCCCTATGTCCCTATGTATGCTTAAATTTTTAAAACTACGCAACGGATTTTGATGCAGTTTTTTTTTTAATAGATAGAGTGATTCAAGAGGAAGGTTTTAGTATATAATTTATTATGTTTTAGACAAAGCGGGCGAAGCCGCGGGTGGAAAGCTAGTATGTACTAAACTTAATAATAATATACTACTAACATTATTTAAATACAATAATTCTATACTAGACTATTGTTATCTATAACTCGCTCTAGAAATAAAATAGTCGTACTGAAGCAGAAATAGCGTGCTAAAGTATTTTACCATTTAAGGTGTAATTAAATCAATTACGTAACACAGTAAATGGTAGTAATGATGCTAAGTGCCTTGAAACGCGTCGTCGGATCTTGGGAGCGAAGGTCTAGCTTCCGTAAACTGTTATGTATGTTTATATGTATTTACTTGTTTTTGTATGTACATAATATATGTACGAATTGTGCGTTACTATTATCAATCAATCACAAGTTTTTGCGTGTAGCGTAAATGGAGTCTTGCTGGAGATAATTCGTTGTTTAGGGATGAGGAGAGAAAAAATTCTTATTCTAGCATCAATAGAAAATTGTAGACATTTTAATTTTTCACAGTAATTAAGCTGATTAAAATTAACTCAAAAATTTCATACACAATACAAATGCGCTCTCTATATTATGTAAAATAATGTAATGTTAATGTATAGACCGGATACATGAATACTCTCTATTGTATGTACATACATAGACACAGAGCACTTATACAGTATGCTAAAGATGTACAATGGACGGCTTTATCTACGTAGCGATGTATCTATTATTATATCGATTTATCAGTGATTCAAACATTTAATGAACCTGAATATAGGTTTTTTAAACACGCGTTGTTTCTATGGGAAATAATAAAGTAATATTAAATCTATTAATCAGCGATAAGAACATATAAACGTGAAATGATAGCAGGTAACCTTGATGTTGTAGGTAGGTAGTTGTTTGTTTACAAAAATATACATGTGGAAAAAGCGTGGTATGAATTGTATTAACTGGAACAGATTACAGGAAAATTATTATCTGAATTGTCGATTTTTATAAAAGAAGTTTTTGTTAGTCATTTACCTGGTAATAACATTGTATTTGTGTTTAGTTACGATATTAATACATAATTTAACAGGAAAATAATAATTTGGAAAGATGTAGATACTTATGCGTGTTTCATAGAATCGTGGAATTAAGATACCTAACCTATTTTTAAATATATGTACTTTATTTTTTCTATACAATCGAGATCGACAAGTCTTTAATTATAACAAATACGATTACACCTGACAACTGTTCACACTATGACGTCATACACTTGTTCACAAGGCTGCGACCCGCTCGGTTTACTTCAGTTTTAAAAACAATCGCTAAATGCAACATATAAGATGTAATCGCAATATGCAATAATAACATTGAATACCGTTACGTTTCGAAAAGCACAGCAAATCCAATCGAGTAGTTTATGCGGAATGCTTGAACAAACACATTTTCAAACTGTAAATTATAACAATAACTCAAGTGTATATTTTACAGTACCGTACTTTCCTAATTCCTTTGATTTAAAGTAGTAAGCGTGGTAGTAAGCGTTCTAACAGACGAACGGCAAGTTGCGGACGGCAGAGGCTACTTCAGCCGTCGCCACATGTCGACGGCACGTCGGCGGCTGCAGTTAATATGTCGACGGCAGCCGTCGACATATTAACAGACTGGCAGTTTTCCGTCAACACAAAAGTGCGACACTTGCACTTTTGTGTTGACGGAAAACTGTCAGCGTTTGACGTTTGACGGCATCCGTTTTTGCCGGTCGACGGCAGCCATCCACATTTTAACTGCTGTCGTCGACATGTGGCGAGTGGCGACAGCTAAAGTAGCCTCTGCCGTTCGCAACTTGTCGTTCGTCTGGAACGACGCTGAGACATAACGCAAGACTAACAACAAGGATGGTTACATCACTTTGTTTTAAATACATAAAAAATAATCTTTTAGTTTTATATTTAGAATGAATCATTTGCGATTTAAAGTATTAGCCAATCGTTTACAATATGACTCAATATCAAATCTTATATTCTTTCACAACCGACTTACGTAGATACATGAACAAAAATAACATATAAGTACGCAGGTTATGGCCATCGTAAAATTTATTATGTATTTTTTACTTACCTATACGATCAGGGTGACACGTTAAATCTTAACGTGTCACCCTGATCGTATAGGTAAGTAAAATCTTAACGTGTCACCCTGATCGTATAGGTAAGTAAAAAATACATAATAAATATATAATTAATATTAAAATAAAAATTTCCATTGACCAATGAGACACACTTTACCCTGACCTTGAAATCGACGTAAGAAGCACAAATTCGTTCTTTTTTACATTAAAATTTAAAACCAAGTTCAGATTATATAAATAAACATAATATTATAAGAATAATAAATACATTTAATGAATTCAGATTTATTAACATACATTTACAGCAATATCGCTTTAAAAGTACATAATGCAGTACATTGTAATGATTGGCATAAATATACGGGGTATCCCGCTTTTGGTGCACTATACTCAATGGAACTTAAAAGTTTTTCAAATCCCTGACACAGTCTTCTATTCTACAGAAGTATAACATATTGTTTCCACGCTTCCAGGTGCACGAACTGCCGCCGGAGAAGCTAAAAACGCGCGAAGTTGTAAACATCGATATCGCGAACGACCCCATGTCGCCGGCGGACTACAAGCCGGAGACGGACCCGACCAAGTTCAAGTCGAGCAAGACGGGCCGCGGGCCGCTGGTCGGGCCCAACTGGAAGGGCGAAGTGAAGCCGGTGATGACGTGCTACAAGCTCGTCACTGCGGAGTTCAAGTGGTTCGGACTACAGGTGAGTGAAGAGTGATGAGATAGTGGGATGGGGATTTATGGTCTATCCGATGTTAAGTGGTCACCTAGTACTACCCATGGACGCTAGTAACACGGTGTTACATGAAAGTAAATCCACTCTTTTGTGAGTGAAACCGCTCATGACATGATACAAGCTCGTCACTGCGGAGTTCAAGTGGTTCGGGTTACAGGTTAGTGTAAAGGATAGGATTGTGGGATGGGGATTTATGGCAGAGATAGCCCATGGACACTAGTAACACTGGTGGTGGTGTTACATGGTTCTTTACAAATCTTTTGAGAGTGAAGCCGGTCATGCTTCAAAGAGTGGTCAGTAAATTTATGAAGAAAAAAAATATGAACAAAGAGTAGTTAGGATGAGAACAAATTGTTAGCTTGTTCCTCATAATTCTCGTTTATATTTAATTTTCATAATATAATGTAAATGAATCTATGACGTTTTCATGACGTAAATTAAATTTTAGATAAATAAATTAAAATTAAGATGACGTAAATTAAATATACATGAGTATAGGTAACCTTTTTTTAATTTATAAAATTGAGAAGTTTAATCGTTTATTAATTTTATTATATTTAATTTCAGAGCAAAGTTGAAAATGTGATTCAAAAGTCGGAGCGACGGTTGTTCACTATCTTCCATAGGTAAGTTTGTTATTATTTTCCAATATATTTCGGATTATCCTTTATCTCATTCTTATGGACAAAAACATTATACTTTCTATTACTAATACAATTCTTGGTTTTAATATTTCTTCTTTTTCTTAAATGGCAATTCCCGGTCCCAGTGAGGACGGATTCTAGTAATGTTTTCATTTATTGAAACGGAAAATTTTATTGCAGACAAGTATTCTGTTCCATGGACGACTGGTACGGCATGACAATGGCGGACATCCGCGCCATCGAAGACCGCACTAAAGAGGAATTGGAGAAACTGCGTCGCGAAGGTGAAGTGCGCGGAATGCGCGCTGACAACGAGTAAACGCGCGAAAAGTGCCACGGATCTCTCGCTGTGAAGTTAGCTGCGAGTTGGACACACACTGGTCCCAAGAAGCTTATATCTAATACACTGGAGATTTAAGTATGAACATTAACTTGTAACAAGAAAATATGACCTTGAATGACGCCTGTATGTTTTTTTATCCCTTTCTCACCTAACTTGGCTTTCTCACCTAACTGAAATCTCCAGTGTATTAGATATAAGCTTCTTGACGGGACCATATACGCGGCAACTTCATATCGAACGTGGCCAAGTCTCCGCGTGTCCTCGCGGCAACTTCACACCAAATGTGGCGGTGTACACGCGTTTGTGAATATTGGGAGAGTCCTGTATGTAACAGTTTTGTCAGTTATTGAAATCGATTTGTGTACGTCAGTTTTTTTAATATCGAAATGTTGTTTTGAATAAATAGTTGTCAGAAATAATTGATAAATTTAAAAATAAATAAATTTCATTACAATGTTTATGTTTTATGTTCACAAAACAAGATTTTTAATTTTGAATGGTCTGACATAAGCTCGCATCGGTGATGAGTAACGCGCAAAGTCTGGACTCCGTGTATTCACTTATGTGCTGTATTCACATGCGTGAAGAAACATTGAGCGCATGAAAAATATTTTATCACAATTAATTTAAATATAATAGCAATTTTTTTCATCAGCTGTCTAGAATTGAAATTATAATAATAATAAAATTACTTACATATAATATAATGCAACACTGATGTTGGCTTGTCAATACTTCGCGCTCAATATTTCCCGCGCTCGCACAATGCCCAAGTCTCGAGTGAGATTGTATTAATTGTAATGAAACGACTGCTGGCAGTCTTTAGCTAATTATTTATTATGACATATTAATTATTTAGTAAAATATTACATAATATTAATTGTTTCACTTAAATATATTTTATGTAATATCTATACGTTCCGTTGCTACGATATTCATACAAATGTTATGTATGAATCTGACAATAGTCGAAAATAACCCAATATGAACAATCTCACTGAATCTTGGGCATACATTACCAATTAGCGGAATAATTTCATTGAAATGTGGTATAGATACTATTTAATTGAATAAATAAGTCAATGTAGTCAGTGGTTATAGGTAGTGTCGACGTTACCGAAATAAAACTATTCGAGTTACATTTTTTGGAGAAATACTTATTAGCAACGAGATTTTGTGAGAGTATATAAGCGGCATTTAGGTCAGATTTTAAATATTTCGCTGTTTATGTAATAAATACTTCTATGTATAAACTTCCTGAGTAGGCGGGCATTTGGCTGTTGTGTATAATACAATAGATATTCGAAAGTAATTTTGCGTATTAGTCACAGTTCCGACTCGAGAAATGTTAAAAGTATATAAATGTCGGTGCAATATTTTTTGTCAGTAGCAAATTATTATGGGAATTGTGAAATTATTGTCGTACGAGGTGTCGCAAGGTTTAATACATAAATGGTTGACGGTAATTCTGGGACTACTAACTCGGGCTACGGTTAGCATCGACCTCGAAACGGGCGCATGATGTATATTTATATAATTAAGTTTGTTATTTAACAAATCAGTATTTTGAATATGTGTGACATTCCAGATTCCGATTGATTATTTTTGTGAGCATATATTGTTTCGCTGTTCTACTGTTCGATAGCTCTCTGTACGAGACCCGGCTTCATACACAATATAATTGACACCTGAAACGAAACATTCATAGTTGCATACATTGCAACTAAACAAAAAATGTCCAAAAATGTCTAAAAAATCAAGTATTTCGTTTGTGAAGTTTGGTCTCAATTAAATGCAATAATGTGTGTACACGTAGAAACGCGTAGCGGTAACGAAAACAGTATGTGCAATTTGTATTAAAATTGTTTTACTATGATTTGAAATTTTAATGTTCCTTACATTTGAAGGTTACACGAGTAACAAGTTAACAGTGGTTCAGAGCTCTTAGGGCTGTGATAGTTATTAAACGTTTACAATGGTTCTATTCAATATAAGTTATTTAAAGTCACACAAGTTCACGAGAGCTCTGATTTTTTATTGCTTAATATTGCACGTTACTTTTTATTATTTTTTATAATCTAAGTTGTAATAAGTTTTACATTAAATACAGCGTGAGGATATGTATTTGAATGTAGTCTTTTATTGGTAGTTACTAGAGCCAATGCTACTCCGCTTTCGCCTCCGGCTGAACGCAAATTCGTTCTTGCGTACTTAATTTTCTTCAACTCAAGTACAATTCGCTTGCTGCACATTCGATAATTATCACAGCTCACGATATGCATAATAATAAACAAATTTTATGTTTCCTTCATCTCAATTTAAACATTGTTATTAATTATTTAAATCTGTCACAGTTGTTGCAGTTACCAATAAATTTTTACACATTTTCCGATTTGCGTTTCTTTTTATTTGGTTTTCATGAATTCATTATTAATTTTTATTTTTTTTCCTCTATACACTTCATATATTTTTGTATAATGTGTTCATAATATGATTTTATTCCATTGCATGGGCACACATAGAGCAATACTTAAAATGTATGATCATAGAAAGCTAATATTGTCAATTTTAAAACGTTTAGATGAAAGAATTTTGATAAATTCTGCATTGAAGTAAAATGTATTATTATGGTAATTAACATTTGTTGTAAAATGTATTATTATGAGTATTTGAAGGCCAATCGAATAAATAATGTAATATGTTTGGTTTTTTTATGTAGTAGTTAGACCCTCTACGTTTAAATAATTTTGATCTACTTATACCAACTAACTAAGCTGTTCTTAATAATATGTATTTAATGTACAAATAACAGGTGTAGTAATAAAAACGAAAAATATGATTTTAATAGATTTTTTTCATCACAGATACTTGCAAAACAATAACAAAACATAATATTTTTTCAAATAAGGGTTTATAGCTATACATTTAAATCATTCTTCTTTTATAATACGCACACCTTCAATTATTAAAATAACATTTCACAAAAGTCAACATAATACATATACAAATTTATTGCCGTCTATTGAAGCACAGAGATAAAATAATTTCATTATAATGTACGATAAAATATCTAACGCTGCTAAGAAATCGAAACAATAAATATTAAGTTTAAAATAAAACTATAAAACACGCTTAAATCGTATGAGCTAAAATTGAAGAGAATTAATGAATGAGATTATTATCTTTTCCTGCAATGCAATTTTTTAGAAAGATTGCGTATTTGCGATTGTATGACAATCTAGGGAAAGTAAATTATCCAATATGTTTTTGGGCATCAGTTCATCTACCCAATCAAATAGAATGCTTGCTAAAAAGCTTGTAAACAATCGTAATTGTTAATAACACTTATTAAATTGCACATCTTATAGATAACTAAAAATAAAGTAATTTTTATTAAGCCTATAAATAATTTATCCTTTAATTAATAATAATTCCATTCAAAATTACATCAAATTAAATTATCTCAGCAGAAACGCATCTACTTGTTTTTTTTTTCCATTCAGGCAAGTCTTTGTAACATCTTAAACTTAGAATGTTCTAATATCGTGCTAATTTAATCACGTACGCGGGGCGTTCCCGCGTGCGTGCTATATAAAAACACCCATAAAAATGCCACAAAACGAACGTAAACAATAGGGCTTGCTCATGCGCCTTGTGATTTGACTTAATATTATTGAAGTCTTGTCAAAAAAGTAGCCTATTCTCAAAAAACAGTCAAGAAACACACACTATAATTTTAGATATACATATAATAAGGATATTCTTATGAGTAATTTATACTATTTAAGTATCTACACATCTTAATGTGTTCAGTGAAATACATCATCTCTGTACATTATAATTATATTCATTTAATTTCCCATTTGTAACAACTTAAATGCAACATGGACACAATCTCAGTGGAAACTATTATACAAGAAAGGGAATGTTGTTCTTTTTGTACTTTATCAAGTCTTATTATTTATCTACACTATATTCAATAGGTTTGAGGATACACTAGGTATTGTACATGAGGCAATGGAATGGACTTACCAATAAACCTAAAGGTCATATTGTATGATAGACTAGCTTTTCTTAGAGTATTTTTTAAATAGTCCAGTTTTTACATTTGTTTCAAAATTACACTATGAGTCAATTAAAGCAATTTCAATCATCCACCTCAAGTTCTAGTTCAATGTCGGCAAGGCTTATTTTCCTTAATGTATTGATAACCATATATCTAGAAAATATAACATACAAATATCTAAACCAAACCATTTGACTTTTATGTCGCTTCATCGCGCGCAACACTCGGCGGCTTTCCGTCCAGCGAAGGAAATATCTAGAAAGATACACAATTTTGTAGGTACAAAGTTTGATACTTCCTTATTATTGACTTTGCTTTGGCAAAAATGTAGGCATGAAAATTGAAACATCAACATTCTATTCAACTTACCTCTTTGAAGACAGCAAAAAGCTTAGTGGCAGGTCCAAGAATCCTAAATATTTCCTTAATATATTTACAGAGTCTAAAGTGTATACCGTGCATTCTGTAAAAAATATTTTGTAAATTAGGTTTTCTCTAATAATTTTCTCAAATATTATTATTTTTTTATTTTGAGCATTGCAGTAGACAGGGCATATAAGATACTACTTACTTTCCGGCATGACTTTTTCTACAAACATATAAGCGACAGCATAAAACACAGCTGCATGATTAGGGTGCGAGGAAACACCCCCTCTATCGAATGTGACCAGGGTATCAATATCCAGAGCTTCCACTTGGTGCTCAATGAGCTTCGCAACCACTGGCACAGGCCATTGTACCTTGGGATTGTCTGGCAATCTTGTATCATTTATGAGACAAACATTATGATCTGGGACACCAAGCTCCTTACATGCATCCCACAGTTCTTGCTTGCGCACTTGACCTTTTCCTTCAAAATTACCTGAAATTAATGAAGTACTTGTATTTCAATAATTTGTAATCGGCACGCAAGATTTGATACACTAAAAGATTTGAGTATTAAGTGCACTAAAATTATTTCTTAACTTAAAATAGAGATGACTTAAAATGTAAGAAAACTGCTTTTGCAAACATGTTTATTTAAGCATACACACATCCCAAGCCATACAATTTATATATATTAAATACATACTTCTACTTTATTAAAGGGTAAATGATTTAAAATATTTATCTCCAAGAAGATTGTTCATATTGATTATAGCATAAACTCACCGTGTGATAAACACAGCATATAAACTTCGGCACCCTGTTCACATAGTCTATAAATGGTCGGGCCGAAAAACATACATTCATCGTCAGGATGAGCTATTACAATAAGTACTCTCTTAGCACCAAGAGCTCCGCGAGTCCGAGTTGGTAATCTCCTGGCATATTTACGGTACACTATACAACACAGACACAAGTATCCAAACACCCATAAACAAATATATAACACAAAATTTCGTAAATATAACAAGGATTCTGATAGAAATTTTAAGTAAAAATTATCAAGAAACTCCAATCTGTACGGGATTTCTGAAAATAACATTTCTGACTAGAATGTGTAGCGAATATATATGGCAATATCACAGTTTTTCATCTATCTAAAAACATAAATGTAGAAAGTTTCGGTATATTGTAACTGATCAATGATTTTCTAATAAAATAAGTCCAAATACTTGTGTATGATTTCATTTTTTAGGAACAGCGTTTCTCAAGTTATTTGGGATTGGGAATATGACAATTGACAAATGACAATCGTATATCTGCCAGTGACAACTGACAAGTGTTATATGACAGATTTCAATACCCACAGCTTCTCCAGCCTACCAGTTAGTGATACATTTTTATTATAGTCTGTGTGTTGTTTGCAGGCTGACATTATTGACATACGGATCTGCTAAGAGTATAAACAGACGTTCGAATTTGGTACGGACCGCACCGTGACCTTGGTGCGCTCCGGACCATATTCGATCATATTGTGTACAGTGGTCCGCCGGACATAATTATTATTATTGACGGTACGGTCGGTCCGATGGTTTTTTCTTCCGAACTTGGTGCGGACCGTACCAAATTCGCGCGTGTGGACGGGCGATCGCACCGGACAGCGCTTAAGTCATAGACTATATACTTATTACAGCTTTAGGGCGTATTCAGAAAGAAAGCTTGAAACTTATAAGCGCTTATCGGCGCTTGTCATGTTCATATATTTTCCTGCGCGGGTTACCAGCACTGACAGGAAAATATATGAACATGACAAGCGCCGATAAGCGCTTATAAGTTTCAAGCTTTCTTTCTGAATACGCCCTTAGTCACAGTTCTACCGCCAAACAAAACGGACGTCGGTCGATCGTTATCAATGGCGATGGCGTCGGATGACGTGGCTATTACTGAAAAAAGATTAATAATATAAATTTTAGAACTCTACAAAGATTTATGATATGACTACATATTATGTCTGAATGAATCCCTGTCTTTTAAATATAATTTTGCCCATTCTTTTCAATGGTTGTATTTGTACTTGTACCAAAAGAAGCCTTGAACTGAGGTCTACATGTGAAAAAAATACAACATTCTAACCACGAATTTATGACGTGAAATAGATTTTCAAAGAATTCGGTTTGACTTTTAATGAGATTACTATGATCAATGTTCGAAATATTCACAAAAAAAGGAGATTAATTTGTATTAATTTGATATTATTGAATTGTTTTAAAAATCTAAGATATTTTTTTTGTTCAGTTAATTTTTTACATATTATAAGGATCAAGTACCTACCTATAATAATATCTTATATATAAAATTCTCGTGTCACAATGTTAGTCTGCATACTCCTCCGAAACCGGTGGACCGATTCTCATGAAATTTTCTGTGCATATCGGGTATTAAGTCTGAGAATCGGCCAACATCTATTTTTCATATGTACCACGGGCGAAGCCGGGGCGGACCGCTAGTATTGAATAATATTAAAATATCGACTATAACTAACGACTAAAACATAAACAAAAACTTGGTAATAGATAGATGATATATATAATTTTGTTTACTAGGGGCAACCCTGACATTCTTTGAAAATCTATATCTTGTAATAACTTCGTGGCTAGAATGTGGTATTTTTGTTACATGTAGAACTCAGTTCAAGGTTTCTTTTGGTACTAAACAGAGCTTCTACTAACGCCTGCATATAATATAAAAAAATAAAAACGAAAATCAGTAAAAATTACAATACTTTCGCCGACAATATCGAAAATTTCAAAAAGGGATAATTTGCGCCTTTAATCATTTCATATATTAGCAACATAATAAATTATCTAGTGTATCTATTTTTTTTATACGAATTTATTTATCTTAGTCGGCCGCGAAAATTCCAATACATATTATAAATGTTTTTTTAAAAATCGTAAATTTAATCGTAATTTTTAAACAAAGAATATTTTCTTTGTGCGGCAATGCCTGGACGGATAGCCGAAATCGATTGAATATTCATATTGAAACTATAAAGGCGAAGCTGCAAATTAATTAAATGTAATTTTAAATTATCGTGCAAAGATTTTTATACATTCGCTTTAGAAAATGAAGAGCTATTAAAAGCTGTTTCTTCCAACAGCAAATATAAATGCCAAAAATAAATTTTCTCTATTTAACATTGCTGTTTTAATTGTCTCCCGTAAAAAATAACTAAAACTCGTATTTTTGATGCTGTTAACCCTTAAATCAAATACTGGTAACCCTAGGTGCGGTGCGGTCGTGTGGCGAGTCGATCGCACCGCACGAGTACGGTGGTCCGGTCGCACCAGTTCGAACGTCTGTTTATAGTTTAATACAGCACAGTGCACTTCATCGACTGACATTTGTATTACGAATGACGATTGACGTTATTAATCATCCATTGAAGTTGAACAAAAGTAATTGTTTTTATAAATGCTGTAGTTTGGATGTAGTGTTGTTTATAAATACGATTCGTATTTGAATCATTAAATTATATTCGAGATTTATTTTAAAGGAAATCTACTGTGTTTAGAGTAGTGATAACTCTCAGGGTAAGAATCAAAAGGCATTACGATGATTCAACCGGACTATCCTTCAGCAATGGGTTTATTGTCTCATTTAAACTCGGACGAACTAAAGGAAATGCTCAATGATGACGCAAAATTTGATTCTGTCCTTAAAGATGTAAAACAGGTGCGTACAATACATAAGAGATGATCTACTTTTACTAACTTATTAACAGTAATTAACATCAAATTTGTAATAGGTAAAAGATTGGGAAACAGAGAAAGAAACAATAATTGTGAGTAATCGATCCTTGGCTGAGTACAACTTGAGTAAAGAACCGGAACTAGAAGGCTTAAAGGCAGAAGTACAGGAAAAATCTGAACTTGGTGAAAATTTATGCAGTCGTATTCAAGAATTGCTTGATGAATATAGTAAGTGAACATATTTTATTAAGGTAACTTTTATTTGCTTATAATAATATATCTTATCTTAATTAAAATATTCCCCTAAGAGCCCACATGATTTTAAGTTACAAGAGATTACATGCTGACCTAGACCATACTCTAATAAAAAATTAGTATTCTTATTTAAAATATTGCCATATTCAAATTTTAGAAACCAAGTCGGCTGGAATATCTCCTGACACAACCCAAGCTCTCCTGCAAACAGCAGCTGCACAATCTGAGGAAGAATCAGAAAATATAGCCCAGGACTTCCTCACGGGCAAAATTGACGTCGACAAATTCTTAGAGGATTTTGAACCAATCAGAAAGACAATGCACCTACGAAAATTCAAGGCAGAAAAAATGGGTGAAATATTAAGGTCTGGCCAGAGTTATGGGAATGGTGTTTCAAAACCATATCTGCCATATCCAAGCTATGGCAATGTTCAAGGTGTACCCAGTGTTCCATACCCCATGGGCCCATTAAATATGCCTATGCCAGGAATGTATGGAAACCACTTTTGAAAATTAGGATCATGTAAGATTTTACTGAATGTATAGTGGAAATGATGAAAAGGAATTTTGAGCTCATCCCTATGCATATGCTGTTAGCATTAATCAAATAGTGATTGTGTGGCCATAAGTAACAAATGAAGCTATACATAGAGCTTTGTAAAAGCTAACGATTCTCAAAATTCCAAAGTGCCAGAATGATATTTTTTCTGCAAGTGAAGTCACAATCTTCAATAATTATTATGCACCAAATATATATTACTTTTATTCACTCTTCATATTCAGTACTGTCAATTATATATTTATTTACTTAATATAGTTCAAGAAATATATTGTAGGGAACATTATTTTGTAACTGTCCGCTTGATATTGGTGCTTGTAAATAAAATGTGATCATTTATTTGGTCAATAGTTAATTGAAGAAATATTAAATCATAAATGTCTATGTATGTATTTAAAATGATCAGTTAATTTCGACTAAGTGTAATGAATATGTTGTTATAATAATATTTGTAGTAATAATGTTTTGTTTACATTGTAAATTGTTTTAATCTAATTGCAAGCAATAAATAGTCATAATAAAAGACAGGTTGCAGATGCCATTTTATTAAAATAAAGTTACTCTCTCCACATACAATGTGTTTATATACAACATTTAAATAATTAACAATTATATTTCTTGTATTATTTTAACTAATTTATCACCATAAATAACCTAATATTTACTAATATTTATTACAATCTTAGATTACAAAATAAAAGACAGATGGAGCGTTGCCGAACTAAACCGAATAATTTATCGTCATTTCCATAAAGCTATGTGTGCTGTCATTTCGCCGTTGCACTGTACGTACACGGTGCTTTTGTGTGGGTGTTATGTTACCAGATATTGAAAATTTTCCCAAAATTTTCCCCGACTACGGAAGAAAGAGGGTTATGTTTTTCGAGTGTAGGTATGTATGTATAATATTTCTTTGACACGCCCTGCAGTATAAACTGTTGGATCGATTTTGAGTTGTGACTTAATATGAGGTGTCATTGCAATCATCTGAATTATGAAGGTAGCTGTGGTGGTAGTGACGTAGGCTACATAAATTATTAGCAGTCATGTTTTAATTTTTATTTTAATATAAATTCGGGTTTTTGATATTATTTTATAATATTGTAAAAATTATTTTATCACCTATCTAGTTACTAAAGTTATACATGGACAAAATAATTTTATTCAATTTTTATTAAATAAATTACATTAAATTTATTAAATAAATTACATTAAATTTATTAAATAAATTACATTAAAATTTAAATTTATTAAATAAATTACATTAAAAAAAGTTTTTATATTTCAAAACATATGAATGCGAATAGCGGCAGTTTTTAGTCGAGAATGCGGGACATTTTATTTTCATCATATCCATCATGTGTTCACATGAATTAAATCGCAAGCGAAAACGACGCTTTTTATAAAAGTAACAAAATGTATAATGCTTTTTAAAATAATCTAATAATGACTATGAACTTTTATTGCACTATACAAATAATCACATTCACGATCGAAAAATCCCCGAATATCTTTTAACCATTTTACCCCTAAAAATGGCAAATTCATTTTCAAAATACTGGCAGCATACGTTGAAGTTTTGAATTCCTTCGTATTTGTAAAATTATTATTTGTATACCAAATTAAATAAGCCAAATAATCTACAGAAAATCTGTAAAACGATGTTTTATCTTTTTGTTTGTTTTCGGGAACAAGTTTTATAGCGTTTTAATATCACAAGACAGCATTTTTTTACTAAAATATCAAACCCCTTTTGACATATTACATGACACTAGAATCGCTATAGCACTAGCGGAGGAACGTATTCGTTTTTGATTTCGTATTTTCTTTGACAAGGGCGATGAATGATTGACATGCTCCATCTGTATTTTATTTTGTAATCTAAGATTACAATCATGTTTTTCCGTCATTCATTTTCGATTTATTTTGTTTAATTGTGTCTTGATCAAAGTCTGGTGTCCCATAGATAACAAATGCCATAAACAGGAAAACCATGCCTGATATGAAATATACGATAAATTCTTGACGAACTGATTGACTATGCAAATCAGCACTTTCCTTTCTGACTTTATTCATTCGCTTAGCATGCTCATTCTTCCTTAATATATTCCCATAATGTTCTCTTGACCTAAAAAGATTCAAAATTAAAGTTACTTCAAAAATTGAATAAGACTAATAAGGTACTAAATAACTAAAATTGCTTAAATTAAATTGATGTACAAAGTAAATATATTGAGAATAATTGCCAATTTTTTTTAGAATGGGTGGTGTGCTTTACCATGTATCAAAATCATAAATGGGTGTTCTGCCATCCATAGTTGGTGTCACTTGCCGTGTGGCTCTTGACTTATAAAACTTTAATGTTGGATCCAGAGGTTCTTCCTCTTCTGGTTTATTTCTCATTCTTGTTGAGTAGCTTGAACCAACCATCAATCCTATAAATAAAGCCATGTCATTTCACTGTTCTTTACAATTAGTTTTAAAAAAATCTTTGCAATACTTCAACTGAATAAATTCTAAAAATTATAGGTAACTAGAGGTCCGCCCCGGCTTCGCCCGTGGTTCATATTTCACAATAAAAGGTAGCCTATGTCCTTTCTCGGGTATCAAAATATCTCCATACCAAATTTCATGAAAATTGGTTCAGTAGTTTAGGCGTGATTGAGTAACAGACAGACAGACAGAGTTACTTTCGCATTTATAATATCAAAGTATGGATGGTGTTGCCATTCATTAAATTGTCACTATAAGTACATATATGACAACATCACTATGTCCTTATATAACATTTACCTTTATCATACATTTTCTTTAAGTTTATATTGCCTAAGACTTCATATGCTTCAGTGATGGCTCTGAATTTCTTAGCTGATTCTTCATCCTAAAATATATACAAATTCTTATTAAGTTACGTTTAATAATGTAATTAAAATATAATATATTCCAGACTTACTTTTGATCTATCAGGGTGATATAATTTTGATAGTTCATAGTATGCTGCTTTAATATCTCTTTGTGTAGCTTTTGGGGTAACTCCCAAAACATCGTAATGAGTAGCAAATACCCGAGATGACGATCCAAATGCTCGAACTACGTTGCTTATTAACCTCGACTTATTTTGACTAAGTATTTGAATATACCCCATCACTGTAAGCATTGAGATTCCGAATGATCAAAATAAAATTACATTGTTACAGAATAAATGTAATTGATGGAACTTTTCTATGTGTTTTTGATTAATTAACTGAAGGAACATTTATATTTCATTATGAAATTATGAAAAATTCTTGTTTTTGGGTGCAATTCAATGCCAATGTCAAATGTGATATATCAATGTCAACTTTTTTTTCTATTTCTTCACAGACGTACAATACCACGGAAATATACAGTTTTCGTCATGAAAGAAGTCCCGTAGATTAGGAGTTGTCAGTACCCAAAATAATGTAAAATGTCTACTGTCTAGGCTGGTAATTGGTATTAAATTTTATTCAAAATTAATACTCGTAACCGACTAACCGCGCATTATTGTTTACTGTTTACCCTAATCAGTTGATGAACAACTGTAAAATGTACTCTGAACTCTGTTCTGAACATATTATATAAAATCCACTAAAATTAAAGCCTGGAAGAGATCACTACGTAGTGATAAGGCCGCCAAGTTAGTTGTACTCTGTTTTTTAGCTGTAAGTAATTTTAAGTTTTCCTGATTGTACAACTAATAAAGTGTTAAATAAATAAAATTATAAGAGTACATTTTACAGTGATTTTACACATATTTTATTGTACACGTTTACCGCGTTTACCCCACGTTTACCCTATTCAGAAGTCTGTGAAACTTGCTCTGTCTGTGAAGTGTGCCGTGAGCCGTGAGCGGTGAGCCGTGAGGTCACTGGACAGTTGGACCAAAGAGTATACAAATACTACGTACGTAGACAGAGAATTGGTTTCTCTGTCTACTAGGGATGGCGATTCTTTACGAAAAAGATCGATTTTTAAATTGATTCGAATCGTAGTCTAATGAATCGATTCACGAAAAAATCGAGGCCTACAAAATCGATTCTTAAAAAATCGATCTTTTTTTCAAGTTTGCATTTACAATGTAAATTTGTATCAATTTTACTAAAAACAAGATTAATATTGCAATTAACGATATCTTATCAATAAAATCAGGGAATTCAAAAATAATAATTATTTTTATTACCGAATCAAACTATAAGGATATCAAACAATAACAGAACAAACTGAAAATAATAGCATCAAAGTGAAAAATAAGAAGCGCTTTACTTATTTACTTACCTTACCTACTGTCAATTAGTTATTATTTTGCAACAAACACTACATGAAAATTTGATGAAAATCAATTATCAATCATGAAAATACTTATATTATGCTAATAACAGTATTCAATAAACGACAACAACAAATGAATAATGCAAATTGCAATATCAATCGTCACAGATTATAGATACATAAATTCAAAGACTACTAACGTAACTTTTTTATTAAAGAGAGGCGAGTAAAGGATACTAAACATACAGCCATCTCGCGAGTTTATGAGTAGTTAACTCTTTAACCGGCAGCACTCTTATAATTCAGGCACATTCAACTAAATGCAAATAATTGTATGGTTTATACCAAAACAGAAAAAATCGAATGTCGATTTTCAAGGGTGATATATCGATTCAGTGAATCGACACAGTACTTCATATCGATTTAAAAAATCGATATTTTCTGCTCGGAAAATCGATTCTTCGATTAATCGATCTCAGATCGCCATCCCTACTGTCTACGACTACGACCTACGTAAGAGTTGGACACTGACAGACGACAGTTGGCCACAGAAATAGCTGTGTTTTACCTGAAAATAAAACACATATTAAATACTTACCTATATTTGAAGCTTACTTCATTGAGAAGGCACCTAGCTTTTTCCGCCTATTTTGCCCTCTCTTTCCGTTGTATATATGCTATCTCTCTCGCACACCTCTCCACCAGGTGGCGGGGCGCACGATAATGTGCGGGCGCTGGATGTTTTTTCATTGAGTCGAAATCCACAACAGGTGGACGTTAAGTGTAAGCTTCAAATATAGGTAAGTATTTAATATGTGTTTTATTTTCAGGTAAAACACAGCTATTAAACACTTGACCGTAATTTGAAGCTTACTTCATTGAGACCTGTTTGTTACCCACCTGGTGTACAATGTGACGCCAATGTGAATTTGAATACATAAGTAATTACTTATTTCTTTATTTGAAAGAGTAAGGTGTGCAGATAGTATACCTACTAATAAATCACACAAATTTTTATATTATATAATATATTAACAATCCCAGATGAAAAGTTAATCAAATAAGAACCAAAAAGTTAATCATAATGATTAAAAGTATTAGAACTTATGAGATTGGTTCAAGCGTACCGTAGTTAACCTTTTTGGGCTTGAAAAGTTAAAGTTACTACAATTTCCACTATCTTTAGCGTAAATCTGCGAAAGCGCCAGTAACGACTTTCAATTACGCATTTAGATGTTACTTACAAAATGAAGCAACAGCTGATCCCGATGAGGCAAAAATACCTCAAACTCAAACCTTTATTTATTCAATTAGAACTCTGCAGAAGCATCATTGAATCATCTTAACATAGAATTACCAAATGTCTCAACTCACACAGTTTTAACCCAACCTGCTACAAGCGGACAAGAAGAGACCTTGGTCCTTACTTTTGGGGTCAGAAGTAAATTTAAAAGGTCACCCCTTGAATAAGGCAATAAAATAACAAAACAGGTAAATGGTTTAAATTATAATACAGATTTTTAACATCCAACTAAACCGTGCGGTATCTTTTAATGTTTAGAGCCAACGTCGCAATCATAATCTAAACATGGCTGGTACTTTCAGTACAATGCATGAATTATTTATTTAAAACTGATAGGTCATAAACTCTGTACTGGAAACAAATATACTGAACTCAAGAGACTAAAATGATAAAGAGCTTATCTGTGTCCCAAAACTGCAATTACTACAGCTAAGTACGTTACTTTTAATCAATTCAGTTTTAAGATATAATTATGATTTACATCAGAACTTATATACCGAAAGTCTCGGGACTACATAACATGACTTATTATAATAGTGTTTGTGCATAACACTAGGCAGTCAACAGCTATATGAACGTCAGATAGGAAAAGAGCCAAATTTATCCAGTCAGTAATAAAGGATTTTAACTATACTTATTATAATTCAACCAACTACTACTAGCTACTCCGTACGTCTTTTGGGTAGACGGAGGCAAATAGGATTTTTATTCCAACTATATCATTTGATATTTTGAAAATGTACTCCACATTTTCATACGGTCGGAGTCATTTTGCAGATTATAGTGGTGCAGCACTGAACACTGTCTATTAGGTGGCTGGTGCTGCTGACCGGGCCTTCAGTTCCGCTTTCCAGAATACCTTCACCCTTCTAGGTGCTACTACTACTGAAATAGCGGTACTCTATCGCGTCGTTCAGGTCTCTAACTGACAGGATTTCTCATATTATCGTAACAACCTCGCTCGTTCTAATGCTGGGGCCACACTAACGGGAAATGCCATTAATTAACGCGATAATGGACGTTAACTTTAGGTGTAGCCAGTATTATTTAACAACGGCATTAACATTGCCGTTTGGCGAGGCGATAGCTTTATCGCGAGAATTAACGCAATGAAGCGGTCACACTACGTCCATCTTGCTAGAATTTTAGTAAAATTAACGCCGTTTTTATCGCCAACAATCGGCATTCACGTTGACCGTTCAAGTGTAGCCACCCACTTAACGCCTTAAAAATAATCGGAATAATTATCGCGATAAAGGGCATTAGACGTTAGACGTTAGTGTGGCCCCAGCATTACGAGAACAAATGATCGCCAAGGAATTCTGCTGCAGGATAATGGCAAGAGAGATTATAAGCTTAACTATGCATTATTATGCTCAGGCATATGGTGGATTTTGAATACTATCATCGTCTGAAAGTATCTCCTTTCGATTAACTTCATTAAGGATGCAGATCTGATCCCATCTTTGTTCCGTAGGAATGCTACGACAGTCTAAACGTTACACTGGACAAAGAAAATTGCCCTAAATATAGTCGGTTGTTCCAACATCCGTATTATGGCTAGCCTACTTGCTAGCCCTTGATTGTAACTGCTACCAATGCAGGCATTGCTCTCGTGTTGTCCACAGTTGTGCGAGTGCAAAAATGAAGAACAGAGCTCGTGGGGAGCTATGTCCAATGAATCTGTGTTAAGATTATGACAGTATAGGACAGTTAGCTGTGGATGCGAAGACAGGACATTACTTTATTCATCCGTAAACACGCGAGGCAGCCACGGACAGCGATATAGCAAGAACTAAACTAGCAAAGTTTAGTTCGCTTACCAGACTTATATTTTAAAAGCCGTATAGTCTGTACCTACTGCATTTCATTTATTGCCCCCCCCCCCCCCCCTCAAAGCAAAGAAATGAACAGTCATTTGGCAGAGCTTTCTCGTTAGGGTAGGGGTTCCAAGTAATATCTAATAATAAGAGGCTTTTGTTTGGATAGATTGACTTTCCGTTATTTATCCTCTATCCTATGTAACTCAACAGTCAGTATTCTCAGTATTCGTTGAGTACTTAAACGTTTTACGTAAATAGTTGTATATAACTTTATTATACAATATAATAATCCTGGTGGGATGACAAGAAACTTGTCTAACAAACGATTATCCTAATCCCTCAGCGATTTATTGTTTGAGCCCTGAAGAAAAATCTCATGGGTGCAATAATGAGGTCAAATGGGTTGAAAAACGAGTCAAATAAATTGCCTACAAGACCGGGCAACTAAAATAGGCCTATGAGAGGTCAAATATACGTAATCAATCGTTTGAAATTTGAAATTTGATTTTGAATCAATCGTCATTTGTTACATTCAATCGCTTTGCGATTAAAAATCTCTTCCGATGTTTTTATATGAAAATTGGTCGGCTAGTGCCATTGAATGACGATACCAAACATACCGTTGACACAAGGCTTGGTGACAATCCTCGAAACCACCGCCACAAATCATCTGCGAGATGATATTTGATCCGACTCGCCTTCCTTTGTTGTGAATAGGCTTTACATTGGTAAATACGATTTGTTCAATTCCAATTTCCATAATTGGTAAACCAATGGTGGTTTCCTGATTCCTGAAGCGTAAACTTTTAGGATACGAAGTATCAATTTCATGCGCCTATTATTTGACGTCTCTAACCTTTATTGTATTTATTAGGTCATATTACTATACTGCCCACTGTGAAGAAGATTTCAAAACCTTTTTTCTACCTACCTTAGAAGAGTGAAGATCCGATACGGTCATATCCAAAACTTCTTTCGTGGGTCCTCGTTGACGAAAGCAAATATCTATGATCATTTTAATGATCAATCCTTTGTATATTTGCACCAATCGCCATCAAAGCCCCGCGAGGGCTGATATATATTTGCACCATGTCTTCGTGAGGTACTGTTGTAGTCAAAGCCCCGCGAGAGCTGATATATATTTGCACCATTTCTCCGTGAGGGACGGTTGTAATCAAAGCCCCGCGAGGGCTGATATATATTTGCACCATCTTTTCCGTGAGGTACGGCTGTAATCAAAGCCCCGCGAGGGCCGATATATATTTGCACCATTTCCCTGCGAGCGACAGCTGCGCGAGGGATGTTTGTAACTAGAAATAAGTAGGGCCTGCCAAAAAATGCTTAAGAGACACCCTGCGAGGGTGGATTTGACCTGGCTAACCCCTGCGAGGAGTAGTGGCCACATTTATGTATTCTGCTTCGAGCAAGAATACACCTTAGTGCTAATATTAAATTAGCAGTAAATAATCATTTAAATAATATAGCAATTAACAAGGTCCTTTAACTTATTTTCCAATGTTAGCGACAACTGTCCAGGATGAATTAATAAGAATAATAAATTCATAATTCAAATCAATTCACTAAATTTTAAAATGAACTTCGATTCATATTTATTTTTGTTCGTGCAATCGATGTAACATTTAGTTGCTTTATATCCGTTAACATTCCTTACGAACGCAACCATACCGTCGTAGGACGTTATATTTAATTGCACAAAATAATCTCCACTCACCCGCAATTTTTTACTTTTTGTCAAGGTGTACAAGTTTATAATATTATTCTAAAACGTTAGAAGTGAATTGTAAATCCTTTGAAATAAATGTATCTAAATCTAATTTATATTAAGGTATCTCGATAATTATTATACGATAACCCTTTCAGCACAAGTTCAGTAAACCAAAGAATTTAATTGTAAAATTTTGGTACTTACTCGTTTAAACAAAAAAGTTGCATCATTTGAAACATAGGAAACGTAATTTTCAATCAAATTAGCCGTGTGTAATATGTCTATTTTCACATAAAAACGGATCAGAATAATACTCATAAAAGGACACGTATAGACTACGGATAGTTTTGAATGTGTGGTACATTCATGGTACGTATCTACTATACATGAGCGAATTCCATCATTATTCAGTTGAGCGGTAACTCCCGTACGATTTATAAAATAATATCACAACATGTTCTGACATGTCGTGACTTCTTGGAGCTGACTCATCTCGTTCGATAATTTTTAGTAATAAACTATTATAGGAATTCCGAACCGTTCCTAGCGATAACGACAATGTAATAAAGTCGTAGCAATGGATTGTATGCCTGTAAAGCTTTGAGTTGGCTCATATCCATACTAAGTAGGTATTAATTGTAATTTTTCCAAGAAAAATTCACTTGTAACCTTGTAATAAAAACACATTATTAAAAATGAAATAAATAATTAAAAATATCTATATACAAGAGAGGGTATTTGATATATCTAGTAATATCAAATAATCACAAAAGTAATATTAACGATTCGAGTAAAGCCGAACGGTAACACCGTTAAAATAGCTTTACTCACAGTATTAAAAATTCAAATATTAATTAGTACATATTGCATAATGAAATATTTCAAAAGAAAAGTTACTATTTCAAGTAAAATGTAACGGTTGTATCGTTAATTTTAAATATCTTTATTCATGCTATTAAGTATTTAAGCATATTGAAAAATAAAATATTGCTGAAGGATTCATTAAAAACCTCAGCATTTTAAATAAAGTCCAACGATTATACCGTTGACTTTAAAGATTTTTACTCATTTTTAAGTAAAATATTATTAGAATAGATGTAAAAAATAACTCACTGTACCGATCCGACGGGATACACTTTTTAACACTTTTAGCACTTGCTTTAAGCAATACTTAATAGCACCAAGGTTGTAGTCTTGTAGACAACCTTCTCGCGGCGGAAGCTAGACGCCAATGAAAAAACATCCAGCGCCCGCACATTATCGTGCGCCCCGCCACCTGGTGGAGAGGTGTGCGAGAGAGATAGCATATATACAACGGAAAGAGAGGGCAAAATAGGCGGAAAAAGCTAGGTGCCTTCTCAATGAAGTAAGCTTCAAATTACGGTCAAGTGTTTAATACACTTTTTATTTCATTAAAATATATACATAGTTTAGTAATTAGTCATCCTTTTGGTCATCCTGTCAGATACAGTGCTGTATACATAAACACTAATTAAAACGATTTATCATTACTAATACATTAAATAAATAAGGTAAGTCCTGATTAATTATTTTTATTTGTATCTCTCCCAGATGGTTTTCAAGCATTATCCTTGGATATTGTAAAATTCATTGCCTTTTATGGAATTGTTGAGTGCTTGAGATAGTGAGTTGTGACATCGTATTCGTATGCCCTACATCGGTGAGTAATTTTAATGCTCACCTTATGGGTAATGCAGAGATCGTGAGTTATTCTATGTAAGCGGACGTTATTTCGTTGTGACGTATACTAACGTTTATCGCATTTTGTCAATAAATTTCCAGCATTTTGTGTTATTCGTGTACTCTAATCTTGTTCTTTCCGCGTAAATTGTTTAATATTTGGTAATTGTTATATCTTTTGAACTTATTGTGAGTATTTATTTGGTTTTAGTCATCATGTCGTCCCGAAAGACAGCTGGTCGCCGCGGCACCAATAAGAAGCGCGCCCAACGCGCAACTTCCAATGTATTTGCTATGTTTGATCAAGCTCAGATTGCTGAATTCAAGGAAGCTTTCAATATGATTGATCAGAACAGAGATGGATTTGTAGACAAGGATGATCTTCATGATATGCTTGCATCCCTGGGTAAGTTGTTGACTTGATACCATTGTGTTTATTATGTGGTTGTGGTAAACTAAGAAGTGTATTTTACCTTGGTGCAGTCTGAAGTATGTAGATGAATTCTTGTATGTTGGAATAAGTTAAACATGCAGATAGTGTTATAAATCTTTTTGAAGTAATAGGAATGAAAAATTGTGCAAATAAAATTTGCTCTTGGATTGACATAATATTAAAATTTATAGATAGATGTGTGTATAATACCGAATCTTATTTGTAGGTAAAAACCCAACTGATGAGTATTTGGAGGCAATGATGAATGAAGCCCCGGGCCCAATTAACTTCACGATGTTCCTCACTCTGTTCGGTGAGCGCCTACAAGGAACCGACCCTGAAGATGTTATCAAAAACGCATTTGGGTAAGTGCTAATTGCATTTTATTTTTATTTATTTTCAAATTGTGATTCATAAAGTATTCTCAAATCCAGATGGAGACTCGCATATAAATTCAAAAAAAAAATTTAAACATTTAACTTTCATAGTTTAGTCTAGTTAAGCCTGCCTAGATAAACAGTGTGGAAAACCCAAAACTAGTTTTTAAATTGAATTGTAGCTAGTTTAAGCAATGATATCTATAATACACATTTAACAACTTGTGCTGGCAATTAAATAAATTCACTTGATATCAAACAAGTTTTATTAAAACTATTAATAATTTTTAATAAAAGCGAATGAGTTATAGTTTACTACTACTTACTAGCTGTGCCCCGGATTAACCCACATTGCTTGGCTCTTATTGGTCTAAGTGTGATGATAGCCACACTGATAGAATTTTTCAAATCGGACCTGTAGTTCTTGATATTAAAGCATTCAAACAAACTCTTCAGCTTTCTAATATTGGTATGGATTATATTAGCATTTTCACATTCCCATTTACACAATGTTATGTAAGTCTTCAGCCCAAGGTTTGCTCATACAATACAATAAACTAATTAAACTATTATACAACGCGTTTACTATTGTATTATGGTGAAAATAACATACTTATTAATTGTATATTTAGATTTATAGCATTCGATTTTTGAAGTGAAACTTCTTTAGGCGCGTTGAGCGTAAAATTTCAAGTTTGGCGACGATTTTCGTAACTTTGAATCTAGCCAAAGAAGTTTCACTTCTCACACGTGTGCTCGGCACACACGCTCTTTTTTAAGCTATTGCATAGCTTCTATGGCGGACCTTGAGCGCGGGGACCGAATCCAGAAATTTAGTAACGAAAAACCTCACGCTCCCCACTCCGACGGGCGCGGAGGTGTGGCCTGAAGGCATAGCATGCAATAGCTTTACCGCGGCAGTCCCCGAGTGCCAAACGTCTTTTTTTCTTTTTAATATAAATTATAATTTATATTTATATCCTTATTAATTGTTTAAAGATGTTTCGACGAAGAGAACTTGGGTGTGATCCAAGAGGACCGTCTCCGTGAGTTGCTGACGACGATGGGAGATCGCTTCACCGACGACGACGTGGATGAGATGTTGAGAGAGGCGCCCATACGTGATGGTATCTTTGACTACGTCGAATTTACCCGCATCTTGAAACATGGCGCCAAGGACAAGGATGAACAATAAGTTCAGAAAAATTGGCAGATTGAATCGAGTAAACACATAGCAAGATTCTAAAACTACAGTAAGGAAAGAATTGACTGTCTGTCACCATCTTTTTTCGCGAATAAAGAAGGTTGATGTCATTAATCGGAAAAAGTTCGTCTGCCATTACTAAAAATTAACATGATATATTATGTAGTCTATTATTATGTTATATTCGCCAAACTAACATTTATCTTATGTAAGAACAGCCTGTTTAAGGGTTAAGTTAATTTTATGAATTTTATAATCTCGTAATACGCCGAGGTGCTAACAATATGATATTAGTTCATAAGATGGTAATTGCATTTTCTCGTACCTAAATTAAATGCATTTTAAATTTTATTTGCCAAAACATGTTAAACAACTATTTAAAACAGCTTCTATGGAGAGATCATAGTTTCTTATTGTTTACATGATTTTTTGTATCAATAAAGCATTATAAAGACCCATATCAGAACTCAGAAGACTGTATTTGTATGTTGTATGATGTTTTAGTATTACATAAATGTATAAATTATCATTCCTTGCAAAAGTATTATAATTCGACTGGTTTGTTTCAAAATGAAATAATAATACATATTAAGTTTCCTTTGATTATGAATTGTTTAAATATTGAAACAGTGTTACTTATTACAATTCTATCTCAGCTTATTGTTGTATGTGTAACACAATCACGTAGGTGTGTATTTACTGTCTAATAAACACGTTTATAATAATTTTGTGTTTTATTTATAAACATTGCACGTCATTAAACACGTACAACGTTGACCTAATTAGAAGTGACGATGGTTACTTGGCTAAATTTGATCATTACGAGGCTCTAATTATAAAATTATACATTATTTTAACATCACCATATATTTTAAGTGTGGTTACTACATGGTGATGATGAGGCATGTCAACAGGAAAAATTTGCTTTTTCCTTGAAAATGGTGTTCATATCTCATACAAGATCATTTGAACGACATTTCAGAAACATTTTGAATGTTTATTTTAGTACAAAGGTTCATAGATATAGTGAAACTTTAATAAGAAAGAAAAAATTCGATTTATCGAACATAATTTTTATTGCCAATTAATTATGAGAACACTTAGGTATGAATTTAAAGTATGTAAACATTTATAAAAAAATATTTTAATCACACAAACTTGGTTTTCCTTCGTTTAATAAAATAGCCCATTCCAGAACACTGTATATGCGCATATGCGGGTTTTCATTTTTAACTGAAACAAATAATCATTGTTAAGTTAGTAGATAGGCGATAGGTATTTATTTATTTCTATGTTTGTAAATAAAAATGTACTAAAACTTGATGCGCAAATTCCCATATACTTAGTTATATTATTTTGGGAAATTAAAACATGATTAAAATTAGGTTTATACATATGATGTCACAGTAAAAGAAAACTGACTGCGGTTTTACCCTCAGTGCTCCGTTCCTGTTGGTCTCAGGCCTCAGCTAGATGATGTATAGCCTACAGCCTCCCTCGATAGATGGGCTATCTAACACCGTAAGAATTTTTCAAATCGGACCAGTAGTTCCTGAGATAAGCGCATTCAAACAAACAAACTCTTCAGCTTTATATTATTAGTAATAGCATGTAAGACGTAAGTATAGATTTTATTTTAATCGAGAGTCGAGACAGAATTGTATATCTATTAAAATTATTAATTACCTTGAACTCTTACAAACTGTTTTGTTGGCACATCCAAAATTTTTATCGTTGGTCTACCCAACTGAAAATGTGTCGTGGACGGAATAATTTTGTGACGCTCCTGTAAAAATATAGGACTCCAAAAGAAAATTCCGCATACCTAGTTCCCGTGCCCTCGAAATTTATAAAAAAAAACTATCCTAACTAGGATGTCCTTTCTCTAGTATCAAACTATTGTATCTACCAAAGGAGAATGGGCATTTTACTATGGAAGTTGGGCCTGAACTCTTCAGTTGGACCAATACACATGAGATATTGTTTTAATAATAGATCATAACACATACATAACGGGAAAAATATATATAAAAAAATAATCAACCGGGTTTTTGTACAGTCACATCAAGTTTTATTTCTTTGTGTATAATATTTTTTGCAATAAATAACTCTTAAGGTGAGTATCGACTTCGCGCTCCAAGAGGTCGAACATTGGCGCGCGCTCCAGCCGCGTGAAATGGATACCAGTTTGGAACGCGCGCCAAAATGTTCGTTGGAGCGGTCGAACGCGGAGCGGTCCGTTCCGTCGGGTGTCGGTTTTTTACCGCGCATCAAACGTGGCGCGCGCGCCAATGGAGACGGGTTTGTCGTATTTTTTTGTGTTTGTTGCGCTCCGAATAATAATTCTGGGACTATCCTTGATAATATAGACTGCTTTGAAACTCTGAACAGGTATTGCAAGCTTGTCTCTAGCCTTTCAGTCACTGTAATAGCTTCGCGAAACTGGGTGTCCATTTTTCACCTTTGGCTCTATCAAGTTATGCAAGTAATAAAAATCTTCTGTAGACATTCTTTTGAAGTTTTTTATGGTGTCTTCTATCACTTCGAACTGCATAATATATCTTATAAGTGTCACTCTATACTGCATTTTTTTTCGGTACAGCTCTTTTATCCACCAACGCACTTGACGTTTCTGTTTTTTCTTTTTTATTATGCTGTGTATAATAATTACATAGCTGCTGCTGCTCGTACACGACGCTTCCATGATGAACGGTCAAACACTGGAACAGTTGCCACGCGCGCCAGGCGCGCTTAGTTGATATACTTCAATTATTTGGAACGCGCTCCGCGGAACGCACTCTCGGCGCGGTCATTCATGGCGCGCGCGCCAGGAGCGCGAAGTCGATACCCAGCTTTATAAGACAATGACAATATCTTTATGTTACTCCAATTCACTTTCACTTACAAATACGTACTAATCTTAAGCCTTCTGATAACCGAAATACACTAATATTATGTTTTGTAACAGGTACCTAGATACCGTGTTTATTATAATTCAACGTAGTTAGACGTTTTTTGTGGTTAAACTCAGTCACTCCAGTGACATTTAGATTTATATTTACTTCACTCGAATTAAAAACACCGTTTTGTGCGCAAAATAATAGCCTAATAAATAAAACTTTTTGCCTTGACTGTACAAGAACCCGGTTGATTTATTTTTTTATTTTATTTTTTTCGTAAGGTATGTGTAATGATCTATCACAAAAACAATATTTCGTGTGTATTGGTCTTAGCCCAAGTTTCAGGCCCAATTTGCCCATTCTCCTTTCATCCAAATCGGTTCAGTGATTTAGACGTGAAGTGATTTTTTTTTTAAATCGGTCGAGTATTCCTAAGATGAGCACGTTCAAAGAAACAAACGAAAAAATAGTTAATTTTTCTTCGTATAAAAATTTTAATTCCATTACAAATGTTTCTACTCGTTTTTTATGTTCGGTCTCTTTTCTCTTCTAAATAGGTATAAACGTACACACTACACGTGCTATTATTTCAAAGAAAATTTATATAGCCTGATGGGAAATTCGCGCCAAATACGTAAACCTGCTGTTATCCAGCCTTGTCCTGAAATGATTGCTGTTCTCTCAAGCTTGGTCTTTTATTGACAAAATAATTTAAAAAAGCAATACATTACTTGCTCCCATATATTTCTTTTAATAATTTTTGGTTCTTGCCGATCGGACCTTGCTGCTTTTGGGTTGTAATCGGGTGGATGATACAGCATGTCGTAAGGACATAATGGTTTTGGTCTTGTTTTTGACTGTGTATTAAAAAATGTTTCTTTAGACACAGGAATGACCATTTGTGTAATTAATCTGTCTTCCGGCACAGAGGCGGCTCGTGACAAAATTTTATGGGTGTTCACTTGAAATAAAACACTGAAAATACATGGTGTAAAGCAGTACATTTATCAAAAAAATTACTTATAAAGGAAATACATACGTCTTTCTTTTTGGTGTGCAAAAATATATATAACTTAAAGCGACAAGACATTCGTAAATGTCTGTTGTTGCTTTCATCACAACCATACAACCACGGTGTTTTCACATAATATTGTTCGGATTTAAACACACGCGTAGGTATATGTTTTCGTTTTTGTCGTACATTTTTGCGTAAGGTCAAGTTCAGGCCGTGACAGTCCCTGCTTTCAATTCAAGCCGAATTTGTAACGTTTTAACACACTTTTTAATGAACGCCACATTATAATTGTTCATTTTCACACTCACAAGTAATACTGATAACTACAGACTATTTCAACACACGTATCTTATGATTTTAATTAGAAAATTCCCGAATTTGCATTCGCGCGCGTGCATTGAAGTTGACTCGAGAGTCGAGTGTTTGTTTATAATATAAATAGTGGCAATGTCGCACGCGGCGGTAAAAACGAACCGGCAACGTTTGCGGGAGCGGCGCACCGAATTTTGCTATCTTTCCATAGAAAATCTTCTGTTTCACGCGCTCAGGGCACTGGCAAACCATCTCTTTCACTCCTATTGGATTTCGTATGTACTAAATATTTTTTCATTGGATCGCAATCGTGAGCGCTCCCCTTCGCGCGTTACTGTATAAATACAGTATTATTCAAGTGTATGGAATGATGGATATATTCATTGGTATTGACAGTAGATTTTTACGATTACGATTGATTTTAAATAGTAATAATTAATATTAATAATGAAATTAAGGAGTATGATTTTATTATAATTATTTATGGGAGTTCACTGCACCAGCGCTCCTTAGGGCGAGCCGCCTCTGTTCCGGCATACTCATATTGAATTTATTAAAATGTGATTTATCCAAAAATTAAAGTAAAAACATAACAATCATAAATGACTTTACATATCAAAAATGACTCCGATGTTTTTTTTTGTTTAAAATATCCTGTGAAAATACCCAAAAAAATAATAGATACCTATCAGTAAATGTGTGGTTACCTCTGTGGGCTGTTAGGGTACCTGTTACCCTATGTAGGGTTCCCTATTTCTGTGCCTATTTCTTATGCATAGATTCATCTGGATTCAACATTTTTGGAGTTTTTTTTTTACAATTAAAAGCTTTCAATGTAAATAGGTACATAATGTACCTACATATTTAAGGAGGTAATTTAAATGCCTTCAAAACACAGCTTCAATATCAATAAAATTATTTAGTGGTAGAAGTAGGGATATGAATAATGAAAATTAGATTTCTCCTTATTATTGCATAGCTAAATGGTATAATAATTGACTGCCTCCTCGGTACAGTGGTTGACGCGTGAGCGTAACACCGAGCGGTCCTGGGTTTTATTCCCGGTGGAGACGAAGAAAAAAAAATGTCCTGTCTGGTAGGACACAGAAGGCTGATCTGTGTCCTACCAGACAGGACATTACTGAACTTGTCCCTAAAGAAAATCGATCAGATGAAAGAGATGTCCCTGCCCCTTACCCCACTAGGGGACATGGGACTTCACTAAAATGGTATAATTGAATAAAAAATGGTAAATTCGCAATTCAATCTCAATAATACTCGAGCTTATTTTATAGTTATTTTTTAAATATAATATACTTAGGTTTATGATTTATGATCAACGTCAGATTTTTTTGTCAATGATGATGATGTGATATTAAAAATAAGACATTTTTATTGTTTATTTATATTTACTTATTTTTACGATTTGGGACGTATGACTTTAATTTCGCCCTATTTTATTTTTTTAAATTTGTAATGGATCCATACGCACATTATAAGGCATATGGTCTGTCCTAGATTATTTTGTGAAAATAAACTCCTAACATTTGTTTTACTTATTTTTATTTTTTAGATTTTCTTGATTATTTAATTCCACCAGTCAAGAAAAATTATAACGTTGACAGAGATCCCCTACTTCTCTTTGAACGATATTCCTATAAGAAATATCCCTGCTTTCCAGTAAGTAAGCAACACCTTAAAAGACTAACGTTTCGAAATAAAACGAATACTAAACCCGGTTCATCGGCATCGTATAAATCGTTATTTTTGAAGAAATCTAGTGAAAGGGTAAGATTATTTTTTTTCTTGTAACATTTAGATATTTTTCCCTACCCAGATTTTATAATGAAGATCGAATAAATTATTTTAAAGCTCTTACAAGAACAGTGCTCGGTTTTGGATGTGATACAATTAAAGCGTTTAGAACGTAATAAATCAATTCATTCGACTCATAGTAGAAGATGCAATCGACTCAACAATAAAGAAGAAAAACCAGTTATACAGATAACAGTCATACCAAAATCAGTTAAAACGCAAACTTCAAAGGTTTTCAACAAACGTATTTTTAAAAAAGAAATTATTAAAACCGTTTCTAATCAAGATAATTCTACAAAGAACAAAAACGTTTATGTTGTGGTGTCAGGGAGAAAAAGAGAAAAAGTTTATGAAATAAAAACATCGGAGAGCGAAAATTTTTCAAATAGATGGAGGCATCCAATTAAACACAAATTTCCAGTAAAGCAAAGTTCCAAACAGGTCCTTGATTCAATGGATTCAATGGATAGGAATAACTTAAGAGACAAGAAAATAAAAGATGGAAAATTATTTCGTAATCATGGCAATTTCAAGCAAAAACCTTCTGGGCAGGACAATATACACAAAGAGAGAAAACCTTCAAAACTAAACCTCACCTCTCCTAAAAGTCGGGTGACTATTTTTGGCCAACTAGGACGCACAGATAACGATCAATATGTTTTAAATTGTGCTGCAACAGTCAATAATAAGCCCAGTAAGTTATTTTTCTTACATCTTATTGTATCTAAGTATATGATTTTGCACCTAACAATTTAATGAAATCCATTAAAACTTTTGAATGTTTGAAAGCCTATTTTTTAAATGTTTAAATATTTTTAGTACCTACAAACGTGACACATCTTACCGATGGTTTCAGCTTTAGAAATAATCCGTGAGTAAATTATATTACCAAACGTATTTATGATTGTTAGCTAAACTTTTCAATCTCGAATCTATTTATTTCATGGTTTCAGGGATTATATGAATCAATTTTCTAATTATACAAGTTCGAAGAAATATTCAGTATGGAATGCTAATTTAGAGTAAGTTTGATCAGGCCTAGGCAGTTACTGAAGCCTTTTTATACATACTTACACATTAATAAACAATTTTACACCTAGGTACTTAAATATTTTGATACATTTTGTCATATTTTTAGAAACGATGCAAATGCTAATGAACGAGCTGAAAGCTTTCAGGATACATCAAATCTTAGAAATAAACATTTTCCCAGGCATGTACATTGGTACCTACCTACAATGAGTTTTTAACATTTTAATTATTTTTAAAAATAATATGATAAATTTCAATCTGAATTACAGAATGGAATCTCAGGGTATCCAGGTAAATTTATGCGTATCGAAGAGTAAAACTGGAACGAAATACATGAAAGATCAATATATTCAATGTATGTGCCAAAATACTGATAAAAACAAATCTGATGATGAAAATGAAAATATTTTGAATCAAAATCAAAGCCCAATAGTGGTTATTTCTGTGTATCCTAAATTTGAAAAGGGGGATACTAATTTAGGCCACACTGTAAAAATTGAGCAACGTCATACTCCTTCTCCTAAGCACGCTCTTTATAACGAAATGCAAATGGGTACATCTAAGAAAACTGATGAAAAAAATGTTATTTCTAGAGAAAGGTTTCGTTCAAAGTCTCCGATTTCAGCAATTTCGCAGGGAAAATCGGATATTTACAAAAAAACTGATGGATATCGTTTAACATCACCTAATCGTTCCCCAAATTATTCTCCAAATTTAACACGTAAGTTAAATAATGAGGTAAATAAAAAAACATATTCAAAACACGACTTTAGATATGAAAAAAGCAAATTTAAAAATGGAAATAGGCCCATGCCTACAAAAATGCCACATAGCAATGAAACGAGATCTGAAACGGAAACTTTAAATGCAAGTCGAAATTTAGCAAAGAAAGCTTTAGTGGATAGTTACATAAGTAAACTGGATTCTGAAGAAGGTTTTAAGACTATAACTCGTAAAAATTTTCTTGTTCCTAAAGATGACGCTTCAAAAGTGACCATAAATATAGATGGCGAAACTGAACAATATGACTTACTATTTGAGCAGAATAAACAAAATACAAATTTATCAGTCAGGAAGACTATCAAGGAAGCCAATAACAAAAAGAAAACGGATATGCGCGATACAGCTTCATTGGAACATCTATTTGATCTTTCTCAAGAGATATTACCTGGTGCACACTCCGTATCGCAGGTTAGGAAAAAATCACCGATAAATTTGAAAAATGATTTGCGTTCTTCCGTAAGTTTCATGCCTGATTTTTTAAGTTTTAATTTTTTTAAGTGAAATATTAAATTTCTTAATGTTTCAGGATTTAAGCAATGCCCCAAAATTAAACAAAAGGTCATCAAAATTGTGTGTTCGTGATAGTATTGAAATTTCCCATAGGTTCGTGTCAATTATTTATTTTATGATGATCCTAGCTACTAAAGTTTGAGTGTACAATAAATATTAATTTATAGGCGAGGTAGTTCAAGCAGTGGTACTAATCCAAAACCAGCTAAATCTAAAAATTCTAAGGAACCCAGCAATTCTACACAATCGTCAAATTCAAAAGGTACCTAACCTAAACCTACTTTTTCAAAACACAAAATTTTAACACTAATAGTTAAAATAATAAAAGCATATACAATGTTTGATTACACAGCCCGTGCTAAACATTACCGTGGTGATAATTGTTTCATACCAGATCCCACTGAGAGAGATAAAGAAATTAGAGAATTACTCGGAATACTAACTGGGAGAAAATGTGAAGCTAAAACCAATTCAAAACAACGGATCGAGGTACGAACTCATGAGTAGTCCTCATGTGACTAGAAATCGACACTGAGCATTGTAATGAAATAATGATGAAATATTTGTATAAGTTTCGGTGCATTTAAATCAAACGAGCGAATGTTCATTCTAAGCCCACTAGGTATGTCAAATTCATTTATTGTAAACATTCAGAGACCATTCTTTCGTAATTGTTCTTAGAGCGTATACGCACTATGCGGGTAGCCGCATTGCGGGTAGCCGTCCGGCTGACCGCAAGCACAATTATGTACGTAATATTCATTTCTATGCGCACTGTGCGGTCTGCGGTAGCCGCATCGCAGTGCGCATAGAAATGAATATTACGTACATAATTGTGCTTGCGGTCAGCCGGACGGCTACCCGCAATGCGGCTACCCGCATAGTGCGTATACGCTCTTAGTGGGTTCGAAAATATTCTATGCAATATTCTAACCAATTAATCTATACTAATATTATAAAGCTGAAGAGTTTGTTTGTTTGTTTGTTTGTTTGAACGCGCTAATCTCGGGAACTACTGGTCCGATTTGAAAAATTCTTTCGGTGTTAGGTAGCCCATTTACCGAGGAAGGTTATAGGCTATATATCATCACGCTACGACCAACAGGGGTGGAGCCACGGGGGTGAAACCGCGCGGAGCAACTAGTACTGAATACGAGTTTTCGTTTACACTAAAAGATCACGAATGAATGGTCTTTGCTCTAGCTTTTTTTAATGTTCGTTAATCGTTTGATGTAAATGCATCGTTACATGACCCTTAGATTAAGAAAAATACCTATCATGATCGTTAATTTTTTTTTTCTTTTTTAAAGGACATATTTCCTGTATATAAACATTGCGAAGGAGCCTGTTGCCAAGAAGGACGGTTGTTTATTTTTTTATTTTTTTTGTTATTATTTGAGTAACTAACTACTCATTACAAAAATAATAAGTATATATTTTGATACAAGTGGTATATATACCACTATTAATTTTAATATTAAAATTAATAGTTATTTTATTTTTATTTATTTATTTATTTAAATAAATAAATAAATTTTATTTTTATTGCAGAAACAGCGACAAAAAATTAATGACTGGAATTAGCTTATCAAAATTACCTGCTAGTAATTGTATGCAAAAGTTTTTCAAAAAAATTAAAAATGTAAAGGTAGAAAAACCAAGTGAATGTGAAAACAAGAAACCAGTTGGCAAAGCTGCATTGCCAGATCTTGAGGATGAAAGGTGGAATATTGACTCACCGACAAAAGTCGAAGAACAGCAAGACTTCCAGCATTCCAAAGACACTGGTTGCAAATGTTTTCATAATCCAGCGCAACGGATCCAAAATGAGATGCAGAATGAAGAATATTCTCCTCATAATAAATTTCCAAATAACAACCAACATAATGTTCCGATCGAACCAAAAAAGCCACTTATGTGTCCTCATTGTAAGGAACCAAGAAACCCAAAAATACTGAACAAACCCCCTATTAATAATAGCGAACAAACAAATGATGCGAGCTTGATTTTAAATCGAAACATACAAATTTTTCTAGAGGTGGAGCAATTTAAAAAACAACGACCTATTATATTAACTAAGAAACAATATGATAAAGTCAAAAAAACAATACAAAGTACTATATCTAAGAAGACTAGTAATGAGAAAAGACGGAGCGCTTATTATAATAATTTCAGTATAGTGTCCATTGGTGATGTAAAAGTTAGATCCAAATGTCAAGAACCAAGATGTATAAACAAAGAGGTACAAACAGAATCTTTCGGAAGTAATAGAATTTGTTCAGAATTTTTGTCTTCTCTTGAAAGTTTCGAAAGGCATGAGGCATCGTTATTGTCCCACAGTATGTTAAGTTTCGATAGAAATCAAGAAATAGGATGTCGACCAGATATTGGTGAAGATCCTACTAACTCAAAAATAGTCAACCAACATCCACCGACTCGTAATGCGATGTCGTCATTAGAAGTGCGCTATGCTAGCGTAGCCTTTAGTAAACATGTCACGTACTCATCTCCTTTATGCAGCAGAGGTTTAGAGAGTTCACTATTTTCAAGTTCTGCTCAAAATTATAGCAATTCGTTGCACACAATATTTAAAGGTAACGTAAGATATTCGTGTAATATTATACAAATGTAATAGTTATTTACAAATTAAAAAATTCATTGCAGGTTACAAGAAATCAGCGACCCCAAACCTTGGCACATCTGAATTTTCATTGTGTTCAGATACCGATAGTAGAATGTCTGTTAAAAGTAAAAAATCGCAACAGACGAAAGACCCAAAATATAAAAAGCCGCTGCTTCAACGACTCGTGTCTTGCCTCATCATGAGATCGGCAAGAGTGTCAGAAGTGAAAATTGGAAAATTTCCCGCTAAGAAAGAACCGACGACGCGGACGCTCAATAGCTCAGTCGATTCTTATTATTTTAGCACTTCTTTAGCCGTATGTCCATAACATAAATAATGCATATAAATACATATTAGGTACGTATAATGTATAAACCGATATTAATTTTTTATCTTCGTTTTTCAGGGTTTCGAAATACCATCTTCAATGTATGACACATCAGCATCGTTTTTCAGTAACCACACAATAATGCCCGTAAATCGGATGAAGCGAGGATTCTTTAGTTCAATGAGAGGATTTCTCACAAACCGCCGAAATTAAGAATGTATAATGTATAATATAGTCATGTGTCGTCTGGGCTTTGTTAACCCGTATTTTATTAAATAAAAATTGATTCGATATTTTATGTGTACCTTTATTTCGATCCTACTCACACATCCGTTTGTCTTGTAAAATCGGAACAACGGAATAATGAATAGAAAAATAGTGGAATAATTCAACTGATATATAAAGAGAAGAATAGACTGTTTGTTCCGATTTATAGTTCTAACAGACGAACGGCAAGTTGTGAACGGCAGAGGCTACTTCAGCCGTCACCACGTCGACGGCAGCTGTCGACATATTCACTGCTGCCGCCGACGATTCGACGACTGCCGTCGACAGGTGGCACGTTCTTTTACATACTACTACTTGATTTTATCTTACACTTTTTTATATGTGGTTTACTATAGTTGTTTACAGTTGAAATACCTTTCGCATTCTTAACACTTGCCACATTGCCCCTAGTAAATACAATACGAAAGTAATTAAACTCCTTACAAAACGAGTAGTACGTATGTTTGTTTCGGTCGCTTCTAATGGTACGGGAGCTGTTAACGTTAAAAAAAAAGTCATTTTAGTATAGTTGGTTTTTTGATATACTGTTCCTCTTGCTATTTCGGTTAGAGTCCGGGCTGTCTGGCTGGTCGCAGTGGTTGCGTTTTTTAGTGCGCATCTCATCTGCACAGGATAATTTCCTTAATTTAAAGTCATTTTTTAACGCGTAATTTTTAATATTTTGCCTTTAGATAGATCCATTAGACATAATTTTTTTATTGCAAGACGTTTTTTTCGTTGTTAAATAGGTGCCAGACGCAATTTTTTATTTCGTTTTTATAAAAAATTCAAATTATTTTAGAATGTCTGTAAATTTCATATTATGTTCTTCAAACATAATATAATCTAAAATTAATTAGCCAGACGCTAATTCGATTGTTAAGTACCTATTAAATATGTACAAATAAAAACGTAGTGAAAGTAGGTAAGTATAACGATATGATGATTGTGTATATGGAGAGATAGTTTAAAGTGCAAGAGAGATACAAAGGGTCGGCCGCGAAAATTAAATAACAATAAACAGTAACTTTTTTTTTCGAAAATATAAGATGCATAGAAATTGAACTGTTCCTACTCTAGGATTCCCTGTGTTGTGGGAACAAGTACCTTCCATGGTACATTTTATTACTTAGGCTAAAAAATAAACTATGTATTAGGGTACATCAACAATCTTCTATACAAAACAATTTTTTTATTACTTAACTATTAAGTTATGGGTTTAAATGAAAGCAACGATTACATAAACTTATTTATATTGTTTCCAATAGCACATTGCCTAATACCACACATTACACACCGCGTACAAGAAGAAAAAGAACCACAGACAAAATACAGTGTTGCCAATACAAGTTAAATTTTCTAATATTAACTAGTGACCCGCCCGGCCCTGGCTTCGCATGGGTGCAATGCTGATACTAAATACACTACAGAAAAACTGTGAACGTTGAATATAAAAACATAGCGGCCCGCTCCGGCTTCGCATGGGTATAAAATATTTAGCCGGGCGGCCGGCTGGTACCGCCGCAAACGCTACGTCCCGCAATTTTTAAATCTGTAATATCTTCGAAAATATTCACTTAAATCATGCGGTGTAAAGGGCCATATAGATCTATATTAAATGAACAATGTATTCAAGGTCTTTAATTGGTTAAGGATTAATGCTGTATTGGTTAAAATCGCTTCGAAAATTAGCCATTATTTGTCGTAAAAAGTAAATGACAAAAAAAGTTATTGTGGGTTATCCATAAGAGATAGACATATAATACCATCACGGACTTTTCTGTAGACCTTTTCAATGTGTACTATAGTTAGTACATTATTTTGATAAAACTCGTAGGGTGCCTGCGTTTGCACTGTAAGTGGAAAAAATGTAATTATTTACGAAATCACATTAGAAACCTCAAAAATAACAGTACTTCTCCACTATTTAATGGATGTTATTATACATATAAACCTCCCACTTGAATCACTTTATCTATTTAGAAAAAACCACATCAAAATCCGTTGCGTAGTTTCAAAGATTTAAAGAGACACAGGGACAGAGAAAGCGACTTTGTTTTATACTATGTAGTGATGATGATAACAATATTAATTCATTAATCTTAATTCTTAATATATATACATAAATCTCGTGTCATAATGTTTGTCCTCAATGGACTCCTAAACCACTTAACCGATTATAATAAAATCCGCACACCATGTGCAGTTCGATCCAACTTGAGAGATAGGATAGTTTATACATGTAGGACCGCTAGTATACCTATATAAATTCATGATATGTAATTGTTTAACCTTCATTGATATAGTTTTTATTCCATTCTTTTCAATGTATGGTAACTTTAATTTATTTTTCACTTTTATGTTTTTTTTTCATTTTAGCTTTTATTTATAAGAACAAGTGTAAATAATATTGTATTCTTGCAATTATTTCCTGTCGCATAGTTAAAATACACTAGCTGATGAGCTGCATGCTTCATTACTTTTTTTTATTTATACACATTATTTAAAACTTAACAATCGAATTAGCGTCTGGCTAATTAATTTTAGATTATATTATGTTTGAAGAACATAATATGAAATTTACAGACATTCTAAAATAATTTGAATTTTTTATAAAAACGAAATAAAAAATTGCGTCTGGCACCTATTTAACAACGAAAAAAACGTCTTGCAATAAAAAAATTATGTCTGATGGATCTATCTAAAGGTAAAATATTAAAAATTACGCGTTAAAAAATGACTTAAAATTAAGGAAATTATCCTGTGCAGATGAGATGCGCACTAAAAAACGCAACCACTGCGACCAGCCAGACAGCCCGGACTCTAACCGAAATAGCAAGAGGAACAGTATATCAAAGAACCAACTATACTAAAATGCTCACTTGTCAACGTTGGTAGCTCCTATACGATAACGAGTTATAGATTGTCTAATCTAAAAATGAACGCCCCTCCACTGTGTTTACGCTCACATTCAAAGTACGTGTATAGACGCAATACACACAAATTGGTCTGCCTCATTGGTCGTTCAGTCCTCCAGTCCTGTCCATGCCCGAACGACAGGACCAGTTGGCCAACTAGTGCATAAATGACGCGATGCACGACAGAACGGACGTGTCATTCCGTACATAGCGCACTCTCCCCGCCATACAATGCTAGGCACCTGAACTGATCGCCCGATTAGTTGACAAATCAGTGCGCGAAAGTCAAAGTTTGCAGTAGAATCGCCGCGCGCACACATATAAAAGTGGTTCAATAATTATTTGTCCTCACACATTGAAACAATTAAGTTTAGTGGAAGGGCGTTCATTTTTAGATTAGACAATCTTTAACAGAGTCGGCTGTTTACTGTGCTATCGTTTAGTAACTACACAGTGAAGCTCCCGCTTTCCCCTACTTGTCCAGTAACTATACAGTGACCCTTCCTCTGTAAGGACAGAGTGATGCGTCCTCGCTTTTCCAACACCGACTCCGTGACGTCCCCCCTTCCCAGTAACTACAACGTGGCGTCCCCCCTTATTCCACAACAATCCCTTCACGGTGACCCCCACATGGCCGAGCGCGGCGGAAAGCTGCAAGTGCGCGCGCATGTCGGCGGCGGGCAGCGAGAGACGTTCAAGTACTCCAGCTCAAAGAACTGCGGGCCCTTCTCGCGGACCGACGCTATTATTTCCTACACAAAAATACAGATAAATGAATAACTTAACATAATACAACTAGAAAAAAAGACGTGTGGCACTCAGATAAAAAAAATAAAAAAATCATGCATATTCCCCAAATATTCCCTAATGTGTAATTGTGTAGGTATGTTGGCAGCACTGCAAGTTATATTTGACCACATTTGACCGAGACATTTGACATATTGGCAAATAATTGACATTTGAGTTTTGACTTTGAAGTTTGACGTAAGATTAAATAACCATAAAATAAATTGAAGTGGAACAAATTGTGATTGTGATTGAAAGCTGAGAAATCCATAATCCATTTACATGAATTAAAAGAAAACTTTTAACCATGGCTTTCATACGGCGGTGTATTCCTATTCTGTCGAAAACAATTAAAAATGTGCTCATAGCAAAACAAGGTAAATAGAACAATAATATTACTTGCAGGTTATGATAGATTCGTTGTAAATATTTTGTGTGAATTTCAGAGCAAAATATCCATCGATGGGTTTCTGCAACTTTGATGGAGTTAAAAAAACGTGAGGAAAAACAAGGCGGTAAATTGACATTTCCAAGAAACTCGTTTCTTGAATGGAATTTAGAAGCAGAATTATATGCATTTGGGAAGCGACTAAATGAGGATTTCGATTCAAGTTTACTGATGCAAGCTTTTACTGACCGGTCGTATGTAATTAAAGAGGAAATGAAACAAAAAGAAATGGAATTTGCTATTCAAATGAAAGATAATAGGGAACTGGCAGAGAAAGGTAATTTTAAACTAGGTTGGATAAACATAAAGTAAATAAATAATAGAAATGATATTAATGTGATATATATTTCAGGTATGAAGTTCATGGAGGAGTATATTCAACTTTATTTAGAAGTAGTTTTACCAAAATTTCCCAAAGAAGGTATCAATGGCATTAAAAACTACCTTTTGAGTGAAAAAGTTTTATCAAATATATCTCTACATATTGGAACCAAGGATATCATATTAGCTTCTGTGAGTACATCTAAAATTTTAAAATATGATGTATAGTTGACAAATTATAATATTTTTTTTACAAAAAGAAAGTTATGAAATAAGAATAGTAACTCTTATTTTATAACTAATTTTTAATTATTTTTCAGGAATATCCAGTGGATAACTACACTTTAGCTAACACTTTTAAGGCAATAGTTGGAGCTTTGTATGAGTCTTCAGGTGAAGAAAAAACAGCACATTTTGTTAGAGATTTTGTAATCACTCAATTACAAGGTGAGTTTGTTAATTTTAAATGAAATTTGAATTATTTCTATAAACTATTTAAATTCGACTAATAAAATTGGTGAATACATTGTCACATAAAAAACTCAATGTCAATTATTTTGTACACATCTCAAACTCAAACATTAATTTATTCAATTAGACTTCTTCTAGAAGCACTTTTGAAACGTCATTACATATTTTTAACATTTACCGCTCAATTTTCTATTCTCAATAAATACAAATTTGATGTAAAAGATGTTTTCTGGTTATGATTAATGCCTCAGCCCCCGGAATCACAGACACAATAGAAAATCTATTGTCGTGGCCCGATCGGGCCGCTTGGTGGTCAAGGGGTTAAAACAATATATTTTATTTTATAAAACAAATAATGCTCACCTATATTCTATTTTTCTAGGTCAAGATGTCAATGAATTCTGGCATATAGAAGACCCATGGGAAATGCTATCGGGCTTCATATCGAAGACAGGAGGCACTTTGGAACCACGGCTCATTGGTGAAGTTGGCAAGGGAACCTTACTAGCTTGCTATAGAGTTGGTCTATATGTTGATAAGAAGATGCTTTCTGCAGGTAATATTCTATTTAGGAATATGCACTTGAATTTGCTGAAATTGAAAGTATTCATATCCATTTATTTTTAAGACATTTAAAAGTACATGTAATTTTTCGTAACCGAAAAAGTCAACACTGAGAATTAAAACTTTTTATTGATATATAATGTGAAGAATAGTTTATGTATATTGTTTTTTATACAAATGTCGCCTTCATGAAATCGGCCAATGATTTGTGCCTTTACTACTTTATCTCAATATATATAAATCTCGTGTCACAATGTTTGTCCTCAATGGACTCCTAAACCACTTAACCGATTATAATAAAATTCGCACACCATGTGCAGTTTGATCCAACTTGAGAGATAGGATAGGTATTATCCCGGAAATCCCTCGGGAACGGGAACTATGCGGGTTTTTCTTTGAAAACGCGGGCGAAGCCGCGGGCGGAAAGCTAGTTATTATATAGATTATAGACCATTTGTCTATCAAAGCAATGTTTAAAAATCAATTATGCTGTTGCCCAATTGATTCAGTATTTATTTATAGTTTATACTGTGTCTAATTGTATTTAATTTAATAGGATTTGGAGAAACAATTTCAACAGCCAAGGAAATGGCAGCCCGAGAAGCCTTAAAAAAGATATTTGGAACTGAAGATACTATGCACCCTATCAATTTCAAGCTGGAAGGTATACCAAAGTCAAGTGCAAAATCACAACAGCAAATTTCAGCCAGTTAATTATTAGTTAAAATTATTTAGTGTAGATCTAATACTAATTTGTGTAGAAATAAGGCCATAAATGATTTAAAAATAAAGTTTAATACATACATTCAACATTTTTTTATTTCTTAAAACATAATATAAATCTAAATATGTAGAATGAATTCATGGCTATAGTCAAATTTAAATTTCAGGAGCAAGTTCATGAAAGAATGAAATTATAAGATATAAAAATATAGATAGAAAATAGCTTTAGCTTAGTAGAATAATAGAAAAGACTCTATTCTCTCTATTCAATAGAGTATGAGAATTGTCTAATTAAAAAGGAACTAGAAAATAATATAGGCGGCTCTCTTTCAATTTTAAGATGTTAACTAAACCATCAAACCCACCCTATGCTCATAAATGTATTACAAATAGCAGTTGATAAAAATAGATTACAATAACTTATACACTAGACAATATGTAGTAAATAACTGGATTCAAAAACAAATTCAAAATCATTTTAATAAGATTTAGTTTACTCCTAGTGCATCAATATAACAGTGAAAGTCAAGAATATCATAAAAAAGATAGCCTGCTATCAATGTATGTCTATAAATTCAACTGAGAAATAATGTAACATTTTCAATACTTTTGTTGGCTTTTAGTGATTTTGCATGTGGACCCTGGACGCAGAGTCCATGATGAGATTTCCATGTTTATCTTTAACTCTAATTCTTCCCGACGCATATCGTGTTTCCGATGTTCCATCGTTGTAGACTAACTTCACTGTGCCGTCAGGAAACTCGCGACGCTGAAAAAATAAAAACTATTTAAAAAAGGTCACTAGGAATCCGTCATGACTTAATAATGAAACAATTTAATCTTCTTATTCTTTAGAGTTTAGACTATAAATTCCAACTCAAACTTGGCTCCATTAGACACATATAGCAATGAAGTTTACATTCAAAAATAAAATAAATGAATACCATATGTAGGCGATATTGCAGTAAAATCAAGATGTGCAACGAAATTAATTTCGTGTTGCCGTGATTCAAGCAGAGCGTCGACATTATAAATTCCGATAGACAGCTATTAATTTATGTAATATTAATTTCCTATACCATGCGGGCGAAGCTGCGGTTAACAGCTAGTGATAACGGTAATGATTTCACAAAGGATTCAATCCAAAAATCTTACCTTATGATCTTTGGCATGGACTTCAATCTGTCCATTGGGAAATACAATACGTTTTTCACCATTAGCAGAAACTGTAAGTGCAGTCCCGTCGGGAAATCGCCAATCTTCTTGAACTAAGTCATTTTTGGGGTCAAAGTATCTAATACTACCATTGGGCAAACGAATTTCGGACGACCCATCGCTGTAACGCTTTTCAACTTGGCCGCTGCAAAATGAATAGAATGTTCATGAGTAAAGTACTATGTACAGGCGAAATTATTTTAAAGCTATGTTTGATGAAAAACGTAAAATGATTCTGTTATTATGTTTTAAAGTTGAAAATATGATCTTTCGTAATTAATTACGACAAAATTGTTAACCTCTATACTGTTATATTAATTGATTTTCTGATGATTTACTTACTCTGGAAATTCAAGTACTTCTAATCCATCAGGGTGTGTTGTATGATATGTTTTAGATTCAGCGTAATAATATTTAACTCTACCCTCATTATAGAAATTTTCTTTAACATCTCCATTATAATATATAAATTTACTGTATTTTCCATCTGCAGATATTATTTTTACATTGCCATTTGGAAACCTTAATTCTCTTGATCCATCCGATTTTTTCGTTTCTAGAGGATTTAAGCTTGTTTTTGTTAAACTTGTTTTACTAATAGTAGGTTCAGGGCTAGGTATCATTCTGTCATCATTATATGAAGTATCCTTGTAAATAACAGTTGCTGGTCTTTGGCTACTAGATGAATGGTTACTAAGTATAGATATGGGAGATTTATTTCTAGAGTTTATGAGATTTTGGGGATTCGAAAAATAACTTTTCTTATCATTGATTACAGAAAGTGATTTTGAATTAGATCTTTGACTTAATATTGAAGCAGTTTTTGGATTGGACACAGTATCATGAGGTGATAAAGATTGTTTACTTGAAGACACAGAATTTGATTTCTGTATAAAGAAATCATTTGTATCTTCATTAATACTCCCATTATCAGGAGTGTCTATCGCGTTTGATCCACTAGATCTCTTACTGGGTGGCGAAATTGTTTTAAACCTTTCATTGTACATTTTTTCTAGATAATTATCTTCAGTCTCAAAGTTATTCTCACATTCATTGTAACTCATATCTAAATTTTCTAAAGATTCATTATGATGATCATCTTCATCAGAGCTGTAGGTATGGGTTTCAACTACTGATCCTTTCTCTTTATCACTTATTGAATCTTTTTGGCTGAAATATTTAGCATACTTTGAAGTCACATTTAAATTGGGTACACTTTTCGCCCGTGTTCGTATTCCTTTAGGTTTCTTCTGTTCTTTTTGCCGCTCAATTTCGAATGTTTTATATTTTACATTAGGATCTGATGCTACATCAGATCTCGTCTCTCTAGAGGTCATGTTCGAAAGTTTTTTATTGATCTGTTCCAAATACTTCAGATTTGTTAATCTTCTCGTTATTTCATTACTATGCTGTATCCTTTTATTTTCCTTTTTTAACTTTTCTACTTCATCTTCTAATGCTTTTTTATCTTTTTCCATTATCTTTAGCTGGTTACGTAATCTAGCTATAATTGAAGTCGATTTTGCATCTTTAACTCTTATCTCTTCCTTTAAATTACTTATTTCAGTTTTTAAGTTTATTACTTCATCCTTTTCTTTTTTATTGAGCCTACCTCTCATGTCCCTAACATAACGTTCATACATTTGTTTTTGTTTTGTAAGTTTTTCCTTTTCCTCTGCTAAATAATATTCAGATAGTACTTTCTCTTCATTAAACTTTTGCTCAAAAGCTGATTTTTCTTCATAAAACTTTTGACGCTCTGCATCAATTTCCTCTCTCATTTTATTAATGGTAGCATTTTCTTTTCTAAATGTTTCAATTTCATCTTCCAATTCACGAAGTCTATCTTTTAATAATTCACTTGTTGCAACTAATTTGGCATTCATTTCTGCCATATTTGCATTTATTATGTCAGTGTCTTTCGCAGTTATAGTGTCATCTTGACAATCATTTTTACTATTTTTATTTTCATTTTGGTTCCTTAGTTTTTGATTGGGTATTAAAACTCCTTGATTGTTGTTTTTTTTCTTATCATTTATTTGGGGTGTAGTTTTGCAAGAACAGCATGTGTATTCAGAACAACAAGTTTCACTACAATCAGTGCATTCACTATGACATGTTTCATCTTCACTATATGATATAGCATTTCTGTTCTTTTTTACAAGATCTGGAGCGATTCTCATTAAATTTGGGTTTTCTGATAAACATTTCTGCATTATTAGTGGGGTACTTTCACCGGAATATTCTAGTTTATTTTTCCTTAAAAAGCGATTAAAAAATGAGTTCTCAATACTAAAACTGTCATGTGAGACTTTATTTTCAATTAAATCAAACAGATTTTGTTCAGCAATTTCTTTTGAGTTTTGGGCATTTGAAATACTCTCACAACAGCTAACTTCAGAATCAATGCTTTTTGATGGTGAGGCAAAGTTTTTGTAATAATCACTTTGTTTCAACTGCCTGAGAAAATCATCTTGCTCTTTTGTTAGTACCGCTTGCCAAGTTTTACCTCTTTGAGACAACATTGGATGTTTATCTTTAGAATTTTTTAAACTACTTTTCTTTAAATTATCATTTGACAAATCACTTGGAGTGGTAGCATCATCATTATTTTTTGTTATCAAGTTAGTGCTATGTGTCTCATCCTTAACATCAGAATCTTGCACATTTATTTTTGTTACAGCCTTACTAGGGATCGGATTACTTTTGTTTTGTTCAGGAACTATAATTTCAACATTTACTTTCTTACCAACTTCTTTACTTTTCTTTAAAATTTTCTCAGGTTTAGGTTTTAAAATAGGTTTAATAGATTCTGACTTTCTCCTCCAAGGTAAAGATTTAGTATTTTGTATAATTAAGTCATTTTTACGGAGACCAAAACGTGCCATTCCTTGGCCTCTCTTTAAAAAATGTTTCTTTTGTGAAGGAGTTATTTTTTGAATTGGCTTTGAGACAGGTTGTTCATTTTTTAGCTTTTCAACAATTAATTCTTCAAAGTTTTTCTTAGGAGAAAGTATAGGCATCTCTTCTAAGGATATTTGTTTTTTATTTATACTGTTATTGTTATTATTAAGATTATCCTTTGATCCTAAAGTTTTCGGTGGCATAGATGTGGTACTGCGACTTGATATTGGCGAATTTTGTATAAATTCAGATTCTTGGGATAAATTTAGCGCTGACACCCCATCCATGGTAGGATATTGGTCATTTTTTTCTCGTAAATCAGTGTTAAGACGACCATCGACCGACGGGCCATCTTCACGGAGAGCAGAAAAGTTTTCCCGTGGAGTGACTTCGTGCGAGGTATCGTGAGATGACTGAAGTAAACTTCTAAACGTATTATAAGTAGTACTGTTGCTAAAATGACTTACAATTTCGGTAATACTTGAAGAAATTTCAGTCGAGTTTTGGTAGTCTAAGCGCTGTTTCAGAAGTTTCCCGCGTTGCATTGTTTGTAAGTGTCGCAACATTTCAAGTTTCTCTAAAATTTGTGTAGGCGATAAGGAGACGTCACTTTCAGAATAAGAATGATCCATTATAGTAGCCGATATTGTTCTATAATTATTAATGTTAATAACTCATTTAAAAAAATTACAGTGTTTTTTAACTCCAGTTTATGCCATTCAAATCACAGAATACAGATTCAAATTTCAAATTACTGATGATGATAAATTGTCAAAATACAAACGTCAAATCTCTCTGTCAGTGATGTTTTTTTATAATTTTTAGTTTGGATACATTGTAATTGGGGTTTTTCCTATGATGAAAGACGACACCATTTTTGGAATATTGTAGAGCCTGTGTGTGTGCTGTGTGTAGAGCGGATGCGAATCGTCGTGTGTGCTACATTACCTATAACATAGGATCAACTGAATGTGTTTTATTGATTTTTGGATAGATAGATTCTTCTCCATCACTTCTCCACTGAATATCTAACGTACCGAGATGTGGTACAGATGCTTTAATGCGGTGAAGAAAAAGAGAGTGATTTAGTTTTAATGCAATAGTGTTAACTTGGATGGTAGGTATGAAGCTCTAACATTTTATATATTTAATATTTTAAAAGATAACATCCACACGAGATTAGAAGTTAGAACTAACACAACAAAAATCATTAGTTTGTGTAGTCGTACACTTTTTTTTAATATAATGCCGAAGTTTGTGTGTTTGTACTACGAAGCGAAATTCTCAGGATCTAGGACCGAGACTGGAGCGATTAGAAAAATGATTTTTATTTTATACCCAAATATTTTACCATTGTATTGTATGCTATTGTTATTTAAGCTATGTATGCGTCAAAGGGGTGGGACTACTAGTTCCATGGGACTACTGCTTTCTGAAATATTTAAAAACGTATAATTTATATATAAATTTTCACTTTATATTAGCACAGATTATTAATAAATTGTATAAGCATTTAATTAATGTCAAGTGCCAGTTGTCAATTGTCATCTGTCATTATTATTTTTTGTGTCCATTAAATGTCAAAATTCTTGTCCACATTCGTTCAAAATATATCTATAAATCTGCACACAAATCGTTTATTTACTGCAATGTCTAAAAGAAATATTTACCGCAAGGTCCCTAGAATAAGACCCGAAGTGAAGGTAGTCAGTAGTCGGTCAAATCAATCCGGTGCAATGCAAATTAAAGAGAAAGTAGAAGTTCTTGCTGAACCAATAAAATCTGTCTCTGATAAAAAGCTTTACAAGTAAGCGTTTAATATTTTTAGAATATAATTATTAACTTCTAATAAATTAAATTAAAAAGCAACATTAAATTATGTGGAATAAAACTGAGTTTCGTGTCATGTTCTATACATATTTCTAAATACGATAATTTTGTATACAATTTGCAATCACTATAATTTTAACATACTAAAATATTAATATTTCTAAGGACAATACGGCTCGAGAATGGTTTAACAGTATTGTTGATATCGGACCCAAGTAAAATAACAACAGCGGATGAGGGCAGTTCAACAGAGGAAGAGAGTAGTGGCTCAGAGGAAACTGGGTCAGAAAGCGATGGAGCCCAGTCCGTTCAGTCTACAACTAGTGACCAACTTAGTACTAAAAGGAGAGGCGAGTTTGATGAAGAAAAACTGGTGAGTTCTCTCATAATTTAATATCTGTTCAAAACTGGAACATACAACATGCATGTAAATTTGTATATTCCTAAAATGTCCACATGTTTAAAATTATATATTTTTATTTATTAAAATTAAATGCTTTTACTCCAGAACTTATAGAAAATATTTCTCAATAAAATCTTTAATAAGAAAGCTTTGCACATGTTCAAAAAATGATTTTTTTAATCATTGTTTTCCTATTATGACAAAAACATCTACATATTAATTAATAGCAATAAGATATTTAGAGAAACATATTCTAGAGTATATTCAAGAAATATTATGGCAGTAATAATATAATATGACATGATGTCACTATCAGTTTAATAGAACATATAATGAATCGACAGAGATTTTATGATCCTGTTTACTCCTGCTTGTAAAATATAACAATGCGCTATTGTGTAACTCTTAATAGATGTGGTCAAATGATGGTTGCCTCATACTGCAGTTTCTGTGTCATTACCATGCATTGTTAGTTATCAAGACCAACCTTCATTCTGACCTTGTAACTAAATATAAAATAATACACTTTGTGTCTTTTTTCTATTGTTATTGTAGAAATTTCGTTTCCAAATTGATATTAACTTAAATTTATCAGTAAATAAAATATGAGGGCAGTTTAAACAATATTTTTGAATAAGTAATAAATACTTCACCTTTCTCCAGAATTTTGACATACATACTGCTACCATAAAATGTTTTCTTATTAAGGGCAACGCAGGACTATTTTTTGTATTTATAATTTACTTCTTGATAATGTAATTATACACATTTATTTATGATATCGATTTTTTATTCTTCAGTAAGCTTACTTTTGCAAAAAGTTGATGCATAATATGCCAAGAATGTGTAGATATTTTGTATGATTCCTGATGACGAATTTCTATAATCTAAATTTGTACATGTCATGTGGAGAGCCTTACTGCTTATGTCAGATGTTCCCATAACTACCATTACTATTTTTACCCTCTAATTACCAATTAAATACATTTGCGACAAAGCTACCCTACTGTGGCCTAAATGATTTAATTTAATTTTGTTAATAGTTTTGGCATGATAACAGAACATTAATATATATGTACAATCAACATAATATAAACAAACTTTCGTTGTAATAATTTCAATAAACTCATTGATTAACTACGCGAGCGACGATATCATGTTTTTAAGCCTACAAGTGAAGTAGATCGAAACGGTTATACAATAAACAAAGAAGTGACGACATTCTATTACAGTTTGTTTTGTCACGTTTCTGCGTCGATCGATACGTGCATTATTGAATAACATTGCTGAAATTATTAATAATTGACGTTCTTTAATTGTTTAAATAATTATTACAAACAGGTGTTTCTAGCGAAGTTATTTGTATGGCCACATTTTTAATACTGAAGTGTACCTAACCGCCTAATTAGATGCATATTGTGTTGCAAATTATCGTAAATTGAACATACGCTCGTAGGTTAAAACTTACTTTTATGTTTTTTTTCCCAGATCTGTAGAAATTGGGCTTTAAATTCGTTATTTATAAAGACACTTTGAGTAAACAAATTATAAAAGTTAAAGGATTTGATCAATTGTTCTGTAATCTAGTTACGACAAAAAGTATTGTTCGTTACAAAATATTGTTTTCGACAGAGTCGAACCTAGTCACGATATCCAAAAGGTCGTCTAAAATAATCGATTGTTTGACCAATAAAAAACAATTAATTTCACTAACTTGTATTAAAATGGCTTAAAACATGAGATTTAGATGTAACATATAAGTTTGCTGCATATTGAACTTATATTGTAGCTAATTATTATAAATTAAATAAATAAATAATTGGTCCGGTCCGGTGTCGTAATAAGATAATGCCTAGGCTTCCCGCTTCTGCCTCTTACATAATAGTCGGTACTATATTTAAGAACCTAAAAATCATTTCATATTTATGTTGTCTATTCCCACTAGTTTCGCTATGATCATCTATCTGAAAAATACATCATTTATTACAAAAAAAAACCTGCATTTTATCAAATTTATTAAAGAAATGTCGAGTGCATCGATACTCGGTAGTAGTCGTCACACTTACTCTTTTTTTATTAAAAAAGTAAATACTTGCGAAAAGAACTATTGAGAATTCTTTGAAAATTGCTATTTGTAATGGGTGAATAGGTACCTACATCGAGGTAATTGTATGCACTATGAATAAGAAAAAAATTGAACAATAATTATGTCAGACACGCAGTTGAATGTGTAGAACGTGCAAGATATATATAATTCTCACGCACTGAATTACATATTCATTAAATTAATTCAATTCGTTAAATCATTTTTCAGGCTTTTTGTTTAACATAATAATGATGGTTATTATCAATTGAAAGAATGAAAATACCGATCGCAGTACACGTTCAATCAAAATTTCACTATATTTTTATATACAACTAGCGGTCCGCCCCGGCTTCGCCCGTGGTACATATTTACATTTTCTCTACATAAAAACCATCCTCGTACTTCAAGGAATATAATAAAAAAATAATTATCGAAATCGGTTCAGCCGTTCTCGAGTTATGCGCTTACCAACACATTCTGCGATTCATTTTTATATATAAGACTAGCGGTCCGCCCCGGCTTCGCCCGTGGTACATGTTTACGTTTTCTCTACATAAGAACCATCCTCGTACTTCAAGGAATATAATAAAAAAAGAATTATCGAAATCGGTTCAGCCGTTCTCGAGTTATGCGCTTACCAACACATTTTGCGATTCATCACTACATAGTATAAAACAAAGTCGCTTTCCCTGTCCCTATGTCCCTATGTCCCTATGTCCCTTTGTACGCTTAAATCTTTGAAACTACGCAACGGATTTTGATGCGGTTTTTTTTAATAGATAGAGTGATTCAAGAGGAAGGTTTATATGTATAATAAGATCCATTAATAAAACCGGCCAAGTGCGAGTCGGGCTCGCGCACAAAGGGTTCCGTAGCAGCAAATATAATAAATTACAGTTAAATCAACCTATCTCAAAAACTATAAGAGATACTTTGATCAAACCAAAAATCGTTGAAAGAGTTAATTAGCATGCATCACCTCTATTTTTTTTAGAATTTTATACCCCGTAGTTATAAAAATAGAGGGGGGGGGACATACTTTTTACGACTTTGAGAGCTGATATCTCAAAAACCGTTCACTTTAAGAAAAATGTTTTTTAGAAAACTTTATATCATTTTAAAAGACCTTTCCATTGATACCCCACACGGGTATGTACATCGAAAAAAAAAATTTCATCCCTCAGTTACATGTATGGGGGGCCCCACCCCCAATTCTTTTTTTTACTATTTAGTGTCATATTTTTGTAGCGGTTCATACAACACATATTCCCATCAAATTTCATCACTGTAGTACTTATAGTTTCCGAGTAAATCGGCTGTGACAGACGGACAGACGGACAGACGGACAGACGGACATGACGAAACTATAAGGGTTCCGTTTTTGCCATTTTGGCTACGGAACCCTAAAAAGTGGAGAAGTACTGTTATTTTTGAGGTTTCTAATGTGATGTCGTAAAAAATTACATTTATTCCGCTTACATTGCAAACGCAGGCTGAACCCTACGAGTTTTATCAAAATAATGTACTAAGTATTATACACATTGAAAAGGTCTACAGAAAAGTCCGCGATGGTATATGTCTATCTCTTATGGATAACCCACAATAACTTTTTTTTGTCATTTACTTTTTACGATAAATAATGGCTAATTTTCGAAGCGATTTTAACCAATACAGCATTAATCCTTAACCAATTAAATACCATGGATACATTGTTCATTTAATATAGATCTATATGGCCCTTTACACCGTATGATTTAAGTGAATATTTTCGAAGATATTACAGATTTAAAAATTGCAGGACGTAGCGTTTGCGGCCGCCCGGCTATGTATTTTATACCCGTGCGATGCCGGAGGCCGGAGCGGGCCGCTATATTTTTATACCTATACAACGTTCACAATTTTTCTGTAGTGTATTTAGTATCAGCATTGCACCCGTGCGAAGCCGGAGCGGGTCGCTAGTTTTTATATATAAGAAAGAAGATATGTAAACGGTAATTATAGTAGAGCCATTTTAATAGGCAACATTTGACAGTTCAACAAAATTCAACAACGTAACCTAGTAACGACGACATAGAATAACATGTTATTTCGTTTTGTTAGAACTGCACATTTGCTTAACTTTTTTCAATTACGATTACATATTTATAATAATAATGACCGATGCAACTAATTTTAGGATTTGATTTTACTGATAAACCATTCTAAACATAATAAACATTTTCTTATTTAAAGAACGGACGTCGCTACAATTTTGTGTCAATAAACCTTTTTTCTTTTTAAATACCAGAAACGTTACTCTAAAAATCGAAATCTGACATCTAGAATCGAATGCATTGATTACTTGGGAATAAAAATCATTATAAATTATTGACATGTGTTTCAAGTTCGATTGACAAATGTTTAAAGTCCGTATCGATTAATTCGCTTTAATCGATGTTTTTAAGCAGGTTACCACCCTATGAAGATAAAATTGATAGACGTCAAATGTTGCCTATTAAATTGGCTCAACTATAGTAAAGTACGCACCTACCCACAGTATAAATTACTAGCGGTCCGCCCCGGCTTCGCCCGTGGTACATATTTCGCAATAAAAGTTAGCTTATGTTCTTTCTCAGGGTCTAAAGATTTTAGATTTCTAGTTATCTGTGCCAAATTTCATCAAAATCGGTCCAGTAGTTTATGCGTGAAAACCATACATACATACATACATACATACAAACCTTTCCTCTTTATAATATTAGTATAGATAAAATATCTATCTATTATCATTGAGATAATATTACTACGTATGGAGGAGACACCACGAACAAAATCTGTGCGCCATTTTTTTGCTCTAACTAAGTTTAAAAAATTATTATCTAGTTAGGTACTTAACGATGAAAGTTATTCCTTTGCACTTTTCCGTATTATTTGTATTATTTGTGCAATATCGTAACACACACGAAGGCATGTTTGATGCGTTTCACTTTAAAACCATTAAAAAATACCGCTCAACATACGTCACATGACGTATGTTGAGTGGAACATAAGTGATGTAGGCGGTGTCGTCTCCATATTAATATTATCTCAATGTCTATTATTTTTTTTTTCAAATATTTGACAAAAATAATGCCAACAGTGCAGTGATTGCAACATCAACTGGTTAAATAAACAATAATTAACGTTTATTTCTACATTTTAATAAATTAACGTAAAAATATTCCGATCAACAGGCCTATCGTCGCAAGCCTAATCTATTTAAATACATGAAGAACGCTTATGAGAAAATGTCTATGTCTAGAAAGCGATGCAAGATATTATTTACACAACTTTCTCTTGACACGGTATGGCACGATGATCAATATTTGACCTGTATAGAGATAAACTACGATAACATGGCGCGCCCCTCCAAAATTCAAAACGTTTGAAAGTATTTGTGAAAGTATTTACAATGCACCACCAAGATTCACAACGCATGTGTGCGTAATGAGATGGCCGTCAAACAAAAACAAATCCACGGATTTGTTGCTCGACTAGTCACGCTCTAATCGCTCATTATTATTAGTAATGGCGCTGCACTGACGTATTCTATGAAAACGACACGTGCGCGTGCGTTGTCTTGGGCGCTCGGCAACTTATGATTAGTTGACCAACAAATCTGGACGTAAAGTACTAAAGACGAATACGTACAACTACATACAAACTCCTTCGTAAGGATGTCACTACACACATTGAAACAGTAATTTGGAGAGGCGCGCCATGTTATCGTAGTTTATCTCTACATTATTATATTATAGCTGTTGCATATCGTGTAAAATCCTAAACGTGTAAATTTGTTTGAAAATAGTTTGCGTTCATTTGAAACTTGTCACGTTTACTGTAGGTACTAGGTAGTGTAGGTAGGTACGTTTACGTATGAGAACAACATATTTAGAACATTTGCAAAGCTTGAGATGAAAACATAAGATTTATTAGTAAGTAGATATTTAAGTAAAAATAACTCGTAAATTGTAAAAGTTGATAAAGTTCATTTAGTAAACACCTATAAAAGTTTACTACTGTTATTGTAATTTTACTGTGGTAAGAGTTCTCAAGAGAAATAATGATAAACATTTGATCCTGATGGTGCATTTACACATTCGTGCGAATAGCGAGGTGATTAACGAATACGCATAATATGTAAAAATGCGCTAATCGATTTGAGATTCGCGTATTCGCATTACAATTGGGTTTTCGAATGTATTGCAAGGGAAGGCGAATGTGTGTGAAAAATGGTTCGCATGGACACTCGTAGACGAATGTTTCACAAATTGTGCGAACATTTGGCAATACAAGAATCCAATAGATATCAAATGTACCCACACAAGATAATATTATGTTAATAATTTTAGGCTGCATGTGCACTATGCGTGGGCGTCGGCAGCTACAGCGATCCTGCCGAGATACAGGGCTTGGCCCATTTCGTAGAGCATATGGTCTTTATGGGCAGTGAAAAGTATCCAAAGGAGAATGAATTCGATTCCTTCATCAAGGTAGGAAAGCATTTCTTATTTCAAATTATGTACTTATGTAAAAAAATATAGGTAGTTATATGGAATTTAATGAATGTTTAGAAAAAAGGCGGTTCAGACAACGCCTCAACGGATTGTGAAGTCACGACGTTCTACTTCGAGATATCGGAGAAGCATCTTCCACAAGCGATGGACATGTTCAGTCAGTTCTTCGTCAGTCCGCTGATGTTGAAGGAGGCTATGCAGAGGGAGAGGGAAGCTATTGAATCTGGTAAGTGGGCAAGATATGAAATGCTCAACAAAAAAAAAAGACGTGTGGCACTCGGTGACTGCCGCGGTAAAGCTATTGCATGCTATGCATGCACCTTATTTAACGAAAATATATATATATTTTCGTTACGCAATTTCTGTATTCGGTCCCCGCGCTCAAGGCCCGCGATAGAAGCTATGCAATAGCTTAAAAACTTTTTACGTGTGGATAGATAAGTTAATTTGCTAGTTTCTCCTTGTTCTTATTTTTTAAGAGTTTAGAATTTGAAATTTATATTTTTTGGTTTTATGGCATTCAAATGCTTTATAAATATAAATTTATAAAGAATAGAAAAAAATCGATCACGAGGCGGGACTCGAACCCGCATCCTTTCGCTTTTAATTTGACATAATTTTTTTAGAGAAATTGACAATGACTTGTAATTTGTAACAAAAGTTCTCTAATTAAGATTTCCCACGGTGTCCTATACGAATGTTGCTCATAGCTCATATATTTTTTTTTGTATAAAATTTTTATTTTTTTAATTTTTTCTACAGAGTTCGCCATAGCCAAGCCATCAGACTCGAACCGCAAGGACCAGCTGCTCTCGAGCATGTTCCCCCCCGGGCACCCGGCGCGCACGTTCACGTGGGGCAACCTGCGCAGCCTGAAGGAGGACATCCCGGACGACGAGCAGCTGTACAGCGCTGCACACGAGTTCCGCCGCCGACACTATAGCGCGCATAGGATGACCGTGGCGGTACAGGTGCGTGTAGTGGTACAGTACGTCACAGACGCGGTCCCAATCTTAAATTTGGGGGGGGGGGGGGGGGTCACGAGGCTGGAAAGGTATGCTACCTCCCCCATGGATTTATCAGACTGTTATTTATATTGATTACTTAAATCTACCCTTGAAGCTGTGAAAAAAAAAACTTATAGGCCGACGTAATCTAAAGTTTATCTATAAGTTTATGGTGCAAATTTCGACAATCGCAAGGGATTAATAACAGTTTAAAAACGGAACTTTAGGTGTGCAAGTGACTCCGATACGCATTTGGCCAGTTTTTTTTTTATATTTTGTACAGTATAAGATTTTTTTCTATTTTATCGAGTACGATTTTGGGGGGGGGGTCATGTCCCCCGTGACCACCCACCTGGGACTGCTCCTGCAGTACGATTCAAACTTATTGGCGGCTCGGAACATCGTACGATCGTACGCAGATAACTATTTCAGATATCACGGAACGCAAGAGAGGGAGCTTAGCTGTTTCTGCGCATTTTGCGATTTGCAGCTAATATCCCAGCCGCCATAAATATAGGCGTCACCTGGGTGGAAAAATTCTATGGGCCCTGCAATAGAATATTAAAAGTGCTGAAAATAGCAAAGGAAATATTCATTTATTTTAAAAAGGAATAGAACTGCTTTTCAGGACTTTCGGAAAATCGCTTGACAAGACCAGGAATAAAACCGTCCAAAAATAAAAGAACTTGATATTTCGTTGAAATCGATACAAATAATGTTAAAAATAGGTATTACACTCGTATTTTCTACCAAATAATACTATCTGTAAAATTTTATTTAAAGCTTGAAGTGTATTATTTAAATAAAATATTTTTTATATCTACCCACATTTAGGCTCGCATGGAGCTCTCTGCGTTAGAAGACCACGTGGTTAAAACCTTCGGTAAGATTCCGACGAACCGTCTTCCGCCCGACAACTTTAAGGCGCACTCGTTCGATCGACACAATATTACAAGCGATTTTAGGAGCATATACTATGTGAAACCTGTTAGCGATACTACTGAGGTAAGTTCTTATCTCATTAAATATAATTATGTCTATTATACTATACATAAAAGACTATTATGCCTATTATGCTACTTTTTGTTTGTTTGTGTAAAACTTTTCAAAGAAATCATGGTAAAGGGATGGTTACACAGCATTTACATGTGATTTTCTTTGTTCAGATTCGGTGATAAAATGTATGGAAGTAATAATAAACATTGTCATATAAAACTGATTTATTTTGTCTTTGAGATTTTATTGCTAAAAGATACGCGAAAAAATTATATGATTATAAATTATTTCTCTAATTTATTAATTAATCATAATTGTAGGTACAATTAACGTGGCTTATGCGTTCCTTAATATCGGAATACGAATCTAAGCCGCATCAGTATATCTCATATTTATTGGGACACGAGGGTAAAGGAAGTCTACTCTCGTATTTGAGGAAAAAGTAAGTTTATTTTTTTAACGTTTCTTATATTTTATTATGTACTATTTTTTTATGTATTATGAATTACATAATACATTTTAGTGTAAAAATAAAAATATTCGTCTTAAATTTTTTGACTAACAATAAAATGTCAAAAGTATATGTTTCAAAATAGGTTTTTACTTACAGAGTGTGGGCATTGGGAATTTATACGGGTAATTCAGAAAGCGGTATTGATTATACCTCGATATATAGTTTATTTTCGACGCAAGTGATACTCACTAAAGATGGACTTGATCATATTGACGAGGTATTTTACGTATTTTTTTTTTATTTCGATACAATTATTTATCATTTTTTTTACTATAATTTAAGTTTGTTGTTTTTGTTTCAGGTTTTGGAAGCAATATTTTCTTATATAAATATGCTTCGAAAAATCGGACCTACAGAAAGAATATTTGAGGAAATCAAGGTAAATCAATCATTAAGAATTTATTCAATATATTAAAGCTTGAACAGACACAAAGTGCGCAATTTTTTTTATATGAATAGTAGTCAAATAAAATTTATGTACCTTTAATTTTTATGTTTAAGCAATAGTAGTCAATGTTATTTAAGTTTTTGAAGTGAAACTTCTTGAAGTGCGTTGAGAGGTTTTTGATATCTTTGAATCTTGCCAAAGAAGTGTCACTTCAGACCCGTGTGCTCGGCACACACACTCTTTATTACATATTTTTTGTCTGGAATAATTATTATTAATATATTTAATTTCAGACAATAGAAGAGACAAGTTTCCGTTTCGAGGAAGAGTCTCAGCCAGCTGACTATGTCGAGTCGTTAGCGGAAAATATGCAGAATTTGCCGCCGCAACATTATATCACTGGGGATAGATTGTATTATAAATATGATCCTCAGGTTTGTTTTCTATACTAATATTATAAAGAGGAAAGGTTTGTAATTATGTATGTATGTATGGTTTTCACGCATAAACTACTGGACCGATTTTGATGAAATTTGGCAAAGACAATCTTTAGACCCTGAGAAAGAACATAGGCTACCTTTTATTGCGAAATATATACCTCGGGCGAAGCCGGGGCGGATCGCTAGTAATTTAATAAACATATAATTTGATATTTTTTAATTGGTTAGTTATGTATAATACACAGTTAGATTGATTGATTTTTGTGACACTGGGCAATGTCGATTGTATTACCTGCTTAAGCCATAAATATTGTAGAATATTGTATATTGCACAAATACGCACGCACATATTACGTTCTGTGTATGTAACTTTAAAGTTTAAATTAATTATTATATTTTTTTGACATTTTTATGATTCATCTTGCAGATTTATAAAAATCAAACATGATTTATTGTTTTATTGGGTACTTATTAAAAAATGATAATTTCCTTGTTTCAGGGTATAACTGACCTATTAGATTGTATGACTGCTGACAAAGTGAACATTATGATTCTATCCAACATGCACTCCGAACCAATTCCATACGACGCCAAGGAGAAGTGGTTTGGCACGGAATATAAAAAGAAAGGTGAAATTTATTTGCATACAAATTAATTATTATTAAGAACTTCAGTTTTCTGGTCATTTATATTTTGTTTTTTTTTGTATTTTTTTTTGGTAATTATTTAAAAAAATCATCTTGAACATGCTTAAAATGCATTTTCTTAGTGAATTTACTCAGCATAATAGATGTATCATATTTTCAGAAATACCCTCAAACTGGCTGAAACGCTGGCTCAACGTGGAGCCCTACAAGCAGTTCCACTTGCCAGATAAAAATATTTATATAACAAATAACTTCGATTTAATTCCTCCGGCGCAGCCCTATATCGAAGAAGCGGAGAGATTGGGCATAGACCTTTATACTAGTACTACGAAAGATATACATAAGAAGGTAGCGGTTGGTGAGAAAAACTCGAAGGTTCTGAAAGCGGGTGATTTGATGGCCGCTGTTGAGAACTTCAGGTTAGTTAGGGTTGTCAGTTCCTTGTTAAAAAGAACTTAAATATTATTGTGACTTATTTTGACAGATTTTTTTTAATTTTAGAAGTATGTATTTCTAAATACATTGTAGCCCGTAGCATAGTCTTGGTGCGTTTGCTCAATCTAAAGGTTTATTGCGACAAGCAATAGCTATGAATTTCCTGGAAATTAGTTGGAACTTTTAATGGACACACACATGCACCAAACATTCAAATTTAGATTAATAAGTATGACGTGCTACTTCTAATTAAGTTACTGGTCTGCTATACGATATATCTCGATAAAATATTACAATAAACGTAATTTCTGTTTACGATGTTTATTAAATAATACTCCATTCATACTTTTTTAGGTTAGACCAACCGAACCTAATACGCAAGAATCGTCACATGGAGTTATGGTATAAGCCAGATTTCAAGTTCCGGTTTCCAACCGCGTTGCTATATTTCTACTTCATCACGCCGCTCAGCTTGAAGTCGCCGCGGGAGTGAGTTATTATTTTTTATATTTCATCATTTGACAAAAAAGAAGTGAAATGTTTAACAAATAGAAAAATATCGATCACTAGGCAGGATTTGAAGAACCCTCGACTTTCGCCATACCGACGCGACGCCTGACCTCTCGGCTACGGCTAATGCTATGAAACTAAATATCAATGTAATAAACGACTAATATGAAAATTTTCTTTTCTTATGTTATTTCTTTTCGTACATATTGTACAAAAAATGCTGTCTTACTATTATCGTTTTTTTTTGGGTTAATTGCTGGTATCCTTGAAATATTTACAGCATTCTAATGATATTTTTGAACTATCAACAGCGGTGACATTAAAACCTTGTAGTGTTATTTTGCAGTTCGTGCCTTCTTGATCTATGGACCGATGTCTTACAGCAGGGACTTAAGGTATGATATCATTGTTCATTACTTGTTGAAAAAGTTTTTGTAGCCATAATTTTATATATTAACTGTAAATGTACATACATACATACATACAATACGATTCCTGACGATTCGTTAGGTTATGCTAATTTTTCTATTAAAATTCTAAAATATTTAGATGTTCTTTTTTGCAGGAAGAAGTATATCCGGCAAATATGGCAGACCTCACGCATTCGTTGTATGTTGGTGACAAGGGATTGACGCTAAAAGTCAGTGGATACAGTCAGAATTTACATGTAAGTATATGATTTTCTACACAATTCAATATATTTATCGCTTATATAATGAGCGAGGATGATCGCTTACCATCAGGTTATCCACCGATCGAATGCTCTCTAATAATATGGCCCAATATACAAAATGGTTTCTTTACCTTTGTAGTTGTTACATTTGTATCAGCAGTCATGTCATATTGTTATAGATATTTTTATAATTGTCTGTATATTTTCAATTATCAGTCAATAATAGTTTTTTTTTGGGAATTCACTTTTCCTCTTATTCGAAAGTGTTGTTAAATGCACAAAATCTGCAAGCATGTACTATATTTGAATGTGGCGTAACTTAAGATACTTAAATCAATGACTCTATTATACTAGTAGACGCGGCATACGCCAACATCATTGCACTAAAAAACAGCGTAATTAATACATACCTACTTACTAACGCATTATCACCAATACAGTTGTTCTCTCTTTCACTCTCACGCACGAGACATAATACATGTCTCACTCATGTACTTCGTAATAACAACTGCCGATTAAAATATAAAAAGAACGTCCAGCCACGACGCTGAATGGTGCGTGACTAAGTGACACTCGGGCACTTAGCTGAGTTTTTTTTGCCAAAATAGAGAGCGGGTAACGTATCTAGCTTTTTTATATATCATAGACTTAAATTCAATAAATCTTTCAGCTTCTAGTGGAGCTAGTGACTCGAGAGATGCGATCAAGTACGAACTCGCTGACGCCGGAAATGTTCGAGGCGGTGCGTGAAGTGCGGGCAAGGACGTATCATAACGTGCTGCAAAAACCGCATAAATTGGCCAAGTGAGTGTTATTGTTTGTTCTTATGTTGTTATAATAATTTAGTTAGATTGATGTTTAGTTTGAAGTAGGAAATTGATTATGTCAATTTAACCCATTGAGCCCCGAACGGCCCGATCGGTCCACGACACAATAGATTTTCTATTGTGTCTGTAATACCGGGGCCTGAGTTATTAATGGAAAGCGATCCTAGTTTGCTATGTTTTTTTTATGAATTGTAAAATTCTTTGAAATAAATATCTCTAAACCTATGTTGTAAGTTGTTAGACGAAGAAATGTAATTAAGTAATAAGTACCTACCTATTTTATAATTATCAAATGTTACAGGTTTGATTTTTTTGTTGATTCAAGTAGATATACGTCAAATGTTATTATTTTAATTTTTGGAATAACCTGTAACCTGTATAATGTGTTTGTAATAACAATAATTTTCCAAACACCTCATTTACAATGCATTTTTCTATCTAGGGACGTTCGGATGAATATTCTAATAGAACCGTACGTGACGCCGCGGGACAAAGCGGTGGAGATACAGAATGTTACTCTAGAAGAATTGCAGTCGTTCACCGATAGACTACTTAACAAACTGTACTTACAGGTTCGAAAATGTTCCATATATTTTGATACAAGAAAATTGATCTTTATAATATGCATATGTTACTTTCAATGCTAGAAAATGGTTTTGATTGTAGTTATGTTTTCAATTCAATTTTGTATCTATAATTAATGTATGAAACCTGACAAAATATGTATGAAAACGTTTAAAAAATTTGGATTTTATATTGTTTAGGTATTGATGCAAGGAAACCTGGCTTGGACAGATGCTATAAAGATTTCAGAAAGCGTTCTGCACAATATTAAATGGGAGGGAGCCCCCGAGGATGAGTTACCACATGTGAGTATCATCTTTTCTTACTTTAAAGTTGCAATCAAATAATTTAACGTAGTAATATTTTTTTGCCATAAATTTTTTTCATAAAAATTTTTACTGTGCATTTTTTATAGTATTGTAAATGACACTTACCCAGTATAGAAATATTATAGTAATGTAATGATAAAACACAAATATTGTTTACGCGTAGTGATATTTTCAAAGTGCGTATGTGTAGTGTGTAACGTATCATGTATGTTTTGTATGTGTGCGTCATACTATATAGTCCTAAGGTTCTACAGTTTAAGAGCAGTTGTGCAGTTATATAGCAGTTGTGAATACATTATTATACACCCTACAGTCTACTAAAGTGTTTGATTAATACCAAGCCATTGCATGGCGACCCTGCCAGTGCTGCCTCGCGGCAGTACTGAGCTATGGATCATTTTTGAAAAATAATATTTTAAAAGTGAAAATTTAAACAAATAATTTTTATGCGTATTCGCAAATCGCAATGTACCGGATAGAAAATTTATCAATATAATAAAAAAATCGACGAACGTGAATATGGAATTAAGAACAGAATTTATTTGACGAAGAAAGTTTTTTTTTAAAACAAAAAAAAATCTATGGAAATTTGGAATATCATCTATTTATGAAAAATTGTGAAATAAAATTGGAGATTTGGAAAGATGCAGCTAGAGCCGGGAGATCAGCCAGTGTGAATAGCAGACATTTTTGCAAATGGCCCAGAATCCCGAATGTCCCGAAATTCTAAAGTGACGACGGAATACAAATTTTATCGGTGGTAAAAGTTTATATTTAATTTCGTGAAAAAAAAAAGCTAAAAGTGAAATTGAAAGTTCAAGCAGTGTATGTTACATTAATGTAAGGTAACTAATTATTTTAGTTAAAAGATTTTTTTTGTCAAAAACCATTATTATGTTATATTTATTATACATAATTATGTTATATAGCTATGTATATTGTATAATCAAAGTACTTAGTAACAGATAATTCTATTAGTTCATTGTTTGTTTTATAAAGCGCTACCAAATAGGGAAATGGTATGCAGCGTCTGTAATTTCGTCTCATATTTCGTGCTACCGTGTAGGTAACTAGGTAGTCACAATGCATCGTTCTGTGCATTTTATAAAATGTTCGTAATGAAATACGATCTTGTCAATTCAATTTAGTGTGAATCTTTAATTTTTTTTTAAGTTATCATTTTGGATTCGGAGGGTCACACTAATTTCATAAATAATGATTGAAATGAAACTTATATTTCAATATTTAAAACATGATTTAAAGACACTAAAGTAAAAGTATATTCTTATTTGATTAAATGAATTACCATGATAAATATCTTATGATATTTGTGAAGAATAGGCGAAGAGAAAAAGTAAATATTTGTCGTTGTATGTAAATTACTCAGATTGTTTTTTTTTTTTTTATTAGGATATAGACGGAATCTTAGCTTGATCACCTAAGTTTTTTCTTTTATATTCCTATCAAAAATGACCTGACTTATAAAATTCCGTGACCTCAACACAAAGCAGCAGTTATGGTCGTCCAAGACAAAGCTAAAAGGCTCTGGCATCACCTTGTCCGAATTCCTCACCAAAAGCCGTCATGAAATTTTCATGGCTGCACGGAATCAGTTTGGTGTTTCCAAGTGTTGGACCAGGGATGGGATAATATTTGTGTTGGACTCAGATGGAGCACGTCATCGCGTTGAGAGTGTTGGTGATCTCAAGTGCATCCCTTCAACTGTTGCAGACAATAACAAGCCTCCTCCAAGTTCATCAATAGAGACCTTGCTAAAGACATCAAAGGTGTTCCTCGCTCTAAAAGGCCAACTAGAGCTAAGTAGTCTTATTTCATTTAATATCAGGATTCGAAAGATTATGTTTTGCTTTTATTCTTAAAATTTTAATTATCTTTGTACTTTTTTTGGTTAAAACTTTTTAATTTCATTTGACTGTTGGCTGACTCTCAAAATTACTGTAATAACTAATTTTCATCTTTTTGATTTGCTTCTTTTCAATTTACTAGATACGGTTATATGCAAAATATATTTATTATCGTACCTTCACAATTATAATATCTTTGTTTTGTATCTGTCAACTGTCAGATGTCATGGCTTTGTCAAATGTCATAACTGTCATAATCAAAGTCATTTCGGGTATTGCCAGTTACAATATTCAGTTAGTTTTTGCCTTGGTTTTTGTTTAGAAATTATTGATTTGTCGATATGTATAAACTTTTATATTGTTTTATGTTATTTATAACTTTTGGCTTGTTTTTAAACTATCTAATGTTACCTACTTAATAATTGTGCTTAATTGTGATACTTTTACTGTTGCGGTGGGTACAGGGTAATCAAGCGTACCTTAATTTTACAAATTTAAGTTTTATTTTATTCATATTTTATATATATATATTTATATATTATTACTATTTATTATACTATATTTACTTATTTTATTTTATTTTATTTATTTATTTTTTTTTAGATGTCAGATGTTAGTGTGAATTTCGATATCAATGCCGATTTATTAACCGATTCGTCGCTCTGCAGTGAGGATAGTTTTCATAGTGCCATTCCTCCTCCTCTCGATTTTTCCCTTTCCTCCTTTTTTAATGATGTCCCTAAAAATTTTAATGCCATCCACATCAATGCACAAAGTATTCCGGCACATTTTCCTGACATGCTCTCATCGTTTACGTCAAGAAATATCCATGCCATCCTTGTTTCAGAATCCTGGCTCAAACCGTGTCATCCATCAGCTGCTTATTCTATTCCTGGCTTTCACCTCATACGCAACGATCGTGTTGGGAAGGGTGGTGGTGGCGTGGCGATCTACCTCCGATCTCATATCCCGTTTAAATTAATTTGCTCCTCCCCTCAACCTCCTCCTTCCAATTCAACCGAACATCTCCTCATTGAAGTACACTTGCCACATTCCAAAATCCTCCTTGGCGTTTTTTACAGTCCTTCTCTATCCATTGATTACTTTTCCTCTTTTGAAACCCTCCTTGATAACCTGTCTCCACAATATGAGCATTTAATTTTTATGGGAGATTTTAACACATGCTTGCTTAGAGGTGACAGCCGTGCTAATAAGCTGCACTCCATCCTCAACTCCCACAACCTCCACACCATTTCCTTAAATCCTACTCACTACTTTCCTGGCTGTAATCCCTCCCTCAGATCTGATGATTGTCTCCTTACCCAACCTCATATCCAAGCATGGGCAGTGTCCTGCCGATGCTTTTTCCTTCCATGACCTTATTTACCTTTCATACAAGCTCCGATCTCCTAAATTCAAACCCTCCACTGTTCTGCTTCGTAATTTTTTGGGGATGGACAGAGATTTACTCCGGTCTGATGCGAAAACTATCTGTTGGCGTGAGGTCTACGAAGCAGAGCTCATTGATACGAAAGTGTCCTTATTTAACAAGCTGCTTGTAGATTTATATGACAGACACGCGCCATTACGACCAGTTAAAAAGAAGCACACACCGGCTCCTTGGCTTTCACCTGAGCTAAAAAGCCTATCGTTGAAAAGGAATCGTGCTAAATCCAAACTTAAAATGGCTCAAACGGACGAAGCGCGGGCAAAGTATAAACGAATACGTAATCGCTGCAATGTATTGTGCAGAGACGCTCAACGTCGTCATATCCACAAGTCTCTTGAGAACGGTGATTCAGTATCCAACTGGAAATTCTTGAAAAGTTTAGGCGCTGGTAAAGTGACTCACAACTCCCCTAACAATCTCGACATTGAACAGCTTAATGGGCACTTTACATCGTCTCCTTCTCTTGAAACCAGTAAGAAAAACCATACTCTTGCCAACCTCTCCTCACTCCCTACCCCTGACTATCCTGCTTTCCTTTTCAGCCTTGTTACTGAACGGAATGTTAATAGAGCGATATTGTCAATATCATCAAACGCAGTTGGCTGTGACCTTGTTAGCCGTAATATGATCATTCCTATCCTTGACCTCATTGTACCCATTATCACTCACATTTTCAATACCTCCATTTCCACTAGCGTCTTTCCAAGTGTTTGGAGAGATGCACAAGTTATTCCATTACCTAAAAAATCTAATCCTAATTCCTTTTCTGATTATCGTCCCATCTCTATACTACCTTTCCTCTCCAAAGTCCTTGAAAGTCTTCTTCATAACCAACTCACCTCTTTCCTTAATACACACAATATCCTTAGTGACTTCCAATCTGGTTTCCGTCCTGGTCATAGTACGACTACAGCTCTTATCAAGGTTACTGACGACATTCGTGCTGGTATTGACAATAAGCAGCTCACAGTACTGACTCTGCTGGATTTCAGCAATGCCTTTACTACCGTTGACTTCGACATACTGTTGGGTTTGCTGCGTTTAATTAACATATCTCCTTCGGTAACTGACTGGTTTCGTTCCTACCTTACCGGTCGGAGGCAGCGTATCATGATAGGTTCTAAACACTCGTCTTGGTGCGCAGTCTCTGCCGGTGTTCCGCAAGGCGGTGTCCTGTCTCCTCTCCTCTTCTCCATTTTTATCAATTCCTTATGTTCCCGATTGACGGCTCTGTACCATATGTATGCAGACGATTTACAGATTTATACCCAGTCTACTATCGATGACTTACCTAAGGCAATAGATTTTTGTAATAATGAATTAGCTTCTATACTTAGTTGGTGCGATGATTTTGGTCTAAAACTAAATCCTTCTAAAAGCAATGTCATCATAATCGGTAGTCCTTACCTAATTTCTGAAATCGACTGGGGTATTTTGCCTAGCATCAAAATCGGTGACGTAGTCTTGCCTTACCAAAAGGTAGTCAAAAACTTAGGTGTCCTGTTTGATCAAACGTTGTCCTGGTCTAATCATATCCAGGAATTGAGCCGTAGGATTTATGCCGCTTCCGCAACGCTCCGAAGGCTTCGTAACTTTTTGCCCATACCCACTAAAATTATGCTAGCACAATCCCTTCTACTTCCTATTCTTGATTACGCTGATGCATGTTTTCCTGATTTATCAGTAGAGCTAACTGATAAACTTGAGCGACTCCAAAATTTTTGTATTAGGTTTATTTTCGGCCTTCGAAAATACGATCACGTTTCCATCTACAGAAAAAAGCTCAAGTGGCTCCCCATCCGTTTTCGCCGGAATTTCCATTTGTTGCAATTACTGTTCCGTATCCTTTTTGATCCTTCTGCTCCTATTTATCTCAAAAACAATTTTTCCTTCCTGCACAATGAAATCTATTCTCTTCGCTCGGCTGATTCCAGTTCCAGTTCGACGTACTCACTTCCTTGCTAAATCGTATGTTGCCACTGCTGTCAATCTTTGGAATTCTTTGCCACTGCCTATTAGACAAGCTAAAAATATATCTTCATTTAAAAACCTTTTGCGACGACATTTTCTCACTACTGCTTTCAACTCGGCACATTAACTATGTATTTACATATTATTATCTATACACAGATATGTATATGTATGTATTTATACAATTTTATATTTGTTTTATGTAGTATGCATGTATTTAATAATATGTACCATGTATATAATTTATAGTTATATAAGTAAATTGTATATATTATTAATAAAAATGTAATTGTGTATATTCGAGTGTAGTATATTCATCTATATTTATCTTTATTTATATATCTACCTGTATATCTATTTTAATTATTATCATTTATTTATTTATCTTGTTTTTTTGTTCCTTGCCTTTTTTTCTTCTACCTACCATCGTAATTTCAGTAAGCTTGTTACCTTTTGCCCAGGTTGCCTGGAAGAGATCACTTCTAAGTGATAAGGCCGCCTAATAAACTATACTTTTTTTTTTGTTTTGTATATTAGCAATAAGTTTTCGATGTATAGTTTTATTGAAGAGTAAATAAATAAATAAATAAATAAAAATTAAATAATGTGACATTTAATTACTCGAAGAAATAAGAACTAATATTGTATGAAAAATAAAAATAAATTAATAGAGCTACAATTGAAAAGTGAAATGATATGATTTATTGTTAGAAACAAGGTACACCAGGATACAAGACAGGCACGAATCCTTGTAATTCTGATCATGATTAGGTCGAGCTACCACTCGTGAAGATAACTTGGACACAATATGGTACCTATGAATAAAGGTATAAAATATATGATAATATAATGATGTGTTAAAAGAACTGCCTGAATTAATGTTAATGTTATAAATAAATAAATATATTTCTTGTATCTTGAATTATCGAATATATTATGATGAATATAGGTAAACCAGAATCTGATGGCAAATTGGGAAATCAAAATTTTGAGTGTGCAACCCTAGGGAAAATGGACTGAACGATCTTGATACTGCTTATTTTTTATTTTGTCCTCAACATCATTAGTCATATTACATAAGTGAACAATACTGTACTTAATAATGAGATATCCACTTAATATTATGTAGGTACATACTTACATGTATAATATACATATTACTTTTATCTATGTAATACATACCTACTATTATTTACACATACCTATATTTGTATATTCATTATCATAATGCCATGTAAAAATATGAATGTAATGATAATATATGTAGATCAAAACTAGATTGCTAATAATTTTTTATAAAATAAAATAAAACTATGTTTATTTTCGTAAGTATTAAAGATACACACATTATAAAATTGACTTTGACAGCTTGGACTTGACGAATAGCCGTATTGGAAACTCCTGTAATAAGTTTTCATAAAATTATATTGTAAGTAATCAACAAACAATATTATAGTTACCTACTTATAATATTTTTTATTTTAAGTATCAAAACGGGTAAGTCCAACTTACCAATAAAATATTCAAAATTGAAAATTGTAATGTGTTTGACCCTTATTCATCGAATGTTTTTCTATACACATTATCAACAACACCTCTTGCTTGTGATCGCAGCGGCTTTTTCGACATTTTCGAAGATTTTTTAGACAAAATCCTAAAAATTATTCATCAATTGCAAAGAAGACAAATAATTTGACAACCAATTTGATAGTTGTCAAATAAAATTGCCATATGAAAATCTTTTATTTCGTAAATATAAATATGCCATCAGATTCTGGTAGACCTATAATATAAAACACGACGCTGTTATTAATTATAATTATGATAAATATTAAGAGGGAAGATTACCCTAAATGAAATTGTGTATCTTGATATTGTTGTACGTATGAGGAAGTACATAAAGAATAAAATATATGAAGAAAATTGAATACAGATAATGAATATTATGTCGTTTCTAAGTATGATGTGTAAACTGTAAGCACATAAATAAACGTATTCTATGAGAATATATTGTAAGATTTATTGAAAGATAATTATTATTTTACTCGGATATGACTATTAATTAATTACGGACTGTGACATTTTTAAATACGGATATGACGATAAAATATTTTCTAATATTGTATAATTTTTCCATTATTTTCGTACATGAAAAGTTAATTAAAATTATTTGTTTTAATCTATTAGTATTAGTTACTATGTAGTGTGTAAGCCAATGTGTAATCGTGTAGAATGTTCTTTTTTGGAGTTTTAAAAATAAGTACTTAGTAATAGGTTGAAATTCATGCTATTGTTTTAATTTTAATTTTGATTTTATTTACTCGTTTATATGATAAGTATATTAAGATATGTAACCAAAAACGAAGAAAAAATTTGCATTATATTCAGCTAAAAAAAATGTTAATTACTATTTTTTTTATTATTTTCTATGAGGGGAGATGTAGTGTGTAACGTATCATGTATGTTTTGTATGTGTGCGTCATACTATATAGTCCTAAGGTTCTACAGTTTAAGAGCAGTTGTGCAGTTATATAGCAGTTGTGAATACATTATTATACACCCTACAGTCTACTAAAGTGTTTCATTAATACGACTAAGCCATTGCATATGCGTCTTATAGTGTTAAAATATTGCTTTTGAAAAATATTCAGTTTGTTCTCTCTTAATAAAAAAAATTGGTTGTAAAGTCGGTTTACTGACGATAGTTGAACGTGACAACGTCCGATTGTGCTTCTTTGTCGCTCGTTCCGCGCTCTTGCTTGCACTTCAAGCCTTACATGGAACGCCTCAGAGCGAGGTAACGCCGCATGAGTCATGTTTTTTCGTGCGTGCAGCCGGCTCTATCGAATTATAAGACGTTGTCACGTCAAAAACTTGTTTTATATATATTAAATATTAATCTATTTACCAGATAAGAGTTCACCAAATACCACTGGGCGAGCGTACAGTGCGAGTGATGAGTCTGAACCCATCGTCCACGAATAGTATCGTTACCAACTACTACCAGGCTGAAGCGACCACTGCCAAGGATACGGCTACCCTGGAGGTTTTGATGGTATGTCAGTTTGTATGCTGTCTCGCTCTGGTGTGGGGATGGAAGGATGGGTTAGAAAGAGAGGGATGTGTGAGGAGTGTGATGTGTATTTGTTAGAATTTTATATGGTATATTATAGTAGTGAAGGATACACTAAATAAATTGATTTCATCTTATTATTTTCACTATAAATTATGAAATTTAAATGATTAAAACAGAGTATACGAATTTAAATTTTATATATTCAGACATAAGCATTAAAAAATGTTGTGTGGTTTTATGAAACCACGGTAAAAGTGAAACTTTCCGTTCCGTCCGTTCTTTGCGTTCCCACCGTGTCGTGACGACAGATAATCGTGTAGTTTTAAGTGTCGTGGCTTATATGTTTAAATGGAGGTGTTCACATTTAGAACGACACAATTTACTGTCGTCTACGACAGTTTTTGCAGTGACGACACTTTGTCGAGACAGTGGGAACGGCAAACACGACAGTCGTAAAACGATAAAAAAATCGTGGACGGCAACTCTATGACGTCCATTGAACTCAGGAGAGTAAACGCACTAGTAATCACCAAGCGAACGCAGAGGCGACTAGATTTGTAGATTGCTTTATGATGTGTAAACGACAAAGCGACTGCCAGGAAACGATAAAATGTCGTCGCGATCCAATGGGAACAGCTAGATACGACAGTCGCTAAACGATAAAAAATATTGACGACAAACAATCGTTATAATGGGAACAGGTAGAGATGACAGTCGTCGAACGATAAATTAGTCGTTACGACATAGTGGGAACGCGCCCTCACGCGACATGCGCTACATAGACCAAAAAGTTTGAGACGATGTAATAAAAGTTTCACTTTAAAACTAAATTTGGTTGTCACCTTTTGTAATATTGTAGAGATGATCTTTTTTATCTATACATACATCTGTATCTATATTCCGATCAAGGATATTGATGCTTTTCAATACTTAGTATTGAAATTGTGAAAAATTACTTCTTAATAAAATCTTTATAGAATATATCCCTAAAATAACACATTTAATAACAGATGTTAATGGAAGAGCCAGTGTTCGACGTGCTCCGTACCAAAGAGCAGCTGGGGTACAGCGTGTTCAGCATGCTGAGATACACGTTCGGCGTGCTCGGCTTCTCAGTCACTGTGAACACGCAGCGGGACAAGTTCAGGTAGGGTAGCAATTAGATTTAGTACTATAAATAAGGTGAGTTTGGGGGTGAAGTGAATAAAGTTAAATAATATTAAGGGCCGATTTTTCAATACTTGGATAAAACTTATCCGTCCAATAAAGTATTTAGACCGGGAGATACTGACACAAAATTTCGAGTCATTTGTAACAAGGATGGCGGTTCTACAGGGGTCTTAGTACGCAATGACAAAAAGAAAAATGATGGTGTGAACGCTGGTACCGGTGGCTTAGTCGCGTGGGCGTTTGTCGAACTCGTCGGAAAAATAGCGAAAGTCAAACGATTTGTAACACAAAACTTTTAGAATTTACCGATAGCCCATAAAAAAGTAGTAGGCGGTAGTGTCATGCCATACTTTTCCGGTGTGACTTACAGCCCGCCATACCGACGCGAATGTGTTGATTTAAATAAAACAATCATTCAACCATTTGTACCAGGCTAACTTTTGCACAGGTAACTATCGTCGTGCAGCCATTTACGAAAATCGCCATGCCATACTTTTCGGACGATTCCAAATGGTCGCCATACCGCCGAAAATCTGCAAAAAAAATTTATTTCGCCAAACTTTTTGTACCAGTATTGCATTTGGATTTTTGGAGAGTATTTGATAAAATGTGACCATTATTATATTTGCCATACTTCTAGTAGGGGGAAAAAGTGCTGTTATACTTGAAAACTTAATTTATTATTAATTTATATAAGTGAAGATTTCCAACACTTAGATCTTTGAAATTTTGTATTTATATTTGTTGATCCTCAAACTTACAGGTAAAATAAGTGCCATACTGTTACAAATCGTTTGACTTTCGCTATTTTCCGACGAGTTCGACTAACGCCCACGCGACTAAGCCGCCGGTACCAGCGTTCACGCCATCGTTTTTCTTTTTGTCATTGCGTACTAAGACCCCTGTAGAACCGCCATCCTGTTACAAATGACTCGAAATTTTGTGTCAGTATCTCCCGGTCTAATTACACAATAATATTAAAATGTCACGTAAACTGTCAAATACGGGCAATTAGAATACGTTTTTAAAATGGTAGTTTTATACATTATTCGACGAATAAGTTTTATCCAAGCATTGAAAAATCGGCCCTTAGTACTATAAATAAGGTGATTTTGGAGGTGAAGTGAATAAAGTTAAATAATATTTAATTCAATGGTCGAAAATAAAGCTTTTGTATTTTAAATAATGTGTATTTCACACATATAAATATATTGGCATTGTTCTGTAATGACATGGGATGATTTTAAATAAATAAATAAATATGTAACGTTTTTCTGTTTATGTAAAGGTGCGTACAAATTACACTCGAATAATGTTCGATGGTTTTCCGCGGTTAATTTGTACGCATCTTAAAAGATTTATTGTAAATAATTGTACCCTTGGGGCTACACTAAACATCTATTTCTAAACATCTAATACTAAACATCTATTTCTTAACCAAAAGGCGGTCACACAATTTAATTTAATGGTTGAATTGTTTTTTTTTAAATCAACACATTCGCGTCGGTATGGCGGGCTGTAAGTCACACCGGAAAAGTATGGCATGACACTACCGCCTACTTCTTTTTTATGGGCTATCGGTAAATTCTAAAATTTTTGTGTTGTAAATCGTTTGACTTCGCTATTTTTCCAACGAGTTCGACTAACGCCCACGCGACTAAGCCGCCGGTACCAGCGTTCACACCATCGTTTTTCTTTTTGTCATTGCGTACTAAGACCCCTGTAGAACCGCCATCCTGTTACAAATGACTCGAAATTTTGTGTCAGTATCTCCCGGTCTAATAGTTGAACGTGACAACGTCCGATTGCGCTTCTTTGTCGCTCGTTCCGCGTTCTCGCTAGCACTTCAAGCCTTACATGAAACGCCTCAGAGCGAGGTAACGCCGCATGAGTTATGTTTTTTCGTGCGTGCAGCCGGCGTTATCGAATTATAAGACGTCACGTCAAAATCTATAACATGTATTTATGTATTCACTATACAGTGTAGCGCACGTGGACACACGTGTGGAGGCGTTCCTCAAGAAGTTCTCCCGCGACATGCGCAAGCTGAGCGAGCGCGCGCTCAGCGCCGCGCGACACTCGCTCGTGCAGCTCAAGCACACCACTGACTACGAGCTCAAGGAGGAGGTGAGGCTTTTTTCAAACAAACAAACATATTTTATTTACTCAATTAGACTTCTTATAAAATACCTTTTGAATCGTCATAACATTTTTCAACATTTACCACCGATTCGGAAAGCAGTATCTATGGAGAAGAACCGGCAAGAAACTCCATAGTTTCTCTTTTAAAATCGTGTCAATGTTACAACTTAGTTTCACATAGTAATATGTAACTACATAATATATGCCAAAGAACTGTCCTGTGGTTCTTACACGACAACATATAACTTTTGGAAATGCATTTTACGCATGCCCTTCAGCAGTTATGCTGTCCAAAGGAAGCCCACATACCCCTTTGGACACTAAAACCCAACGGTGGCCGTCTTTCACCCTGAACGGCGGGGGTAAACAGCCAGGCCGTGAGCGATACGGTCTAATTGATATACATGTCGTAGGCAAATTGTAGAATTTTACAAACGGCGTCCGTCACTTTGCAAATGCTCGGCATATTGTATTATGCCAGGGATTTACGGTCTCTGTCTGTGTATAGTAAAAAAAAAAACACAACCCTAACCTAACCCACCATCTTATCCAAACCAAAAATTTCTAATTACGAATTTTCGGCATATTACAAAATCCCGATCATTTGTAAACGGTGAAATTGAGACTTTCTTATGCGTGATACAAAAGACTTTGAACAACACTGTCACGAAAAAAGTGTTACTTTCAATTCATGTTTTATACGCCAATTGGACATAATTTGATAAGCTTTCAATGGGCGATTGTGAATATGTGTGGTTCATGGTTAAAAATGAGTCATTAAATTAACTTTTTGAAGTGCATTCAGTTTAATTGATTATAAAAAATCGATTTGTGTTACTTTAGTTATAAATAATTAATTTGCAGGTCGAAAGGAATTGGAGAGAAATCGTCACCGGTGAATATAAATTCCAGCGACTATTTTCTGAGGTACTTATTTGTGATATCAATTCTTACTAATTTTCATGTTCTATCTAAAAATTGCACTAGTTGAAATAGTTTTTTTTTATACATTTAAGAAAGTAAATATTAAAATTGCTTTATAGGCAGAAGCGATTGAAAAGGTAAAGGTGTCAGATATCAAGAGTTGGATTGAAAGACACTTTGCAACCGGGAACCGATCGCAGTTTAGGAAGCTATCCGTTCAAGTGAGTATACTATAAAAATTATAAACAATCATAAGAAAAGGAAATATGAATAAGGCAATGTGGATATTTTTGATTCTTGCTTGTGTGTGACCACACACATTTTAGAAAATGAAAATTATCGTTTGTTTTAATTTATTAGATTATTAGCTTTAGGCTAGGCCGCAGCCGCAGGCGGAACCCTAGTATTAAATAATTAAAGCTTCCTCTTGAATCACTCTATATTAAAAAAATATGTTGCATAGGGATAAAGGAGCAGAAAAAGCGATTTTTATAAGTATTTAGTATAGATGTAGTGATATACTTTATGTAAAAAATATTATTAGTTGGTTATTTTGGAACTGTACATCTTCGATTAATTAAAAAATCGTTTGTTTTCCAGATAATGGGTTACCTTCCCCATAAAGGCGCTAACGTAACGGAAAGCGGGAAAGACTATGACTTACACTATCTAGACGCGTCTAACCCCATCGGCGACAACGTTGAGAATGACACCAACTTCATAACCGATATAGGAGAATTCAAAAAACAACTACCCTTCGTTAATGTACCTAAAGTTGAATTGGGACAGTGTTAAATAAATTGAGATATTCTTTTTCTCACTCTTTCTTCCCGAAAATTGTATATGCCTCCCTTTCTGCGAATGACTCTAGGTGCAATATTTATGAATAGACAAATTTGATACTCGAGTAAATGTGTGTACTTAATTATGATTTCTTATCGCAATTTTTTGTTTCTTGCTATTTTTTGAAGTCCATAGAAGTTACGCATACGGGTCTTGTTCAAATGAATTTCCTATTTTAGCGCATATTATACAAATGTAAAAAATATGACGGCATTACTTTTTCATGGTGCAGAATTAATATTGATTGTTAAAGATATAAAAAAAGACGAGACAATGTATTTTATGTCAATAAATAGAATAAATTTTTAGTTATTTTTATTTTGATTTAGTAGATATGTTACGTAGTTTTACGTATTCCTTGTGTTGAACTAATTAATTTGCCTTATAGATTCTTAATTTTAGTTTTATAATTTATATCTGAATAATGTTTGTTATAGAAATAAATTATTTTACTTTTGACTCTGTTTTTTTTAAATTTATTTCTTTAAGGACGCGTTTACGAATCTGACAAAAATACGCAGTTTTTCGGTGCATTTTGCGGCGAAATAGTACAAAACCAAATTAAACTAATAATTACCATAAATAGATTACTCCTTAATCTTTAAATGGTACTATATTTTAAGTCGAAAATTTTGGTTTATAATATTGAAAAAAATAATTTCCGTTGCCTCTTCACCCAAAATTGACAATATCGTGCTGAATAAACGAACATTTTTCTTGTATTTAATAAAACAAATTGATTTATTTAAAAATATTTTAAGTAAGTAGACATGTCTAACTCAAAAAGGTACTAGATAAAACTATCAAAATGTTACAAATAGGCTGAGAAAAAAATTAAAATCAAATCTTATTTTTTCACATATTTAGCTGTAACGCGTGATACTTATTGCATTGAAATAAGGGTTATTTTATTTGTCACTACCTTGAATTATTGCAACACAATTTGTAATGAAATATTTTAGTAATTTAGTCTGCGCTCAGCCGCCGTTGTGAGTAGACACTGTGACGCTTGTAAGCAGCTCCTCGTTTACGAAAAGATCACTGTACGAATACAAAATATTTCACCTAATAAACTTGATCCTTCACGCATTTATTTTATTTATAGATTTTATACTTATGGGATTATAAATTTCATATTTAGTTTCTGACTTGATGGAGTGACCTGAACGTGTACTTCGAAGACTGCTACTGGAACTAATAAACGATTAGAGCTAGGTATGCCGAGTTTGGGCTCGTTTTGTTAGTTATGTTGAGACCTTACCTCCGGACTTGATGGAGTGACCTGAAGGTGTACTTCGAAGACGGCTACTGGAACTAATAAACGATTAGAGCTAGGTATGCCGAGTTTGGGCTCGTTTTGTTAGTTATGTTGAGACCTTACCTCCGGACTTGATGGAGTGACCTGAAGGTGTACTTCGAAGACGGCTACTGGAACTAATAGACGAGTAGAGCTAGGTATGCCGAGTTTGGGCTCGTTTTGTTAGTTATGTTGAGACCTTACCTCCGGACTTGATGGAGTGACCTGAAGGTGTACTTCGAAGACGGCTACTGGAACTAATAGACGAGTAGAGCTAGGTATGCCGAGTTTGGGCTCGTTTTGTTAGTTACGTTGAGACCTTACCTCCGGACTTGATGGAGTGACCTGAAGGTGTACTTCGAAGACGGCTACTGGAACTAATAGACGAGTAGAGCTAGGTATGCCGAGTTTGGGCTCGTTTTGTTAGTTACGTTGAGACCTTACCTCCGGACTTGATGGAGTGACCTGAAGGTGTACTTCGAAGACGGCTACTGGAACTAATAGACGAGTAGAGCTAAGTATGCCGAGTTTGGGCTCGTTTTGTTAGTTACGTTGAGACTTTACCTCCGGACTTGATGGAGTGACCTGAAGGTGTACTTCGAAGACGGCTACTGGAACTAATAGACGAGTAGAGCTAGGTATGCCGAGTTTGGGCTCGTTTTGTTAGTTACGTTGAGACCTTACCTCCGGACTTGATGGAGTGACCTGAAGGTGTACTTCGAAGACGGCTACTGAAACTAATAGACGAGTAGAGCTAGGTATGCCGAGTTTAGGCTCATTTTGTTAGTTATGTTGAGACCTTACCTCCAGACTTGATGGAGTGACCTGCAGGTGTACTTCGAAGACGGCTACTGGAACTAATAGACGAGTAGAGCTAGGTATGCCGAGTTTGGGCTCGTTTTGTTAGTTACGTTGAGACCTTACCTCCGGACTTGATGGAGTGACCTGAAGGTGTACTTCGAAGACGGCTACTGGGACTAATAGACGAGTAGAGCTAGGTATGCCGAGTTTGGGCTCGTTTTGTTAGTTACGTTGAGACCTTACCTCCGGACTTGATGGAGTGACCTGAAGGTGTACTTCGAAGACGGCTACTGGGACTAATAGACGATTAGAGCTACGTGAAGGTAGTCGTGATGATACACCCGAAGGGCAACCGGAAAGATATGACGATCAATTTTTGAAGGAGAACATGAAGACACATTTAATTCGATTTTATAAGAACAGCCTCCTTCCAGAATTGACCGATCCAAGATTCAAAAGAAATATGGAACTACAGGAACATTCATCAAATTGCCGTAGTAATAATATGAAAACTAAGAATTAATTAAAAAGAATTGTTTTTCTTGAGTTTTATCCATTTTTTTATCTTTTACCCTACATAACCCTACCCTATCTATCCTACCCTACACTACTCTACTCTACACTACTTTACCCTATTCTACCATACTATACACTACTCTACCTTACCAAACTTCACATAAACCATGTACTTAATAGTCTGAAAAAAGCCTAAACATTTTGTTTGGATAGGTGAGCCTGTTCTTGAGTTATAAAATTACAACGCAAAGTGGCATCACTACATCACTACATAGTATAAAACAAAGTCGCTTTCCCTGTCCCTATGTCCCTATGTCCCTTTGTACGCTTAAATCTTTGAAACTACGCAACGGATTTTGATGCGGTTTTTTTTAATAGATAGAGTGATTCAAGAGGAAGGTTTATATGTATAATAAGATCCATTAAGTAGTGGAGAAGTACTGTTATTTTTGAGGTTTCTAATGTGATGTCGTAAAAAATTACATTTATTCCGCTTACATTGCAAACGCAGGCTGAACCCTACGAGTTTTATCAAAATAATGTACTAAGTATTATACACATTGAAAAGGTCTACAGAAAAGTCCGCGATGGTATATGTCTATCTCTTATGGATAACCCACAATAACTTTTTTTTGTCATTTACTTTTTACGACAAATAATGGCTAATTTTCGAAGCGATTTTAACCAATACAGCATTAATCCTTAAGCAATTAAATACCATGGATACATTGTTCATTTAATATAGATCTATATGGCCCTTTACACCGCATGATTTAAGTGAATATTTTCGAAGATATTACAGATTTAAAAATTGCGGGACGTAGCGTTTGCGGCCGCCCGGCTATGTATTTTATACCCGTGCGAATTGCGATGCCGGAGCGGGCCGCTATATTTTTATACCTATACAACGTTCACAATTTTTCTGTAGTGTATTTAGTATCAGCATTGCACCTGTGCGAAGCCGGGGCGGGTCGCTAGTATTATTATAAAGAGGAAAGGTTTGTATGTATGTATGGTTTTCACGCATAAACTACTGGATCGATTTTGATGAAATTTGGCACAGATAATCTTTAGACCCTGAGAAAGAACATAGGCTATGTTTTATATTTATTGCGAAATATGTACCACGGGCGAAGCCGGGGCGGACCGCTAGTTGATTATAAATAGATAGATACATTATATTATCACTATCATCACTATTCACTACATAGTACATATAAAACAAAGTCGCTTTCTCTGTCCCTATGTCCCTTTGTACGCTTAAATATTTGAAACTACGCAACGGATTTTGATGTGGTTTTTTTTTTAATAGATAGAGTGATTCAAGAGGAAGGTTTATATGTATAATAACATCCATTAAATAGTGGAAAAGTACTGTTATTTTTGAGGTTTCTAATGTGATGTCGTAAATAATAACATTTATTCCGCTTACATTGCAAACGCAGGCTGAACCCTACGAGTTCTATCAAAATAATGTACTAAGTATTGTACACATTGAAAAAGTCTACGGAAAAGTCCGTGATGGTATATGTCTATCTCTTATGGATAACCCACAATTACTTTTTTTTGTCATTTACTTTTTACGACAAATAATGGCTAATTTTCGAAGCGATTTTAACCAATACAGCATTAATTCTTAACCAATTAAATACCTTAAATACATTGTTCATTTAATATAGATCTATATGGCCCTTTACACCGTATGATTTAAGTGAATATTTTCGAAGATATTACAGATTTAAAAATTGCGGGACGTAGCGTTTGCGGCGGTACCGGCCGGCCGCCGCGGCCGTGCCATTGTACCCATGCGAAGCATGGGCGGGTCGCTAGTTAGATATAAATAAAGATACATATTATATACGTATGATATAAGATTTTTGATAGATTTTATTAAAGTGAAACTTTTATTACATCGTCTCAAACTTTTTGGTCTGTGTAGCGCATGTCGCGTGTATCGCGGCTGCCGAGTAGGTATACCTACTCGGCACGCGACATGCGCTACACAAAGCAGTGTTCGGAACCGTTCGAACAGTTTCACTTTTACCGTGGTTTCATAAAACCACACAACATTTTATTTATAGTAATGTTTCAGTATATTGGAACTTAAAAAGTATTTGCAAGTACCTATCAGTAGTATATGTATGTGCCAAATAAAAGTATTTTCTTTCTAGTTTTCGAAAACCCACTTGCATTTGATACCACAACAAAATTATATACTAAAAAAACGAGCCCAAACTCGGCACACCTAGCTCAGCTCGTATATTAGTTCCAGTAGCAGTCTTCGAAGTATACCTTCAGGTCACTCAATCAAGTCCGGAGGTAAGGTCTCGATATAACTAACAAAACGAGCCCAAACTCGGCACACCTAGCTCTACTCGTCTGTTAGTTCCAGTTGCCGTCTTCGAAGTACACCTGCAGGTCACTTTATCAATTGCGGAGGTAAGGTCTCAATATAACTAACAAAATGAGCCCAAACTCGGCACACCTAGCTCAAATCGTCTAGTAGTTCCAGTAGCCGTCTTCGAAGTACACCTGCAGGTCACTCCATCAAGTCTGGAGGTAAGGTCTCAACATAACTAACAAAATGAGCCTAAACTCGGCATACCTAGCTCTACTCGTCTATTAGTTCCAGTAGCCGTCTTCGAAGTACACCTTCAGGTCACTCCATCAAGTCCGGAGGTAAGGTCTCAACGTAACTAACAAAACGAGCCCAAACTCGGCATACCTAGCTCTACTCGTCTATTAGTTCCAGTAGCCGTCTTCGAAGTACACCTTCAGGTCACTCCATCAAGTCCGGAGGTAAGGTCTCAACATAACTAACAAAACGAGCCCAAACTCGGCATACCTAGCTCTACTCGTCTATTAGTTCCAGTAGCCGTCTTCGAAGTACACCTTCAGGTCACTCCATCAAGTCCGGAGGTAAGGTCTCAACATAACTAACAAAATGAGCCCAAACTTGGTACACGTAGCTCTAATCATCTATTAGTTCCAGTAGCCTTCTTCGAAGTACACTTTGGCAAGTACTTGTTTACCAATCAATCACTGTCCAATGAAATTAGGTAAATGGTATCTACTTTTGTGACCATTCAACGTTACAAACAAATCAAAGTAAATTAAAAAAAAAAACATGGCAATAAAAATAAGTTCAATTATCAAGTCGTGTCAGTTTAGTCATAATTTCGTCGTTTCTCGCATTTCGCTGTGTGTGTGAGCCGTGCACGTGTAGTAGTAAGACTCAAAACGTAAAATTGATGCGCGTCAATTTGTATATGCGTCCTTAAGAAACACCTTAACTACTGTCTTTTACTTTCTTTATTCTATCTTATTGTTTCTCTTTCTTCTTCATTGTAAGATAGCTAGATATTGAAATTAAATTATCACTGCCATATAGATTACATACTTTTTAAAGTATGCTTATAATATATGTTCAACAATTTATATAATAATATATATAATAAATTAATGTGTAATATCTGAATATGTTATTTATTAAGTAGAATATACTATAAAGTACATAATATAACATTTACAAAGATTTTAATGTATGGGAAGTAAGTAAATTAATAATAATCAAGTGTTCTATAGACATTTAAAATTTCAACGTAATTGCCGTACCCTTTACTGCTTGAATGTAATGGAGATCTTTTCAGTTTATAATTGCTAATATTTACAACTTTAAAGTACGTTCTAATTTTGTTTAAAAATGTGTTGATAAAGATCGCTTCTTTAAAATTTGCATCTCATCCCATTTGTCCTACTCATTCGATTGCATCGATATATAAAATGTTTAGCAATATACGCAATATGTAAGTCAAATAAAAAATCCATATTTACATAATGATACTATTTAATTAACGTAACAAGACGACTGTTCACATAAATATAATAACAATAAAGTATACAAAAGAATAAATTGTTTATTATTTCTAAAATAAGTTTAATACACAATTTGGATTCTACCATCGAGATCTTGGAAAATAATTTTATTTTTGCGCATGTTGTCCTGAAGAACTTTGTAATCTGTGTCGTAGATTTTTAGGTTTTCTCTGTTTTGGGATAACATCTGAAACAAGAAAAAAAAATATAATTATTGTGGTATTATAAAAAAATCTACATAATATGTTAAATTAAAGTCCTTAGCATGATAACTATATAGACAATGGTATCTTGGAAGATAATCAATCTTTGTTAAATTAATTGATATAGATATTGCCGCGTGGTTTAAGTGTGGTTGAAAAATGGTCTCTAACAATTATCTATTCGTTTATCAACTATTGCAATTGTAGTGCACTGACGCGAACAAGGCATTTCGATGACGTTATTATAAAATTTTCTCATAAGATGAGACGTGAAGCAAGCCCATAAGATTGTAGTCTACTAAAAATTGCTCAACGTGGCACCGCCATCACCAATGTAATCTTGTGTGAGCGGTAGGTCAAGGTGGCATGTGTATCAGCATAAAGATGACGTTATGACACGAGATTTTCTCATATCAAAAAAAAAGGGCGCGGCTAAAGAAGTTTACCCTAAAAGCACACCCCGGACACTCCATACAAAATTATCGTTTTGACAGTCACACTGTAGAGACTGCAAATGTGTGTGTTAACGCTTTATGGTTGGCACATTAATTGTGACTAGCGTAAAAAAAATTCGCGTTTTTCTGATGAAATACATCCGTAAACAGCACAATATCTAACCATTTTCTACGAAAAACGATAATCACAAATACAAAATAATAAATTACTTTAAGTCATTTGATTAATGTTGTCAATCTTCGTTGCGTATCGTCCTTGCAGAAAAATATGGACCATTTTTAGCCTGATCGTGCGGGGTGAGGTAAGTGTTTAATTTTGGCGGGAGGCGGAGAGTGTCCGTTCTGTAGCGTTTAGCTATTATTTATTCTGTGCTAAAAGAGTACCCGCTACCGCCATCACCAATGTAACAAAAAGAGCTAAACGCGGCTAAAAAAGATTTTCCCTAAAAGAAAACTCACCGAATACCCGCCCCCGCCATCGCCGATATAGTCCTGTGTGAGCACCCGGTAGGTGGCGCGCGGGTCGAGCGGCGAGTAGCGCGGCACGGCGCAGTCGGTGCAGCGCACTGACGCAGACACTATGCGCGAGCCGATGGGCGCTGATGCGTTGTATACGTTACGCATGCCTGGGGGATTTTTTTTTTATAAATAATATTGTTTTTTCTTATGTGTATTTTAGTCTTGTAAGAAAATGTAAATTAGCGCAATTGAGCAAATCCAGATTTTTTTTGACACTGCCTTAAAATCCGAAAATTACGTCTGCGCAGAAATAAGTAAAATTTTATCACAGATATTTTGATAATTCATTAATTGAAAAATGACCAAATGCCAGACCAACGACGTGATAATACTAAGCACATCCAATTTTATTTATTTTTTAATTTTATTTTATTGCTCAAATTTAAGAGTTTATTAAGATTACTCTGTTCAATATTGGATGACAAATTATATGAGGTAAAACTTCATATTTGTAATGAATTCATACCAGCGACTTGTAACATCCGACTGCTGTAGAAGCTAGTGGGGTTAGTCTGCTGCACTCCGAGTGCGAACTCGATTGCTTCCAGAATGTATTTCCCCTTTAAATCGTACACTTGCACCTTATTTTCAAATGGCACAGCCATTAATAATGCTTCGGTAGTAATGTCTGCAATAGAATTGACATGTTAATTGAGTCTTAAAGGATCAGTAATCTTAATTTAGTTAAACAGTTTAATTTTTTTTACAAGTAAAAAATATCAAGCAATTTTATTTTGCTTTTCACTCGAGTACCTACGAAGCAAAATGTACCTGCTTTTTTATCCAAAGAAAAATAAAGTGTTACATTATCAATAAGTTACTTCTTATTCTTTCTTTGTTTTTATCAAATACGCACAAATTTAAGATTAACTCTCCTGTAAATAATAATTTTAGCTTGTTTGTAAGTTGTATCAGTATAAAAATAAGACATACTTCCTGCTTCAATAGCTACACGAACGCCGCCCGCGTTGATCATACAAAGATGTGCGTAGTTCCAATTATCTCCGCTTGCCTTTGATATCATCTAATTAAACAATATAATGATAAATTACTTATTATACGTATAATAGGATCTTTTAAATCGTCAGAAACTGAAAATATGTATCGGAAGACAGAAACTGTATTATATAAACATTTACCTTAAAAGATCTTTTGAAATAGGGTGATTTAATATAGACTGCATTAATAAATGATAGGCACCTAATATGTGAATGTGATGTCGAAAGGATATGCTTAATAGGTAATTATATATTTAATTTCTAGTTATTTGCTCCTTTAAATTTTGCTTAGGTATTTGTTACTTGTACAGTGTATTAAATATATATTTATTAGTACTTATTTTTTATAATCATTAGTACTGACCTGTTCAAGGAAAGCTTCACAAACCCAGCTACCAAGGTTACACTCTCCCCGAAAGCAACGCGCGCGGTTGAGTAATGATAAGGAACGGCCTAATACTTCGCGGCTTATCGGGTATAGTTCTGCACGCCATTCATCTAGTAGTTCTTCCATGCGAGCATCTTAAAATACGTAATTACAATAATATAGTGTAATTCATTCATGTGATGATTTAAATTAACAGTAGGTATTATGGGCTATGGCTACAATCGCGTTGCTCGCGTCGCTACTTGAAAGCGTAACACAAATTAGCAAAATAAATAAAAATAAATATTTCAGAAAAAAATAACATGCTCGACCTGTACCTATAAGACATTGGAAGGGTAAACATTTGGAAGGGTAGAAAGTTAAATCTCGCTGTACAACGCCAACAAGCCGATAGTTAACGTGCTAAATGATAAAACGTTAGTAGTAAAACATTTGGATCCATTGATTACCTTTTATGATAGAGGTTCCGAGGTATATAGGATGACCATCCCAAGACACTATTTTGCCTTGATTGTCAAAGTACAACGTTATATCTCCCAAGTAACGTGTATAGCAAGATGCTTGGACGATCAGTATCTGTAATAAAAATATTTATATTTTTCGTGTTCAAGTAATTTATAAGTCCTAGGTACCTTAAATTTAAGTTCCATGTTAGATATGGAAAAGAGTTGCACATCTAGCTATTATCGAAGAAAATCAACGGACAAATAATTATTCATCATGAATAGATTCTTTGTTCTACGGTAAAATTATATCAAATATACCAGGAAGACTTTTGGAATTCGATGCTTATCAACTACCTATTCTTATCCGCTAGGTACTCAAATTTAAATATATTTAAATGATAACGCTCAAAATGTTTTAGTCAATATTAAAAAGTCTCTTTTTAACAGTGACCATCTTCGAATCCATTACCGTCATCTATGCAAGGGTCGGATTTTCCAATAATTAATCATAATACTTATCACATAGCGTGCTTAATTCGTGTTGTAAACGAGGTAAAGTCATGTTGATATGCTGATAACATCGCGATTGCTATCAATATTGTTTATAGTATCGACTATTTTCAATTAAGGCATGGTTTTCAATTATGGAAAATAATTTTTATTGTTATAAATGTTAATAAATTATAATATTTTAAGGCGTACAATACGTCACTTTGCCATTTGATACAGATAGAACACAGATTTTCACTTGAATAAAAAAAAATCATAATCCCTACCATTTAAGGTAAGTATAATAATTCGAGAATTTAATTTAAAGATCGAGTTCATTCGAAACTGCGTTACCTATTGCATCGGATAGATATCTAGGTAAACCTTACAATATTTTATGAACATCCTAAATCTTCAAATATATTGAAGTAAGTTTTAGATTTTTTGATTTTACTTGTATACGTAGTATATTATTATTAGTCTGTGATTTTACTATGAAAAATAATGCAATACTCTACTTACTCTATGCCCATTGCTCTGTGTGACAACAGTAGGGTAATCCCCTGCGGGTGTACCATCAGGGGCTTCACCAGTGAATAATAATGTGTGGGAATGCGCTCCAACTATAATGTCTACGTCTGGAGACATATTAGCTGCTAATCGTCTGAAAATATAAGCATAAAATATATCAGTGACCTACATATTAATAGCTCTATAAAACAACGTAACAAATAATTGCTTCCGAAAGAGTAGGTACTGGAGAGATATGTATTATTTATTTAAGCCTTTATAGGAAGAATATCGTTTCTATAATTTATTTGTGTATATTCGCTAGCTCTAAGAATAGGTCGCAAAATATTTTTACACCTCTACATGTACCTATCTACAGGGTATCTTGGCCGAAGAAGATTAATTATCGGATAACCTAGTAGGTACTGAAATATTTACCAACTATGAAAACCGATACTTAATAGAAGAGAATATATCCATAACTTAAAAGTACTATATTTTTATATGCATGTGACGACTTACTGGTCACTATCGTATCCCACATGCGACAGCACAATTATAATGTCTACACCTTGTTCAGTCAAAATAGCCGCTTCTCGATTAACTGCTTCTAATTCATCTTCCATTATAACACGTCCTATGTCTGCTGAAAACTGAAAACGTGAAATTTTAAGTAGGCTAGAATATTTTTTTTTAATATAGGAGGGTTAAATCGTTTATTGGGCGTACAAAAAGGTCGTTAATATCCTTTCAATTTGATTCTGTAACATTATTTTAGTTCAGTTTTATGATAGGTACATAAGATTGTAGATTCTCTACATGTGTATTAGAGCTAAAACCTAGGCACTCATATATTTTGGATTAAGGTGTCCGGGACCACATCCCAAAAGGGGCTCGTTTCGCTCTCAGGATCTAAAATCGTAAAAATTTTTGACGTCATACAAATTGTTATCATTTATTTTACGTTATTCGATAAATTGATAACAATATCAGTGAATTAATCCAATCAGTCGCTAATATTTTTGATTAGAATGCTGACTTTGTTTAGTACCGGTTAACATTTTAAACAAAACGTTATACTAGAGGCACAGACAATAAAATAGATATAGGTAGTTAGGTACCTAAATTTAATATTAATATGATAAAAAAAGTAATAACATACCGTACGTAACAGAATACCGATGATTCCAATTTTGCGGTTATTCCTTTCGACAATCACATGGTTCTTTATATATTGTCCTAATTCTGGTTCGAAAGTTGTGTTCACGTTAGCTCCAAGCATAACAGCATCCAAATGGTACAGGTATGGCAGTAATCCTTCGATACCGTGATCGAACTCATGGTTACCTAAAACCTAGAACGAAAAGGACATTTGATTTATTTGTCTCTAGTTGTGTAAATTAGAAATATTTTATTATAAAAAAAATACTGCATCTATCGAGTGTGATACAAATAGGATCTTCGAATTTTGGAGCTTTTATACTGAAGTAGGTACCTTTGGTTGACTTATCCACGACCTACATTAATGCCTAAAAATAATATATTTCTGTTTCATTTGCCTCTTTACACTTTGATTATTTTTCAATACTTATCTTCGGACTAATAAACTTAAAATTGAAGAAAATAATCAACTCACATGAGCATCATGCTTAGGCAGCAAATTCATAAAGTGCTGCGTGACATTCCATCGCATGAAGTTGTACCAGACCGTTCCTTGGAAGGTGTCTCCCCCATTTAGTACTAAAGAGTCTGGTTCAGCCTCCAGCGCCTGTCGTATCCCCGTGTAAAGCCGGGAGAAACCACCGATACATACATCGTCTGGGTTTATACATGAGCTCCCAGATGACGCCGTCACCTCGTCAAAACTAAAAAGCGATGTTTAAATATTTTCTCAGGGAAAATAGGGTTCTAACAAAGTAAAGGTGTAATATGAGGTTGTTTTGCCTACTTTTATAAATTATACAGAATGATTAATTGAGAAAATTATATCAATGTGAATCACCAATCGATCTCGATTATTTCTCTTATGTGCTACAGTGTTACTATTGTTGCAACCCTACTGATGGCTAGTGCCACACAAAAGATTGATTGGGTTCACAACAAGTTAGATGTATACCGGGTCGTTCTAAAAATGAAGATGAGATGATTGTAAATATCAACCATATTTACGTTTCGTAAGGTCGAATATTGCAATTATAAAAATGTGTTTGTGGGTGACCCATTGATAAATTGGATAAATTTTATATTCAAGTGTTTTAATAAAAGTTTCCGGTTTAAGGTTTATTGTGATTTATGAATTCATAACTAAGTACTTACTGAGCATGGAAATCATTATAATGTATAATATTCAACTTAAATAAATCTTCAGTTTGCGCAAACACTCCCGCAAACACAAATAAAAACACCACACAACTCCTCATGTCTGCCTCCACTATACTTCCTACCTAAATAAAAGATTACAGTTTGATATTGCACATTCAAATATTTAGGATCTTATCAATTTATACCACTTAATCGGGCTTAATTTTTATAACTAATAAGCCCGATTATTATTATTATCTTACAAACTTATCAAATACTCTATCTAAAAAGTAAAATTCACGTAAATTATCAGAAAATGCAAAAAAATCATACTTACCGTCTATTACGATATATTTTTTATTTTACTTAATATTCGCTACAATATTTTATGCATATATCATAAGTTTTATAAAGCTTAAAATGCAATTTTACGAAATTTATCTATCCATAGGTAAGGTAAGGTAAGCTCAGTCTTTTAGACAGTGAGTCCTCTGATAATAGGAGAAGCCTCAGCATTCTCAAGAAGGTTCCGATTATAGTGGTTTCATTGAACGAAATATTATATGATATTGAAGAAAATATTATATGAAATCTAAATCGCTTATTATAATTATTTTTCTCAAGACTTCTCTCAGGTTCAGTTGAATTTATTTATCATATTACATATATGTAATATGGTTTTAAACGAATAAAAAAGGTATGGGTAATTCTAAAACATTTATTTAAATTAATTAACTCTAAGCATAACAGTGACAATAATACTTGAAAATTTTCTACATTAAAAATAAATATTCGCCAAAAACCATAATAATAAAGTAGATTGAAATAAAGTTCAAAACGAAGCGAAAAAAAATCAACTATGCGACCTGTTGACCAATATAATTTCTGATAGTTGGCTATAATATTATACTCGAGGCTTTCCACCTACTTTATGCTTTTGGTTTTTGATATAAGTTTATAATCCGTCAAAAAGTTTATCTCTGGAATGTTATTCCTGACTTGTAAAATAATTTTATTCTAAAACATATAAAAAATGTAGTCGATAATGAAATCTAAAGGAAGGTAATTAGCATATAGTTTTACATGAAAGTTTAATATAATATACCTAGTCTTACATCGCATATATATATATTGTTTCGACCAACGAAAGCTCTTTTGATACAAATATTCTCTTTGGCTTGTAATGTATGTCGACATTAAGTGTTAAAATATTTATTTCATTACCGACTTCTTGCTTACACTTCACAAAATATTTTCGATCAAATGCAGGACCCAGTATGAAATGGTATAATTCGATTCAAACCGAGAGATAATATTATTGAAAAAATGTTGAAAAAAAATATTAAAAAAAACCGTCCAAAAGATTTGTGAAGTGTATTCAGGGTCTGTTAAAGAAATCATAAAAAACATTTAAAAGTTAGGCAAGGCACTTTTTTACTAAGGCTAAATATATAAATACATTCACATTGTTATAAGATTTAGAATAATTTAATGTAGTAGTTTCTAAAACATGGATAATAAGTACACGCTAAATGAAAGTTCAATGCAGTATAGTATATAATAATAACAATATAATTAAGCATAGTTCCTCTTAAAACATTACCATACAGAGCGAATTATACGTTTTATTTGGTTATATTATGTAGTTTGGTTAAAAATAATAACCCATTTTCATCACAGGTTACAAGACTTCGCATTGTTATACCAAAACCAACGTATGTACTTATACGCTCTGTTTGAAAATATATTTTACAACAAACATCTAATAATAGTAATTTACACTCAAAGAAGGCGTAATAAGTTTATTTGCATTAAATACGCCTCAAAAAGTCATGTCATGTGATGTTGCTTACTACTTGTAAACAACAAGCCAACAACAAGGTATTTTTTTGTTTTTTATCAACAACTTTCGTCATCTTATATTCTACTATATACGCCTTTGAACTCCTTTGAACTCCACATATAACAAAACTTGTGCCATTATTTTTATAATTTCGTAGGTATGTTAATAAAAAACCAAATGCTATACCCCTTGGCGGAATTATTGTTCAATTTCATTAAGAAAGTTATACGATTCACCGCACTTTTCATTCAAATAACAATCTTCTTTGACCACACGGGCCGGAAACCTATATGTTTATAATCATAATATTTCTTTCAACACGGTTAGTATCAATAATTATATGAAATACTAGCTTTCCGCCGCGGCTTCGCCCGCGTTTTCAAAGAAGAACCCGCATAGTTCCCGTTCCCGTGGGATTTCCGGGATAAAACCTAGCCTATGTTACTCGTGGATAATGTAGCTTTCGAATGGTGAAAGAATTTTTAAAATCGGTCAGTAGTTTATGAGCCTATTCATTACAATCAAACAAACAAACAAAGTTTTCCTCTTTATAATATTAGTGTAGATCAATGTAGAGCATGATAATAGGCTATTTGACAAGGTTTTGAAAACTGTCTCAAATTATTAAGATACGTTTATAGAGCACACAAAACACATGTTTCTTAATTTTTTGTAGTTATTCATTGAGAAAATGGAAAATAAAAACATGATATTCAAATATGCCGCCAAAACACAATTTTGAAGAATATGGCGTCTCGCGACCATGGTGACGTCACAGCGGCGTAAACATCAACTTGCTCCTAGTACTTATTGTTCGTTTTTGTTTTAATTATAGTATAATTAAGTTAATCTGTTTAAAAACCAGAAAATGAGTTCTTATAGATAGTGTGTAATTCCTAGATGAAGAAATACAACTATTAAAATCCCTGACAAACTATTTATATGTGCTCCAAAAGATATAAAAATGCGTAGAAAGTGGTTGCAGTTAGCTCGCAGAAATCCAAGTGATATTAGATATATCAATTAAAACAGTTATATTTTTTTTTGAAGACCACTTCGATGTAAGTATGGTGTTGAATACCTAGAAGGCAGTTTATTTTATTAGCAATACATAGTATAAATCGTCTCATTCTTACCTGCTTGAGGTTAGATAATGATATATTATATAAATTGATGATGACGTGTTTGTATTGATATTGAAAATAATCAATACAAACACGTCAATCCTATATACTGGAGGGCTGAAATGAAAAACAAAGGGCATAACCTAAAAAATGTATACTTCATAATTATTGTGCTATTGTGATTCATGTTTGTAGGTAAATTTAACTAAAAAGGTAATGAATGACGACTGAAATATTAACTTACGTTGCTGTTTTCACATTTCTCAATTCAGGAGCGTAAAAATCTGGGTTGTTTTTAAAAAACATGCCAACCATTATAGCGTCCACATTAGGTAGATTTCTACTGTCTGCTTTTTCGAAATTTGGTTCCATGACAAACAAAAATAACATATAAAGAACAAAACTGATTACAGACACCTTGAATCACAAGAAATAAGTTATACAAGAAACAAAACCAAAAGCGAAATTCAGCAACGACGTGAGTAAACGTTGGGATCACTTGTTATTTACGCCGCTGTGACGTCATGGCAGATGCAGCCAATCATGGATGTTTTCGGTCACGTGGTAATTTAAAAAAATATGATGTTTTTTCTCGACGATTTATAAATAAATAAGTTATTATTTATATCATTTATTAATTTAAATCGCTTCAAAAACCTTATATATATATGGATTACACAAAAAAGTAATTTATTTTTTATACTGTCAAATAGCCTATTGGCTCATATGACATTAGGATAGCTTTGGAATTGATACACACAACTAACTATATGGTCGAACTAAAATAGTTTATTTTAAATTAGAAACTTGTATAATATGATCATTTGTTAGGATATAATATAGCACAATCTACGATTTCATTTAATCTCCTATTGTACATACTAATCTTTATATCAACCCAAACCATTTTTAATCTCAAAATGAGTGAAATATATTTAGGTAAGAATCATAAAAGTAGTGGGGTGCAAAATTTAATAATAATAAATATTAAATAGCAACGGAGATCATTCGATATTTTTAAAGTATTTTATTTGAATTGTAATATAGTTTTCTTGATTTAATATATTCTGTTATTACATATTTTAATTATTTTTGTATATCAAATCAATTTTAAAGACAAAAGCGTGTAGCTCTCAAAATTCAATACAATGAAATGTTAAATCTTCAGTGATACAAATAAGCACGCTTTCTACAAACAGTTGAAATACATTTTCTCAATAGCCTTTCAATAAAAACATAAATAATATTTAAAAATAATAAATACTTTGTTCATCACTTTGATGATGTAAGTGCAGGAACTACGTCGTTTAAGAATATGGCGTGCGAGGGTTGACGTTGATCATCTCTGTAGTGCTGTAAAAAGGAAAATTAGTTTTACATTGGTTCGCTATTTATTATTTATCTAAGTCTTTACAAAATTATAAGTGGAACTGCGTTTTACAAATATTAAATTAATTTTGTATACCTATGTTGTGATTAAGATGACTCAAAACCAGTCATGATTTGACCTCATTAATTTTCAAAACTAATAAATATAAGCGGAACCAGTGAAAGTGAAACCGGTTTAAATTAATATGCATTTATAAAGTAATATTCAACAAATACAAAGACAAGATGTTTAAGAACAGAATTACTCATCAACTCAATTAAAATCTACACTACACAAAAACTATATCACGTTTATTTTTTCCAACGATAACTTACAAATTAGTATTTTGTAGGGATGGGCCAGCATCCACATAATAGGTTTGAGAGGGGGAGGGATATCTGTTATCAAATGAGGATGTCAAAATATGATTTATTTGTACCTACTATTTCTAAGTATTTTTTTAAGGGATTGAACATATTATTTTATGTATTTTTTTCAAAAGAATTGAAGTATTTGCGCAAATTATACCCATTTGTTTGGTAAATAACAATGTTTCTCTCATATTATATTTTTCATGTAGTTATATTTTAGATGATATGAATAAAATAGTTTAGTACAAAAATATAATTAAAGAAAATCTGCCTAATAGATATATGCGTATAAAAATAAGTTACATACCTCTTAGAGCATCTAACGTGAATAACCAGAAGAATGATTCCAAGCAAAAGGCAGAGAGTACCCACGACTACATAGGCCACACCTAGGAAAGGGTTTTTGCCTCCCAACAGTGATGTTGTTGATATTATAAACGATTTCGTTCCTTCAAAGTCGATAACTGGATAATCTGTAAGAAATATTTAGATTTTTAAATACTGACTTGTTTTCAGCTCTATTAATAAAAAAAATGTTGTGTGGTTTTATGAAACCACGGTAAAAGTGAAACTTAGGCACAAAATTATCGTAATTGTACGATAATTATCGTACGGTTCAACCGTCACGCGACATGCGCTACACAGACCAAAAAGTTTGAGACGATGTAATAAAAGTTTCACTTTAAAAGTTGAAGTTCTCCAAAATTGTATTCTCTAGGTCTATATGTTTCTTGACTTCAATGATTTAAATGAAAGAATGATTTTTTTAAGCAAGTAGCTACTCGCCCGGGTTGATCCATTTATGTATTTGGTTTTTTCAAATTTTAAGTAGATCATCCTAATTTAAGAGGAGACAAATATCATTAAAATCTATTCGTCTATTCTGTTCTAGAATTCTAAATGTCGTAATTACCACACTGAATGGATACATAAAATATGGATATAATAAAGCAGAACTTACTATATTCAACACGCAGTACATAAGGTCCCTTAGCGAGTCCGACGCTAAAGCCAACTTGCGTGTGGTCAACCCTACGGTATAATTTGCGGAAAGTTGGCAGTGCCGCAGTTCGCATCCAAACTATTAGTTCTTCGTTCTGAAATATAATGTGTTTAATTTTAAACTTGTGGGATAATAAACGATTAGAATAAATATAAATGCCACTTTAATAAATATAAACTAAAACAATTTAAGTTCGAAAGGTCTATAATTAAGTCTGTAAAAAATATTTTTTTTATTGTAAAACACACAGTTTTCAAAAATATGCAAAAACTCTGTGCGAAATAAGTAAAATGCGATTTATAAGTAGGACTGTATCGTAGTTTTTTATTTAATTACCTGGAAACCATTGTTTTCAGTGTTATTGGGATCCAGCATCCAGACAGGTTTCCTCCAATTCACTGGCTTTGTGAAGTTTGCAAATGCTAAAAATATTATAATATAATAAACAATTCCAACATAACCATTGGCATACTAAAAAACTAGACTCACAATCACCTAAGGTCGTCGAAAAATGTCCTAGTGACATATAAAATATTCACTCAAATTTGTACCTTATTTCATGGTAGTAATGTTCAAATTCTATTGTATACACTCATGAGAAATTTTACTGCTTACGTCACTTTTTAGGCTTATTACTATCCCCAGACATTAAAATAATCACATAAAATCGCTGCAATACACTTTCGCATTTATGATATTAGTAAGGATTAGCCACTCATTCTGATTTGAGCTGCCCCAGCAAATATATTCCGCAATATTGCCCCTTTTTTGTGATTTCGCTCAATAAAAATCTTCTTTGTGCCTTAACAAATATAAATATCTTTAAAAAATGCTCAATTGCTTGGGCCCATTTCGAGTTTTATACTTAGCAACTCATTTGGTGATTCATTTTTATGATATTGATAACAAAATTACACACAGTTTTATTGATGGGTAATAACTAATAATACCAACAAACCATGTGCTTTTCTCTAATAAATTTGACATTGCGAATATTGAAATAAATTGATACAGCCAAAATAATGAAATGAATGATGTTTTATCACCTCAATTTTAAACTGTAAAATTGGTATGTAATAGGATTTTAATTGCTTATTGCAGTGCAACATATTATAAGAAAAAAAGACGTGTGGCACTCAGGGACTGCCGCGGTAAAGCTATTGCATAGCATGCCTTCAAGCCACACCTCCGAGCCCGTCGGATTGGGGAGCGTGAGGTTTTTTCGTTACGAAATTTCTCGATTGGGTCCCCGCGCCGCGCTCAAGGCCCGCGATAGAAGCTATGCAATAGCTTAATAAAAATGTATACATATAAAATATTAATTAATTATTTGCCATGTTACTTACCAGTTTTAAGATCGCCAGGAGGGTTTCTAAACTTAATATCCTTATCTGATGTCCATGCTATACCAGTTTTCAGGACTGGTACATCAACACTTAAACCCTGTGACCACACTTTAAGGGTATCTGGAACAATTAAATTATAGTTAAAAGTTAGTTCATTATAATTTATTTAATTCACTTATTCATTAAAACATCATTGGTCCACTGCAAGCATTGTGTTTTAACAATTAATTATAATGATGAAATTACAATAGTTAAATGATAACAAAAAAAAATATTATTAGAACCTAAAATACGAACTTTAAGTTGTTATCAACTAGTTTATCTAGAATTCAAGGAAAATTAATTTGTTGAAATCAATTTTTTTTTTATTGTTTTTTAGACTCAACTCAAAATAAGAACCAAAACAAACTGTAAATTAGAGGAAAAACAAACTTAGAAAATAAATATTCCTTACCGTTAAATAGAGAATTAGCAATAGCTCCACAAGGTGCAATGGGCTTCAGCTTGCCATCTTCTTCAGCAAATGCAAACGGCTCACAATCAGATGACGGAGTCAGTGAAAGGCGGCCTAACAGCTGACTGTCGTCACTGTTGAAGAAATTACAGCAAAACTTATATTTTTTTACAAAATATACTTTTTATGACTTTTTATGACCAATGTCATGGTCAATGGTCATTGGTCATGGACAGTGGACACTATCATTCATGAATTTGATATTTTAGTTTTATGGCGTTCAACTGCTTTAAAGATATAATTTTTAAAGAATGAATGAATTTGATTACGATTCGGCGGAAGAAGGGTTCTATGATTATTCTTTAGCCCTTGTGATCAAATTTTTTAATTCTTTAAAAATGTATAACTCTTTTTCTTTCTTTCTTAGTTCATTTAGGTGACATGTCATGTCCTTCTATAGTAGAAATAAACGCGAAAATATACTCACCGAGACTTGACATATCTTCTATGGTTTTGATAGTAATTGCTCAATCCATAATAGAAATATACATCCCCTTTGAAATCTTCAGTCAGATTAAAATTAATTTGACACACACAAGGGTCCATTCCATTTTCTTTAATAAATTGTGCACAGGTAATATTTTCATCTTCCTTCATACAATGTGTATAATCTATAACATGCTCTTTTACCTGTAAAAATGTCGTAAATCAACGAAATGTTTATATGTCCTACAAAATTGTTTATGGAAACAATACTGTATAGGGATTCCCTATTTCTGTAGCTTACCTCATCTGAGAAGTAGAGTAATCCAATACCAACTGGTATAAAGGCGATACCGATAACAAAAAAAGTAGGAAGGACTGTTCCAGCCGTAAGAATTGGCTGCCATGCAGGGAGACGCTGCTGCTTGAATGCGGATTCTATAAACATACAGATGTATCAATCAGAATCAATACTATCAAGGCCAAGGAAAAAAGGTGTGTAAATGTTATCCTTACCAGCAGGACGCCTAGATTTCACATTTTGATCTGAGGTATCACTTGACGTAGCCATTGTATTTACATTAAAGTAAGCAGCATACAGATTAAAATATTAGAGCCTTTTCAAAGCGACCTTTAGATGCGATGGCAAAATTTACCTACAAATTACAATTCACAATCGATCTCTATCATTTTCATTTGTCAATTGTCAACTGTCAGTGACAAAATGACAATCTGTTTGCAGTTTGACACATGATTATTTGTCACAGATTAACGTATACTTGGAATCACTTGGAATACTACATACCTTCTACATAAACCCCGTTTTCCAATTACAGCACTAGAGCGCATTATGCGGCATAATGCTTAACGTTGAATGTTCCAACTCGTAGAGTGAGAATGAACCATAGAGGAGGCACTAAAATGACAAGTAATGCGTGAGAGAAATACACTTATGACTATAAAGCTAAGAGCAAGCGAGACAGAAACATTGTTTTTTGTTTCTCTCATGTTATGCGATTTCTTTTGTTGGGGACAAAGGCAGTTTGTCCCAAACAAGCGGCTACAGTCCATTGTTTTGCTAGTTTTCTGTTTTTTCTCGCTGTTAAGTGACTTCAAAGTTTAATAAACGTTGACAGTGATCTGTTTTAATCCGACTTTAAGTGAAAATATGGTGCGTTGTAGTGTGATTGGTTGTAAAAATCGGCCGGAACGAAGATTACCAAATATTACCTTTCACACGTAAGTAAACTTATTTGAAGTATATTGTTTTATAGAACTGGATATAGTTGATACATTTTCATTAACTCTAATGTGAAATTATCTACAAATATATAATATTTTCATCGAAATAGACGTAAACATTTTTTTGTGTTATCCGACTAAATTACGAAGTGTTCTTGTTGTTCAGGACGCCATTTGTTTTTACGTAGTTTCAAATTTATGGTATAATCATGTGATTAACATTAGGGATACCAGTACAGGGTAAAATTTTCCCCAAAATCGTGAAATGTTTTTTTAATATTAAATATGTTTTTTAGGTTTCCAAAAGAAACAAGTACATTAAACAGATGGATTCGAGCTACCGGAAGGAAGAACTGGTTACCAGGAAAAAGTCTCAGAATATGTTCTATACATTTTGAGTCGCGTTATTTTCGAAAAACGAAAAAAAAAACCTATTTGATGCCCAATGCAATTCCAACACTTTTTACAACAGTGAGTAATTTTTGTGATGCATTTAGTTTGGATTTAAATGTTGTAGTTTAAATATTCATAGACCGATTTTGTTGCTACGTCTACATAATAAACAAAACAAGTTATTAATTTATTTTTATAGGGGTATATTTTCTATTTATACTAAATCAAATTTTATTTTTTTAGGATATTATTGTTGAGCGACTGAGTACTGCCCAACAATCAAAAGTCCATGGACCAGGTCTTAAGGTAAATTAATAATTCCATTGCACTTTCCCACGAGCAACAACACTGCACTATTTTAGAACTGCACGACATACCGTGGAGAGGAAGTTTATGAGGTGTTGTTGTGTATGTACACGGCTCATATGAATGTGTGAAGCCTGGATTAGTCACCGGTTTTTTTACACCTTTTATTTTGTACATGGATGTTCTTAGTATTATCTGATTCAACTAACTTAATCTTTTCAGGATGTTGTTGAGCTACCTAATACAAGAGAACAGGCGAAAACCCCTGAACCAAGTCTTGAGGTAAATTGATTATATTATAAAATTATGGTGAAATATATATCTATACTAATATTATAAAGCTGAAGAGTTTGTTTGTTTGTTTCAACGCACTAATCTCAGGAACTACTGGTCCAATTTGAGAATTTCTTTCGGTGTTAGATAGCCCATTTATCGAGGAAGGCTTTAGGCTATATATTATCTCAACAGACCAACAGGAGCGGAGCAATGCGGGTGAAACCGCGGGACATAGCTAGTTAGTAATAATTTCATTTGGGTACATTTTGTACATTTATGTTATTTGAATTTTCTGGTTTACCGAAGTTAAACTTTATCTTTACAGGATATTATTGAGCTACCTAGTACTAGCAAACAGTCGAAAGCCCCTGAACCAAGTTTTGAGGTATATCATTATTTCATATACAACAATAAATTAATGAATGAATACATTTATTTCTGAAACAATGAAGTAGAGTATAGTAATAATTTCATCACGCCGGTGCCAGCGCATGGTGACAGCGCTTGTGGCCGATCACGGGGCCAGGAGCAGGAGCCGCCGTTGTGAAACTATATAGTGCTCGCGCAATAACTAAAACCGTAGCAAATGTTAAAGAACAGCCGAAGTGATATCTTTAATGGCGTATAGGAAATGTTGCCACAGCGTGGTTTTATAGCGTGACCAAAAAATATATTTTGAAGAGTTACCGTGGGAGCACTGTAACTGTTTAGAGTTATTTGTATAAGTAGTATATTTTGTCTTATTTAGGTACATCTGTGTGGTCTTATATTTTTTAAAATTGTAAAATTATTTAAGTTGGAAAAGGAATCAAATCTACTATAATTGTGAGGGGAATCTAAAGCCTGTAACATAGTTTTGAAGTTTGAACTAATACATGCTTTAATTTCCCCAAATATATAAACTGTATTATTTTAATCACAGAACAGTAAAAACATATAGAAGTGCTGTAATGTCTAATTAGTATGAAAACCAGTGTCGCCAAACCCACACATTTAAACCGATAGTTATACAGTACACTACAAGTAAACTATGCCTTTGATTGGACAGCTTAATTTGAGTAAAAACTGACTTAGGTTATAAATTCAGCATTTCAATATGTACCCTAACGCACCATGTTACGGTTTATTTTAGTATAATATCCCTAGGTATATTAGCTGTTTTGTTTCTCATTGCACAGAAATTCCAAATTCGAAAACATTCAGCTACTCCACAACAGAGGGCGTTAGTTTTCGATAGATATAAATTTGAAACGCAACACATAGAGATAAGGTTGAAATTTGTGTCACTCAACATTAATGACATTAACTTGATATTTATCTGATGCTATGCTCTGAGGGATGTCAGCCTTGTTATCGATAATTCACAAATAAATATTTTTTGTGTATTTTTTTTTTTTTTTTTTTTTTTTTTTTTTTTTTTTTTTTTTTTCTTTCTTTTATATGAGTATAGTATAATGCGTCACATTTTGGAGTATGTTTATTACTACTAAGTACGTCTTTTTATATTATTATTATTAAATAAAAAACGGAATAGAATAGTATTAATAATAATAATAATAATAAGGGCGTAGGGATGTGACGACCCCATCGCCCACGGTTGGAATATCTATTGTCTACGTGACAATAGATATTCCACCCGTGCAATCAGTCAACCCGCAGGACACCTTGTGGCGGGGTGTCGGGGAGTAGCGACCCCGCGGGAACCGAGTGCTCCCGGGGGAGGCCCCTGTCTTCATCTCCGGCTCGCCTTCACCGGCCGGTCGGAGTGAAGCCTGACGAGGACAGGACCCCCACCTCTGGCTTGCCTTAACCGGCCGGCCAGAGTGGAGTCGCGAGAGCTTTTAGCTCGAAGGGTGGATGCGAAGCGTAAGTGGCGAGTGGGCACGTGATGCTGGACCCTCAGGGAGCGCGTGATCGTAGTTTAAAGTCCAGGGACGCCTCTCCACCCTTAGCTGCTCACAATATGTTGCCCCCTTGTCGCACTATTGCAGCGACTTATTTCGGGGGCCCATACAGTGAGAGGGCGAGTCACCACCTGCCAACATATTTTTACTTTCTTTTAGTAGAAAGGCAGGTGCCATAGTTTCCCATAGTCCTCAGTACCAGTCCATTTAGCATCCCAATCCATAGCCCAATCATTAAATTTCCATACCCTGCAATAGTCCTACATCGGCCGCGGACTGCCCAGGGCTGTATCTCTATAGTGCAGTCATGGGCAGGCTGCGGCTGGTGTCCCATAACACATTAAAATTCTCGAAAGGGCCTCTGCGTGTTGGATCCGTGTCCCCACGTAAGCCTTCCAAAGATCCGGGTACTGTCCTTCTGGTGGTACCCGAGTATTATGGAAATGAGAAACATAATAATAATAAATACACTTTATTCAGCACCATGTAAATACACGTAAAAAAAGAAACAGACAATATGATTATAAAGCTAAAAAGGCGGCCTTATCGCTACTAAGCGATTTCTACCAGGCAACCTATGGGTAGGATTTTTAATTATAAGAAAGAGGTGAAAACAATAGGTGGTGCAGCAATGAAAATGAATTACAGTATATTTAAACCATACAACTACTTATATTATAAATACATAATAATATGTAATAAAGATAATTTAAGAATACCTACTTATATATTATATACATATTAATATATACGTACACATAATATACAATACATACAATACATAATATATATATACCTATACAATACAATTATTAAATAAAATATAAGGATACTAACAATTTATTTGGGAGAAGAAATGGTTGAAAACTAAATTTTTAAATATGTTCAGCGATTTCGCACGTCTGATTTCAATTGGCAGAGCGTTCCAAAGAAGTATCGACTGTATATGGAAGGATTTGTGGTAAAATTTTGATTTATGGGGAGGAATTTTCAATAGCAAATTGCCAGTGCAGCGCAGATTTAAATCAACATTCGAACGAAATTCAAATTTTTCTTTAAGGTAGACAGGGGCTTGAGGATAGAAAAGGATTTTGTACAAAGATGTAAGTACATGCATGTTGCGACGTAGACGTATGGGTAACCATTTGAGCCTCATACGGTATTCTGTGACGTGATCATACTTGCGGAGGCCAAATACGAATCTTATACAAACATTTTGCAGCCGTTCAAGTTTGTCCAATTGCAATTCAGTAAGGTCAGTATAGCAAATGTCGGAATAATCGAGGATGGGAAGGAGGAGGGACTGTGCAAGAGAAATTTTTGTTGGAATGGGTAAGAAATTCCGAATACGTCTTAACGAATGTGATGCAGCAAATACCTTCTTACTCAGTTCGTTAATTTGTTTGTGCCAAGATAAAGTGCGATCAAACATAACACCAAGATTTTTAACCGAATCACTTACCGGTATAATTGTGTTATCTACAGTAATAGGAGGAAGAATTGACCAGTCAATCCTCGAAATGAAACTGGGACTCCCGATGATAATAGATTGAGTCTTTGATGGATTGACTCCCAAACCGTATGATCTACTCCAAGCTACTATCGAGGCAAGATCCTTATTCATCAATCGAATAGCAGATGGTAATTCTTCGAGAGTTGAACGAGTATAGATTTGGAGATCATCTGCATACATATGTGAGAGCGAAGTAAGGGAAACAGTGATATTATTAATAAATATGGAAAAGAGGAGAGGAGAAAGGACGCCACCTTGTGGAACGCCAGCAGTGATGTTTGACCAAGTTGAGAAAGTACTATTAACTTTGATTCGTTGCTGACGCCCCAGCAAGTAACTTTGAAACCACGCAATCACCGTTGGAGATATGTTAATGGAGCGAAGCAAGCTCACTAGGATATCAAAGTCTACAGTGTTGAACGCGTTACTGAAATCCAGTAAGGTAAGAATAGTGAGCTGCTTGTCATCGATTCCCGCTCGAATATCGTCAGTGATCTTAGTGAGTGCAGTAGCCGTACTATGCCCAGGACGGAAGCCAGATTGACAAGGATTTAAGATGGAGTTTTTGTTGAGGAAACGGGTTAACTGTTCGTGGACTAAACGTTCCAGTGCTTTGGATAAGAAAGGGAGGATGGAGATTGGACGATAATCGGAAAAGGATGCAGGATGGATTTTTTTAGGTAAGGGTAGAACGTCTGCATTTTTCCAGGCATCCGGAAATATGCCAGAGGAGATGGAAGAGTTAAATATGAAAGTTATTACAGGTGTAAGGATATCAATAATAGGAAGGATCATACTGCGGCTAATACAATCACCACCAACGGCTTTAGAAGAAATCGATGAAATGCTCTTCTTAACATCACAATCGGAGAATTGCCTGAAATGGAACGGTTGATAATTAGGAGTTTGATAAGAAGAAAGATTATTTAAAGTTTGTGATTTATGATTTGAATCGAAGTTAACAAGATTTTTTGTGAAATGTTGGTTCATCTGATCGATATTGATGTTATTTGGAAGAGAAGGCTGCTGTTGTTTACCAACTCCTAAGGATTTTAGAAATTTCCAAACCTTGGCCGTGTCGCCGTCCTCGACTGAATTATAGATATGGCGCCGCTGAGCATCTCTACATAGTGTATTGCAGTGATTCCTAATCTTATTGTATTTGTCCCGGTTAGCAGGAGAGTTGTTTGATCTTAATTTTGCTTTAGCCCTATTTTTAGAATTTATTATCGATTTAATGTCGTCAGTTAGCCATGGAGCTGGTAAGTGTTTAACTTTTACCCGTTTGACAGGTGCATGATGGTCATATAAATTCACCAGTAAAGAATTAAACACATTTACCATTTCATTTACGTCACTTGCATCGTACACAAGACTCCAGTCAATCTTGCACGCATCCTGATTCAGTCTATCAAGATCCATTCCAGCAAAATTTCTCTGCAAGAGGATTTGAGGTTTTACTTTAGGAGCACGCAGTTTATAGGATAGGAAGAGGAGATCATGGTAGGAGAAAGCTTCCGCGGGATATTGACCATGTTTACAGACAAGGGTAGGATTTGAAACAAGGATTAAGTCTAATAGGGAGGGAGAACTGTTTGGGAAGTAATGAGTAGGATCTAGAGGCAGTATGTGGAGATTAAAAGAATCGACAATTGAGACAAACCTTTTAGCACGCGAATCATCTTTAACCAGGCAAGTATTAAAATCACCCATAAGTATTATGTGGTCATAGGATGGTACAAAATTCTCCAGCAATTGATCAAATGACGCAAAATAGTCCACATGCATCGAAGGACTATAAAATACTCCTAAGAGCATTTTGGTGTGAGAAAGGGATATCTCGACAAGGAGATGCTCAGGAGCATCAGGAGGAGGGGGTTGACAGGAAGAACTAATAATTGAGAAAGGAATATGGGAACGCAGGTAGATTGCTACACCACCACCCGTTCTTCCAATACGGTCGTTGCGTATTAGTCGAAAGCCGGGTATGGAGTAGCAGGAAGATGGGAGTGTGGGCTTTAACCAGGATTCGGATATCAGTATTGCATGGATATTGGGATTGGATTCAAAGGATAGTAAAAGATCTGGATAATGCGCTGGGATACTTTGTGCGTTTATATGAACGACATTGAAATTTTTAGAAAAATCGGTGAAGTTGTTTATGAGTAAAGATTGTAGAGATGGGTGCGATACACTTTGGAAGCTATCATTCGTACTGCTGCTTGAATCGGACGATAACGCTGAGACAAAACTATCATTATTAGAGTCAGACATAAAAATAAAAGTTGATAAATAAATTGTAATAAATAATAATAAATAACAATACCTATAAAAATAATCAAAATAATAAATACAAATATATGTGATATATAAGCAATTATACCTAAAAACAATCTATCAGTTTATCCTTTACCCATCAGTTACCTTTAACATAAGATAGTATGGTAATAAGTAATAACATTACATAACTATTAAAAAAGAAAAACAACAATAATATTATATTAAAAACACTGCTTACAGCTAATCAACTAATATTCAAAAATGCACGTATCTATGATAAAAAAAAAAAAAAACTTGTGACGGTGACATTTGACTTGTGGTATTTGACGTAAGTGTCATAATTGTTTACAAAATATAGTGTGCCAATTAGAACTATTTCTTTACATATTATTAACATAAACTAGCATTTTCTAACTACCAACGCAAAAAAAAAAATAGAAGTTAATTGTAAAAGAAGGAGCATATCACACACAAATGGAGATTTGAAATAGCAATTTTGGCAAATAAAGATAAAAACATAAAACATACAAGTCCAGTGGCATAGAGAGAAGCAATAGAAGTTATAAATGATAATACCAAAGCCATAATCAGGAAGGAAATAAAAAAGCATATCAAAATACAGACAAGAAAAAAGAAGAGTAAAGAACAATATCACCATATTGACGTATTGAAGATCTATTTCTTGATTACTCTTTTGGATCTTGGAGGCAATTTATCTTTTGGCTGGAATCCAGATGATGCAGTTGGAGCTTTGTGAACAGGCCGGTTTGAGGCAGAATCACTGACAGGAACATCATCCAAGTCTGCAAGTGCATTAATTTGGTGCCGATTCCCATCCGGCCCGATCAGAAAGATGTTGCCATCCCTGGTCCAACAGCGCTCAACACCAAATCGCTTTCGAGCAGCCATGAAAACATCGTGCCTTGGCTTTGTCAAAAACTCAGACAATGTGATGCCAGATCCCTTCAAATCTTTCTTGGCAGACCAGATCTTGTGCTTAAGCGATATGTCTTTAAACTTGACTACTATGGGACGGGGTCTATCATTGTTGCTTCGTCCCATGCGATGGCAGCGGCTGAAAGATGTTATTGAAGCATCGGGAATATTCAGATGCTCGGTTAAGATACCAGCTACAGTAGAGTCCACTTTTTCATTTTTATCCTCCTTCACTCCATGAATTAATAGTATCTTCTTCCTGGTTTGCATCTCTTGTTGATCAACAAGCTTATTAAGGAGAACAACTTCGGACTGAAGGCATTGTAATGAAGTCAGCACAAAGGTTCGGAATACAGTAAAGTCTGAAGCCAATTTCGACGAGGGACTACCCATTGGTGCTGCAGATATAGCTTGGAGATCCTTTTGGAAGTCATCCATTCTGTGATTGAATGTTTCAACCATTTGCTGCATGGACTGTGCAATAGATTCCATGATTCAAAGGAATAGTGCAAGATAGTGATAAGTGAGGTTATGTTGTTGTGACACTGATTTTAATAGCTACCAAGTTTAAGTGAAATAATTATAGGATACAATAACCAATGGCCAAGGTATTTATAGCATATTAACTTTTTTTAAAAAATATTAAGATGAAAACGAAAATAATATTTTAAATTAAACAGCTGATCAAACATGTGTTTACTGTCACACACCTACCCTCGAAAAATTAATCTATATTTACAAAATACAAACAGAAAATATGCATTATTTTAAATCTTGGAACTGCAGTAGGTTTGCTGTATCGGTGGCCTTTGTTAGACTGCTTAGTGATGTTCGGCATCCAGTTAACTCGTCACGTTGCATTTATCCATTTCTCTTTTAAATTAGCCTCTTTGGGAAATCTATAAATAAATTGGACAAATGAAAGCTAAGGAAAAATAAATAAAATTTAACATTTATAATGTTTGTCTTTTCTAAAGTATCGATACTGTCGATATGCGGCATAAGCATCACTAAAGCGACATTCGTTTGTTTATTGCAATAATATTCCAGAAAGTCTTGTTTGCTGTTCAATCTATAATAGTACTAATTTCTTACGAATTAAGGTTTATTTTGACTAGATATTTGTATACAATTTTGACAATTTACGACAAGCGAAGTTATAACATAAAATATAATTAAAATAAATAAAAATAAGACTTACCGATGGTATGAAATGCCTCCATTGCTGATATTATTTCGTCTGCTATCATTTTTGCACTCTAATACCGAACAACACGTCCTAATTAATGAATAAATATGGAAAAAAGGTTTGACAGCTGACAACCGACTCGAATATTTTTCTGCGCATAACTGAGAGCAAGTTAGGTGATCTTACCTTACTAGTGACACGTGGGCCACGCCCACATCACACTTCTATCTACTTTACTGTTCTGTGATTTTAATACTTTTTAATTAAAGATTTTTTTTCTATTATATATTTCTGTTTCAAGTTTGCAAAAAATAACTTAATATTTTTTTTTCCAGGTGGAAACACCGAGAAAAATCAAATTAAGAAAAAAATTAATAAATAAAGAACGTGTAGCCGAGCAAAGAAAAAAGAAAATTGCAGTATTGAGGACAAGGGCGTGGCGGTTAAAGAAAAAGAATGCAGAACTGTGCAGCATATTAGAAGATTTAAAAGCCCGATGTTTAATAAATCAAGAATCTGCTGATGTTTTGTCATCTATAGAAACGGCAAATAAGGACTTTTTAAAAAGATATATTTGTAAAGAATCCGCACCTAGGAAGTATTCTGTAGAGTTAAGAAAATTTGCATTAACTCTCCACTTTATAAGTCCAAGAGCCTACGATCATGTTCGAAAATATTTCAATACATGCCTTCCTCACCCACGAACTCTTTCACGGTGGTACCAGTGTATAGACGGTAGTCCAGGGATCAGTAAAGAATCTTTAGAAGCAATAAAACTACTCAAATTAGCTAATAGTATAGTGAATCCATTTCGCAAATTATTTTGCGCCCTATGTTTCGATGAAATGGCTATTAGAAAGCATGTAGATTTTGATGGTCAAAACTGTATAGGGTTTGTAGATTGTGGCAATAATATAAGTAGTGGTCAATTAGCTAAGGAAGCCCTTGTCTTTATGCTAACTGCTATAAATGGTAGTTGGAAAATACCTTTAGGGTACTTTTTAATAGATGGTATTTCGGCATACCAAAAAGCCAATTTAGTTCAGACCTGTATTAAAACCGTTCATGATGAATGTGGAGTAGAAATTTTATCACTTACATTCGATGGCTGTCCAACAAACTTTGCAATGGCTAAATTATTAGGGTGTTGTTTACAAGATACTCAAATAGATCCTACTTTCCAAGTAGGTGACAAAAAAATTATTATATACCCAGATCCATCACATATGCTTAAATTAGTACGGAATACTTTGGCTCAGAAAGGACCCATCATTGATAGGCAGGGACGCACTATTTCCTGGGAATACATCAAACATTTAATTGACTTGCAGGAAAATGAAGGACTTCACCTAGCTAATAAACTGAAAAGATCTCATATGAATTTTAGGCAACAGATCATGAAAGTAAAGTTGGCTGCTCAGACTTTCAGTAATTCTGTTGCTGATGCCATAGAATTTTGTAACGAAGAACTTAAAATAGATAATTTCTCAAATTCGGAGGCTACAGTAGAATTTATTAAAAATATAAATGACTTGTTTGACATATTAAATTCAAGAAATATGAATGCATATACACATAAAAAACCTCTATTCGAGGGAAACTTTTTAAATACTAAATTGATTCTTGAACAAATATATCAATATTTAATGAAGTTACATTTAGGTGGCATGCCCATCCTTAATACAAACCGAAAGACTGGATTTTTGGGCTTTATGATTTGTATACGAGGGATAATTTTTCTATACGAAAATTATGCCAGAAGTGAATCCTTACAATTTCTGTGTACGTATAAGCTTAGCCAAGATCACTTGGAGTATTTCTTTAGCGCGATTAGGGCTAAAGGTGGATTTAACAATAACCCTACAGCCAAACAATTTAAATCCGCTTTCAAACGGATGCTAGTCCATGGTGAACTTAAACACATCACTACAGGTAATTGCATTCCTCTACAGGAAATAAATATACTAACATATACCAAACCGGAAATTGCAATAAATAAAACCACAGAAAGAATTAAACTAATAGATGAAACTGATGATTCTGAGATACGTGACATTGATTTTATCCGCACTATGGATGACCACGACTATTTAAGTGATCCTAGTAAACTGACCGAATTTTCGAAACAAATTATTATTTATATCGCAGGGTTTGTTGTAAGTCAACTGAAAAAAGAACTTAAGTGTCCTGATTGTACGTCAGTTTTGACTGCGGATAAATTTAAAAGTTTCTTGTATAAAAAAGACAAGGGGGGACTGCAATATCCTAGTAAAGATGTAGTTGCCATTTGTACATTTAGTGAGAAAATTTTCCGTCAAAATAGAGATATGAGTAAGAAAAATTATTTTCAATTTTCATACTATTTCTCAAGAATGTCTCAAAAGATGCCTTAATGAAAATCTTTTTTCAAGAATAAGTGATCATTTTAAAAATCAATTATTTTTAGACTGTCACTATTCACTTTTAATTAAATCCATCTGCGGAAAATATATAAAAGTTAGGATGCACTATGCAACAAAAAAAATGTCTGAGGTGGATGACAAGGTACGCAACTTTTATAACAAGTTAATTTTATTTAAAGGTCAATAATTTTGAAGGTCAAGGATTCAACACCATCCTTAACTCTTAATTATAAGATTTTTTTTATGTTTGTATTAGTCATCACTACATAGTATAAAACAAAGTCGCTTTCTCTGTCCCTATGTCCCTTTGTACGCTTAAATCTTTGAAACTACGCAACGGATTTTGATGCGGTTTTTTTTAATAGATAGAGTAATTCAAGAGGAAGGTTTATATGTATAATAACACCCATTAAATAGTGGAGAAGTACTGTTATTTTTGAGGTTTCTAATGTGATGTCGTAAAAATTTACATTTTTTCCGCTTACATTGCAAACGCTGGCTGAACCCTACGAGTTTTATCAAAATAATGTACTAAGTATTATACACATTGAAAAGGTCTACAGAAAAGTCCGCGATGGTATATGTCTATCTCTTATGGACAATAACTTTTTTTGTCATTTACTTTTTACGACAAATAATGGCTAATTTTCGAAGCGATTTTAACCAATACAGCATTAATACTTAACCAATTAAATACCTTGAATACATTGTTCATTTGATATAGATATACAAGGTGAAAGGTAAGACATTTGAAAAATTTAGACAGGAGCTTCTACTCATGAAACTGAACAACTTTTGTTCTACAACTTTGCTGAATTTGTAAAAAAAAATTGGACTTTGTAAGGAAACTTCGCTAATCAGCTGACAGATTTCCATACAAAGTCCAAATTTTTTTCTATATAATATAAATAGATATTATAATTATATATAATAATTATATAATAAGATATAATATAAACTACCTTATGTCCGATTTATTCCAGATATTGATGCATGCCAAAAAGGAGGACTAGGCCTACTGGGGATACCTCTTTAAAAAAAACGCACCTAAGGTTCTTACCTCACAGGTGGTGTGGAAAAAGAACCAATACAATACAACAGTGAATATATATATATATACTAGCGGTCCGCCCCGGCTTCGCCCGTGGTACATATTTCGCAATAAAAGGTTGTGCCAAATTTCATCAAAATCGGCCCAGTAGTTTATGCGTGAAAACCATACATACATACATACATACAAACCTTTCCTCTTTATAATATTAGTATAGATTTAAAAATTGCGGGACGTAGCGTTTGCCGCGGTACCGGCCAGCCGCCCGGCTATATATTTTATACCCGTGCGAAGCCGGAGCGGGCCGCTATGTTTTTATATACAACGTTCATAATTTTTCTGTAGTGTATTTAGTATCAGCATTGCACCCGTGCGAAGCCGGGGCGGGTCGCTAGTTAAGTTAATAAATAACAAAATCTTTTCAAATCTGTCTTTTTCTTCATAAACCTATCTTACAAAAAAATACCCAAACATTTATAGATATTTTGCCAGTTTTTCGGATAAAAAGTTTTTGTAATAGTTGGCAACATTGACGTAAGGATTCGCCATCTCGTTCGGGTATACGCCGATGTGATCTCTAGTACATTCTCCCTCTACGTTCCAACTACAGCAACGCTTCGCACAATCGAGCACTAGAAAAAGTAATGCGCGTGAATTGATGCGTGCAATCGATTTATCGTTAGTAATTATTAATTGATGGAAAAAATTTTAAAGCTTTCGTTTCATTGTAGTTTTTTCGAAATAATCAAAGTTAATTCAAATTGTGTTAAAAAAATAAATATAAGTATGGATGAAAAAAATGTTAATGAAATAATCAAAATCCAAATTACTTAAAATAACCGTAAATATTTTTCAATTATTATGTATACCACTTTATTTACACATTAATGAGGTTATTGCTAACTCGAATTTTTTTTTTCAACACTGAACTTAGCGCAACCTGCTGGTGCGTTTCATGTTCCAATTAAGCATCAGCATAATTCGGCATTGTGCGGCACTGAGTCGCATTATGCTTTGTAATTGGAAAACGGGGAATGTTAACTCAACAGGAAGGAGTAATGAGACCACAAGTTGTTGAGGCTTTTTTACAAACTATTTTCCTTAGATCATTAAGTAATGGATGGAGTACGCTGGCAAATGTTCTAACTAAACTTTCTGCTGATTTTGGTGCGGGGAGGGCAACTCACACTATTGAATTACAAATCACACATTCACAAAAATAATTTGTGTCACGAAAGTCGTAAAAATTTACGACCTTTTAAGTGACGAGTTTTTAAATTCAACTCTATCCCTAAGTTCATAAAGATTAAATTTGTATTTCATTCCAAGTTGTTTCGTGGGGAGTGTGGTTCAATATCGCGTTCTAAATTAGAATTTTATAACTAAGATCATAAAGATTAAATTTGTATTTCTTTAAAAGATAGTCTCGTAAGGAATGCGGTTCATTATCGCGTTTTAAATTCAACTTTCTCTCTTAGTAGATAAAGATTAAATTTGTATATTTTCTTTCCATGATAGTCTCGTCTCTTTCTCTCTCGAAACATGACTCGATTATTTGTCTTGATCATATCGCTAAACAATACATCGACGATTATTAGAAATTGCATTTAATTAGAAATGTACGTTAAAAAATAAAAAAATATACACAAATTAAAGGTTATTCCATCTTTTTTAATATTCGACATGTTTGAATTGCTTCTGCAAGACTTGACACTCAGTGCAAAACGGCATTTTTAGCGGAGCACTCGCAGACGTCGTTTCGATGTTTTACGAATACGCAGAGTGTTTGTAATCGATTACGCAAGTAGTTTTTATGAAAGCATAAGATTTTTCGATTCGAATAATCTTATATCTCAGCAAAAGGGGAAACGCCTGCGAGTGTTATCCATTACATAATGATCTAAGCCACAATCTAAGCTATTTTCCGATCTCTTTTCCGATCGATGTTAACTACTCTAGGGTTACCATCATAGCTTTTTTATGTGTCAAATGATCAACAAAATAATAAACGTCACTGTCATTTATAAAATTCAGTTCACGATTCACAAATCACAGAATTGCAGCTTTAGCATTCTGTTGTTTGTAAGTGATTTTGCTGTGAAATTTAAAGATTCAGTTAATTATTGGGTAGATTGGAAATTAGGTTGTGTTTAATAGAAAGTAGAAAACTACTTTAAAACTAATTATATAAATATGTCGAGTGATACAGCAAAGAACGTAAGTATTTTTATTTTGTCATTTTGCGAAGCCTGTCTGTTCATATGCATACTAAGCTTTAGCTTATAACAATAAAACTTATGATTTTGTTGTATGTACTAGTGTTGAAAAATGAATGACTCAGTTAATTCTGACCGTCGCATACTTACCTACTTACGAAGCGCCATACATACATCTGCGTGCCACTAGTGAAATGGATCTCGATACAGTTAGCGGATGTGTGTCAATGTTTACGCGTACCGGCGGCATATTTATAGCATGACTGTTTTACTTATTGTCTTTAACTTTAAACCATAACACAACATTGAAATTCTTCACTAACTTCTTATTATCATATATTATAGTTGTATTGACACAGTTACCAATCACAATGGGCTTATCAGTAATGGTAATGGACTTTAAATACTTAGGAAAGTTTCCTGTTGTTAACAGGAAACTTTAACAAAGGATCATATTATTATAGTTAAATTTCAATTCATTCATTTATTATAATATGTGATTGTTATATAAATACTTATTTATATTGTATGGTCTTATTAGACATTGTGTATTATTCCTCAACACATTTTTTTAAAATTATATGTATATGTTATTTTTTTATAAATTGACCCATATGTTCTTTCACAGTTTTCAAACTTAGAAACCCCAGGATATGTTGGGTTTGCAAATTTACCCAATCAAGTGCATAGGAAGTCTGTTAAAAAAGGGTTTGAGTTCACCCTCATGGTAGTGGGAGAGAGTGGTCTGGGCAAATCCACTCTAGTAAACTCACTGTTCTTGACTGACTTGTACCCAGAAAGAGTTATTCCAGATGCAACTGGTAAGCATATATTTAAGCTTAGAATATAATTAATAAAGTGCTCTCCTTGTATGGTAGAGTAATCAAATGCATATAGGTCAAATTCATGTTAAATAAGCATTGCAGGAGTATTTTGTAGCAGCTTTACTTTCTATCTAAACATAAATCTATATTATAAGTTAAGCTGGATTTTAACACTAGTTCATATGTTAGCTGTGTTAGTAAGCACCCTATTGAGATAATGAGAGCATAATAAATATAAAAAATATACCTAATTAGTATTGTTATTTCTAAATTCCATGCATTTTCATGAGATGTATTTGTATTATGTTTCTATTACACAGTAAACTTCAAAGTAATTATCTTATGTTTGCTATTTCTGTGTTATTAGTGTAAAGATAATAGTTGAGTTGCCCTAATGGTTAGTAATGAAACTAATTATAGAATGGTGATTGAATTTGAGAATGAAGCATTGGAATCACGCGTAAAATCATACATGTTTTGCCTTAAAATAAAGCTATCTTGTAGAATACATTGTATGCTTATTTTAATTAAAAAAATAACAATTAATTAAGTTGATAGTAAGGAATTTTTAAAGACACACAATTCACTAGTTCCACTTTTATTTCGATTTTATAAAAAAAAATTCTTACTATAAAAATGCAGTTCCATCAAGAGGTAACAATACAAAGTATAAATTATATGAATGTGGTCTACACTAATATTATAAAGAGGAAAACTTTGTTTGTTTGTTTGATTGTAATGAATAGGCTCATAAACTACTGGACCGATTTTGATGAAATTTGGCACAGATAATCTTTAGACCCTGAGAAAGAACATAGGCTACCTTTTATTGCGAAATATGTACAACGGGCGAAGCTGGGACGGACCGCTAGTTGAATATAAAATTTCTAAATAACAAGTTCAAACCGGTTTAGTTGCAAAACACAATTTCACATGCTTTATTATTAAATAACTGTGTCATACCAGAATAAAACTAGTATCAGACCAATGATGTATGTATAAACAATGTTGGAATTTTAACACTTTCATTGAATAATATACATAACATTCCTTGCTTATGTAATAAACTAGATAAGTAATATAACTGGAATATTTCATGTAACAATGTTTGAAATTATATTTTATTGTTCATTTTCATTTTTTTCCAAGTATTATATATTCAGAATAACAAGATGTTACGCTTTTTTATTTTTTAGGTTTAGTAGTATAAACAACAATTCACCCTAAATGAATATGATTATTCTCTGACACAAAACATTTTTTTCAAATGTATACATTAAAAAAATGACACAAAATAAATTGTAAAGTGTATGTTATATATCGACGATGAAGTGTCAATATATGCTAACTACAAAAACTACATTTTTCAGTAGATAAAAAAAACGTTTTATTTCTTTTTCGTTACTGTTTTTAATTATTATTTTAGCTTACGTTCATTATCAAAGGATATAAGATATCATGGAATCATTTATTAAATGTAACTTCAAAGCTTTTTAAAAAAAACATGCAGATATTAGATATTGCTTGTAATTGTATTTAAACAGAAAGCCGTATTTATTAGATACAATTTATTGCCAATATACTTAGAAGAAATTGTTCTAAAGATTACAACATTTTTTTAATTTTAATATTAGGTTTTTGTATCAATACTATAGTAAAATTTTGATTTAAAATCCTGTCACTACACGTGATTATGCTCGAAGATAGTGATTTGAATATAAAACATTATTTTAATTTGTTCAACTTCATATGGACGAGATTTTCTTGCTGCTTTGGTTATAGTGGCATAATCACTCGGAACGTAAATTTCTTTGTTCTTAAGTTGGCGTTCAAGTCAGGAAATATAAGATACAGCTACGTGAACACATCATAGCACAACAGCGTCGAAGATTTACTCATCTTCACGGACGGGTCCAAGACTGAAAATGGCACGGGTGCTGGGGTCTTCTCTGAGGACCTAAACATGAACATCTCGCACCCCTTGGGACCCCGTAATACAGTCTTTCAGGCTGAATGCCTAGGACTTCTACTTGCAGCTTAAGCCATAATCAAAAGGAATGTAACAACTTTTCGATTCGGATCCTATCGGATAGCAAAGCAGCACTCATGGCAATCAAAAGCCATGAAATCACTTCAGGGTTAATTCTAAAGTGGCACCTAGCCCTAACTAGGGTATGTGATCTGGGAAAGTACCTAGTACTACAATGAATAAAAGGACACAGTAACTCACGAGGAAACGATGCTGCTGACATATTAGCCAGAAGGGCATCTCAAACACCGGTCATGGGACCTTTTCCCATTATACCGCTACCTGCAAGCTGGATCCGGCTGATGATTACCCAGCTCACTTGCACTGCACAAAAATAAGAATGTTCAAGCAGATCTGACTGCAAGCAAGCCAGAGAAGCCCTACCAAACATTGACTCTAGACTTGCACGTCGGATTCTCAACCTACGCAGAGTGCAACTACGTGTAATAACAGGGACCCTCACAGGGCACGGCCCCTTCAACAAACATCTCTTTAATTTAGGGATCACAGACAGTCCGCTATGCAGAGCATGCATGGCGTCCGAGGAAACGGCAGCCCACGTCATCATGGAATGTACGGGGGTTGCGGAGTACAGGGCAAGACACCTGGGGTCTCCCGGGTCCCTCCCTGAAGCCTTCGGCAGCCCTCACAAGCTGCTTGGCTTCATGTGCTCGGGTGGTTTCAGTTTTAGCTGGTTTCCTCCACCTCCATCTCTCACGCAAAATAGGCGATTTTGGTAAGAGCATCCGTCAGAAAATATAATAATAGGCAGCTGTTGGCTAACACAATGCTTTTCCAGGTAATTAATTACAAACGAAACAAAAGTGCTAGACGTCAGGTCAGCAGCTGTTTCGTCATACCAGTAACATGTACAATGCTTAGTAATTTAATTGACTCTACGAACAATTTGTTGGTATCTTTACGCTCATAATGCGATGGTAGTTTTGGAAAAGCATCTAAAAAATCGTCAAGAATGGCAATTTTTCGATGGTTTGTTGAGTTTGATGGAGAAGCACGTATTAGGATACTTTCTTCTTGGTTTGAAAGCATGCCAAACTCACCACTTTTAACCCAGGAATAAACTATAAATGAGCCCAAGGAAAGCGTGCTTAAAAACAGAGCGGACGCGTCAGGGTGTAGTTAGAATATATTGCCAGCAAAAATGACGCAACTTTTGTTATAAGGTATTGCTACACTTTAATATTTGCTCAAATTGACTGTTTACAGAGAAATGACCTTTATGGGCCTATGTATTACCCTATTTTAAGTACGAAAATGCTATAAAACGAAAATCGCTAAAATGTTAGTTAGGAGGTATTGATACTTCATCGTCGATATTAGAGCTCTAAGTTATCTCTATAGACTATACCATCCTGTTAATAATAATAAGGGATTTTTATCACATACTGTTAAAACTTTATTTCTGTCATGTTCACACACAACAGCTGTTGCAATTTATTGATACTAGTTGTGCCATGCTGTTTCACCTACTTATGAACTTGGCTAAAAAAGCAAGTATTTCTACACTTTATGTGTTATTTTGGTACATAAGCTACATCCAACTACCAAGTATCATCAAAATCCGTTGAAATGTTTTTGACTGAAAAAGTAGCCTGTAGCAAACATATATCTATACATTTTTACAAACTTGCGTTTATAATATACTAGCTTACTGATTTGCCCGCTTTGTCTAAAACCTAATAAATTATATACTAAGACCGTCCTCTTGAATCACTCTATGTATTAAAAAACCGCATCATATCCGTTGCATAGTTTTTAAAGATTTAAGCATACAAAGGGACATAGAGACAGAAAAAGCGACTTTGTTTTATTCTATGTAGTATTTAGTGAAGCAGAAGAAAAGGCTTGATAAAAAGAATATTCATACATGATCTTCTTATTTTCTGTTATCAGAAAAGTTAAACCAGACCGTGAAGCTAGATGCATCTACAGTTGAGATTGAAGAGAGGGGTGTTAAGTTGCGATTGACTGTCGTTGATACTCCTGGCTATGGAGATGCTATTGACAATACTGACTGTTTTAAGGTATGTTTTTAAAGATAAAAGACGAGACTAGTTGTTGTATAAGTGGATGATATATTATCTTATTTGTAAGTTCTTTTCTGGAACAAATTTTACAAAAAATATTTTTTGTGTTTACAATATGGTACACTGTATTTCGCATTTAAATTTCTCAATTCATATTCGCAATGGAACCAAGCCAAAAAGAAAACACTTTTTTATATAATCTCGAAGTGCGTTTAATTACGACCAATTATATCAATTGCCTTATGTCGAGTTAAATTGAAATGCATGAATGAGCGGCTGATATTCGCTATTAATGTTGCTTATGTAAATTTTGCAGTCAATTATACAATACATTGACGAGCAATTTGAGAGATTCCTGCGTGACGAGAGCGGCCTCAACCGGCGGAACATTGTCGACAATCGGATTCACTGCTGCTTTTACTTTATATCTCCGTTTGGACATGGGTAATGATTATGTATAACTAGCTGTGCTCCGCGGTTTTAAACGCAGTGTCCCGGTCCAGTAGTTCCCGAGATTAGCGCGTTCAAACAAACAAACAAACTCTTCAGCTTTATAATATTAAGTAAGTATACATATTGAGTTTTTTTTTTATTTTTTTGTTGGGAAGGAAAAAATAACAATTGTTTAAGCAGTATGTGTCTTTATAACTAAACTAATAAAATGCAATTTCATGATTAAAGTCATTGCCTTGAATTTTTTATTAATATGAATTGAATTAATAATATTATATAAAACACGTAACTAATTATTCTGTTATTCTCAAGTTCGTGTAAAATAATTACTTATATGTTTAACATATTTGATCACGAGGTATAAAAATTAATTAAGTATTAAAAATGTTGTGTGGTTTTATGAAACCACGGTAAAAGTGAAACTGTTCGAACGGTTCCGAACACTGCTTTGTGTAGCGCATGTCGCGTGACGGTCGGCTGCCGAGTAGGTATACCTACTCGGCAGCCGCGATACACGCGACATGCGCTACACAGACCAAGAAGTTTGAGACGATGTAATAAAAGTTTCACTTTAAAAATGAATAATATTTGCGATACTCGATTCAAAAAAATGTGTTATAAAATTATACACAAACTTGTATTTACGTAAAATATAGTTATAAAAGCAAACATAATCAACATCATCAGTTCACACTTGATTCGTATATGCTTAATGAAATGAATTCCAGCTTCTAGGTCACGGTCATAGCATTGCATTTGTAATTGCTCTAATGCACTTATAAAACATAATCATAATTATGATAGATTCGTGTCGGCATTCGCGTAATGACTTGTGTTATAAATTAAGAGAGAAAAAAATTGCTTGTTCAAAATTCTTTACTTAATTAAAAATATTATGATCTAAATACATACTTTTTTAATATTTAGTGTAGTGTGGTATTTTCGAAAACCATAAGGCCACGCTTTTATATTATTAGACATAGATAACTTTAAATAATAATAATTTTGATTGTTTAATCCAAATTATATTTATAGGAAGTATTACTCTAAAATAAATATGATAAGGTGACACATATCTTACTATTATTCATTGTTTAATGTTTGTATATTTTTATTGTTTATTTTAGTTTGAAGCCGCTGGATATTGAATTCATGAAACAATTGCATAATAAAGTAAACATTGTGCCTGTCATCGCTAAAGCTGATTGTCTCACCAAGAAAGAGGTGCAAAGGCTTAAGTCAAGGGTAAGAAGAGAAAACAAATTATTTGTTTTTAAATTCGTCTCTAATTCTATTCTACCTTGATGAAAATTTATTTTTATTTTTAAAGCCATAATATGTCGAAATAATTTGGAAAAATAATGTCATTTACAATTTATAATACTTTTAAACAATAATTCCTCTGTCTTAATAATGTTACTCTTGTTATAGGTTATGGAAGAAATAGAGAGAGAAGGTATCAAAATATACCCACTACCAGACTGTGACAGTGACGAAGATGAGGATTATAAAGAACAGGTGAGTTCTATTTATTATTATAAATTTTAATAAAGTCTTGTTTTTAATATACACGAATCGTAAATTCTGATAGGAATGGAATAAATATATACGGAAGCAACATTATGCGAGAGCGGGGGCACACGATGCGTTGCGTCGGCGGTGCTGCGCCGGAGCGGTGTCGCTGCGTCGTCTTACATAGAAATATCTGTGGCATGTCACACGATGCGCTCCGGCGCCGCACCGGACTTGTAACCACCAAGACGAGGCGGGGAGGGGTGAATGCGGTGCGACGTCGGAGCGGCACCGCTCAGTTGTTTTGCGTCACAAAGAAGGACACACGCTCGCTCGTTTCGATTTTTTTTTTCTAAGTATTTTTGTTTATTGTGATTGATTTCTACGTCGATTTCGGCGGTGGCGTAATAGTAGCGCCAACAACAGATGTCTTTTACGATCCATTTTCATTAACAGACTGTCCAACTCTGCTACGACGCCGCTGCGACATAACAACGTTACGGCGCCGCACCGCTCGTGTGCCCACTGACAGGGTGAAATCTTTGCGTTGCGGCGCCGCAACGCATCGTGTGCCCCCGCTCTTAGAGTAGATATAAATGTGTAAAGGTGACTTTCACTGCAAATCTCTTCTCAAAATTTTAATCCAGGTCGTAAGTCTTAAAGTCAGGGCTCACAAAAATCACATTAAATAAAATAAATAAAAATAAAATAAAATATGCCTTTATTACTGCAAAAACATTACAAACTACTACAAAAATCTTATACTACTACATGCCGTTGACATTATACCTTTTTTATTCCTATATTATATTGTATATTATTTTAAACGTTTTTAAACTATTTCTCTATTATATTATTACATTATCTATTAATCTATATAATCGGCAACCTTGGTTCTTCTATAGCAGCTTGTCTTCCGACAAAGGCCTCCTCTAAGGATTTCCATTTCGCTCTATTTTTAGCTATTCTCAACCATTCCGAGCCAGCTATCTCACAAAAATCACATTATTTTTTTGCAAATAACTCATTATCTATGGGTTTTACGCTTATAAAAAAAAATTGGTTGTTTGTAAAATAGGTTTACGATCGAGATGTTTACGTAATAACGTCTTATTGGTGGCAGCGCTCGAGATGAGACGGGAGATCGGTCCGTCTCTCTCTCGTTATACCTGCGATCGCCCTCGTAAGGTTTTGGTGTGACACAAGTTTCTGAACATGTCACCCGACTAAAACGATTTTAAAAACGTTATCACGTTAAAATATTTAAAATGTATATTGGCTACAGGTCCGTCAGCTAAAAGCGGCGGTCCCGTTTGCGGTGTGCGGCGCGGGCCAGCAGCTGGAGGTGCGCGGGCGGCGCGTGCGCGGCCGGCTCTACCCCTGGGGCGTGGTCGAGGTCGAGAACCCGGAACACTGCGACTTCATCAAGCTGAGGACTATGCTCATGTATGTGTGTTGTTTTATACTCTTTTCTGAACTAACACGTCTTCTATCTCTAATCACCAGGTTACCCATTCATTACGCCAAACCCTGTATTGAATTACGGGCAGTCGAATTTAATCTACTCTCTCGGTTTATTTTATTAAGCTATTGCATAGCTTCTATCGCGGGCGTTGAGCGCGGGGAAAGGAATCCAGAAATTTAGTAACGAAAAACCTCACGCTCCCCACTTACATAGCATGCAATAGCTTTACGGCGGCAGTCCCCGAGTGCCACACGTCTTTTTTTATATTTAAAATGAATACACATATCAGATGAACATACAGGTTTAAAGGACAAGGGGACACCCCACGCCATCTATTGAGATGATTAGTGTTGTTTAAAATGTATGTTAAATCTGATTCAAATGCTGACAAATGTACCAATTTTTAAAGAATAGAAAAATTGATCTAGATGCGGGATTCAAACCCGCGTCTTTCGCCTTGATTGCTCCCTTTCCTCTCCCGTGATCCCGCTAGAGCAATCGGGATTGTAATAAATTATTTTTTCTATTGTTTATAAATTCCTCGTTTATGAATCATTTGAATGCTATAAAATTACATAATATCACATATATAATTATTGTAATTTGCAGCACTCACATGCAAGACTTGCAAGAGGTGACCCAAGAGGTGCACTACGAGAACTATCGTTCCGAGAGGCTCGCTAGAAACGGACAAGTGCCGAAACGACACACGTGAGTTATTTATAACGTTAAAATAATCTAAAATTCACATGTAAATTTACTTACCTTTACCCTTTTTTCATATAAAAACTTATGTAAATATTTGTGTTATGAACATTTACGGCATTTTTTTTTGTAAATACTATATATGACTATATTTTCCTGTATTTACTTTTCTTTTTTTTGCAAAGAGATAATAATATTTTGGAAACATTATTGTAGATCCACGGAGAGCGGCCTGAGTGAGGATTCTAACGGCCTTGCAAATGGCAACAATGAAGATTCGTCTGAACGTGAGAAAGTTCTTCGCGAAAAGGTAATATTATAGATTTATTTGAACTCGTTTTTTCCCTTAGGATTATTTTAAAACACTTGAAAAATCTCAACTGTTGAAAATATGTCAAATGATGTTTAATAAACAGCAAAAGCTTCCTAGACCAGACTCTCAGTGGAGTTTCGTTTGCAAAAATAGCGGACCTAAATTGAATCGTAAACAATGGACTATTGTTAATTATTTAAAATAATAATTTAAAAAATATATTCATGAGTTTTCAATCTATAGTGGTTTAAAGTTAACTCAAAAATGGAGCATTTTCGTAAATTTTCTAAAAAATCTTAGAGAAAGTGTAAGAAATGTTATACTATGCTATATATTCCTGATCTACTCAATAAGCTCTTTTATTTGATACCCCACATGGCATGTTTTGGAAATTTTTATTTTTTTCTTTGTATGCCATATTTAATTACCGGGTTGGGGGAAGGGGGACCACAAAACTGGTTGGCAACATCTGTCTATAGGATGTCTGGGATCTATACAATATATATCAGAAGTCAGATTTAGGTCCGCTATTTTTGCAAACGAACATCTCCTTGGAGCCTGCTCTATCCAGTAAACTTCCAGTGACATTAAACACAAACTTTTTCTATTACCACATTTTATAAGAAGCTTATCTCCAATAGTCTTCCTACTAAAGCACAACATAAAGAATATCGTGATTACTTATACTTTTTTTCATATATTTATTTATATTGATATCCCAGGAGGCTGAACTGCGTCGCATGCAAGAGATGCTGGAGCAGATGCAGCGGCAGATGCAGCTGCAGGCCGCCGCCAACACCACGTCCGCATAGTGCTTGCTGCACGCACAGGTAGCATATACATTATCTATACTCTATAGTACTAACTAATATTTTGGTGGGTTATGAAGGTAATGAGAAAAATATTACTTCTAAGTTTTTAGAAACATGTAGCGTGATGAATTATTTTTCTGTATTTTGACGATTCAAAAGCGCTTGCTTCTAAACGAAGTCTAGTTAAAGAAATAAATGTTTATTTTTTTGTATTATTTACTTTTATAGCATTCAAAAGCTTTATAAATCATAAAATTTTTGAAAATTATAAAATAAACTAGCGGTCCGCCCCGGCTTCGCCCGTGGTACATGTTTTCTCTACATAAGAACCATCCTCGTACTTCAAGGAATATAATAAAAAAAGAATTATCGAAATCGGTTCAGCCGTTCTCGAGTTATGCGCTTACCAACACATTTTGCGATTCATTTTTATATATATAAGAGAAGAAGAAGAAGAAGAAGATTGATCACGAGACCGAATTCGAACCCGCGTGTTTCGCCGTATCATAGCAACGCCTGACTTTTCGACCACCCGTGATGCCACCACAGTAATTTACCTAATTTAATTATAATTTTAATTGTGTTTATTATAACAAATGATTTATTGACAGTTGGATAACAACACGGCGGTCCAACTGCTTGATTCGTGTGACGTCGTCAATTCAATACTACGCGCCATCCCCTACTGCGTAACTTCCAATTAGAGATTCATATTCTATACAAATAATAATTGTTCTAAACACTTCGATATCTAAGATACGAATAACATATATGTTATACAATAGGTTCCTGATAGAAACATTTATGCACACTTGTGTTATCTCCGTATTCATTAATGTATTATTTTATATATTTTAATTATAAATATATTATAAAACGACAATGCATAGTATGATCTTATAATCTATATTTAGTTTTAGTTATGATAATGGAGAATTATTTTATTCTACCTAGTTTTAAGGGCACGCAATTTGTTTTATAATGCAATGTTTGTCGAGTGTTAAAATTAAGAACTTGGAATATGTCATTAATTCCTAAAATTGAGACTTTTCGATCATAGAAATAATGTTAGATAGAGAATATAGTTGAGGATTGGTAAATTTTTACTGCTGTCATGTGTATAAAACCTAATACATACAATATTATAGTGATAATAGTAACAGTTTCATTAATATTGATGCGTAGCCAATAGTGATATAGAAATACAAACCACATTTAAAAATATTGTAGGTTTAGAATTTTTATAATTTAGGGTACATAATGGCAGTAATAATTTACCTTGCTCTTTGATTTACCAGAAACTAGCAGATAATTAGCACAATGGCTAATCGCATAATAAAATGAATGTGACTCGCTTTTCGCAATGATCGAACTAGTATTAAATAATATGTCTAGATCTGTAATATCTTTGAATATGTGAAGTAACTACCACTTGAAATTATTCCAATTTAATTAAGTATTTTTTCTCATTTTTTGTGCCATCTGTTCTGAAACTTATCAGTATCATGACATTATTATATTATAGTTTATATGTTACTTATAAAAATTATTCGAATTCCAAGTATTATTTTGATTTTTTTTGTGTTCGTCTTTGAAATAATTCGTTTTGTATTAATGAATAGAAGAAATGCTAAGTCTGAAATTAATTACGTGTATTCTGAATTCAATAGAATTTTAGTAAGTGTTATAATAGTACTTAAAGTGTAAAGAAATTATTGAAATATAAAATATGGTATTGTCTGATATTTCATTTGATATCCATAGTGTCATATTCTGTATAATACAGTATAATACTTATAACTGTAAGTTTTTACTTGGTGCATTTATCATAACTAGATGTATTTTAAAAAATCTCAAATTTTCCAATATTAATCAGTATCCTCACTATAATATTATGTTAAGATTTCAGAGTTTCTTATTTAGTGTATCTGCTTAAAAATCTGTAAAAAGTTAGTGACATGAGGCATAAAAAAATTGTTATTTGTTTTTAAGCAAAAAATCAAATGGTAAAAATAGAATGACTGCCATGTTCCTACGAATACAAATGTTAATTTTTTATTGCCTATTTGCACTTTTAACATCGAAAACAGTCTGTAATTCCATTCCTATTGATTGATCTCCGCTTCGTGACAAATATGTATAAACAATGTGCAGTGTGCACACATAAATTCTCAAAAAAAGCATAATTAACTTTGATGTTTTAAATCAGTTGATAATGCAACTTGGTGTAACATAAAGAACGACTTAATTGAGTGGCTTATTTTGAAAATTGGACGATTTGTTGTCAGTAGAAAAGTTACGCTAGATTTTTGGAGTGATAGAAATTCTTAGATTTAATTGGTGCCAAAGTTGTGACTGGAATAATGAATAGCAACGAATGTAATGTCTCATATTATAATAATATTATGTTCGCAATTATCCAATAACTATTAAAATTATATACCGACATGTAATTATTGAATAGCATACAAATTATGTAATCTTATTTTTTATAATAAAATATAATGGAAATACTCGTATTTTTTATTTTTTATATACTTAATTCATGTGTTTATACATACTTATCGAAATAATACATATTGATAAGATGTTGAAATCAATTTAAGTCCAGCAAAATCTTTACTTTTCATTTCTTACTACACCTATGAATAAGTTTTGTGAAAAAACACGTAAAATATTTCGAAGTCAGTTTATTTGAATACAACATCAAGGGACACGTGGAACATACTTAATATACATTAAACACTGTAGAAGAATGCACAAATTATAGAAACTTATCAGTACCAATGAATGTTCAGATCGCGTCGTGGCATTTCGTCATTGCCACAACGTGTTCTAAATTAGAGCCAAAACACGAATTTCACGTGTTATATTACTGTGATCACAACACGAAATAAGCTATTTTACAGAAAACGCTCATTGAGCGTAAGTTATTATATTCCTGTTCTGACTCTTAAATTCTTTGTTTGGCTTTTAGTAAACGTATTCTCTCTAATTTTTGTTCTTCCCCGTATTGCACGCCTCATAAGCGAAGCGTTGAGGTGGGTACTACTGTCACTTCGCGCAAAACATCTGATTTTTCAAACTTAAAATGTCTTTATGTATAATACATTGCACTTGTAAGATAATACATACACACACATTTTAAGAAAAAACACTATTTTTAACATTCATGATATTTTTGATGTCATTTTTGTTATTTAAACTAGTTAAAAAACAGTTTAAAAAAGTTCTGTCTTGGACGTCCGTGTGTCTGTATGTGCGGAGGATTTTCTTGTTAACACGATAGCGACCGAAATACTTTACTAATCGAGTCTTTTTTTTTCTCTTACGCTTGAGTATGCTCAGGAATAGAACCCTTTCATTTTTCAGGGTCTGATTCGATGTGGTTTAATTGTTATTAAATAAACAAAAATAATAATTAATAAATAATTATTAAAAAAAAATTATGAGGCGTGCACTTTTGGATTTTCCAAATTATTGTCGTCACTCGTTACAATTTACTCATAATAAAACATACGTACATGTCAAGAAAAAAAAATACACCAATAACTATGCTTGATTATATATTTCAGCATTTAATTTAAAAAAAAAAGGTATAGAAAAGTAAAATCCTTTAATTGGATGGTTTCTTGGATCCTTATGCCCAACTCCCAAGCTTAAAATATCTTCATTAAATCATTAAATAACATTTAAACACGTTTTGTTGCATTATTTATATCATAAGAAGACTCCTTAATGTGCTCGGATCTGGAAAGCAAATCATTCTCCATAACAAATTGTAACAAGGCTGAGAGCGTTTATATAGTTTTAGTGCTATAATTTTTGTATTCATATCCCATTCGCAAGTATTCGATTTTATTTTAAATTTCTTTAACTTATTCTTTAGAACTGAACCGGTTGAAATTTTAAGGGCATGTAATTTTTCTTTCAGTTCGCAGATAATTGTTCGAAGTTGTTTAATTTTGTTTGATTGTTTTTTGCATTTGATGTATAAACTTCTGTTATATTCAGAAGGAAGTTTACTTGGTTCTTCTTTATCTGTTTCTCGATATATTGAATATACATTTTCTGAATCATTTGACTTCTCATATTTAATCATAGCTTATTCATAGAAACATAACATAATATGTATTTAACAAGTTACCTTTTTAACTTTCTATCCCCGGAAATCCATACTAATACAATTATAAATGCGAAAGTAACTCGGTCTGTCTGTCTGTTATTCGATCACGCCTAAACTACTGAACCAATTTGCACAAAATTTGGTATGGAGATATTTTGATACCCGAGAAAGGACATAGGCTACCTTTTATTGGAAAATATGTGCCACGGGCGAAGCCGGGGTGGACCTCTAGTATCTCTATATACATAAAAATCATAGGTCATCTGTTGTTGTTCTATCCGAGTTGTATCATAAAATCCACAGATATAATCGCTCGATTGCAGTCAATTGTCCCTGCAGTTAAAAAAAAAACATTGCTTATGGCAGCTTATGTCAACATTTAGTGTCATTGGATTTTGAGTATCAATTTGACAGTTATTCCGCCATAGCGTTGATTCAGTGTTATCAAACACTAAACAGTAAATTAAATTAGATTTATTTGTATAGATTAATATGGCTATTGTAGAGGATGAAGTGCGGAATGGTTCTGAAGGAGAAGATGAAATAGAAGTCGTTGTTGAAGAAGATGATGGAGAGGTAGATTCTGATGATTCGGACGTAAGCATACCCCACATATTTCGTTATAATAAATCTTGCAACGGTTTAAATGTATCTTATGATTTTCTACAATGAACGTTCTACCTGATTGATGTGAAATTAACGTAAATAATCTTTTCATTAGATTGACTCTTTCGTCTGATAACTTTGTTTAGAGAATATTGCATTTGAAACATTCTACCTAACCTTCAATTCAATTAATTTAATTCTTATAGGATGACGACGATGATGATGATGAGGAGGCTTTGGAAAAGAAAGTAGCAGATTTAGAACGTAAGATAGATGAAGATCCATATAATTATGATGATCACATTAATTTAATTCAAGCTTTATGGTAAGTATTTTGAAGACACACATGACGACATATTTTTAAATAATCATTCACAGTGAAACTTGATTCATACAGTCAAATAAAATGTGTAAATGTTCTATAAAAATGTGAATAATGACAAGTCAATAACTGCGTTAAAAACAACCGACTTCAAACTTGCACTTGCAACATTTACAAATACAGACAAAAATGCTCATAAAATAATAACTATTGGGCCTATCCGAATAAAATTTTTATGGGACCAATTCGACACCATCCCGCATCGAACAAAAAAAGAATCACGTAAATCGGTTCAGAAACCACGGAGTAATCGGTGTACATACATAAAAAAAAAAAAAAAAAAACATACCGGCCGAATTGATAACCTCCTCCTTTTTTTGAAGTCGGTTAAAAATACCTACCTATTGTAATAACCTGATACAGACAGCCTTTCTAAAATGAAATTGCTGTATATGCAATAGAAATCAAGAAGTCCTACTTAGTTACTGGAGCATTGTTCATTTTATTAATTTATATTTTTATGTATATATAAAGGTTTTATAAAGGCAAATTAACTTAATATTATTGAGTTTGAAATATGAAGTATACTAATGGAAATGAACTTTTAGGGGTCTGTCAGAATTGGATCGCTGGCGAACAGCTTTTGATAGACTCCAGAAGTTATCAGTACTGAGAGCTGAACACTGGTTAACGAGGATACAAACGGAAGAATCTCTGGCTCATTCTAAAGAATCTAAAGATCATATTGCCAACTTGTTCAAGCTGGCCGCACTGGATTGTTATTGTAAGTACATAATATTTAATTTATTATTTTTTTTATATTTTTAAGCTATTGCATAGCTTTTATCTCTGACTTTGATCGCAGGGACCAAATGTTAAAATTCCATAACTAAAAAACCTAACACCCCCCACTCCAACCGGCACAGCGATGCGATGCTATGCAATATCTTTACTGCAGCAGTCCTCGAGTGATACACATTTTTTTTTATATAGTGAAGTCAGATTGTTTTGTAGATATTTGTCCCTTATAATATAAATGATGTGTAGTAAAAATAATCTAAAGTTATACAATCAATAATGTTCATGTTTTCGGAAGGTGACACCTTATTTAAGTGTTTATGTTTATTGTCATAAACATTAATTTTATTGAAGTGAAACTTCTTTATCAGGGTTGGACAAAAATTTGGTGTAACATTTTTGCGTTACGCCGTACGCGTGACATTTTTGCGTTACGCCATACTCGTGACATTTTTAAGGTCATAAAGAAGTTTCACTTCTTACGTGTGTACTCTAGTACACGCATACATTTTTTTTTATTTCAGCAATACCAATTCTAAGTGAATGGTGCTCATGGTCCTTAACTGCTGGTGAAGTTGAGAATGCTCGCACGCAGCTTGAGGAAGTCCTACGTAGGGCTGGTGCTGATCCACTCTCCGGAAAAATCTTTTGGGACGCTAAACTTGAAATGGAGAAAGCTCAACTGGAAAATATGAAGTTAGTTTCAGCTTAATATATTTTGGATTTTTTTTTAAATTCGCATGTATCATATTAATAAAAATAGTGTTAAAAAGGTCCTGAAATATTTATTTATTATTTATTTTGTTTTTTTTTTTTAATATGTGCAGCCAGGATGATACACAATATAAATCTCAAAGGAAGAGGATATTATGGTGTCTAGAAGAAACTGTTTCTAGGCCTCTTCTAAGGGGAGATGAGGCATGGCAACCCTTACAGGAGTTGGCTCTTGATTTATATGACCAAGAATATGTAGATAAGGTATAACTTTTTAATCTATCTCTGTTTATACTAATTATAAAAAAAAATTTATAAGCTTTTTTCTACAGCATATACACTTAGATTACAAATAAGACCTATTTCATAAGAATATTTAGTTAAGATATTACATTTTTAACATAGTTTTCTTTGTAGATAAAAAAACAACATGATGCAGCCATAGATTATTTGCAAAAAATAACACCATTTGAAGACAGACTATTAACGTTAGAGTAAGTATATAAAGTAATAATATAATGTCAGTTTTTTAGTCAAAATTTTCTAGTTAATATGTAATCATTATATATTTATTTATTATTTTTCAGAGAACCAGAAGAAAAATGTAAAGTATATGAAGAATACATAGATACAGTGAAGGAATTGTCTCAAGAGGAAAAGTATGCAGATTGTGACAGCAATGGAATTCTAAAAGTATGTTGGGCAATTTGTATAATGGTGACATTTGACTTTTTCAGAATGTGCAGTAAATTTACTTTTTCACAAGAAAATAAAAAAAATGTGTTATATAAACACATAAGAACATGATTTATCACGTCTATATGATTCATACTTGACATAAAATAATACATTTTCAAATCTCAAAGATAAAAAATATGGTGACCTTCTCTTCAACTACCATAACATGATGATTATAATATATAATATATACATTCGATGACGCGGTTGGCGCAGTGGTAAAGTAACTGCCTACTGAGCCGACGATCCCGGGTGCGATCCCCGGTCAGGGCAAATATTTGTGTGATGAACTCAATTATTTGTTCTTGGGTCTGGGTGTTATTATCTATATAATATGTATTTATTAAATATTATATTTACGTCGCCTAGTACCCACAACACAAGCCTTAATTGAGCTTACTGTGGGACTTGGTTGATTTGTGTAATAATGTCCTATAATATTTATTTATTTATATACAGGTCTTATATGAGCGGGCAACAACCGAATGCCTTGCTTGTGAGGGTGCACACACACTACTCCAAGCGTACGCGCGTCACGTGCAACGAACATCCTCAAGGGAGACAATCGCACGAGTGTTAGACGCGTGTGTAAGACGGTGTCCTAGACGAGCGACTTTCTGGATACTGAAGATGCAGCAGGCGGAACATGAAGAGAGGGAGTTTGATGAGGTGATAATTAATTAGTTATGATGTTATTTTGTTGTGCTTGGCAGATCTGGTGGTTATATGGGTGTAGCGACACCTCAAGTTTTTGCTACAGAACATATATTATACAACTTTACGACATACATAGTTTTTTTTTTACCAGCTGGCCAGTTGAGTAGACTGGTCGAGAATCATCCCTTTTTTAGGGTTCCGTAGCCAAAATGGCAAAAACGGAACCCTTATAGTTTCGTCATGTCCGTCTGTCCGTCTGTCCGTCTGTCCGTCTGTCACAGCCGATTTACTCGGAAACTATAAGTACTACAGTGATGAAATTTGATGGGAATATGTGTTGTATGAACCGCTACAAAAATATGACACTAAATAGTAAAAAAAAGAATTGGGGGTGGGGCCCCCCATACATGTAACTGAGGGATGAAATTTTTTTTTTCGATGTACATACCCGTGTGGGGTATCAATGGAAAGGTCTTTTAAAATGATATAAAGTTTTCTAAAAAACATTTTTCTTAAAGTGAACGGTTTTTGAGATATCAGCTCTCAAAGTCGTAAAAAGTATGTCCCCCCCCCTCTATTTTTATAACTACGGGGTATAAAATTCTAAAAAAAATAGAGGTGATGCATGCTAATTAACTCTTTCAACGATTTTTGGTTTGATCAAAGTATCTCTTATAGTTTTTGAGATAGGTTGATTTAACTGTAATTTATTATATTTGCTGCTACGGAACCCTTTGTGCGCGAGCCCGACTCGCACTTGGCCGGTTTTATAGTGGAATTCCACCTTCCTTCCATGGGAAGCAATCATATGTCGTCACATCCATGCGTGAAGCGGTGTCCACGGGCAACCTTTTATATTTTCTCTTTCTATTCACTGATTTTTTGAGTAAAGAAGAATTTTGATGTAAACATAGAACTAAAATAAAGGAAGTGACATCAAATTTGTTATTGCTCCAGGTGAAATCAATTTTCGAGACGGCACTATCAAAGGGTATGGATTCATACAAAGATGGTGAAGCACTGTGGCTCAGTTATTTGGAGTTCACTCGGCGAAGGACTGCATTCGATAATGAACCTGATGTGGAAAGACTTAGGAGAACATTTAGACTGGCGTGGGACTCTCTAGCTGAGGTAATTCATAATTTTAAATGTAAATATATTATTTGTCACGTATTTTATAGGTAATATTCTGTTAAATGCATGTTTAATGTTTATGGCTAATTAGTTTTCCAACAATTCCTATTGTATTTTGAACAAACATTGTGTAAATTGAAATTAGCTTTAGTTTTGTGGACTTTTATTGCAAAATCATTTTTACAGTTCTAACATAAAATGACATCATTATAAATAGTAAATTGGAGATTTAATTAATAAAATGTGTTTAAAAAAATTGTGATTCATTTGTAGGCTTGGGGTGATGAAGCCAATGACTGTGAAGTGCCGTTGTTTTGGGCGCGATTGGAGTATAGTCGGATGAATGACCCTAAACAAGGGAAAGAGATTTTTGAGGAAATATTCAGTAAGTTTTTTGCAGAATTTTTTGGCTATAAGGAACTATGAATCTATACAGATTAAAAAATTTGTAGTCCATGTGAGCGAAGCGGGTGCAAAGTTAATAAGTAAAAAAATTGGTTGTTTGTAAAGTAGGTTTACGATCGAGATGTTTACGTGATAACGTCTTATTGGTGGCAGCGCTCGAGATGACGGGAGACGGGAGATCGGTCCGTCTCTCTCTCATTATACCTGCGATCGCGCTCGTGAGGTTTTGGTGTGACACAAGTTTCTGAACGTGTCACCCGACTAAAACGATTTTAAAAACGTTATCACGTTAATAAATAATAGTGCGTGAATAGCTGGGCAAAGAAAGTTGTTTTTTGTTGTGTTTGTTAAAGCATTGATATTCTCCGCCAAATATGAAAAAAAAAATCATAATTAGAAACCTAATGACGCCTTTGACAGTTCGCGCGGAGGCGAGCGGAGGAGACGATGTTGCGTTGCAACATCTGCCAGATTACACTGTACGTTTGTTACAGAGTATGGCGAGAACAAAACGCTCTCCAAGTACTGGGAGGCGCTTATACACCTGGAGCTGGCTCGATGGAACGGTTCCGGCGAGCGGCGCCTGCGCGAGCTGCACCGGCGTGCGCTGCGCTGCGTCGGCGACTACCCGCCCGCGCTCGCCGCGCTGTGGACGCACTTCGAGCGGGACCACGGCCAGCTGCACACGGCGCTCGAGTGCGCGGACCTGTGCCAGGTGGGGCCGGCGGTCGCTATGGTAACGGCACTCGCGAGCTGTGCCAGGTGAGGCCGGCGGTCGCTATGGTAACGGCACTCGCGAGCTGTGCCAGGTGAGGCCGGCGGTCGCTATGGTAACGGCACTCGCGAGCTGTGCCAGGTGGGGCCGGCGGTCGCTATGGTAACGGCACTCACGAGCTGTGCCAGGTGGGGGCAGGCGGTCGCTATGGTAACAGGACTCGCGAGCTGTGCCAGGTGGGGGCAGGCGGTCGCTATGGTAACGGGACTCGCGAGCTGTGCCAGGTGGGGGCAGGCGGTCGCTATGGTAACGGCACTCGCGAGCTGCACTGGCGACTACCCGCCCGCGTGTATACATCTACAAAAGTATTATAATAAGGAAACGTTTAGCTTTTTGTTTGGTTGTAATGGGTAAATTCAAAATTAAATCGATCCTTTAATAATTATTACGACTACCCGATCCAACCTACCACATTTCAATATCGTAAAATTTAATTAAAAGCTTTATTGTAGGCCAAACTTAAAGAATGGCGCGACAACTACCAAGCGATGAAAGAAAAAATGACCGGTCAGAAACAAAAGGGTAAACAAGGGCAGGGTAAGAAGGGCAAAATGGACAATAAAAAGAAAGCAAAAGATACAAAAGCCAACAAAGGGAAAAGGAAATCGGATGAGGTTGCTGAAGGCAGCGAAGTGAAGAGGAAAAAGGAGGAAAATATGGAGGTGGAAGTGAAAGAAAAGGACGCAGATAGTGCGAGCGGTACCAAGAGGGCTCATGAAGATGATGAAGAAGGTATGTAATATTATTGAAGATATAAGTTATATTTGAACGTCGAAATCTAGATACACACATGCCTGATATATTTCTGTATTAGTTGTTTTTGAAATATTTTCTATATTTTTTTTTTATTTTAGGTGCTGAGAACAAACGGCAAAGGACACAGAGCGAGGAAAGTGCCAGAAGGCTCGGGACGAGAGAGGCTTGCACGCTGTTCGTTAGCAACCTTGAGTTCAAGTACGTTAAAAAATATTTTAGTTTTAGAAATGGTCCTATTAACGTTTGGTTCTTCGAGTCGGATTGATGTAATTTAAGTATGTTATTAGAAAATCTTTTAAACTATTGCATAGCTTCTATCGCGGGCCTAGAGCGCGGGGACCGAATCCAGAAATTTCGTAACGAAATAAAACCTCACGCTCCCCACTCCGACGGGTACGGAGGTGTGGCTTGAAGGCATAGCATGCAATAGCTTTACCGCGGCAGTCCCCGAGTGCCACACGTCTTTTTTTATTTTTACGTGGATAACTTTCAACGAAATCATTATTAAAGTGAAATAAACTTAAACTTTTAATAAAAGGACTAACATTTTTTTTTATGTTTACTTTTACAATCATTAATATAAAAATATGATACCCTCGAAAAAATAACTACATATCTTATATGCACACTTTCGAAATTACATTAGAGGAATAAAATAATTAATTATGTTTAATTGTTTTTAGAACGGACGAACAGAGCATTCGCGACAAACTGTCGGAATTCGGCAAGATAGTGTCTTTGCGGTTGAAGTCTGGTGTGAAAGCGTTTGGTGGATCCATATGTTACTGCCAATATGAAACACCTGTAAGTAGCGGTTTATTGTTATTTATGTATTTTTATTTTTCAAATAATAGTGTATGTGTGTGTCAGGTAATATTTACAGAATGTGGAGACATTTAATAAAGTTTTACACTTTACAAAACGAATAAACACGAATGAATGCTTCGATTTTAAGTTTCCTGGTTTTATATTTTACACACAATGAATAGTAGGTACTATAAAACTAAAAAGTTTAATTTTTTTTTATAAATTTCACAGGAATCAGTCGATGAAGCACTAAAACACGACAGAGCACCACTCAACGGTCGACCGATGTTCTTATCCCGGTACTCAGCAAAGAAAAGCACACCAACATTCAAATATCCAACGAATGTAGAGAAGAATAAGTTATTCGTGAAGAACCTGCCCTATTCGCACTGTACTAAGGAAGCACTCACTGAGATATTTGATAAGCACGGCGCTTTGCGGGACGTTAGGGTTGTCACTTTTAAGTAAGTTTTTTTTTGTAAGTTTAACACAAATTTTAATGATAAATTGAAAAACTAGTTAAAATGTGTTCGTCTTATTTCACTTGCCTTTACTGAATTTTGAGTAAATATATTTTTATATCTTTTTAATACTATTAACATTTTAACATACAGAATATGAGTATTCTGTAAGTTGTGAGATCTTTACTTCAAATAGAATTAAGATTAATCTTCATGAATGACAATAACTTTTTGCTACTTCACTATCAGTATTATATTCAAATTTACATAAAAGCAAATTTATCTACCTAACATAAAAAAATATATATTTTTATAACCCTCCAGGGATGGCAAACCCAAAGGTCTAGCGTACATAGAGTACGAGGACGAGGAATCAGCGTCTACCGCGTTAGACAAGACAAACGGGCTACAAGTCGCAGATAGAGCGATACAAGTGGCTATAAGTGCTCCACCACCGAAGAAAGACGACTCTACGGCCACGCTAGGGCTGCCAAAACGCGATACGGGTGGGGGCATGTAAGTATAAGTTTATTTATTAATTTTTATAAAGGGTTTTTACAGATGTCTAACGTAAACAAGAGCGATGATCGAGCGGATTATAATATTAACGCCCGCAATGGTAAATGTTTTTTTTCTTTGGTTTTTATTGAGTGTTTATGTAGGAAAACAGAAAAAAACATTATATTTAGGCGCGTTTTCTTGTGTTTGTTTTATTCATTCTATTATTTTATTACAAACTTTCGATCAATACTCAGCGAGCGTGTTCAAACTGAGTTGTTATGCTAAGACGTGTAACATTATTTAAATATTTGAAAAAAAAAATCAACTGCACATTAATAAATTTTACATTTATTACAATTTTTACATAATACTTGTGTTATAAGCACAGAGTAAAAATTCAATTCTAAATGAAAGACTATAATTTTCAGGCGGCGGACGCAACTAAGCAGCTTCATACCGAGTGTCCTCCAAAAACCAACAGCGAGCACTTCCAACGGGACTTCCACGAACGGCGAGAAAAAACCGCTCTCTAACACTGATTTTAGGAATTTGCTGCTTAAGAAATGAATAAAAATAAGAAATGTCGTAATTGGCAAGCAATCGTACGAACAACGTGAACAAATTATCATATGTATACGTAAGATTTTTTGTTTGAGAGGTGAAATATTTTATATTTACGAGCTGTCCTAACTGGCAAAAAATCGTACGAACAACGTAAGAGTTATCACACGTATAGATATGATTTTAGAAATATTTAATGCATTTTTTTATTAATATGCTCAAAACACTTGAAAGCAAATAATATATGATGGCAATTGAAAAATTAAATTTTTGTACGTAAAAATTAACGGCACAAAAGAATGTGTCGTTAAAGCCAATCGATTTGGTAAGTAGAAATTGATTCACATCATTATTGTTTATCTAGTGCTACACAAGCAAGAAAATGACAATACAATTTAATAAATTCAGAATACTAGAGCCAATGATTTTATTCATAATGGTGCTTTTATAACATAAATATTTATAGAAACATATAGGAGCAATGTCGAGATTTGTATGAAGTTAGAAGTACTTACTTTTTGTTGTAACATTTAGGGCCGATTTTTCAATCCCGAGATAAACAGTCTAATAACTACCCCTCGAATAGATTTATTCAATTATTTATCTAACTCATAACAGCTCGCCTATTTTTCAATCGTGATTTATTTGATGAATAACTATCTGACCAAATATTTCCATATTGGCAGCTCTGCTCTCGGAGTGGCGAAACAAACATATTAAATTAGTCAGGTTAGAGCGGGATAGAGTCAACTCTTGCAATTTGTCAACAACCGTCATTATGACTCACGTCAGGAGTGCATTTTAAGTTTGTCTTGTATTGCTCTTGTCTTCTATGATTGTTGATTGTTGTTTTGATTCGAGTAAAGAGTTTGGTTAAATTTGTGTTTCAATTTATATATTTTACGATGGAAACGACATACTTAAAGGCAGCGTTCGGCAAATTTTCAATGGCATGGTCATCAGTACTATCAAAAACATCAATTTCAATATGATTTTAATTGATAATAATTATATAGAAAGAGGTTTAATTGTTAATAATTCTACGCTCTATGTTATGACATACGAAAATATCCCAAATTTGACGCGTCAGTTGTCAACTCAAACGCCTAACCGTCGAATAGCGCGCTATCTGGCCGTTGGAGCGGCAAATAGATTTATTCCTCAAATAACGTAGTTATTCGATAGATAAGTCCTATTCGTCTATTGAAAAATTGAATATTTTTTTAACTGAAGAATAAAGTCTATCTAGCTGTTTATCTGGGCATTGAAAAATCGGCCCTTAATTAAGTTGTTCGTTCGATAACGTGCCAATTATGTCAAAGTCGTATCGAATCATTCGGGTATAATTGCATCAGCAATAAATTTTATATAGGCTTCATTTTAGCATATAAATAAACCCCAGTGTACACCGCACTCATGTATAATAACTATTTGTAGTCATAGCTTTACTTTATATAGTTCTATTATCTATTTTAATTTGTTTCGCGATTTGAAGAAAAAATTGCGCATATGTTATGTTTTACAGTATATACTGAAAATTTATTGATATTTGTTTCATTTCGACGGTGGTAAAATATTTTCCTTTTTCTGTATTAAAATTAAGAAGACTTCCAATTAAGAATATGAATGGGATCAGTATAGTGTTAATAACCACATTTGGTATAGTTTAAGCTTATGTTCGTTTTATTGCGTATATTATGTATACAATTCAAATCAGATTTCAATAAAAACAACATTTTCTTTAACTTTTAAACTGCTGTCACATTATAATGAGTGTTCTCATTATGTTAATATTTAAAATGGCTTAAAAATGGCTATATTTGGGATTATTATTAGTCTTGAACATTTTGATATAACATATTTGACGGCAATTATAATGAAAGTGAAGTAAATTGTAGACCACAATAAAATTTGGTAAGGCATAAAAACAGCATTTAAATAATTTGTTTAGCATTCATAGCTTTTACTTGCAAGACATCTTACAATGTGATTTTGTGTAACTATATGCCTCGGCAGTAGCTAATCAACCCTGGCGTTTTTCATTCAAGCAGATAAAAAAAATTGTGAGAGTGTAAATCTAATTATTTTAGAGCATAATGTGCGTATTGTGCGCTACTTCAAATGCTGAAAAAGTTGATTTTTAACAAATATTCAAGTTATAAACTCCTATTTAATTATCATTTCTAACCTATTTTTTAAATTAAACTTATATTTTTAACTTAAGAATAAAACAACTATAAATATACCTGAATGGTTTAATGGTTACTATGTAATACCTATGTTAAAAAAAATATGTAGGATATTTTAAATTTCTGTACATTTCGTTTTGGTTTTTAATAAGACTTATCTGTATCTTGTCTGAATGGAAAATTAAGGCAATTCAAATATTAAAAACAATTGATTTATTATCAATAGCTAGACAAAGTTGCTTTATTTTTAAAACTGTTTTCTACCTATCGTTTCAACTCAAACCCATTATAAAGTGACAGTTCTTTTAAACGTGAAAAAAAACAAAACAAAAATTTATTTGTAATAGTGTCTAAGTTTTTGTTTTCCTATAATCTTAAGACACAGTTTTTTATCAGAATCTATGAGTGCATTTTTAATATGTATAAATGTGTGCTACAAAACATGTGTGTTTGTTTCAAATCCAAACTGATTCCCGCTATTTATAACGTATGTCGTGTTACGTAATTAATAAAAATTGTTTTATACTTACTGCCGTTTTTTTTATTAAAAACCTACCTCTGTTTATTTAGTTTTATAGTAAGAATATAACTACCATATGTTTTAAATTCATATGTCTATAGATTATAGATATAACGGTGCCAAATAGTATGGAGATTAATAATAAAATATTTTTTTAACTTGAAATTTCTTTAATACATACAATCTTTGAATGTAGCCTTTTTACAAATAAAAATATGTAACTGTTTAGTAGTTTTGGCGTGATAAGCGAAGATGATACGGACAGACAGACAGATCTATGTTAGTACAGAATTCAAGCTATTACAAGTAAAAAGATTAATTTATCGATGATCGATCATAAACTAAATTCTCTGAAGCTCATATGCCAATGATATACTAATGTGGCCATATCTTCGCAGTTTTCGGGGGTATAATTATTTTCCTGGTAACATGTTAGTCTACAGCATGCGAGAATAACAGCTTGAAGTATTTCTTTAGCGCTGGGATCTTTATCATTTACTTCCAATTCTGAAATGCGTTCTAGGGCGTGCTTACAGACTGCCTCTACGACAGGTTCACGGTCTGCCGGAGTTTTATGGGGTGACTGCGTACGAGTGCTCAAGATTTGCATTTGTTCCCTCTCCGTACCTGAACAATCCGACGGGCTCATGTTTAGATTATCTTGTGCACGATATCCCACTATTTTAGAAGCTGCCAGATAGGCAGTTTCGAGAATTTTTGCTTTATTGGTTACTTCGGAAGCCTTGATTACGTCAAGGATGTAAAACATGTTTTCACAAGCAAACTGCGAGGCTTTTACTTCCAATGGATCAAGGTCATTATTTTTGAAAATGTCGGTAGGATATTGAGTGGAAGTAGATATTGTAGACGTTGGTGTAATATGAGCATGCCGTTTACCACGACGGCCTTTTTTTCTTGATGAGGTTGATATAGCTTCCCCTGGCGTGTTCGGATTCATTGCTTGATTTGCAGACGTTAACTGCATGCTGACTTTTGTTTTCTCGATTTCTTGTTGTTCTTTTCTTCGCGCAAATTCATGTAAAGATTTAATAACTCTGGTCAATTCATAACTTAGGTAAATCTTAGCAATGGGGTTAAGATCCCCCCTTTTGCCTGAAGATGTAGGCTCCGAGCACGGTGTCTCATAGTTATGATTACTGTGATTTCCTTGGTAGTTATTGTTTCTTACACTCCTTTTTGACTCTCGCCACGGATCAATTTGGACTCCGTGCATGTTGAGTAGTTCCGTCACACCCCATATACGTTGCATATTTTGCGTCTGGTTTAAGGCAACCTGAAAAATGATAGGCCGATCGCTGCTGGCATAAATATTTGCATACTTAGGGGAAAACCCGAGTTCGCGCAAGCCCTCAATAACTTCTTCGGGAGCAGTATTACTAGGAAGTCCGCGAACTCTAATCTTAACCAATTGGTCACTGGGTAACTCATGCTCAATTATTTCTATAGTTGCGGAGATTTCTTTAAGAAAGCGGTATATTGCTTCAAATTCTATTTTAGTTTGTGTCTGGAATTGTATGCCCGAACTACAAACACGTGCGTTCGGACAACGCCCAAAACTTTCTTTGAGTATCTTTAAATGGTGGGCCCAGTTTGGTACGTAGTTCACAACTATAAATGTGTAGGCCAGATCGTTATTCATTTTTACGTTCTACGTATAAATTAAGCAATTATACGTTCAAATGGTTACGCCACAGACTAATAATAATATACTACGTGTTACGCCTATATTTACTAAGCACACTGTCTGCACTTCAAAAGAGATACACACTCTGCACTAAGGAGAGTAGGACTAAAGTTAAATTACTCTGTCTACTGTTTATATTGGCTGACTAACCTTAAGTCCTGCATACAAATCGTTTCTAAAGATAATCTCATACGCAGAAATGTTATCACTTATTATGACGGCTAAAAGCATATAAAGCAGTGTCGCCTTGTTTTGTTAAAATAAAGGTTCGTTATTCAATTAAGGGAATGAACATTGTTATTATAATCTGGATAACAAAGAACTAAGGGGAAATAGAAACAAAAGTTACAACTTAATACCCTTGTTCTTATCTTATCTGTACCTATTGTTGTCTAAGTTCTCAGAAAAGCTATCACGTCTTAAATAGTGAAAATGACTTATTGTATAGATTTGATAGAATCTAGTGTAGATGGTTTATTTAAGATTATATTCCAGTAGCTTGTAAAATACCGATTATTCCGAAACAAAATACAAACCTTCGGTCGACAACGGTAAATAAAAAATCTACACTAATATTATAAAGAGGAAAACTTTGTTTGTTTGTTTCATGTAATGAATAGGCTCATAAACTACTGGACCGATTTTAAAAATTCTTTCACCATTCGAAAGCTACATTATCCACGAGTAACATAGGCTAGGTTTTATCCCGGAAATCCCACGGGAACGGGAACTATGCGGGTTTTTCTTTAAAAAGGCGGGCGAAGCCGCAGGCGGAAAGCTAGTAAATAATAAAAACGATTTTGAAAATAAAATGTATATTTATACATGTATAAAAATACAATTTACACTATACAATCTCAAAAGAGATCAATATCTTATATAATATACATAATATGAAAAGTGTATAATAAAACACAACGGTTGCTCTATATATAGATAAAATTAATTCTCAACAATCAACTAAGAGCTTTGTACTCATAAACGTGAATAAAATTTTGGCCAATATTAACACCGATCTAATTATGTTTGGGGACATTTCATGTTACGCTCTACAACAAGACTAGATCTAATTACATAACGAATTAATAAAATCAGCTATGCTATTCATTCAAAAACTTGAACCTAAATCTAACTATATTATTTGGAAAAGAGTACTAATGATAATAAATATGCACAACATGTTTAATGCATTGTATTTTAACCTTTACTGATATATTTCATAACAATAATATTACGATGAGCTATTTATTGCTTTGCGAAGATAGTGCTAAAGCCAGATAGCTTGTCCTAAAGATATGGCACTAGCTACCAACTTTTTATTGTTAACAATTTATCACATAAATCTCACTACCTATTTAAGCTCATACAAAAATTTAGTTAGAATTTAGTATCTATCGATTGACAATAATTTCGCCTAATTCCAAGTAGAGATATGTTATCATTCAATGTGTTTCCCGTCTTGCCATCTCTTCTTCGACCGCTCGAACGCTTCTTTAATGCAAGCCCTGGAAAAAAGAGAATGCAGGTTACAAGGATGATTGTTTAGTTGGATTCTTGAAAAATAAATGTTACAGCGGTATAAAAAAACAGATAATATTTTGAATCATATCATAAATTTGCTCCGTGACGATGAAAGAAACACAAACAAACACTTTTCGTATTAGGAATGCCACGTTGTTTCGTAGGTAGTAGTTTTTTTAGTTACGAGTAATAAACATAAATCCATCCTCACAATCTGCCGCATTGATAATATATTAGTAGGACAGAAATTCTATTGAGTATTTGTTAAACAAAGGACAATACCAAACTTAGTATGGGAAGTGGCGTTATTTTTTTTTAAAGCGGCCATCGAATCTCTTGTAATCTCTATTTCTTTCAGACTGTATTTAAAGGTATATACGTCATGTCATTGTAAGTTTTTCTGCGGATGCGTTCTAACGAATACCCGCGGCTCCGTCAATACAGCGGCACGGTGGAACACAGTGGAGTTTAGTCGGTAGGTCCCTGCATTCTGCAGGGTGAGTCCGACATAACCCAGGGCCCTTTCCCCGAGCGCTCATGTCATTGTAAGTTTGATTTACTGCACGATGGTCGCCCGAAAATAAAAAGCCGCCATATTCTGACGTTGGCTTCTAGAAATTAAAGTGGTTTTAAATAATATAATGAATAAATCGATTTTAAAATCCGTTAGTATTTAATTTCGAAATGTATAATACTCGCGTAAAATCAAACGCAATAGTATAGGAGGTAGCAACGTTTTCGAGAGATAATTATTTTAGAACAGGTGGCTTTTTTATATACTGTCCCTCTTGCTCTTTCGGTAAGAGTCCGATAGTGGTTGCGTTTATTAGTACGCATCTTATCTGCACAGGTAAAATCCTTAACTTTTAAATAATTTTCTAAAGCGTAATTCTTAATTGCCTTTAGATAGATCCATCAGACATCAATTTGTTATTGTCAGGTATTTTTGTTGTTTTTTAATTATGTGCCATACGCAATTTTTTATTTTGTTTAATAAAAAATTTAAAGTATTTTAGAATGTCTGTAATTTTAATATTATGTTCTTTAAACATAATATAATCTAAAATTAATTAGCCAGGCGTTAATTCGATTGTTAAGTATTAAATATAAATAAGTAAAGTAAGGAAAAGTAATACGGTATGATGTTTGTAGTTTTGAGAGTGCAAGAGAGATAGAAAGCGACAGCAGCGCATCGCATCGGTTAGTCCACTAGTGTTACATAATAGAAAATTTTCATATCAATCATAAAACCAACTATTCTAAAATTCTTGTTTTTCAATTGTTGCTAGCTCTATTAATTGGCTTTTTTGTTTTGTTATTTCTTTCTATGTAATGTACAATAATGTAAAATAATGACAAATTTTGTGTGTGTGTGTGTGTATGTTACAGTTTGTGAATATGTATGTCTATGTCTTTATGTAAATAATACCTAAAGAGTGACTGGTGCAATATATACGCGGACACGTGTCCCGCGTCCACGTATCGCACTTCCGCGCCGGGCCAGATCTCCTCCAACGCGCCGACGTCTTCGCGCGGTACGTACGCGTCGTGTTTAGCGCACACGGCTGAAATGTACGAGATTAATTATTACTTATGACTGAATGAAAATTATTTATTGCACATATATTTTAAAAACATAAAATACACAAAAGAAAATTAAACAGCAAAAGGCGGCCTAATAAAAAGGCTCAACATTAAACAGCAAAAGACCTTATCGCCAGCCAGCGAGTTCCAGGCAACCCTAACAATAAAAAGAGATAAAAATACTTATTTATTTATTTTCAAACGACCCGCCGTGGTACCTTCATAATATAAAACCAATGCATATAACATAAGCACTCGGGGATATCATTATGAAAAAATTATTTATTTTTGTAGTATTTTTGAGATATTATTATAATAGACAATATACAACAAAGAACTGGACTACAATAGCCACGCTCAATATTGTCCGAAACAACTCTGCCCACGTGTGTATTGAGCAGTTTTGTAATATATAGGATACAATAAAGTTTTAACTTTACTGTCTAGAAATAAGGTATCTAATAATTTGCAATTTAATGTTTTATACACCGCCCAGATATTTTTGATCTTTTATGAGGCGATTGTTGGCGAAGTTTAGTGGCTTATAATACGCCATGATTTTTTGCTCAGGAAGATTACATATTGAAAATTAAGCTGGGTTTACAATACAACAAAAGGCAGTATTATCGCTATATGGTGATTATTTTAGATAACCTAGGTACTTAACTTAATTGTTAAACAACAAAGAACACAATTTTGGGGAATTTTATTGTAAATGTAGGTAGATTTATGATATTCAACGTCACTTAATAACGTCATCATAATGAAATAATTCATTTTTAATTTAATCATTCATTCAATTATTAACAAGTTATTTATTTCGATGAAAACATTAAATAATGTAATATAAATTATTTTCACTGCATGCAAGTATGTTTGGGGTACATTATATTCTAAGTAATGCAATGGTCTGATCTACCCTACCTTCGAAACCATATGTCGTGGGTTCGATTCCCACCGAGGGCGAATATTTGTGTGATGAACATCGATGTTTCAGGGTCTGTGTCAGGGTGATAATTGTCTATCTATAAGTATATATATTTAAAATTACATGTATGTTTATCAGCCATTTTTTTCCACAACACAAGCGAAAAGCTTAGTATGGGATGAGATCGTTCCGTGGGTGAAAAATATCCTGAAATATTTATTTATTTATTTATTTCTGTATTTACAACCTAATAATAATTTTTCGGGGTTCAGTCAATTTTTAATTTTAATAATTTAGATTTCTATAGTACCTAGATAGAGAAAGAAAAACTATAACATTTATAATACTAACCTATAATTAAAGACGTGTCGTACGGAACCGAGAAATTACTCAAATGCGTGCATTCATCCATAATGCCCCTCATGAACTGTAGCGCCTCTCTGTCCCTCCAGTGGATCTTGCCTATGTCTATCTTCTTCCCGCTCGATTTCATGAATGGCAAATTTACCCATAGATCTGATGTAAGATCCGACACATTCCATGATTTCCTTTCTGGCTTTGATTTAACTTCTACAATTTCTTTATTTTCGTTTGTTTCTGTTTTGGTACTGTCAGTTTTTTTCAAACTATCAGTTGTTATACTCTCAGAGGTTGTTACAGCATTTGTTAGTACTTCTTGGTTAGTACTGGATAAATCTGCATGTGGTGTATATTTTTCTTGAGTACTGGGTTGTTCTACTGGCGATTCTATTTTCGTATCTGTAAATCATAATAGTTGTTATTAAATTAGGAAAAAAAACATTTTTTATTATTTATTTATTTAACCTATAACTTACCGATATTCGTATTACATTTGAGCAGTGCCTCCTTTATCCTATTTTCAGTCAATTTATTTATTATATCTATATCCTGAGAATCCAATTCGAATTTCTTATTCGATGTCAACTTATTGTACAAACTTTGGCTAATTTTCTGTTCGTCTAATAAAACCTTTAATTCGTCATTCAAGTTTTCCTTTTGAGCAAATGATTTCACTAATTCATCTACTTTTGTTTCTTTTCTTTTGCCTTTATTTTTTGAATCATCTAATTCCCCAAATTTATTGCTGGCGGCACTGTTTTCTTTGTAGGTAATATCTAAATTGGGATATGCAGGATCTATCGTTACTTGCTTAATTATATCAGGGGTGTTTCTTTGCAGCAAATTATCCATATTTTGCGAGTAAGTTTGAGCAAATTTCTTCCCTGCAAGGAATGCTTCATCCACTATTGTTACCATTTTGGAAAGTTTCTCCCTATAATTGCCATCTGATAAATATTGATCTTCTAATAAATCCCAGTTTATTGAATGCGACATAACACCCTGTAATATTTATCATAACGATTACGAAATATTTTATCAGTCTGATAAAGGCTTATCAATAGTAAATAATATTTTATAAATCAATATCCATTAAATGCATGACAACAACTTTATTGTTTTGCATATTCTCTGTGATGAGCAATATAAGATATTTAGGAAGATATTGAAATTAGACTAAAACAATCATTTTAGTCACAATTTTTGGCAACATGAAATTTATAATATGGTATTGGAAATTATTTGATAAACAACAAATTGTATATTATTATGGACTAGCCGCTTGCCCAGGTTAACGAGGGATAAATAAATGGTCTTGTAGCATTGTAACTAATTGTAAAATAATTTGTACAAATATTTGTTTTTTACTTAAATCATTAGTTATGAACAAAACATTTGTCTTCTTTGTTTGTACTTTCAGTTTTGTTATAATATAAATTACCTGAAGGAATACAGCCGATGCGGTTGACCACGAAAGGCAAGGCACTAATACCAAAGGCTTAGGCCAATTTGTGGCGGCTAGTGACGCCATCTTTATAAAAAATAAATAAATAAACACACATTAATATCATTGTATTAGATTTGAAGGCCCCCAGTAGCATTAAATATTATACATAAAAATATATCATTATCTATTTTTAACAAAGAAATATACTTAATTAATAAATGTAACTTAACTACTCACATTTGAAAAAAAATATGAACAGAAAATAAGGTAATTTGATATTTTGAATTTTCAATTTATAGTTACTTACCTTTACTGGTAAATATTAAATTAACTATTAATTAAAAACAAAATATGTATTACATAATACATTTTTTATATTGCTGTTAATATAATATTAAAAAATAAGGTATAATTAAATTAGTTTTATTTAAATTTATGTTGGTTAGCTTTATCCCTCCAAAATTCGAACACAACTTAATTGTATAACTATAAAAACTGGTATGTGTAATTAAACATAATATTTTGTCTATTAAGTGGTATTCGAAAATTCGATTGGTCGATTTAAAACAAAATTCAAATACCAACATGACCACCCATAGACAGGCCGGTAACCCCGAGAGGTCCGAGCCCGTTTCGCTCACACCAGTGAAACAATACCAAAGACTCTAGTATCAAACAGCCGCCCATTACGAATATGTCCGACACATTGTGTAACGAGGAACGCCTGAAAATATTTGATGTTAATAAGAAAAAATTAAATAATAAACAATTAAAGGATTGTTGTTTGAAGTGAAGTGAAGTCTTTAGGCGCATTGAGAGTAAAATTTCAAGATCACGTCATGGCAATACCGTGACGTCATGTAGTAAGGCGACGACTTTGGTATCTTTGAATCTTGCCAAAGAAGTTTCACTTCGGACATGTGTGCACAGCACACACGCTCCTTTTAAATGAAATCCTTTAATTGTTTATTTTTTGTTATTTCTATTATTTGTAGCATCAAATGCATTTTATAGAATAAAATATGATAGTAAAATGATTGGTGTTATCTATGATTTTGTAATGAACTGTGATAATTTTACGAGATACTGTTTTTATGATAACTTCATACCATTGTTCTTCAGAACAATACTTAATATGCATTTAGAAAGCTTGTGAGAATCTAACTAGATTGGTAAAAAACTTCTCTTACTTTAAAAAAAATGTGTGCAAGTGTTGTTTAGTTTTTATGCTTTTAAATGAATTATATTTAATTAATAATTTATCCAATAAATTCAATAAATATTCCTCATTCCATTTAGAAATTGGCAGTGTTATTTAAAATTAGCTGTTGAGTGCCAAGAATGTGTCATGATAATTTTATTTTATATTTAGAAAATGATGATTAAGTAAATAGTAATATTATAGGGAAGTGCCAAGCATTTCAATACAATATAATAGTCATAACGTAAATGTAAAATATGAATAAAGTATGACAATGCATTTATGACAAATAGTTGTGGCTCTGTGGTGAAAATCAAGTTACTTAAATGTCCTGTCTTTGGTTTCCAGTACTCTAAAAAAATCTTCAGAATATTATATAGCAAACAAAACAAAAACTTCACATCTTACAGGAAAATACATATTAATCTTAATTACTACTTAACCCATTGACCACCGAGCGGCCCGATCGGGCCGAGACACAATAGATTTTCTATTGTGTCTGTGATCCAAGGACTGACGGATTAATTACACTCATGATAATAAATGCTGATATTTGTTATAAATAGTTTTAAATGTTTTGAACTCACTTACACTTGATCTGTAGGTTTGCGTAGACCATAGAATGGATTTTCAAGGATTATCCCACCAATGCCAGCTTCTTTTAGTAAAGGTTTAACCATCAAATTTCTTCTTCTCCAGAAATACTAAAACATATTTTATTATCATTTATTTATTGTCTCAAAATAGTTATAAAAATCACCACCTCCTTCGTACAGTGGTAATACACATTAAATAAAATAACAAAAAATAGTAATCAAAGTCTAGATTAATAAAAAATGTTTAAATAAATTTAAATTAAAAACAAATTTAAAAATTATGTTTATCATATACTTGACACTATAATCAAATGCATCATCATATAATTATTTTTTGTAATAAAAAGACATCAAAAATTTTATGTAGGTAGGTACTGTATTAAAAAATAAAAATAAATTATTACATGGTCTCCAGTCCCAGCAAGATGTAAACAAACAGGTTTGCATGTTGGTTCGGGCCATTGAATGGGAAGTAACATCTGGAAATGTGCTTTTTGTGCTATTTCTGGCACAATGCCAGGCAAATGCTTCTCCAGTGGCGTTACGAAATAGCCCTCCAGTAGCCGACAGTCTGACAAATTCTGATCCTAAAATAATACATATACTTGTTAATGATCTGAGTATTCATTTGAGATTAACAAAATTGTATTAAGCCTTGAATATTTTGTCAATAAATTAAAATTAAGTTCTAAGCATTAGCAGCTCGCAAGCGTTCAATTCATTTTTTATTTTTTGTGCTAATACAAACCTTTGTGATAGTAACAGGATAATCCCTTTCCACCAATTTAAAACATTCATCTCGATTAGACACAACTTTTCTGAATTCAAATAACCTAAAAAACAGAAGTTGTAAATTAAAGTTTGGTTACAAAAAGTATATGTATGCTTTGATCTAGAGTTTTCTATGTTATGGTTAGTTGATAATCTAATATTATCAATTATTTACAGCCTTACCTGCGCAAGTTTTCAGGTTTTCCCCACCCTTTAGTGAAAAACTTTGTTAGGAGTATGCTACGATAAACTGCATCTAATTTGCTAGCGGACATTTTTCGTAAATGGGCGGTAGTAAAAGTGTTATTTATTTTATAATATAATTAGAATTTGCGTTGTTCATTATCCGTCATTGTATTTTAGGGAAAAATCACAAGGTTGTCATGTAACAAACATGTATGATGGATGTCAATAGTATAATATTGTCAGTGTCAACAAAATCAGCTGTTGATACGGTGATGTTTCAGTAATCGTTCAAAAATATATTTTCCATATAATCTCGGTTATGTAATCTCCCTATAATCCATATTTTATTATCTCAAAGGTTATCAATACATTACATTCAAGGTTTTATATTATAATATGCTAATATGTCCTAAATAATTAGAGGTAGAAATATGAGTTCATACAAAAATTAAAAAGAAAATAATTATTAATGTATGTAGTTTATAATCCTTAACATTAAAAAAAGAAGGAGGAAAATATCTCTTTTCCACAAGATAATTCCGCTTTGGATCTCTATTCTCTGCCAACGTGTACGATGAAGAAAATATTATGTAGATCGCTGGTCTATTCTTATACCCGGATTTTTTTTTTTGGGAATACCATTGAGTAATTATTATAGAGAGGACGAACGACTAAACTTATCATTTAAAACCAACCAATATAACAAAAGAAAATGGTTTGAGACGATTGACTCTAACTCGTGTTAGAAAAATTATAGTAGCGATGGCCTCTCTACATAGTAACTCAATGTTTAAGCATGCAAAAATTTTTGCCATATGTTTTCATACGAGGTTCATCAATTTTGTTAGATAGATTAATCGAATATAGAAAAATCAAGTAGGTGGATTTATAATCCATAATAGTTTGATTGAACGATTTTATCTTTTATAGATAAAACGATTTGAATATGAATTATATTTACATGATTTTATAATATTATTTATCATTTATCAGTCATGGGTTTTTAAATATCACATTTTGAGGACGCATATAGAACGTATTTGAATTAACAGCATTATGTAAAAATATTATCCGCAGTAGGAATATTTTTAACGTTTGAAAGTGTGAAATTTATCCTATATCAAAACGCCACACGCGGTGGTGGCTCAGTCCGGGGTTCGAGACGGCGCGGGCGAGTGCGGGAATTAAATTGGTTTTAAATCTATTTGCGCATGTTTATATAACTTCACCACTGCAAAACGGTGAAGGAAAACATCGGTAGAGTTCTAAGAGACGAACGGCAAGTTGACGGCATCCGTTTTTGCCTGTCGACAGGTGGCGACGGCTGAAGTAGCCTCTGCTCTGCCGTTCTCAGCGTGCCGTTCGTCTGTAAGAACGCTTAGGAAACCGACATGTCGATGAATCAAAAGTTCGACGACATGTGACATCTGCCAACCCGCACTTGGCCAGCGTGGTGGAGTATGGCCTGTAGCCTCATAGGAGGCCCGTGTCCCAGCAGTGGGAACATAATAATGTAATATGGGCTGATGAATGATGAATGAAAACGCCACAAAACAAATCCTCATGCAAGTTTTAGTCTACAAGTATTATCAATAAATTTGTCTATACTCTATGCTATTGAATTAGCAAGATGCGACGAAAATAAATTACACCTACATAATATGATATGCTTGTTTAGTAGGTACCCGCATTTACCTACTACGGTTTTAAGTCATATACGTAGGTACATTAAATTGAGCCGTGAGGCGTCATTTAATTAACTGCCTGGATGATATATATCAGCATCGTGAATTGACTGGCTGATGTTATTGAGGCTATTCATTTAAGAGGATAGAAATGCTGTTCGTCAATTGTAACGAGCTTAAGATCGGAATATTTAAGTAAAATAAAATCTCTATTTATTTGAATTATCTATAGAAAACGCAAATAAGCTATGAGAAAATATCTAATATTGTAGCCTGTAGCCACAATGATTGTCAGGAGGTATAGTCCATTGAATAAAAAGTTCTAGAGTGCGTGAGTTAGTAACGTAAGATGTTTCTTCAGAAATATGTCAAGAGTCCCTAGGTTATAAACATACTAAAACCCCAGGACACTAGGAGGAGCCCCGGAGTGGGGGGAGGGGGAAAATGGGTCCATTTTTTCATTTTTCGCTTAAATCTCAAAAACGGTACATGTTAGAGAAAAACTTTCAAGGAAAAGTTGAAAGGCCATAAAATTATCTACAAGTTGTACCTCAATCATTTTTTCCTATACCTATCCTACCGTTTCTGAGTTATACGCAGTAAAAAATGAATTTGGCTCAAACAATTTCCCCATACTACACATCAATCGATCAAAAAATATTTCTTTCTTCCAAAAAACTCAAATGTGCAACTTGTGACCGGTACTGATAGATTGCTCTTAATTAGGTCTATAATTGGTTAAATAAACACATTCCTCCATGGAAGCCTTTAGGAGGAATCGATTGTCAAAATATTATATTAGGGCAGTTTGAGTTACTGAACTTGATATTTTTATTTTTTTCTTCCAAAAAACTCAAAAGTGCACCTTGTGACCGGTACAGATAGATTGCTCATAATTAGGTCTATCATTGATAAAAATACCAGATTCCACCACGGAGGCGTTTACGGGGAATTGAATTTTATCAGGGTAGTTACGATACTTGAACTTTTTATTTTTTTTCTTCCAAAAAACTCAAAAGTGCAACTTGTGACCGGTACAGATATATTGCTCTTAATTAGGTCTATAATTGGTAAAATAAACACATCCCTCCATGGAAGCCTTTAGGAGGAATCGATTGTCAAAATATTATATTAGGGTAGTTTGAGTTACTGAACTTGATCTTTTTATTTTTTTCTTCCAAAAAACTCAAAAGTGCAACTTGTGACCGGTACTGATAGATTGCTCTTAACTAGGTCTATGATTGGTAAAATAAACACATTCCTCCATGGAAGCCTTTAGGAGGAATTGATTGTCAAAATATTATAGTAGGGTAGTTTGAGTTACTGAACTTGATCTTTTTATTTTTTTCTTCCAAAAAACTCAAAAGTGCAACTTGTGACCGATACAGATAGATTGCTCATAATTAGGTCTATCATTGATAAAAATACTAGATTCCACCACGGAGGCGTTTACGGGGAATTGAATTTTATTAGGGTAGTTACGATACTTGAACTTTTTATTTTTTTTCTTCCAAAAAACTCAAAAGTGCAACTTGTGACTGGTACCGATAGATTGCTCATAATTAGGTCTATCATTGATAAAAAAACCAGATTCCACCATGGAGGCGTTTAGGAGGTATTGAATTTTATTAGGGTAGGTACGATACTTGAACTTTTTAACTAGCTAACCTAATAAAATTCAATTCCCCGTAAACGCCTCCATGATAGAATCTGGTAATTTTATCAATGATAGACCTATTTATGAGCAATCTATCTGTAATGGTCACAAGTTGCACTTTTGAGTTTTTTGGAAGAAAAAAAATAAAAAGTTCAAGTATCGTAACTACCCTGATAAAATTCAATTCCCCGTAAACGCCTCCGTGGTGGAATCTGGTATTTTTATCAATGATAGACCTAATTATGAGCAATCTATCTGTACCAGTCACAAGTTGCACTTTTGAGTTTTTTGGAAGAAAAAATAAAAAGATCAAGTTCAGTAACTCAACCTGCCCTAATATAATATTTTGACAATCGACTCCTCCTAAAGGCTTCCATGGAGGAATGTGTTTATTTAACCAATTATAGACCTAATTAAGAGCAATCTATCAGTACCGGTCACAAGTTGCACATTTGAGTTTTTTGGAAGAAAGAAATATTTTTTGATCGATTGATGTGTAGTATGGGGAAATTGTTTGAGCCAAATTCATTTTTTACTGCGTATAACTCAGAAACGGTAGGATATAGGAAAAAATGATTGAGGTACAACTTATAGATAATTTTATTGCCTTTCAACTTTTTCTTGAAAGTTTTTCTCTAACATGTACTGTTTTTGAGATTTAAGCGAAAAATGAAAAAATGGACCCATTCTCCCCCTCCCCCCACTCCGGGGCTCCTCCTAGTGTCCCGGGGTTTTAGTATGTTTATTACCTAGGGGCTCTTGACATGTTTCCGAAGAAACATCTTACGTTACTAACTCACGCACTCTAGACCTCCCTTGGAGGGACTCATTCGATGGACTAGTACTTAGGTATGAAGTCAATCTAAAAATTAATGTATCATTTTCTTAAAATTTCATCTGCTCGACAAAAAAAACTCCAGATTTAACCTAACATCATTATGAGAGATTATTTTGTTAATTAATTTGTAATGAAGACTGAGAGTATCGTTAGATTATATTATTTAGTCGACTTGAATTATTGCACGCCTCATAAGCGAAGCGTTGAGGTGGGTACTACTGTCACTTCGCGCAAAACATCTGATTTTTCAAACTTAAAATGTCTTTATGTATCATACATTGCACTTGTAAGATAATACATACACACACATATTAAGAAAAAACACTATTTTTAACGTTCATGATATTTTTGATGTCATTTTTGTTATTTAAACTAGTTAAAAAACAGTTTAAAAAAGTTCTGTCTTGGACGTCCGTGTGTCTGTATGTGCGGATCCTTTTTCTTGTTAACACGATAGCGACCGAAATACTTTACTAATCGAGTCTTTTTTTTTCTCTTACGCTTGAGTATGCTCAGGAATAGAACCCTTTCATTTTTCAGGGTCTGATTCGATGTGGTTTAATTGTTATTAAATAAACAAAAATAATAATTAATAAATATTTATTAAAAAAAATTATGAGGCGTGCACTTTTGGATTTTCCAAATTATTTAGGTATCTACCTACCTGTGAGAAGGTAAATATTTAATAAATACAAATATTATTAGATAATTAAAAAATAATCATCGTTAAACTAAGACAATAATTTCCTATTATTTTTTTATAGCTACATCATTAACAGATGCGAAACATTAAACAAGGTTGATTATTGATAAAATAGCTTACGTAACCCGTATGTGGGTCGTATATGACTCAGTTGCTACCCGAGAAAATCTCCCGTTTCCATAAACGTATGTTAATAATGATATTTAGATCAATAATATTACAGATCTTTTTCCGAATTGGATCTCCACGGATTTAATCTGTTTTGTCTCCCTTTAAAGGAGGTGATTTATGAAGAGATGAAACTATAGGTTCCGTAGATATTTTTAATACTCAGTTAGAATAGAATATTGTTTCAAAACAATGAATGAATCCTTATTGAAACATGAAATATTTTACAGAAAAATGTTTACCTAGCGGTTGCATGATCATCATTGTTTTTACATAAGGTATTATAAAGCTGAAGAGTTTTTATAGAGTAGGTAATATATTATATAGGGTTATGTGACTGACGAGTTGAGGATAATAATTATGGGGCTAGACTCTAGCTAAAGCAGTGTATTGCCGCCAAAAATGGTATTGTAGAAGGGATTAGAAATGAGGACATCCGGAACTCTCACTTTAAATTGCAATACCAGCTTGGAATACGTTATAAATCCCCGATGCCTTAATTTGGGTCGACTCATGACAGTGGGTACATTTACCTACTTACAAATCAATATACATAAGTTAATCCATTATTGTCGTAACCCTTTAATCCTAAGCGCGGAGAGAATCCTATCTTTGTTTGTTTCAATTTGATATAAATGTAAAATTTAGGCAGATTTTTTAACCTATTGTTACCAACAGCATTACAAATTTGGATTCAATTTTGCATATAGATTGCTACCCATGACTTACGAGAACAATGTCAACTACCATAACATGACCATAACTGAATGAGCCTATATTATGTTTGTATTCAAGTGACATCATAGCCTGGTGGTACTTTCCAAAACAAATTATTTAAATTTCGCAGAACTTAATTAGCAATAAAAAATAAATAGATTTATAAGTTTACCATTAAAGGTAAAATGTTATTTTGGAGTCTGAGCACGGCTCGTAACTTACCTTGTCTAATTTTTATAATTTGCTACCTAGTAGGTATCTAGCCATAATCAGCCATTATTCAGGATAAGTATAGCCAAGCTATGCTTATCCTGAATAATTATATGCGATGTGTGTTGATTTGTTTGTCTTTATTTCACGTTGCATATAAGAAAACTTGTATGATTCTTGAGTTTGGAGAAAGAAGGATAGAGAATGATAGTACCTAATCTTATGGCTACTTGTTACTTCGATGGAACATCTAGTTCCTATGGGAATTCCTTTGACTATGAGGTAAATTTGAAGCTAGTAGGTACATTTTAGTGTGTAGTGTAGTCACCTGATAAATAATCCGTTAAAATATAAACGAATCAGTCAGTGGTAATCATTTTAAATTGTTAATTGCTATTCTGCTCTATGTAGTTTTTGTTGAAAATAATTGGCAGCCGTTAATTATATTATTTTCTTATTGTGATAATAACTACACTTACTTACCTACACTTATTACCTTATTGTTACATTGCTTTGTTTGAAACCTAACTTAAAACAAATATAAATAGATTAATCATCGAAATCGCACAAGAGATTCTATAAATACGGATATGAGCTAAATAAATTATTCACGATACATTTAAATATTAATATCAATAAATTAAGAGTTTAGTTTTTGGTGGTAGCCTATGATGCGAATTCTTGAGATGCGTAGGCGCAATCGGGTATAAGGATACGCGACTTTACTCCAAGTCGTGTTTTCCTCACGACATTTACGGACGAACAGATGTAAGTGTCGAGTGTTCAAAGAAATATAAATAATTAAAATAAATATTTGAACTTGCGTAATCCTGTACCTACTGTGAATTTTAAGAATTTGAAGTGTGAAGTGTTTGCCCCGATAATTCTACATTGACAGGAACTTGATTTCTTAGAAATTATGTTTACTTTTTAAATTTTTAACGGATCTTTAACAAAATTAGTTTGAGGGTTAAAATTATCATCAACATTCAGTTACTCTATCTGAGAGTCTGTAAACTAAATATTTGTGCGTCTATAATACCTATCCATAGTGTTCAAATTACAAGTTTTGGGTTAAATTGGGTTGGATAATAATGTAATTGTAATTTTGAATGCTAGAATCTGTGCAATTTTGTTGATTTTATATATCCTCAGCAGTGATTTATATAATATGTACTTAGTTCTCTACTTCTTACTCTTTGAAGTCGCATTATTTTTTATAACAGAGCTTCCAATTTTCTTCCGTTGCACGTGAAATTTTTGCCACGAACCTGACTAAGTACCTAACCTACTTTATATTTATATCCATCCATCTCAATTTCAGATGCAAGAAAAACTTTTTTCTATAGCACCTCTGGTGCTTTTGGCGTTGGCATGGGGCGCTGATGGTGAGTGTCTTGGAACTAGGTATTATAATGTGATATATATAAATAAAAAATAATAAATAACTACCTAAATATCTCCAATCGATGATAATATAATATTATAGAGTCAATTACGTATGCGATATTTTACAAACATTATGTTATTCTACAATTACTTAGTAATACCAGAATATTAATTACTCCTAAATACGCAAATATACATTTAAACAGCGGTTTAAAAAATAGCGTTTGTTTAGCCGGTAATTTTGAATAACATGTTAAAACAATGCACATTCCTACTCAAACTATATCTATATAACAACAAAATGACTATGATAGCGCATTGGTAAATTAACCTCCAGTTTCTAGCAACATAATAAATGCAAAAGAAGTTGGCATACAGGCAAACGTTGTGATTGATTAATTATTAATACGTAGGTACGTAGGTTGATTCCGCGTGTTTATATGATAAATCACTATATAAACAAAACATTGTAATATTATTTAGAATGGTTTAATGGTAAAACTTAATTATTTGGTGTGCTTCCTACTTTCCATTTGGGTTTTTCTTGGGTTCTTGTGATATCCTTGTCGTTTATAAGTTATAACAATATGGTTATAACATAGTATTCTGTGGTTATCAAAAATTATTTCTATTAAGTATATGTAATAGAACAATACTTTCCGGGTATAAGTTCCCAGGAAACATTGTTTGCGATTCTAATACAAATTTTTTAGCGATTGCTGATAATGCGATATTTGCGATTTAAATTAAAGTAAATGATGTATGTATATGGTAATATGGAAACATGTGTCATCTGGTAATTGAACGTTCCCATGCCTGTTACACTAGTTTTATAAGTAATATAATAAATAATGTTTAGTACATAATATAATACATATAATCAATCATATATAGGTATTATAACAATTATTACCATTACTCAGGGAATAATCACTGAGCGTTATAACTTATAACATACGACGAAAAAATTATGTAGGAGGCCTTGTTTCAGGATAAGATAGACGTCAGTTTTAGAGAGATAGGAAGTCATCCTTCAAGGGTAACGTTCCTTATGTTTGGGCAGTGAAAGGGTCCACGAAAAAAGGCTATAACTTGCTCACTTCCCGGTTTCTCCAAAAGCTGTTGTTAAATAGTGTAGTTCTTAATCTTAATACCGAGGATTTATAAACTGGCCAAACCATTGACGCGAATTAACCCCAAATAAAGTAAAGATTGATAAGCAGTCGAGCCTCCAAATTAACCTTATGTAATTGAATGATATCATTAAGAGTTTCTTGTTCGCTGAGGTCTTTTGTTCGCTGGACAAGGACATAAGGTCCAGTGTGGGCGATAAGTCATTCACCATCTTATATGGGCATGGCCGTACCAAGGTCTCGCTGTTTGTTTTGCTTGCCATCTGATTTGATGATGTATTTCGATTATGCAAATTAAGAATGTGGCAGGATGTTAAAGTTAAGGTTATAAATATACATTCTTTGCCAATTAAAAATGTCTAGTGGGCGTTAATGGCTTATGATTGCGCAACGCTTTCAAATATGGGAATTTTAATATTTTATCAACTCCAAGTTTATTTGGGAAATTCCTTTCCGTTTGTTGGACTTAAATAGCATTGTTATTTTAACGTATTGTTATTCAAAGAAAGATAAATAGGCAATAAAATTTATTTTTAGGTGTGTGTGTGTTCAACTATTGTTGGAACTTGGAACTGAGAATAAATTATTTGTACCTAGATCTGCTTATGGTCCACACATTCCTGAGTCTGGAATTAGGTATACGAAATTGAGCAAGTTCATTTGCAGTTGCAAAATATTTTTAAGGCTTAACTAATAAAACGAAATAAAAGTGATTAAAAAAAATATCGATAATTTACACGATGATAATTGCGTACCTAAATCTATGCCTGTGACTATAGGTATTTGTTCATTATGATAAAACTAAGACACTGCGCTGAATAAACAAAATATACTTGCCAACTATTGTTTTAAACTAGACATTATAACAGAACTCAAGTTATGCCACAATACCATACCCGACGTTTTAGCGAATAATTGTTATAATTTTTCAGCTCAACGTTACTACAACTACTACCCGCGCGGTTACGCCGGCCGCAACCTGTATGAGCACGGTCGCTCGATCTCGGACGATCTCGTGCGATGCGGACCGAACACTTGCGGCGTTGGTGCCCACTGCACGCACGGTAGTGTGCGGCCGGTGTGCGCGTGCCTGCCTGGATACTCTGGGGATCCTTTGTCGCAGTGCGTTAAGATTGAGTGTGTTGGTAAGTGTATATAATAATGTTACCTATGTTTCTTTTTAAATAGGGACATATTTTGGGATTGCACAGTTAGCGCATTAATGATTTGGCATAGCTAACCAATTTTTAAAGCTACTAATACCAAACCACTTTACGTGTAAGCATGAGCACTAGATAGGATTTTAAATCATGACTACAGTGAGAACCTCTGTTCACTTTATATTTTTCTTTTTTGATACTCTATAGAATTTTTAAGTTTCAAATTACGTTAATGTTTTTGTTTTCAAGAAAAATTAAACTCTTTTCAGACAACAGCGAATGCCGTGGTCACCAATCATGTGTAAATCAACACTGCATCAACCCCTGTGATGGCGCTTGCGGATCCCATGCCAACTGTGAGGTGAGATAAGAATACCTTTAATATTTCTAATCAATTTTATTCTCTAATAATCCTTCGTGTTTTTAATTACTATATAAAAAATTTTTCTAACAGGTTCGTCAACATGTGCCAGTATGCTCATGTCCTCCTGGTTACACCGGCAATCCTTTCACAGCCTGCAGAATCGCTGATCCAGGTAAAACACTTCAGAGTAACTTTAAATGTTTGTTTTCAATAAAAAATACTATTTGTTTTCTATGAAGGATGTTTATCTTCATGTGTTTAATTGTTCACAGAGGAAGCTTGCCACCCATCCCCATGCGGTCCCAATACCAAATGCCACGTTGCCAACAACCAAGCCATCTGTACTTGTCTCCCTGGATACAGAGTAAGTAGAAAACATGGATAAAAACAAATGTTAAGCATTTGAATAAAGAACTACGTGTTTAATGCTGTGAAACTCAGTTTAGCAGCTTTAATTTCGCATGGTTGAACGACTTACAGAGAGGCATAAATACAAGCCTTTCGAAATGCCTTCTCAAAGTGGGTGAATTGAAGACCTCTATTAATTTATATTCATTAATTTGTGCAGGGAAGCCCACTCGCTGGATGCAGACACGAATGCGACTCCGACAGCGACTGCGGTGCGCAACAGTCTTGCCGCGACTTCAAATGTGTCAGCCCTTGTAGCGACTGTGGTGTTAACGCCGACTGCGAAACTGTTGCTGCCCACCGTGCTGTGTGCAAGTGCCCAAGAGTGAGTTTATAATATTAACTATGTGTCATTTTGCCTTTTTTTTATCTAATTGTTGGTTACAGCTCTGCCCAGGTTGAACTGGCATAAAAACATTATTTAGTGATTATTTGAGATGATAAATAGGTACTTATCCGTTTATAAAATCCATAAAGACGTTTTTGAGTTAAATCGTAAGAAAAAAAACAGAAAATCTAATAAAATAAAATCAAATCAATTCAATGTTTTTTAGGGCTACCACGGCGATCCCTACCGTATCTGTTCCGCTGAGTGTACCTCAGACAGTGAATGCCCCAGCTACAAGCCAGCTTGCGTATACAACGCGTGTGTCAACCCTTGCACCAACGCTTGCGGTGTGAACGCCGAGTGCAACCTCCGCGGTTTGACGCCCGTCTGCTCCTGCCCTAAGACCATGACCGGTGACCCCTTCACATTCTGCAGGCCTTTCGAAGCGCGTATGTAGTAATTTTTGTTAAATGTCAAATTATATCTTTGTTCATATTTTGTCACTGAATAACAGACACTCTATGCAACTTAAAATGCATTGTAAACATATTGCAATTTGCAAAGAAAGATTGAATTGATATGAGGAATTTTTAATTGTGTGTTTCCTCTTACATTTATAGGAGTTTTATAAGGCAATGGATATTTTCTACGTATTTATTTTATTACAACAAAAATATATAGATTGTTTAACTATAAAACAGGTGACCTTTGCGAGCCAAACCCTTGCGGTGCGAACGCCAAGTGTACCCCCGGCCACGACCGTACTGGTGCTGAACGCCCCGTCTGTACTTGCCCTACTGGATACCGTGGAAATGCTCTCGTTTCTTGTGAAAAGGTATGTTTTTCGAGAATATTAAAATGTAAACTCTACCCATATTATATGAGACAAAATACAATCTCTTCAGCAGTCACACACATCAAATTTTTTTTAAGATTACTTATTTAATACGAAGAATATGTAGATATAAATGTATAAACATAAATATTATATAATCCAGCATATGCTTTTTTTCAAAATATTGCCCTTCAAATCCAGATAGTTAGTCGAACAAAAACATAGAATTACTTACTTACAATTCCTTCTTATGTTTTTTCTACCTTTTAACTTAATCCACTTATAAAATAACCATCTCATCATCATCGTCTAGGGCGAGTGTGAACTAGATTCCCAATGTCCCGACCACTTGGCGTGCGTGGGCTACGAGTGTGTGGACCCTTGTCTCGGTAACACGCAGTGCGGCTCTGGCGCTGTGTGCATGGCGCGTAGACACATCGCTGTCTGCACGTGTCCTGGAGGTAAGTTTAATTCTATAGTTAACAATTTATATATTACGCAAATTCTATAGTAAGGTAGTAAAGGTTCATAATAATGAAGATGCGTCATTTTAAATTTTGGAAAGTAACGTAATATCCGCATTGAATTTGTAATGATGCAGCTATTTTCAAACCCATATTTCACTCCGTCGTTATAAATTTCGCGTCGCGGTCGTTATAAAATATAATAGAATTTTCAATGGAAACCTTGCTTGTGTATAAAGATATTTTCATTACAAAAAAAATCGTAAAACGACGTTTCGATGTACTTATTTAATAAATACTAGATTTCCGCCCGCGGCTTCGCCCGCGTTTTCAAAGGAAAAATAGTTCCCGTTCCCGTGGGATTTCCGGGATAAAACCTATCCTATGTGTTCAAATCCAAGTTACCCTCTATATGTGTGCTAAATTTCATTGTAATCGGTTCAGTAGTTTTTACGTGAAAGAGTAACAAACATCCATACATCCATACATCCATACAAACTTTCGCCTTTATAATAGTATTAAGATTAAGATTTATTGAATAAATCCTCGTTTTCAGATCATCACGGTGATGCCCTAGTCAGCTGCTACCACACCAACTCTGAAGCCGCGTCCGCTCGCTACTACAGGTTCAAGCGTAACGGCAACTTCACAGAAAAAATTGAGGACCAGACCGAGGGAGTTGCCACGGAAACCATCGTTGTAGAGACGACCCTTGCTACCCCGACTGACGATTAAAAATAATCTTGCCTTTAATCACTGCCAAGTATTAAAGTGCACAATTAACAAATCGATTGATAAATAAACAAGCATTTTTTTGATCGTGTGTTATAAACTGATTTAATAGAAATTAAATCACCTTCTTAATGCAGGATCAAATGAAATAAATAATTTTTTATAGTTTTGATTTTTATTTTTACCTTTATTCTTATCCTGTTATAAATAAGTATTAGTAGGTACTGTTGATAGTCCCAAAGTTACTGCAATTATTTAGGTATATATCTAGGTAGAGCGAATAACACTCATATGTTTTTATTTCGTTATGAGTTTTATAGTCGATTGTGTCACGCAACACAAAAGTTTAATCATAGCAGCTTTACATAAATTTAGCACCCCATCGAAGGATTTTGAAATCAAAATGACCTTAATTAAAAAAATAGGTCTACGACCAAATCCAAACAGACTTATCGATTATGCATCTCATTTCAAAGGAAACTGATAAAACTTTATATTTCAGTATTAACTAGATGCTATTTTTTGCAAAAAAAAAAACAATATAAATAACTAATTATTAACTAACTAACTATAGGCGACCTAACTAATCAAATAAGATTTAAGACCATTTTGACCTCAAATATTCTTTAATGGGGTGCTAAAGTTACACAACTTTAGCACCATTCAAGTTTAAAATCTTATTAAGTTTTTGTTGGGTGAAAATACAAATAATGTAGGTAGTAGTTACCTACATAGAGCAAATATCAAACCGTAGTACCTACCGTACGTGATCTACGGTACCGGTATATTCTTCTGTTTTTTGAATGATTTGTCTCAGTGTGGCTATGTGATGTAAATTATTAATATTTTCCTATTACATATTTCATTTTTATTATACTTAGGCGTTCATTTTTTATCATGTTGCGCTGCTAATTGAATGTATTCCTCTTCAACCGATTAAAAAACCAAGAGGGAGTTTTCAATTTGTCTGTATTTTTTGCGTACCTATATTATAACACAAACTTCTCGATTGGAAGAACCGATTTTGATGATTTTATTATGAATTGAAAGCTGGTGCCTACCATAATAATATTATGGTTCCTTAATTGGTCTAGTCGAGAAGGCGGTCCATTTTTTAAAGTGAAACTTTTTTTGTTAAATTATTATTTTACCAGTTATTGATACCGATTTTATGATATTTATAACATATTGTCTTTTATCCTTACTTACTATCTTTTATAATGCAATCGGCAGTAGATTAAACGATTTTTTATTTTTTTATATCAAAACTAGGTAGGTTTGTTAATGAACGTATCCATTCCAAACGTAATGTGAAGTTGACACTCGTTTGACAAAATCGTCAGTTGACATGAAACAATTTTGACATTGGATGGGTTGATTGAAACGTCCTGTCGTTCGATTATCGAATGATGAGTGAAATAGTGTTTTTATTAAATAATTAATCGAAAATATATTTAATACATATGCAAAACGATGTCTGACATCAATATGGAGAAGTTTGCAGTTCCAGATTTTGTGCCAGAACGCTATGTGAAGGAGTTAGCGAGGTCGTGTGTCGGAGGGGAGGAGCTGCAGCAGCAAAAGGTGAAAATTGAAGGCTTAGCTGAGGAGACAGCTAATGCTCTTAAGAAAAATGTTTACGAAAACTATATGCAGTTTATTGAAACTGCTACCGAAATATCCCACCTAGAAGCCGAAATGTATAAACTTTCGCATTTACTGAGCGATCAGAGAACGGTGCTCACCACTCTGTCCCAAGCGTCAATTTTAGGTAACGATAACGCTTTATCGCGTGAATCACTCGATAACCATGACTTAGAAGCTGAACGAGTTGAAGAAGAGCGAAGAAACAAACTTAATCTAATTACAGAAAAGGTTGAAGGTTGCATGAATTTATTAGATGTACCCGATAGAAACTTATTACATGAAGGAGATTTACTAGAAATAGATGCCGAAGAGAATACTGCCTTACAAAGAATGCATGTTTACTTATTTAATGATTGCCTAATGTTGACATCTTGGATTTCCAATCGGCGTGGCCCCATGAGATATAAGTTTCAAATTAGTTATCCTATTAGTACCTTAGCTGTAGTTAATGTTCGAGATTTAGGTACTGTTAAACAAGCTTTTAAGGTGCTAGCATTTCCTGACACTAGAGTATTTCAATGTAATAGTTTAGCAATTAAAAAAGACTGGCTTGATAAGTTTGAGACTGCTAAGAAGTTGCACATAGAGAAAGAAACATTAAAACAAAAGAAAAAGGATAGTATGGATAAACCAAAACCTGAAATGCTCGAGTCTCCAAGCCTCTCAGTAGAGGAGATACCGTCTCCACAAATAACACCACTACCTGACTGGCTGGCTGATGTAATTGAGGAATTAGATGTGCTAATTGTAGAAAGACACTTCCAAAAAACCTATGACTTAATGACCTCAGCACAAAAAACCTTAAACACTGAAGAGTTCAAAAATCACCCACAGAGAGCTGATATTTTGAAAAAAATTGATCAAAAGCAAAAGGTATTGACAGAGATTTTATTGAAAGAATTGGATGTCACTCACAACTGGAGTCCCAGAGGTGGGTTGAGGTCCTCGCGCCATCCTGTACAGATACTCAATAAGTTTAATATGACAAGTCAAGCCTGTGAGCTGTTTCTAGATATTTGTAGTCACACAGTCAAAGCTCATGTGAAAGGAGTTCAATTAGAGGGTTCTATACTTAGTTATGTAAAGCAAGTGGGGGATGTATTCTTCTGCTCACTGAGCGATGCCTTAATAGAGTTCACTACCTTATTTCCTAAGAATAAAGTTAGCAGTTTCATAGTCTGGGCTAGTATGCAGCTTAGGATACTTATGAGTCAAATTATTAAGCAAGTATTCACACCACAATGTGCTTTGGATTCTGTGTTAAATTGTGTTCAGAGTTTGAGAGAGCAGTGTGAACTGTTCTGTGAGTTTGGTCTCGATTTAAGATTTCAAATGAATAGTTGCTTAAGAACTCCAATTATTAAAGCGTTGAAGGAATATAAAGAAAAGATTGTTGACTCCATGAAGACTAAAGTATCAGAAGATAAATGGACACCAGTTAATATGCATACTAAAGTGGGCACTAATAAATTTTTATTACAAATGACAGATTTGGGAATGAATTTGACAAAGTATGTAATAAATGAAACATGGGTTGATTTGTCCAGCAGTACAATATGGTTTGTACAATCGATTATGACTCTTCAAACTATTGGCCTTAAAATTGTAACTAAAGATATGATGGATGTTGTTGATGATTGTATTTATGCTATTTATAATGCTAGGCTGACGTTATCAGTCAGCAATGACACAAGTTATTCACAGAAAAATTATAAATTTTTATTAGATGTAGTTATGCCTCTAATGCTTAGAAGTTACAAGGAAGAAGTTGGCTATGAAAATGAAAAATTGATGGGTCTAGCTAAAAAGCATGGTGTAAATATTGCACCACCAAAGAAATCTAACATCACAAAGTATACAAGCAATGAATATTTATGAGAATAGTATGAACGGATAATATTGTGTATATTATTTTTATGCTGAAGCTTTAATGTTGTAATATATAGATGGTAAGCATGCAGAATTTTGTAAGATTATTTAAAAACTGATCAAATTAAAATTTATATTATATGAAAGTTAAATAATACGAAATTTTAATAAACCAAGAGTCATGGTTTAATGTTGCTTTTTATTTTAACACCTTTATTTTTTGTTATAAAAATAATGAAAACGAAAACAATGTTACAGGCCTTTATTATGTTTAAAACACATTGATAATAACGATAATATATGATATATCACATAAATATGTTTTATTAAATATAAGTAACTATAATTATTCCTCCATGAGAGTTTCGATAAAAGTGTTTCCATTAATTATTTTGGTCGTTAAAATAACGAATTCAACATTGGAATCTTCTTGCTGGCTGATTGAACGTAATGCTGAGATTTCATGGTAGGTACAGCCGCCGATGAAAAATATTAAAATCACTTTAGGGCTGTCTACAGAGGAGTTTTCACTCGTAATGGAGTTCCGACGAACCATGCGAGGCTGTAGCGTTTGTAGTTCATCTACTGTTGGTCCTGGTAGAGCTCCCATAACATCCACAATACCTGAAACATTTGAATAATTTTCTGCATTGGCATTAACTTGAAATATGGTGGCAAAATGTTTTTTTAACACATTTTTAAATTATTAATAGGCTTTTTAGTAAGCTTAATTTTTGTAAGTTACATTTAATTTTGAATAAATGAAACTGATTCCAATAAATCACTTCAAAATAATTACCTACATTATTATTCTGTACGTTCATTTTACAAACAAAACTTAATCGAATCCAAACAGGATATTCTAACCAACATAACGGATAACTTACGGGACTCTTGATAGTCCATCATTGAATTTACAAGTCAAATTCTTGCATTTGAATATTTTCGCATCCTTTCGCACTATTCACAACAAAGTGCTACTTTTTGCAAAGTTCAAATATATTATGTAGATCATCCTTATTCTCTTTTTCATTTTAAATAAGTACTCCAATTAAAAGACCTTGTAATATTTGAAACTGATGTGTTTTAAATTGATTCAGAGACATCATAAAAAATCAATAGTAAGCCCACAATACATGGCATGAATATTGTATTAGCATAATAAGTAGGCGTTTAAAAATAGCGTCATCTGGCACTGATAGCTATTTATCAAATACCGAGTTCGTGCGATAACACGCTATTGAGTCATTTCATTTGCACTCAGTGATTTTAGTTTTCGTTATAATGACCGCTATGTGAGATACGAATTTGAAAGTTTTGTTTTAATTATGATATGAGGAAGTTTAATATAAAATTTTTAAGCTAATTATTTTTATCGTGTGCTTTTAAGTACATGGCGTTGATATATAAATTATTATACCATTGGGCATTGTTTAATAAATTCTAAAACAGGAGGCATAACGGAGATATGTTATACCAATAATTCAAAAATATTAATGACATACAATAATTAGTTTTACAGAGGTTTACAAAATAATCTGATCTACCTTATTATACCCGTTTTTTCTTCAGGCTATTAATAACCCACATTATTACGTTTTGACGCAAAAATATATCAGTCAACTAAATGAAAAAAGTTACAATATATATATGTATAAAATAATTTCATACCAGCCCAGCCTTTATTCTTCGAGATGTGTTCGCTCAGTCTCACTGAGAGGGGAATGTATTTGCTCGATAGATAACTCTTCTCTGTAGCATCTAACTCTGATTCGTCCATTGTTAGGTGTAATGCCTAAAATTATATTTACCAAAATTAATACTTTGTTTAAAAATTCGGAAGTTATAACTAATAGTAAATATAAAATTTATGAAATTTCTAAATATTATTTTACATGAATTATGGTAACAGATATTATAAACTATTTTTTATAGCACAAATCACCAAGCGATTCATATTAAATTGTCAATAAAATACAAAGCAATAAAGCAATGGATTCTAAAATTGTCCTAAAACAGATAAAGTTACAAATTTTGTAGTAATATTTCTAACAGTCAATAAACAAACATCACGCGAGACTTTGTTTTGTCAGTATCGATTCGAATAATTATAGAAACATAATATTTTATCGTACCTTTCTCAAAACCGCATACTGTCTAGACCCAGTTTGTGGTTTGAGCAATCCACACTTCTCTAGATTGCATAATGTGAGCCAAGTCTTTAACCCATACACTTGTACTAATTCTCGTTTGTAGTATTCTAATACTTTCGGCTTTAGACCCGATCCCGTGGCGCATTGGAGACAGATCAACCTTAATACCTAGGGAATAGGATTGATTTTTAAGTAATTTATGCAGTAATTAAAAGGTGGACTATTAAGTTTGTAAAACATGAGAAGAAAAGTATCTGAAATATGACACCGATAAGCGAAATTATTTCTTGATCAAATTATTATTTTAATAATCACCCGTTCTAAGTTAAAATTCAAGTTTGTTTAGTAAATATGTAGTAAAAATATGTACATTCTTTTATTAAAAACTAGTGGTCCGCCCCAGCTTCGCCCGTGGTACATATTTCGTAATAAAAGGTGGCCTTTGTCCTTTTTCGGGTATCAAAATATCTCCATAACAAATTTCATGCAAATTGGTTCAGTAGTTTAGGCGTGATTGAGTAACAGACAGACAGACAGAGTTACTTTCGCATTTATAATATTAGTATGGATATGGCACGAGTATCAAGAAGTTTTTGTTGAAAAGAATACTAATAAGTAATAATTATTATTATTACCTTCGTCAAAGGCGCCTTCTGAGCGATAAGGTCTTCAATAAATGTACAAACTTTCTCATTATCAAGACAGTTTAAGAAATCCTCTTCACACTGTATCTTGTCGTGGAAATCAAACGAATCTGTAGTCTGAAAAAGAATATCTATCATTACTAACTTATACATATTGGATTCTTCTTAGACTTAGATTTTGAGAGTATTCATTTGTAAACTTTCATTTCATAATTAATTAATATCATAAATGCGACATTTAGTGTGTATTTTCGTTTGTTGGCCCTTCACATCGCCGCGGAAAGATTTTATGGCATAATTTTTACACAGCCTAATTATTAAACAGTAAAACATCTCGTTCCATTGGAATTTCTTTTGACTATGCGATCGAAGCCGCGGGCAGAAAGCTAGTATATAAATACTAATTACCTCTTTAATATATTCCGCTATAGCTGTATGTGTGGCCAGCGACTGTTTGTTGGCCAACATCTGCGGAAGTCGGGACACAAATTGCTTGATTTCTTGCACCGATTTGTCGTTGTGTCTCTCGTCCAGTTGCGTTTTTATTACGCGCGCCTTTTTCGATAGTACTGTTCCCACCTGAAAAAAATTATAAGATATAGTTATTTGGATCGAATATTCTCTTAATTAATTTAAATGAATGCTAACTACAGCATTCATTTAAATTACTGAAATATTTTCATTGATAACCTATAAACACGAATTAAATTATTGTTTTTTGTTAGGGAACACTGGCTTTTTTGGATTCTCAAACAAAAAAGGCTTATGCTTTCAATGCCTAGTGAGGACTATTAAAAAAAGGTTGTAAGAAATATAGCACAAATACAAAGTTCGGATTCCTATTTTAAGAATTCTTATATCCACAACTTCGGATAGGAATATTATACAGAATTCAATTGTAATAAAAAAAAATATATATCTAACAGTAGTAAAGTTACAATCCCGCAGCTCTGTGTACAGTTCTTCACTGCTGTTCAATATGACTCGCTTTCGTTCCCTCGCCGTCACTTCGGGGTTAGTGTCGTCTGGACTGACGAATTTGTGCCCTGGGAATGTTGCTGTGGAATTCTTAATGCCGTATATTTCATCTGAAAAATATAATTTAATGTCTTTAATTTGTCACTAGCTGTGCCATGCAGACGAAACCGCAGACAAAAGCACGTATTTATATTTTCTATAGATTATATGTTATTTAGAAAAATTTGCTACAGCACTGCCAAGTATTATAAGTTTCATGTGAAAGTTTATAAACAAGAATTTAAGAATATCCTGAAAACCGTGTTTATTTTAGGATTTTTTTTTCTATCTTACTTTAATGAGGGAAGGCCTAAATTACACATTATGAAGTCAATGAACAAGATGAGGTATCATTAAAACAAAATAGACTTGCTGGAAGTAGTCAATGATAGTTTAAAAATCAAATACAACGCAGGTACTACCAGGAAATTGTGTTATGAATTTAACCACTGTGTAAGGATTTACGCGAGCCACATTGATCTGTTTGGTTACTTACCAATCAACCCTTCGTATGTAAGTTGCGTCGCCATAACGCTTGTGAAGTCAATGGCTCGATCTATCAAAAGCAGTTGATCTATACATGATGTGGTAGCGCCCTTTGGACCCAGTCCCTGTTCCTCTTTGTTTAGACGACAAAGGAGGTCCCATACCTAAGAACCAGTAAAATAATAAAGTTTTTATAATTTTGTTGTATGCTGTATAATATAGATGCTATAATAAACTTTGTTGTCTATGTATAGTGATAGGTAATTATGCAGTCATTTGTGTCTGTGAGTACTACAGAATTTCACATTTATTATTGAATTATAAGGGTAATACAAATCACTATACATGATTTAATACAATTATAATCCAAGAGTGCATAGATTCTATTAACTATTTTATTTTGCTTCAATGTGCCCACATCTTTAAATTTTTATATGAATTACCTGCTTAGCTGCTTGTCCTTTCCCAAACACACGGGGCACAATGCCATACAGCTGTTGTATAGTCCTTAATGCTTGAGCTGCATTGTACAAGCATGTTGGATCGCCTTCCAAATAATTCTCTCTGAAAAAAAAAACATTACTAAGAAAAGGTCTACTTTTTATCTACAGCAAAAAAATTATCTAGGTTTTTATTAAGTACATTGTACCAAAGAAATGTTTATTATATAATCGGTATACAGTAGTAACATCAAACAATAGTCTTCAAAAAATTTCCAATATACATATAAGCAAGATGCAAGTTCTTACCTGAAATCATTTTGCAGTTCAAGTGACATCAAATCACTATCAAATGGAAATATATCACAGATAAACTCTTGTATTGTGAGATTATTGTACACTCCTCTGTTCTTAAGATGTTTCTCGCACAATTCACTTCTTCGTGGCACAAAGAAAAGGTGGAACTCCACTGGTGCACTCTGCTTGCTTCTGTAAAAACATACATGCACATTTATATTATATGGAGAAAGTACAGACTTGAATGGTTCATCACTACATAGTATAAAAGAAAGGCGTTTTCTCTGTCCATATATCCCTATGTACGCTTAAATCTTTAACACTTTGCAAAGGATTTTGTGTGATTTTTCTTTAATACATAGAAGAAGGTTTTAGACTTTAGTATATAATTTATTAGATTATAGATAAAGCAGGCGAAGCCACGGGCGGAAAGCTACTACATTATATGAACCAGTCAACTCAAACTCACAAGTGGGTATTTTGAAAAATTTTCATGTTATCTTTTTAATACCATACATATAACTTATGGCTTACCTTAAAGACTGAATATAGTCCGCAACTAAATCCATTAAGAATATCTTTGGCCTAGCAATGAATATGATGTGTTTAACTGATATTGTAGGCAGGCTCCCTGGCCGTAACGGGAACATGTCGGCCACTTCATGTTCCTTTAACAGAGAGTACTGTGCCACTAAACCTACAGGACCTGCGAGCCATTCGTCCCAGATTGTCACCTTAAAAAATAAACACAAATAGTAAATAAATAAGAAGCTTTTCTTTCATTATGATATTACATGGACGTATGTATTGTATGGACGTCGTTAGTAGTGGCACTGTCTCCATCGTTATGCTGCACGTAGATACACTTACCTTTGGGCCCTCACATAGTTGTAGTAGATTTAATAACTCCTTTCTCATCGTTTCTTGGATTATAGCGACATTCAACCTTCCTCCGGACAAATGTGTGCACATTTTTGTTTCTTTCATATTCTACGAGTCTTTCAGATATCAATACTGTTTTGTTATTATGGAATAAGATTTTTAATCACTGTTTAGTGTTCGCGTTTATTGATATTTATTATAATAAATCCGATTGTCATTTTCTTGACTTTTTTTAACTGACATTGACATCCTGACATTTGGTAAGTTAACAGTAAAAATTTTTACAAGTTCAGATAATAAAATATATTATTAATAATACATAAATCATACTTTTTGTATTTATTGCAATATTTTAGAGGTATACTTCTCCTCATGATTTGATCAAATTGTATATACATCTAAACAGTTTTCTTCTTTTTTAAGAATTAAAAGTCTATGGTTATTTTTTTGGCGGGAAAGTTGACAGACTGACACTGAAAAAAAAATAGGTTTGGTTTTAGTGGTTTCGTAATTCCTTAAAATAATTTTAATTAGGTACGTTAAAAATAGACGTAAAAAATACGGCTCATTTCAAAATAATGTTTTAGTGAATTCATCGGAATTACACAGGTAATATTGAAATAATTTTGCTACCTGCTTCACTGTAAGGATGATAGGATACAATCAATTTATATTTTCCATAATAATTTCAAATTAAGTAGCCATCCTCTCCCTTTAATTAATTACTTATTTGAATTCTAATAAGGCCCAAATAATGTACTTACTTACTTTCAATTCAAACCAATCGTTAGTACTTATATGTTTTATAAAACTACCCACTACATGTTCGTTGTTACATTCAGGATGGATGTGTGTTGTGAAATATATTTTAATTTTATTAATATACATCCGTTCTATATCAATATAGAACTTAGTCGAGTTTACAATACAATACATGAGAATAGGTTTGTGTTATTTCTATGATATTTTCATTGATATACATATTTTTAAAAGAGATAAGAACAGATATGTAAGCAAAATTAATAACGTAATGAAGAATAAGCTTAGCATAGGAAATTTAAGAATATTTAAAAGAGTCGTTGAGAGGATCTTATCAAGCTAACCATCTTTCTTTGATCAAAAGCCTCTGAGATCGAAGGAATGGAAAGTCAACATCTGAATAGGTAAAATAAACACTATCTATTATTAATTTTAATAAAAAAGGGCTAGATTCATTTGCTATACTTATTCAGGCAATGTAAGGGTACAATAATTCGCACAAAGCGAAGAAGATGGAAAGATTTTTCAAAACAACATCGTTAGGAAAAAAAAGAAATTCCACCTTTTTAAACCAATAAAAGTGATTTTTATTTCAGAAGGGACATTTTTCAGATAGACCTAGGTATAATTTTTGTCAAAAATAATTTCATGTGAAAACTTGCAGATTTGCTGAAAACACAAAAAGTCTCTCTAAGTACTTATACAATTTATAATTTCGACTGTTTCGGACTATTGAAGATATCAAAATATGTATAGTATGAAAAATTCATAAATATGAAAGAAAGGGAAACTGACGAAATCAAGTGGAATTCACGTAACATAAAGCGCAAAGGTAATATATTTTACAAAACAATAAACATCTCAAAATATTTATTAGCGAAGTGTGAAATATTATATCACGTAAGCTCCTAATGCGCGTCATAACTCATAATATAATATGTGGAAAAGTTTTCGCTGAAATATTGCTTACGATTACCAGTAAATAACGGAAAATTGAAATTGCTAGGATTCCGGGAAACGGGACGAAGAAGCCCAGATTGTCGGAATTTGCTTAGCATAACAAATGTAAATCGGCGACAAACGTATCTGACTGTAAGTATGTCTAAGTGATAAATATTTTTCAGGTTCCATAAATATATTATGTAGGCTCAATTTCGGTTCATCTTTTTTATATATTGACTAGCTACTCACCCTGGTAAACGATTTTTTTGAAAGTTATTATTTTTTAACAATTGTTACTCAAAGCTAAAAAAAAATAGAAATGAAATAAAATTCGTTCAGCCGTTTTTGAGCTATAATTTATACCTAGTTGGTGTAACTTACGCGAGTTTTTGTTAAGGTTAAGGACGCACATTTATAGATTTGCAAGAAATGTCGAAGTCTCGATGTGTGGATATTATATTTTAACCTAGAAATCGAGGCTAATTTAATAAACATTTACTGCATGAGCGTAGATATTTTCTAATGCTTTACCATTGCTATTTATTATGTTTTATTTTATAAACCAAAATTTTCCTTATTCATTTACATTATCCTGAGCCGGTGCCAAAAATGTGTATTATGTATGTTATGTTATCTATACCCTGGGTTAGGTACAAGCGTTACAGAATACAGCCCAAGTATCACTCGCGGAGCGCTCTCAGAAGGCTGGCAGCCGACTGCGCGCGGCGCAGGATCGATTTTTCCACAAAACAAGCCATTTTCAACCATCAGTGACATGATAAACACGTTTCCACGTTTTCTCACGCTATCTGATAAATACTACAAAACATGTGAATGTCTTTCTCGTAAATAATGAACTACTATTCGCACACTAATGATCATGGCCGCCCAAAATAAAGGTAGGTGTATTTTAATAATAATAAAAAAAATATAAATGTAATTTTCGAATTTCGAATGTTAGCTTTTTTATGTTAATTGAGTGATAATGCGCTATGGGCGCTGTTTTTATGGGACGTTCTACTTGTTGGAGTGCTCTTCGTTTTGACGTGAAGATAACACAAACTTGTGTGGGCGAAAATGGGCCATGTGATGTTTAGGCATAATAATTGCAGTGAACTTATTTGGAGTTTACGTTGTGTTATTGTGAATCAATAATATCCGAATTATTGTTATAAATTATATAAATAAAAGATAAATAAGTTACAAGAATTATATATAAAGACTTGTTTCTATCGTTCAGGATTTATAGTTTACCAGGACACGATTTTAGTGCAAAATATTTAAATATGTTTGTAGTTAGTTAAATATTAATTATATTTTTGCAATTTATTGGTTTATCTGGTACGTAAGCATTATATAGATATTTCTATAACGTTTATAACGTTAGCCTTCACGTATGATTAATGTTCTGAATCTTACCGTAAATTTTCGTTGACTAACCCTTGGATTAGCGAAGATGACGTGTCAGTAATTTATCTTCTTTTTTCTTCGAGTTTCTCGGGTTGCAAATAAATTACTCTTCTTGAAAACGTTTGAAAATATAATGGACTTTAATTTTGGACGTCAAAAGCTTGCTATTATAAGAGCATTATATCAATTTTATAAAAATATAAGGGTGGCTATATTACAAGTAACATTACCATAGGTATAATATAAAACATACCAAAAGATATTATTAAAAAAAATGGAATGAGTGACCAAAAAATATTTTTATATTGAGAATATGCATAGTTCATACATAGTATATACCTATGTTCTTAGACTATTTTTTTCACATAATTTATATACATTGGGTACTAATTTATTATTCATAAGGTTATTGTACTTCATAAATTGCGTGCTAATACTTTAAGTACATGATAGTCATTAAATAAATAATTAATAAAGGGAAAATAAAAAAGTCTCTTTTGTGGTTATTTTTAATATTTACCCAAAATAGTAAAGTTTAGTTTTATTTGATTAAAATAAACGATTTAAAAAAAATATAACCCACTACGTAAGTGTAGTGGATAGAGGTAGAGAATAAGAGATATATTATATAGGTATAAAAATTATGTTGGGTTTATAAGAGGGATATTTTTAAATAATAATTTATTTCTAAAAAGCGAATAACACTTAATTTCATTTAAGTAAAAAGTTTTTAAAAACTTATCTCTGTCACGTCTCGCACTTGATAGAGTTCCCTGACGGGCGGAGTGAATTACTTTCCTGCTTCCATAATGGAAAACTTTGACATAACCGTATGATTGACGCTAATGCTTCGTTCCTTGGAAATTATATGCTCGATTATCGATACATCGAAGCTATAACAACACGTCCCTATAATTTTCATTGTTTTTTAGTCATCAATCAAAAATGGACTCTTTGAATCTTGTTATGGATAGGTACTCACTCCATCTTTTGTGATGGACAAGTTGAAATGGATTATGGGAACTATATTGTTTCCTTTAAAATATGGGATATTTTATCAAACTATGTAATGAAATAATTTAAAACAATCTTTGAAGCGTGATGTTTACATAAGTATAGTGTCCAAAACTGTTTCAATTTGTTTGTGTAAAATTTCATACAAAAAAATCAAACTGCCTTTATAATCCAGATAATTATTATCATTTATACCAGATAATAATAATAAAAACTCTCACACACATTACGTCGGCTTTTTAACTTCATATTACGTAGGTGGTTTGTACTACGCTTAATTCCTCACGGCCTACTTACAATAACTTAGAAATGTATTGCGTAGAAAATTTTGGCTATTCGAAATCAAATCATAGATAACCGAGCGAATAATAGATTCATTGGACGCTATTATCCCTCTTTATCTGAGCACGATTCGAACAAAATAAAGCACTCATCAATATTTGAACAGCATTTACATTTTAATGACTTCTTTCTACGTGAGTAGCTAAACTGCGGGATTACCTAACTACGCTTTTGTTTACATTTAGTTAAACATTTTTTTTGTAATTGAAGCTGTTTTTAGATTTAATTACCTACATTTTTTTATATTTTTGGGCGAATTTTAATTAGTAACGAAGCTAATTATTTGGAAATAAAAACAAAAATATCTCGATACCTTTTTATTTTACAGATTCAGGTTTTTATTTTTATTTATTTCTAATGAGTTTATACAACTTTGGAAATACCATTCCATATTTCAGCTAGCGTATCTATAGTTATGTACCTACTTATCTAACGGAAAATTACTGATAAAAAAATCGGTTTAGCTTTGTTTCAATGACTTGTAATCTCATAAAAGCCGGTTCAATATAAACATTTTATCTAAATAATACATACAAATTATTGATATGCTTTTGTTTGTAAAAATGCCTTTGTGCTAAATAAAAAATTCTCTAGATTATGTTGATGACGTCGCTGAAGGTATCATTGACGATATAAGTACGAGATCATTCAGTTTCATTGGATTTTTGTAATAATAAAGTATTTTTTAATAAAACAAGGTACCTATTTTATTTTAATTATATGCAACTAACAAGAAACAAACAACACTCAAAGTTCGACTTTGCTCATATCATTTTTCAATAACTTTTTCTTGTACCCTTTTACAACTTAATTTTGTAAGATGATCCCAGAATACTCAAACACTTTAAACAATTTTCCCTTTTTCCTAGAAGTTTGCTTTAGTTTAACGTAAATTGTTTTGCTCAGTAGAGACTGGGTCAGAAGAAATGCCGGCCGCGAGTGACCCCAGCGCTGAACAGAAGGAGCGGCTCATTGCTGCTGTCAAGAAAGAAGTTAAGCAGTTGATGGAAGAGGTACTGTGTCTTAGATTCATTTTTTATTATAGCGCAGCAGAACTAGTGGACAATTATCATTACAAAATACAAAACAATCGACTTACCGACATTTTTGTAACAAACATATTTTGATTATTTTTAAAGTCATATCGAATTCTTTTTGTATACCGTAGGTCAGCACGTGTAGCATAATCGACGCGAGTTGGGATTGTTAATAGGTTTGAAACATGATTAGCTATATAACTAGTAATATACTAGGTGTAAGCGAAAGATTAATTCACAATATTAAACCTGAATTTCATTAGGCAAATAAAG